>NC_081841.1:186267239-186908788 GCF_963259705.1 Myotis daubentonii
ACCCTGAGCATGACTGAGGGTGGCATCACAACCTCCCGATCGCCCTGCTCTGTGTATGACAGGGGGCGGCGCCCCAACTCCCCAATTGGCCCTGCTCTGAGCCTGACCAGGGGCTGCACCTAGGGATTGGGCCTGCCCTCTGCCACCTGGGAGCAGGCCTAAGCCAGCAGGTCGTTATCTCCTGAGGGGTCCCAGACTGGGAGAGTGCACAGGCCGGGCTGAGGGACCCCCCTCCCTGCCGAGTGCACAAATTTTTGTGCACCAGGCCTCTAGTTATATATATATAATAATATTAGAGGAAGTGATAGGGAGAGAGAGATAGAAACATCAATGATGAGAGAGAATTATTGATTGTCTGCCTCCTGCACATCTCCCACTGGGTATTGAGCCCATAATCCAGGCATGTGCCCTTGACCTGAAATTGAACCATGACTTCCTGGTTCATAGTTCTATGCTCAACCACTGAGCCACTGTGATGGAGCAAATGTAGTGCATTTTTTATTTAATTTATCATTAGTTTAATTATAGTAAGTTAGATAATAGGTCACAGAATTAGTCAATTCAAGCTATACGTCAGAGTTATCACTTTTACATCATGTAGCATTTTCTGTTATTAATATATACTCAGGCTCCTGTGAAGTCCCCCCCCCATCTCATTTTTCTATATGCAAATAAAATAATGACCAAGGCTTCTGCAAATTTAAATATAAACATACTATAAATCCTTAGTGTTTCAGATAGAGAATTTAACATTAGGGAGTCTCAGATTCCAAGTTTAGAGTATTTTTGTTTGTATTTAACTTCTATTCATGGTATTATCTGAAGTGATTGTCAATATTTTTTAATAAAATTAGAAAATTTTAAGGAATTCTCATAAAATTCTTTTTATAAAAACCAAAAAATCAGTCATTAGCCATTAATATATCTCTATTGTGGATTCAGATTTTGGATCTTTTTTTTTTTTCCCTAAAGCAATATACAGATTCAATGCAATCCCTATCAAAATTCCAATGTCATTTTTTAAAGAAGTAGAATGAGAATTCATCAGATTTGCATGGAACCACAAAAGACCCTAATAGACAAAGCAATCCTGAAAAAAATGAATGAAGCTGGAGGTATCACACTACCTGACTTCAAATTATACTCAGAGCTATGATAACCAAAACAGCATGGCACTGGCAGAGAAAGAGCAACACAGATCAATGGAACAGCTACAAAATCGCATGTATATGGACTTACAATTTTCGGCAAAGATGCCAGAAACACACAATAGAATAAAGATAGTCTCTTCAATAAATGATGCTGGGAAAACTGGAAAGCTACATGCAAATTAATGAAACTGGATTACAGTTTGTCCCCATTTACAAAAATTACTTCAAAAGTGAATATAAGACCCAAAACAATAAGTGCATAGAAGAAAACATAGATAACAATCTTTTGGACCTTGGTCATAGAGAACATTTTATGAAGTTGACCCTAATGGCAAAGGAATTAAAGGCAAAAAAATTAATGGGACTATATTAAATTAAAAAGCTCCTGCACAGCAAATGAAACTAACAACAACACAAAGAGGCAGCCAACCAGATGGGAGATGATATTTGCAAACAGTAGCTCCAACAAAGATTTCATTTCCCAAATATACAAAGAATTCATAAAACTCAACACTAAACAAACAACCCAATTAAAAAGTGGGCAGAGGACCTGAAATACACCTCTCCCTTCCCCCATAGAACTTTTCTCTGAGGGGGTATCCAGATTCTGACTGTAGGCCATGTGTTGAGGTGTTGCCCATAGCTTGTGCCCCAATTGACACTCCAGTCTCTCAGGATGCCAAATGCCTGGGTCCTCTGCACAGTCCATAGGGGCACATATTTCTAGTCCAGAGCATTGCATCTTTTTCTTAAGGTAGCTTAAAATGAAATAGTTTTCATGGAATTCTTGTAGAGAAAGTGGTCTTCAAAAATCTTTAAAAATAAAGTTAATGTAATTTAAATAATATATTAAAATGTATCAACTGTTGAAATAATACAATGCAAAATTTTCTACATTCCCTTAATTTTGTGCTTTGTCTACTAGATATCTTCTTACACTAACTTCCAATCAAATACCAACATAAAACAAAAGAATATTTTGAAGTACATGTTAATTAAAATAATCCATAGCTTGGAAATTGTTTTGATTGCATGAGAATCTAAATCCTATCTAATAATAGACAAACATGGTAATTAACCATACATTCGCTATGCTTCCCATTGGCTAATCAGCAGGATATGCAAATTAACTGCCAACAAAGATGGCGACTTGCAGCCACACAGCTGAAGCGAACAGGAGGCTTGCTTGCTCCAGTGATGGAGGAAGCCAAGGTTCCCCGCCTGCCACGACCCAGCTCTGAGCTCTGGATGCAACAATGTTGCAATTAGAGAAGCTAAACAAACCCAGGTACCTGCTTTCAGCTGGCAGCGGGCTCAGAGCTTAGAGCGCCAGTGATGGTAACAGAGTTTAAATTATAGAAGCTAAACAAACCCAGATACCTGCTTTCAGCCAGCAACAGCCTCAGAGCTGGAGCCAGGTCTCAGCTCCAGTGACAGCTATAGAAGGTAAATAAATCCCAGAATAAAAAAAAAGAGGCTGGGAGTTTCAGTCGCCCGCCAGCCTGAAAACGGCCCTCAGCCCCTCACTCAGGCTGGCCAGGCACCCCAGTAGGGACCCCCACCCTGAAGAGGGTGTGACCAGCTGCAAACAGCCATCAGCCCGTCATCCAGGCTGGCCAGGCACTCAAGCAGGACCCCCACCCTGATCTGGGACACCCTTCAGAGCAAACCAGCCAGCCCCCTCCCATGCACCAGGCTTCTATCCTATATAGTAAAAGGGTAATATGCAAACTGACCCTAACAGCAGAAAGACTGGGAATGACTGGTCACTATGACACACACTGACCACCAGGGGGCAGATGCTCAATGCAGGAGCTGCCCTCTGGTGGTCAGTGCATTCTCACAGGGGGATCTCTGCTCAGCCACAAGCCAGGCTGATGGCTGCCAGTACAGTAGTGGTGGTGGGAGCCTCCCCTGCCTCCTTTGCAGTGCTAAGGATGTCGGACTGCAGCTTAGGCCTGCTGCCCGCTGGCAAGTGGACATCCCCCGAAGGTTGCCGGGATGCCAGAGGGATGTCTGATTGCCATCTTATGCCCAATACCCCGGGGAGCAGGCCTAAGCCAGCAAGTGGTCACCCCTGAGGGGTCCCAGACTGCGAAAGGGCACAGGCAGGGCTGAGGGACCCCCTACCCCCAAGTGCACAAATTTTTGTGCACCGGGCCTCTAGTATATATATATATAAAAGGCTAATATGCTGTGTGTGACTGTCTGACTGGTCCCTATGACACACACTCATTGACTACCAGGGGGCAGATGCTTAGTGCAGGAGCTGCCGTGACGTGCACTGGCCATTTACAGAGAAACAGAACTGTGGACCTGGTTTCCACAAAGCAAGACTCTGCTTTCCCCAAGTGGGACATAGGTCCCACCACCACCCCAGAATGACAGCCCATCAAATTGCAACCGACACTACTGAGACCCCATGGTGCAAAATGTGGCCCACAGCCCAGCCCAGCCCAGCCTGGAAATGGAGGCTGTGGGCACTGGATAATGACGTCACTTAGCAACACCTGGCTTCATCTTCCTAGCAACTAGCCTCCTTGGAGTTTCTTCAGCCCCAGAGCACAACTTGCTTTATAGCCAGGTGCAAACATTTTACACTTTAACCAAATGTCTATGAAGCATTTTCCTGTACCTCATCTCATTTGATCCTCACAAGAGTCCTAGAGTAGGTAGATAGGAGACTCGGTGGAATTCTATTTCCTTTTCATTAGCCAGAAAATGGAGATTTAGATAGCTTAGAAACTTGACCCAACTAAAAAGAAGTAAGAAATGGTGGACCTTGAAATTTCCTTCAGGTTTTCTCACTGTGCAGAATATAGTCAGACTCTGCTGCAGTTACGTGATCTACACTAATAATCTGCTTCGTGTTGATATTTACTGCTGTGTTACTGACAATTACCTGAAAGAGAAGTTGAGGTGCTTCACTGGGCTGGAAAAAGTTTAGCTAAATCAGAAAGCAGGTCTAATTAAGCAAGTTTATCTATATTTATAAAGCTCTCACTGGCCCCAGTCACAGACATGTGCTTTGATCTGTCATTGTTGATCATGAATTTGGTTGACGCTTCTATTATAGAGAAAGGTCAAATAGTGATATTAAAATATTTCTTCTAATTAGTTTCCTTTCAATGTGCACGAATTCATGCACCAGGTCACTAGTACATATAAAAAATAATTTTGCTGTAACTATTTTGGCTTAAGACCACTGAACTATATAGGACAACAGACAAGTGGTAGAGCTGATTAATGTGCCTGTCATGGGGGAAGTGAAGCAAAGAAGTTAAGCAATCAGCACTAGAGTGGGGCACAAATATCATTGTACAATTTTAATATGTGCATTTAAAAATAAATAACGATTATTTCAATGATGCGATTCAAGGACGTAACCTATGGTTTTCACCATATTGTAAAAATCATATTCACTAAGATTGGTCTCCATCATTTAATGTTACACAGGAAACAAACATCTAGAGACTGAATCAGCAATGAATAAAGGGAAATAATTTGTATTAGTTCAGCTCAGGACAACAGAAATGATGAAAGGGCTAAAAGAGGTGATTACCTATAATGAAGAAGATAAACCTGGGAAATTATTTAATATGATTTGGTTTGCAAGAGGATAAAAATATTTTAAATAGATTTGTCAAACTGATATCTTAAAATTCAAGTTTTCTTTGTTTCAATTAACCAAAAGGAGTTATATGTATGGAAATAAATTATATATATATATATATATATATATATATATATATATATATATATATATATATTCCTCTGTCCTGGCCAGTTTGGAGTATCAGTTTGTGGCCCAAAGGGTCTCAAGTTTGATTCCAGTCAAGGGCATATACCTACATTTGACAAGCTTTATTCATTTTCCTCATTTTCTTTGTTTTTATATCACTGTTTTCTGATTTCAATTCATTCTCTGTTATCTATTTAAAACGTATTTTATTTTAGCAAGTCCATACTGTTATTCTAGTTTCAAAGTTGGCTTTCCTTACCTGCTTGCCAGAAAGCGACAACATTAATGCTAAATCTGTAAAGAAATTAGAGACGGTACTTTATGTAACAATTAAAACTGTTAGTGCTATATGAAGGAACACAGAAATGAAGTACCTTTTGGTTTTTTTTTATTATTATTATAAACCCACTTTTCCGTTCCTCAATGCCAGCTCCTCCTCTTTTACCAAATATTTGTGTTATGCTGACCCTGTTATTAAGAAACCTTACCCCCTTCAAACATAGCATGTGCCTACCTACACTAGAGCAAAGCTGTAGTCATTTTTTACTTGGGAGAAGATATTTTCCAGAGCTATTCTGTTCTCTGCGACTCACTTATGGACATTCTAAACTACAGCATCCTTTATTAATGCTGTGAATATTATTCCTGGAGGATATAACCCATGCTTCTTATATGTGTGTGGGAGTGTCAAAGCCATCTGCTAACAGAGGTCCATGGTAATACATCTTTAATAGCAGAAGAAAAGCCATCGGGCTGACCTAAGGCATCTATTTAGCTTTCTAGCTGCCGTTTCACTGATCTCAATGGGATCTGTCACAAAGCGCTAAAGCAAGTGGTTCTGCCTGTCAGTTAACCACAGTTAAAGAAAATGAACTTCTCAGAAACTGAGCGCAACTAGTGATCACTTCTGAATTATTGTCTGCTGTGGCAGGCCATGGCTATGCACTATTGCTTTCTTCGTCTGCACCATTGCATCAAGACGCTTAGTCAAAGGAAAGAAATGGTAATATTTGGAAAATGTTCTCTTATTATTAGAATGGAGCTATGTGGGGGACTGGAATAGAATAGCTATCCACCGAGCTTGAAAACAAAGCACTGGAGTCGAGCCACATTGGCAAAGATGGTGGCATTTGCCTGTTTTGAGGAGGAGAAAACATCCATTTGCAGAACACTGGTTCAAGGGACCTTCAGCGTGGCAACATGCAAAAACCCCTAGTTAGATCATCAGAATGCTTGGCATTTTGGCACTTGTACAAATGTCCACCTCCCTTCTCAATTTCTCCTGGGAGTGGAATGCACGTCTGGCTACAGCCTAGTTGGCTGTCTCTCCTTGGATGCCCTTCAAACAGATGACGTGCTTGTGGGACTGTGTTTCATTCTGCACAGTCCCTAGAAAAGAAATGTCACACAACTAAGCAAGAGAAGGTTAACCATATGAAGGGGAGATAAAGCAAGTTCAAAAATCTTATGACACATATTTTCTGAGACTCATAATATTGATAGACCTATTTTCCTTTAATGGGTGGGTTCTTTATGACATATGCCAGGAATTATACATGATATACATTGAGAATACATAAGAAATATACATATGTATGTATATACATATTTGAATTTATTCATATATAGTGAATATTACTCATTTATTTTCCAACATGAATTATTGATCACCCAGTTTTATCATATTACTGTTCCAGTTGCTTTGAATAGTATGTCTAGAACAGAAACAGGCCTCATTTTATAGGAACTTGATCAAGTCCAGGAGGTAAAACTTAAAGAGTATTATAGACAATATTGGACCTAGGAAAATGTATAAATGGTGAAGTTACTTGAAATGATGTTGTGATCGGAGCAGAGGTAGCATAGACAGGAAAGGTGCTTTTAAAAGAAAGTTGTTTTGTTTTGTTAAAAAAAATACATTTTAGGAAGTTGTTGGAATGGATAGTGAGAAAGGCCCTTTTAAAAGGTGAAGTATAGATTGATTTTGTATGGTGAGAAGTACTTCTGATGTTCCTTTTAAATTTGTTCTCATATTGACTGAAAATAAGAATATCTCATTTTGAACAAAATGCTAACATTTTTCTTAGCCTTTCTTTAGACTTAACTATTGATGCTACAACTCTGATACAGAGAATGGCAAAAGCAAACACAAATGAATGGATTAACTAGTGATAATTTAGGGGTGGGCCAGAGCAACAATGGTGGTGACATTGTGCAGAGAATAAAAAACTGAGAGAAACAAAATTGTTTCTCTGACAAAATTGTGTAGAAGAAACTTGTAATATTCTGTCACATAGCAGAGTTGGATTTTCCATTCTTTTCTCTCTCTCTCTCTTTTTTTTTTTTTTAGAAGAGGTCAATTGTAGAGGATTTTTAGTTCAAATCTGCCCAAAGATCTCCTATTTCTTTAAACAAATATAAATTTCCATCATAGCATAGATTATTATTGTTTATAAAAATAAGACACGTTGATAAAAAGTTCATAAGAAATGATTTTATAATATTATAATATTATAACGGAAGGAAGGCATCAAACAAATCTTCCAGCTTAATGTTAAGGCTCGGTGTTGGTGGTGGTTAACAAAAACTTTATTATACTTGTGTTTATATGCTATCGAGTTTGCTCAGTTAAAAAATCAGTAACATATTCTAGTAAAATTTTTTATTTGTTACACTTAATATATAGGTGCAGATCACATCCCTTGTCATTTTGAAAGCATATTTCGTAGTCTTTCCATAGTAGCAGTAATTATACTTGTGAAATTATTTTTATTAAGATTCTAAAATACATTGCACAGTGCATTCAATTTGGTAAAAATAATTTCTGTCATATATCCTCATCTGTTTCTAACAAAGGTAAAGAAAATAAAATTATAAAATTTAGGCATACAATTCTGTATTTTTATTTTAAATAATCAACACAGATACATATGTGTGGATTTGAAAAAGAGTATAATATATGTGCCTATAGACTTTGGATATAAAGTCTTTGGTGTTTAAAATTTTGGTCACACGTTAGGCATCTTAATGTGGATGCCACCATATGTAAAAATACATGATGTAGGAAGAATAAAGAGCCTCAAGTGTCTAGAACTCTTTCCTTATCAGTAATAACAGTGCCCTGTCAACTTCATAGTCACCAGCTCTTTCTGGAAATTTAATGCCAGTTTTCCCAATGCCCACTGAGTCTCAAAACTTGGTACTAGTACCGGGAAGCTCCATTCAAATGATGATCACACAAGTAGGAAGACTACACAGTGATGGTCCTTATGCCAGTCTGATACCAAGTTCATGCTTTTCTATAATACAGGACTCTTCTATCAAAATAGATTTGCTCAATATTTGCAAATAGACAAGTGTAAGGCCTGACATATTTTAAAATCTATTTGATACTATAAATGGTGATAATCTATTTATTTAAGTAACCGCTCTACTATTTTTTTAGAAATCCCAAATAATAGATACTTTAGAAAATTTTAAAAGCTTTGATGAAGCCATTAGAAATCAAATTTAAATTCTCCAATTAGAAAAAAAATATATAATGGAATTATTAGGACATAAGCATGATTATTCTACATAAAATGATTGATTAAATTATATAATTATTTGTATCTATTCATCACATTTCATAGAATTTTGTAGTAAAGAATCTAGGAAACTGCCCTAACCGGTTTGACTCAGTGGATAGAGTGTCAGCCTGCGGACGGAAAGGTCTCAGTTTTGATTCCGGTCAGGGGCATGTACCTTGCTTGAGGGCACATCCCCAGTAGGAAGTGTGCAGGAGGCAGCTGATCGATGTTTCTCTCTCATCGATGTTTCTAACTCTATCCCTCTCCCTTCCTCTCTGTAAAAAATCAATAAGATACATATATAAAAAAAGATCTAGGAAACTTTGCCCACTCAATAGCACAAATAAAAAATAAACTAATTAACAAGATAAAAGCGAAAGTACTATTTTAATCTACTTTTCTAATTTGACTGAACAAGGGAATTAAGTCATAAGTTATAATATTTTGACTTTCTCTAGAAAATGTGTGTGTCTCCTCTTGTTAATATAAAACAAATACACTAAAGTATTTATAGTATCATTACATGACTCTAATATCCACACATAGATGAACCAATGACAAGGGTGTTTATTTTCTAGAGTCTTTCTTGACATGATATTTATGATTATGCCTTCACAAACCACAAAAATTGGAGAGGTGTTAACAATGCACTGGGATAACTTCAGTTTTAGATGCTTATGAAGCACATGAAAAATAAGAAACAAATAAGTCAAATGATAAATGACTTACTTATCATTATATTACATAGTATGTTATTTAAAATATATAGGCCTTATTAAAGTAATACAATAAACATTTATGGAGACATATTTATTTTTTGGTTTCTGACATTTTATTAAAAATATTTCACAGATATGTACTACAAGCATCCTAATGGATTGTTAAATGAAATGTGATGCAACACTAAGGCACATCCATTATACAATTTGAAGATTTAGCTATATGCTT
Organism: Myotis daubentonii; assembly: GCF_963259705.1. Taxonomy (NCBI): domain Eukaryota; kingdom Metazoa; phylum Chordata; class Mammalia; order Chiroptera; family Vespertilionidae; genus Myotis; species Myotis daubentonii. The sequence goes on from NC_081841.1 coordinate 186,276,650, forward strand.
TTGTTTCTATTCAAATGTATGTAATTTTTTTATTTTCTTCTTCTAGATATATGGGATTTTAGCTCTTCCATTTTTTTTGTTACCAGGAAAAGTTTAGTTATTTCAGATTAAATGAAAGCATTAAATGCCAGCTACTTTGATTTCTCTCCTTTTTTTACAAATATATCCTCTCTTTCTAATTTCATTTGATAACATTCCAACAGGTGACATTTTAACATCTAGCTCTTTAGCCGCGTGAAACAGACTATGAAATGTTTGGAAAAGAATCAGATTTGAAGGTTTCACTCTACATTTAAATATCTTATTTCATAAAATGGGCTCTCCCCATTGTTAATTTTCCCAAATAATTTTCATCATTATCTCCTGCTCTCCATTACCCATGTATCCAATTAACTGACAGGTTGAGTCAGGATCTCCTGTTGAGGTAACACTTTTGTGTGTTTTTTTAAACTGTCATTTAGCTCCATTACATGCATGTCGCTGATCCTTGCATCGTTCTACAACCTTTCTCTTGAAAGCCTGTCCACCTGAGTCACACCGAGGATAGGAGTCTCGCTTGTGCCTACCTTTCAAAATTAAGGCTTTGACCACTGAGGTCTTTGAATTGTGCTCATATTGTGACAACAAAACACATAAAGCCAGAAATTGTTTCTAAAGGATCAGCCAGGTGAAGGCTTATTCTCATTTCTCAATCTTCTTAGCATAGACAGGATATTTAAGGTTTTATGATCCATCTTTTGTTAGATCACATGTGTTTTTGCTATTCACATACAAAGCTCAGCAAGATGTTCATTACAAACTGAGTCAGAGGCAAGTTTGCCAAAATGTCTTTGGGTTTCTTCTTTGTTGTTGCTTTTTTTCTTCCTCACCTGGACTGAGTTTTAAGAAAGCCTGGGAAGAATTATGATTTACAATTGAGGTTGTCTAAATTGGGTGTGTAAGCTAAAATCCTTTGCAAAGTCTAACTAATGTGAATTTTTCACAACCAAAGCCTTTACCTAATGCCACTTTTCTCCTACAAACATAAAAAAAAATCCCTATTTCCCACATGCATATAAGATGCATATATAAAATTAAAACAAAGAGGAAAATTGTGCAAGCAACATTAAAATCTCAAATATGAATTCCACACAGTAATACAAACAATGGTTCACAAAAAATATATACTTCAAATATTACCATTACTATGAATAAAATTATTAGTAATTTTTTTCTTTTTACGAGGGCATAAATCCACAAATTGGAGACTGCATTCCTCAAATAATAAATATAAACAATTAATGGTAATTACAAGATGTACTTTAATATAATCAAACATGGTGGTACATAATTGGCTAATTAATAACGATTTCAGAAATATTGATATTCAGTTTTCATTTTAAATAAATGACTTTACTGTAAAGCATAAGACTTTAATTTTAGTCTCTAAAACATGCACTAGAAGACTTTCAAAGTGTTGGCATTCTCCCTTGTTTTAGTTTCTTTAAAGGTTGGAGCTATATGGTACAGCAATTATGTTTTAAGACACTAGAAGTTCTAGATTTCTGGAGCATATTCAAAACAACTTGATTTCTTGGAGTAGTTTAAACACTCTCATTGCAACAATTTTACTCACATTATTAATGTGTTCGGCAAGATTTATGTGTAAATACTTATAAGGTGAAAGCTTCTAAATGCTCAGTGTCACAACTACTGGTGTCTAACCTAATGGCTATTGGTAATTTTATTTCAGTGCCTTTCTTCATGAAAAAGGAAATGAGTCATATTAAGTTTAAGATTGTGGAATCAGAAAACAAGTAAGTGAAACACTACAAACAGTCATGGATAATATTTTAGGGTGATAATGCTTTGACCCATTCCTAGACACGGTCTTTGATGTAAGGGACCAACTAAAGTAATTGTTTTGAAAACATTGCACCTTTATTAGCAGTAAATGATAAAATTTAAACTGCCTGTGACTAATTAAGCACCCTTTTAGACTGTCAAATCAAAATGAGCAATAAAAGTGCATACTCTGTCTTCTTAAAACCAATAAAAAAGATAACTAAATATTTAACTAATAAATTAAGTATTAGATTCATTAAATTTATAATTTTGCAAAAGAATTAGAGGTAAAATATAATCATATCATAGGAGGTTGTTGCACTTTTCAAAAAATTTTTGGAGTGTAAACTTATTAAGTATAGTTCTAATCATATGGTAACAAAGAGTGAAATTGTATAAACATATTATTACTATCATATGACTTCAGGTCTCTCCTGTTAAACAAATAAAATGAATAGGTGAACCTCGCTTTATGTTTATCTATGATAGATCTGAGCATTTAGTTTAACAAACTCTACTAAGAATGGTTCAATTTCACCAGCTACATCAATCTCTGAAGTGCCAGGCTCAGCTTTGGGAAAGACTCTAAGTAGCTGGAGTGAGAATTAAACTTCCATGTTCCTGAAGCTTACTCATTTCTGTAGCCCTTTTCCAAGCTTCCAATAATGGCACATTTTTTTCCAGCCTTGGGATATAATTAGTTGCTTTAATTTTAAGAATCAGTCAAAAAAAGTGAGTCAAGTCCTTTATTCTCTACTAATAAGAAAGAGCCTTAACAAAATGAATAAGGTATTATTTTGTTTCTATAAATTTATAAAAACATAGTAACACAACTATAGACATATTTTGGATTTACTTTTACCTTACATGGAAAATAAAATAAATTATAGTAACTTCCTGTTAAGCAGTTGAAGGTATTTTTGAATATCAATATAATTTTAATTGATACATTCATGATAATTTCTACTTTGTCAAAAACACACTGAAAAAAATGCAGCTTTATAATGAAAAAGGTGGATCTGCAATATAGTTAACATCTTCAATGAATCATGATGTTAATTACTTTATTCTCATTAACATAGCCTCTTGATACTTAGTTTGCATCCCACAGATATTTTTATAAGTAGTGCCAACAAGTATAAAAAGGTAATCATCTAAAGTAAATTCAAAATGTATATCTAAATAAGTAAAGGTATTTATGGAAAATTTGTAATAATTTATCCACATAATGTAGAGGATATTATTTTGGTTCTACTTACTAGGAAATTATAAAATGAGTTACATATTCATTTACTATTAGAGCTGTATCTTAGTAGTAATTAATCCAATTTCCTGTTACAGATTTATAAACTGAGTTCATATAGTTAGTTAACTAGAAAAGTAGAACAATAATCTGATTTAGTATTTGATCAAATGTCTTTTTAAAATGTATTCCTTTCTTGTATAATATTTAGACTAACCTACCTGTGTGTGTGTGTATTTTATACTTTCTCCTGGCTAACATCTGCATAGACTGCTGTTTTATGCACTGTATAAATTTCTATCTTTGACTAAAGTTATGGAGGTAATTTGATGCAATGCATTTGTTTGCTTTTTAAATGAGGTTATTAGATAGATAGACCAGATAATAAAAATCCCCTATGATAGAGGTGAAAAAGACCTGCAGATCATATAACCACCTCAACAATGCAAGAATTACTATTTTTTGAATTATATTTTTAAATATTTCACCTGTCTAATATTAAGATGAGTCCAAGGATGACATTACACCTTTTAAATTCAGTTACAAAATGTTTCCTGAGGAGATGTTTTAGTTTTAATATTCTTTCTAACTAAATTTATATATTCCATCAACTGTTATTTTAGCCTAATCCATTCAACCACTAAAACATTTTATCACTTTTACCTTATCCACTTATTGATTTTTTTTCTCCCTTCTGACCTTTAAATCTCCGTATGCCATTGAAGCACCAAAGATATTCAAACCTAACCTACAAGTATTTTTAGAAAAACATTTAAGAGGTGTAATTAAATAAAAAAGAATTATTCTATATTTAATGAATAAAAATGTCCTTAGCTTTCTGAAACTTTGACATTATCGCACAATGGATAAATTAACATCCTTTTATGAAGTGATCAAATTTAAAATGTAAAATATACATGAGAAATTACAGACCAGGTACAATCATGTGCAAACTGATAAATCCAGAGTCCAGGCCAAGTTCTAAGTTATTATTTAAAAACAAGAACTTTATGGATTATTGTATCTGCTGTTACATGTCTGTTAATTTTTATGCCATGGTTCAGCATTATATATTTTACTGGTAATTTTGTTTCTGGGGTCGATTTTTCTTATCACTGAGGAGATGATAGAAGGGGAGGGGAGGAGAAGAGGAAGTGATGTATAGCTATTTTACTGCAATAACAAGAGGGGTTTATTGAAATCCAAATCCTTTGTCTGTTTTTGCCGGATGTTCCATCCAACTATGTTTTTGTGACAAGAATGGATTCAGCTGAAGGACTGGAGCGAAGTGTACACATTCACAGATAAAAAATGATGTAATAAAACCTGGACCACCTTTGATGCAAAAGCAGCTTTGGAATTCAAATTGTTGCTTTGGAACAAATAAACGAGTTTTAGTTTGGACCATTCACTTCTAGTACATGCGTCCTGAGGCTGAGGGATTCTCTGGTTTTTATCATACCTAAATAAGACACCATTAAATCAGAAGTAGCCAGGCATTGTAGGGTACTTTAGATCACAGCAGTTGGTCAACAAATATATATTGAGGAGATATAATATGCCACACAAAAAAAGAAAAGGGAACATAAAAAATCCTCTACGTATGCATTAAAAATTGAAGAAGCAAGCCATACTACCAAGAGCAGTTATCAGAGGATTACACCAGTGGGATTCCTCAATTGCTAGTGGGAGTGGGGTTCTTGGGTACCACTGAAATGCACATGTCCAGAGGCCCTCAAGGGGGATGAGATGAGGTAAACTATTTTATTTTCATGGAGCTACATCCGTCAGGTTGTAAAGTTTCATGTCCCTTAACCCAGTCCTGAAAAAAGTGCAGCCAGCTTCATTAGAGCCAAAAGTTGGGCCAGTGTCCAGAGCTTCTGTTTCATGGTGGAGTTGGGTCTGATGTAGCATGAGGCTAGGTTCAGGCCATTCATGCATTGTGTTGAGTCCACGTGGCCCACAGCAAGTGCAGAATGTGCAAGCCCAGTGGGCCCTGAGACAGGGGTAAGCAGCAAGAAAGATCCAAGAGAGGGTTCCTTTGTTCAGAAGTTAAGCATCTCGGATTCCAGGACCCAGAAGTGGCTACTGACTCCCTCCCAGGTGTGACTGGCAGGTAAGCATCTTCCCACGTAACCCAGACCTATCGGGCGTGTGTCTATTTTCCAGTCCCTTCCCTCAGTGATCTGTGAGGATCAGACTTGGAGAATGTTAACTGCAGCTTTCTGGAAAAGCTGTATAAATGGCATGCCTGTGTTATCTAGCCACCCCTTTATTCCTTTTCTGTTAATAATAACCAGGTCTTTATAATGGCATCAGCATGATGGTCTACTACTTACTACATGGGAAACAACATTAGATATTCATCTTACATTTATTTTCTCTCATTTAAAAATATTTCAATTTAGTTAATGTTTTATAATATGCTTAAGAGAACAGCAGTCATATACGCATGCAATTTATAAATATACTTGATTTAAACACTGAGTGGGATTCAATAAAGAAATAATCATCTTGCTCTTTTCTCAAACTGTCCTTTTGAATCCATCTTTTCCTGTCTCTGGCTGTTCATGCACCAAACTGTTGGGACAGGCAATCTCCTACGGGCCCGCATGACCCTGTACACTTCCGCTGGGTGTGCTTATGATATAAGTCTCTGGCCACTATTTACCTGGCATGCTGTTCGAGATTGTGCTTGCACAGAGCAAACTTGAAGGATAATATGATATCTCCCTCTGGGATAAAGAGTCAGTGTGCTTGCTGCTTGTCACAAAACAACAGTGCTCTAAAATCATTGCTCCTTCTTCCCTATGCTCTGCTCACTACATGGGCCCTCCCTGTGGCCTGTGGTGGAGGGCAAGGGCAACAAACACATCATGCTCACGCTGCTCCCTGTGCCACGAGTGATAATGTGCTGTCCGAGATCCAGGAGTCCCATGTTTTCTGCCAGCATTCTCTAAACAGTAAGAGATAAATTTATCCATTAGTAAGACGAAGTGAAATCAGAGACTCAGATGGTTTTTATAATGAGCATGAGCTGCTGAAAGAGAAATAGATAGAACAGAGGAGGACGATCCAGTGGACTTGGTTTAGGAATATGAGAAGACACCCTGGGATCTGCTAGCTAATGCTTTGTCAGAGTACTGGGTAGAGGGGACCAGGAGGGAGTAGTTCTCACTAGTCTGCCTATAAATGATGCCAGGTGGGGAAGGGGAGAATCAGAATGAGACATCACAATGGTGACTTGGTTATTGCTCATTCCCTCCAATACAAGGGGCACTTTTCAACCATGTGCAAACTGATAGGACCCATCTTCTGAAAGGCAGGGTGGCTGTGGCTCGAGAGTCAAACAATCTACAAAGATGAAATAGTGTCAGCAATGCAAATTTTGTAGTCTAAGTATATAGCTTTGTGTTAACAAAATAATCAAAATCTGTTCAGTTGAACCCTAGCAGGTGGCTGCACTAAATTAAAAAGAAATGAAAATCTTATTGGCATAGAACCACTCTCTCCATTCATAACCCCAGTTTCTCCCTGCCCTTCTATTCAACCTTATCTGTTTTAAGAAAAAAAAGAGATAATTATTAGTGAAACTGAGATCTCTTTGTTTCCAAGAGGGACCAAGGTCAGATGTACTATTCTGAATAACTTAGAAAAGCTAAGGCAAGAGCAGAACCCATAATTTATGTATCTATTGGTTTCCACCATATCTGGTCTCATGGGGAAGTAAGCACAGGGTGAGCTGAACGCCAAAGGCTTTAAGCAGAGGCATGGATGCAATGCATCCTGATCATTTTATAAAAGTACCTCTGAGTCTTAACATTTTCTAAACACTAGGCAGTGCAGGAAGGAGTGCCCAGTCAATCTCAAAGCTGGATTAAAGGGAGAGAAATGCCTGCCATCTTCCTCCCCTTCTTCCCTTGTCAGGCCACCTTAGCTTTCTCACTCAGCCTCTACTCTCCAGGCACCAGGCTGAGGAAGCTTGCCATCTCCTGGCAGCTACTGCGGTGGGGCACAGGTTAAGCTCTTCCCTCTGTGTTCTCACAGGAAAAAGCACCCCAAATCAATTGATGGTGTTTGGACTGGGCTCACAGTGGGCAGGGAAACTAAGGTGTCCTAGGGAGCATCCTTTCCAATAATGCATTGCCCCAATCTCATCATCAGAAAACAGACAAACCCAAAAGAAAGAACATTCTACAATATAACAAGTCTGTATTCACTACAGGTGTCAAGGACATGAAAGACAAGGCAAGACTGACTAGCTATTAGAGACATGGAGGGACTCAGAACGCACAAAATGTAAATGCAATGCAGGCTCTGGAAAAATAACTTCTGTGGGAAAATCTAGTTAAATATAAATCAGTGTTTTGCTTTAGTTAGTGGTGTAAGAGCAAGATTAATTTCTTCCTTTTGATAAATGTTCTGCAATGACATGAATTGTTAGCATAAGGGGAATTTGGGCGAAGAGCATATGAAGACAGATTCAGCATCTCTTTTGTAAGTCGAATATATTAAAATAATCAAGTAGACTTTTTTAAGTGCTAAATAATTGAAAAATCGAAAAATGAAATGATGACAGTGTTATGAATATGAGCAAACAAAAATAACCATAATTTACAACCAAGGGGATGTGTTACATAGCATATTAATTCCTACTATCCTGGAAGACAGTTACAGAAAAAAAAAATAACCAAAATGTAGCAGCGAAAGATAAAATGATGCAAAATACAAAAAAGAGGATAAGAGGCATAAAGACAGAGAGAAAAGTTGACAGGAAATTATTTGCAGCCCCAGGAAAGCGAACATATAATGCGGAGTAGACACAATATTTGAATATTTAACACAGGAGACTTTTCGAAAAATGAAAAATATCAATTTACAGATTCAAGAAGACATATGCATACTGACATAGATTAAATTTTAAAAAGGAAGATTCATATTGAGAAATATGTACTAAAACTGTAGAAAGAGAGAGAGAGGGAGGAAGAAAAGAATATTAAAAGCAGCTGAAGTAAAAGAGGTGACCTTCAAAGAACCAAAATAAGCTTTACAGCTAATAACATAACAGAAGCAAAGCCAGAGACAAATGTTTGAAAAAGATTAATTAACTTCCATCTTATAATTCTATACCTAGCAAGGTTTCTTTAAAGCAGGAAGGAAAACTTAGCTTAGGCAAAGGAGAAATGAATTTACCTCTAGTATATACATACTCATGGGGAAAACTGACCTGTTTCCTTAGGTAGAAGAAAAAGAATTCTTAGATTAAATTTTAGAGATGCAGATAAAAGTAGACTGAACTGAAAATGAAAAATATGTTTGTAAAACTAACTGAATATGAACTACTAAAAATAATAATGATGCTTTATGAGTTTTGGATTCTTACAAAGTGTAAAATACAGAATAGTAATAAAACTAGAGACAAGAACAAATATTCTTATAAGTTTTTCATAATTGCTGTGAGAAGAGCAAATTTAAAAATTATATTAGTTTCTTGATAAGTTTAGAAAACATATTATTGCCTCTAGTAGTAAAATAGTAAACGGTGTGTGTGTGTGTGTGTGTGTTGTGTGTGTGCACATAGAGAAAAAAGAAAGGAATGATGAAAAAATAGTCATCAGAAATAAATCAATATAAACAAGTTTTACACTGAAAATACATGGATGAAATGCTTTAAATTTTATAGGACTACATTCTAACAGAATTAAATGTAAACAGTATATGTTGTTCACAAGAGATATCAAAACATAAAGATGTTGACATTAAAATGATAGAAAAAGTGGTATCAGAGACACACTGATTTTTTTAAAAAGTTGAGGAAGTCATGTTAACATCAGAAAAAAATTAATACCCAAATAATTACTACAGATAAAGAGGGTCATTTAATACATTGAAAACTAATTTACCAAGAAAATAGAGTTTGCAATTCATATGCAGCTAAAAAATGACATCAGATTGTATAAACTAAAATGGATATCTGTAATATAAGCCTTGATATTGGGTGATTTTTAGCCATTTCCAATTAAACATACCAGGAGAAACTGTTAAAAATTTAGTATAGATACAAAATACCCCAGTTTAATTTGGTAACTACTAAGCCACATGTGGCTAATTCAAATAAAACTTAAATAAATTAAAAATATATTTACACTAGCCATAATTCAAACTCTCATGAACACATTACCATATTAGACAGTTTAGAATATAGAAATGTTACATCATTACAGAAATCTTATATAATAAAGAGGTAATATGCAAATTGACCATCAAGCCCTCACACAAGATGGCCACTGCAGGGGAGGGCAGTTAGGGGTGACCAGGCAGCAGGGGAGGGAAGTTGGGGGTGATTGGGCTGGCAGGAGAGGGAAGTTGGGGCAATTGGGCCATCAGGGGAGGGCATTTGGGGTGGCTGGGCCTGCAGGTGAGGGAGGGAAGTTGAGGGGGACCAGGCTTGCAAGAGATGGAGGTTAGGGGTGATCAGGCAAGCAGGGGAGGGCAGTTGGGGGTGATCAGGCAAGCAGGGGAGGGCAGTTGGGGGTGATCAGGCAAGCAGGGCAGGGCAGTTGGGGCTACCAACCTGCAGGGGATGGCAGATTGGGGTTACTGGACCTGCAGGTGAAGGTGGGAAGATGGGAGAACCATGCCTGCAGGGGAGGGCAGTTAGGGGTGACCAGGATGGCAAGGGAGGGAAGTTGGGGTGAGCAAGCCTATAGGGGAGGGAAGTTGGGAAGAATCAGGCTGGCAGGGGATCAGTTAGTTATCAATAAGGGAGTGGTTAGGAGGTGATCAGGCTGGCAGACAGAAGCAGTTAGGGGCAAGCAGGCAGACAGGCAGGAGAGTGGTTGGGAGCCAGCAGTCCCCGACTGTAGAGAAGGTTGTCCGACTGCCGGCTTAGGTCCAATTCCTCTGGGACATCCCCCAAGGGGTCCCAGATTGGAGAGGGTGCAGGCTGGGCTGGAGGACACTCCCCCCTCAAGTGCATGAATTTCATGCACTGGGCCTCTAGTAGTATTCTACAGTGCTGAAAAATAATTTGAAATAGGAGTATCTAGAAATGTGGCATAATAATTATTTTTAAAATATATTTTACTGATTTTTCATAGAGAGGAAGGGAGAAGGATAGAGAGTTAGGAACATCGATGAGAGAGAAACATTTATCAGCCTCTTGCACACTCCCTACTGGGGATGTGCCCGCAACCCAGGTACATGCCCTTGACCAGAATCAAACCTGGGACTCTCAAGTCTATAGGCCAACGCTCTATCCACTGAGCCAAACCGGTTAGGGCAATAATTATATAATGAATACTATACCCAACAACCTAAGAACATACATCCATTTCAAGATTACACTTTACCTTTTCAAAATTTGAAGATGGGTTGCCCTCATGCACATCTGATGTTAATCACATCATGTAAACAATTAATAATATATTTTCTTAATAATGCCACCCAAAAGTCAGAAATGACCTAAAGAAGTTAAAACTTTATTTCCTTAGAAAATAATGTAAACACATTATTTTGTGTGCATGTATTTATAGTTACAAATTATATATGAAGAAAAGATGAGTTAAAACTCAAACTAGAAAACATTTAAAACTGAATAAGCATGTAAATACATAATCAAACTTTTAGTATGGAATTAATTCAACCTAGAGGTATAATTATGGTGTTATTTCATAAATTAAACAAAACTAAATAAAAAGTAGACTGAACACAAATGGATTAAACATCTACTTAAAAACCTATCAAAACAAAAATACAAAATTGAACCAAAAATGGCATGAGCATAAATTTAAGAACTAAAAAGTGATTATACAGTTGAAAATATCTACAGACTATAGTGTAGTCTTTGAAAAGATGAACACCATTGGCAAATTACTGGGGAAGACAAAACCAGAAGGAAAGCAGAAAAGAGTTTAGATGAAAAATAACATGTGAGCCATCGCCACAGAAATTACCAACATTAGGAGGATAGTAAGAATATCAACCAAAGAACTTGTATGCATATAAGCATAACCACTGGACACAGACAATGGGGGAATGAAGGCCTGGGCTGGGGATTAAAATCCCAGCTAGTGTTTTAATGAGCCATAACAAGCTACTTCAAAAATGTATATGGAGTTCAAAACATGAAAGTAAGCAGGAAGGTCATGAAGATTAAGGAGGAAAAACTTTCTATACAGAATTTGAAGATTTTTCATAATACTAGAGGCCCGATGCACGAAATTTATGCAAGATAGGCCTTCCTTCCCCCAGCTGCCAGCACTGGCTTCCCTCTGGCACCTGGGACCTGGGCTTCCCTCAAAGCCCAGGATTTGTCTGGAAGGTCGTCAAGAAGGACGCCTGGTCTAATTAGCATATTACACTTTCATTATTATAGATTATGGTAATTAAGAGAAGAGAGTATGGTATTAGTGTAAAAACAGAACCAGTAGAAAAAAATGAAGGTATATATATATATACCCCTGCATATTGATTTATGGCAAATATGCACTGCAAAGAAGTGGGATAAAGAACAAACTTTTCAGTATATGGTGTTAGCAAGAAGTAGTTACCCACATTGAAAAATAAAATGAAATATGTTCTTGTCCTACACTGTAATAAAAATCTAGCCTAGTATTTTGCAGTTCCAAATATGGGATAATATATTCCTGATGTCTGGATAAATGAGATTTGTTAAACAGAACAGAAAAAAACAAACAAACCAAAAAAGCACAAAGCTAAAGGATAACATAGATAAACTTCTTTACTTCCTAACTAAGAACTTCTTTTCACTTGAAAGACACCATTAGAAACAAAACTCAAATCATGGAGTGAATAAGGACATCTCAGAATATAAAATAGATAAACAGCTCGTTTACAGAATATAAAAAAAATACCTAAAAATTATTAAGACAGAGACAATAAACATTTGTATAAACAATTTTAACAGCACTTCACCATTGGAAATTCAATTGCCCAATAGGCATTCAAAAAGATGTTCAACGACAAATATGTTCAATGTCCTGAGAACCACACAATTAACACCACAGTGAAATATTACTACACATCTATCATTTTGTCTACAAAATTATAGTCTGACATTTGGTGAGAATGTTACAAAAATGTAATTCTAGTTCTCATACACTGCTGGTGAGGTCTGAAATCAGTACAATCATTCTAGAATAGTGTTTGACATTAACCTCTAAATTAAAAGTAACTTATCCTATTATCTAATAATTATATTTCCTAGTGTATACCTAAGTAGAAATGTATGCATATGTGAAAAAAACTCACAAGCAAAATAAATATTATTTGAAACAGCAATATAAAAGTATGATCAAACGTCTAGCAAAGTAAAATGGATAATTAAATACTGATATAGTCCTCAAATGGGAAACAGCACATGAACTGCTGACTGGTAACTATAGAAACAAATAAAAACATGGGTCAACCTCACAAACATAATGCTGAACAAAATTAGTTGGCTAGAAGAATAAAAACTGTATTTTATTATACCATATTATTCAATTTATGTAAAGTACAAAACAGGGAAGCAAAACTATATTGCCTGGAGATGCACACTTTAACAATCAAATTTAAAAAAAAGACAAGAAACAACGTGAGTACCATCAAGGGGAGGACAGTGATTATCTGTAATATATGGAGGGTATTGGTTTGGGCATTACTAAGGTATTGATAAGATTCTGATTCTTGACACAGGTGTTCACTTATCAATTCATCAAACAGTTCCCTTCTTGTATGGACTTTTATAGAAAAGAGAAGAATATAGAACTAATGACTAAAGAAGTAACTTTATCCTAGGTGGAGTGCTCATAAAATATTACCTCCAATTAACTATGATTTCAGGGAGATGATTTAGGGGAGGATATGATGGAGTACCTCGTCTTCAGGGTTAGAATGAGGCAAAGACACAGATTGATTCTGGAAGAATGGTCATTCTCTACTAGAGTGGATTAAGAGGAAATACAGCATTGGCTGAGGCTATTAGGCCACCTGGCTAAGCTATTCTAGCTCAATAGCGTGGTCTGAGGAATGGAACTGCAGATATGATTAAGAGCACCATAATAACTAATTACCATCATCCAGCCATTAGTTGGATGAGAGCCAACTAGTTAGCACTGGCCTGAGTGCTAACAGGTGCTGGAGAATTTGCCAGGGCCCAGTGTGGCAGATGCAGAACGAATGGCTTAAGCTAACCCTTTGGGTTCTTCTGTTCCCTTCTAAATCTGACTGAACTCTTGGACTGAGTTAATCTCATGGACACTTGGGGTGGTTGAGTAATTTTTAAATTAAGAAATAAACAAGAATCTCCTGCTCAAAAAGGCACAGACAACTTTTTTTCCCTTTTTATTGAATTTATTTGGATGACATTGGTTTATACAATTATATAGGTTTCCAATGTACAATTATTTAATACTTCATTTGTGTATTGTACTGTGTGTTCACCACCCCAAGTAAAATCTACTTCCATTACCACTTATCTACCTTATACCTTCTATCCCTTCCCAACCCCCTTTCCCTCTGGTGTGGGGCTGGGTGAATAAATGTAAATGGATTAAGAAAAAACAAACAGACAAACAAAACCCTCTTAGCTCATAAACGAAGACAACAGTATGCTGATTACTAGAGGGAAAGGCACGAACAACTTGAGCAATTCGTCAGTGGGGAATAAGTTATAACATTTGCACTTCATGTGGTGAATCTATTTTCTCAGTTACACCTCATTTTCTATTATTTAAAAATCAAATTTGATACCCCTCTTTTCTGGTACCTTTGGTGCTATCCTGGCTTCTGACTTATCACTGCCTTCCCAGAGTGGATTTCTGACTCCCTCCATTAATGGGGCTATTGGCAATTATCTCTAAAGTAAACCTTCGGGCTGATAACGCTTAACTGACTCAGTGCAGGAAGCATATTTGCATCACACATCCTTATCCGGCTTACATTTGACTCTGCCAATTCCTTGATAATCCAAGCTTTGCCACGTGATTTTTAACCAGGCCCAAACCCACAAGAACAGTATTTCACAATATCTACATCTATAGATATGAATGTAGACAGATAACAAATAGTCAAGATAAGAAATCTATATGTATTGGTTATAAACTAATATACCTAACATACATGTATGTATCACTTTTCTTAATATTTACAATTAAATGTCTTATAGTAATTGCTTAATCAAAGTTATACTCAGAAATAGAAAGGACTTGAATCTTTAAGTGCAATGTGAACTGATTTCTGCAAAGATATATAAAGGTCATGATTTAATTTTAAAGAGGATAACAATTTAAAATTGTTGTGGCCTGTAATAATCAATGTTATGAATTCCATATTTGTGCCCTATTGAGCCCTAAATCTATGAGCTCATAAAAACCTATACAGATCAACATAGCTCCTTCCGGAATTTTATGTGACTCAAGGTCACACATTGTCTTTGTTCAGGAGAGATGGGAAGATGTGGACACACATGCACATGCATTGAGCTCAGTGGAAGCTCTACTATAATCATACTCAATAGTTCCCAGGTGTTCCCAAGAGAAGACTTCCTGAAAATACTCATAGAAATCCACCCTAAAAGTTTATTTTAGCACTTCAAAAAATGAAACACCTTTAAACACTTTTTCCCTCGACTGTTCACATAAGTTCATTGAAAACGTAAAATATGAAGCTTATGCAATGATGAGGAAACACGATGTTCTTTTTACCCATGAAAATAATTCATTCAACCATGTGGGGTTTAAAAATATACATACACTTCTTAGCAATTGGGAGAGAGGTAAAAAGTTAGTTTTGTATTTTTTCTCTCTTTAATTTTTTCTCTACCAGATTTTGACCTTTATATATTGCCATTCATCCAGTGAGTATAATCACATCAAACAAATTCCAACTCCATGACAATTGTAACTCTATTTGGAAAAAGGTAAGATGGAGATATGTTTTTCAAACTCCAAAATATTTCAAGTGAAAATAAATTAATATAAAGCAATTAAATATTATGTGTTTATTTATGTGTCCTGCCATGCTGCAAGTGCTTACACATATTCATGTGGTTTATGGTTAAAAGGAAATTGAGCAAATTTAGGAAGAAAAAATAGGTATGAAAGTAAGTTGAAGCCAGGGAAAAATTACACATAAAGTGCAAGATGTGGGTTGGGAGGTGTGGGCTGAAATCTTGGCTCCCTCCTTCAAACAGATCAAAGCCAAAAGAAAAACATAAATACATGATTCACAGTGTCCAATAGAGGCAAAATAAACAAACACATCACTCTGGAAAAGAAAAGCTATGGCTGATAATTTTTTAATGCAAGAAATCTGCCTCATGCTCTTTCTTCATAAAAATAAAATATAGATGTGGATAGGAGTATAGATATAGTTATATGTATAAATATACCACAGCAAATATTTAGAAAATATTTGTCAGAAAAACAGTATAAGTAGGAACGTAAAATGATGCAATAGATGTGAAGAACTCTATGGTAATAATTTAAAAAAATTAAACAGATAATTTACCATATGAGCCAGCAGTTCCACTTCTGTATATATACCCCCCCAAAAGTCAAACAGAGACTCAGACAAATATTTGCACACTCATATTAATAGCAGCATTTTTCCCAATAGTAAAAAAAGGTGGACGCAACCATAATATCCATCATAGATGAGTGGATAAACAAAATCTGTTACATACATACAATAGAATATTATTCCCTAGTCTTAAGAATAAATGAAAGATATCATGTGCTATAATGTGGATAAACTTTCAAGTAAAGTAAAATAATAAGTAAAATAAGCCAAATATAAAAGGACTGATACTGTATGATTGTACTTATATGAAGTACCTAAAAGAGGCAACTCTATTAAGACAGAAAGTATAATGATGGGTTTCAGGTGTTGGGGACAGGAGTGAATGGGGAGCTAGTGTTTAATGGGTACAGAGTTTCAGTTAGAGAAGATGAGCAAGTTCTGGGGATGGTTGGCACGGGCACGAGCACAACAATGTCAATGTGCTTAATGCCACTGAACTGTACACTTAGAAATGATTAAAATGGTAAATTGTATGTTGTACCATATTTTACCACAATCAAAGAAATTATGAGTTTTTCAAGCTGTTTTCGTTACATCCTAGATTTTGAACATTATACTTGTAATGTTCAAAATGTCATTCACTAGATACATTCCTGTAAAGGCTAACGTAATGCGATCTCACTATGTAGATATCATATGATCTGCCTTAATAAAGTGATATAATTTAGAGATGTCAGAGGAATGTTCTTCAAGATTGTATATGCCTCTGCGTGGATGTGTTTTACTCATTGCTTGGTGAGGTAGTATAGTACAGAATGGGTCGCAAAGGTCTGTTGTGTGCCTGCTCTAGGCCAGAGTTCAAATGGCCCTTCAGAATAGTATTGTGCCTCAGAGAAACAGATTTTGGAAACCATTACTCTAGAAAAACTAAATGATCAATTTATCTTTCTGGATATGAGGTCTTTAGCATCATATATAGAACCCATGTTAACTTTGTAGCCAATTAGCAGAAACGACATTCTGGGAACATCATGCACTAACAGTCATTCAAAATTAACTTTGAAGTTTGAGTGTTGGTTTTTTAGCTGAATTACAAAGCCCAGACCCCTTTAACATATTCAAAGAACTTTCCATGGTGACAAGAGTCTATGCAGGGAACTAACTCATTCATGACCTATACAACCCCTTACTAGAAGCCAAGGAAAGTCATTTCTCTCTTCAAACCACTACACCTTTGATGACAGGAGATGTCTCCCAAGTGGTGGCAACATCCATTAAGTAAGAATTTAAAAAACCTTTTGTCCTACCATAAAAAAACAAAACAATAACAAGAAATCTTTAACATGTAAGTTTCATGTTCCCCAAAGGAAAACCAGTGTCAAATTTTCAATGACTATAACTTTAGTCACTTCCTTATGCATGTGTTTTGCTCAATCCTATGAGTTGTGAGAGCTGTCTAAGATGTTAGTTAGGAAAAGCACTTTCCTTCTGAAACAGCACACAGTTTTATCCTCTCAGCAACAACAGAACCGAGGCTCTGTGGATTTGGAGAACAACATAAGAACTACATTTCACTTGACCCCTTTCTCTTGGGACTCTGTGGCATCGGCCATAATATTGCATGACTCTTGTTAACACTTAAATGAAATGTGTATATTAAAACATTAATTTTTTAGAAAATTTCCCTTGATCCTAAAATAGATTTTACGTAGTCTCTTGTCAGATTAATCCTAGGGACAGCTCCTGACCCACCCATCAATTACATGTATATGATTCACATAACCAATGTTTGAGAATGGAGCCCAATTTTCCATCCATATTTAGAACCCAATTTGTAATGCCTGCCATAAGAGGCAAATATTTTTTGGGTCTAGTAGATATGACTTAGTTATGAGAACTACTGGTGTCCATTGTCCTGGTTTCAGATTTATAGAAACATAAATAAATGAGAGGGAGAAGTTCCTTTCATGGACAGGAGCCAATGAGGTGTGTCTGAGCTTAGTAATATACAACACTTGTAAAATAGTGAGCTATCGAGACCCTCACAGTGTATGTATATCACCACATGTGCCCTCCTTTAATGCAAATCCTTCTATTTATGAATGCCTTGCCTCTGATACTTAGCTATGGTGTCACTCCCCTACCTGTTCATCCACATTGTGGTGTTTTATTTGTGCAATTTAATAAGACCCTGGAATGAGAAGTATGGCTTAGTACTGGATAATAGTCTTATTTTGCATAAACAATATTAATATTCATTAGTCACATAGCAATGTCAATATTTTTGTTGGTGTATATAAGCTCTTTATTGATGTAACAAATTGCCTGAGAGTGCCACACCTCACCCCTAGACTTCTGATTGCAATCACTCCAAAGTAGGACTGGCTTCTCATGCTACCAATGTGACTATTCTAGGGTGCAAGCTGATCAGCAAAAATATTTCACCAAATTTTATTGCAGCCAAATAATACATCCTTTGGTCGCCTCATGAACCACTAGATTCTCATATCCTCCACTGATAAAATTCTAGTATTAGAGTCATAGGTTTTTGAAGAGAACAGGTAAAATCTCCCCCTAAGTTTTAATCTCCAAGTTACCAGGTAAAGTTAGTTCCAGATGTTTACAGTCCTCCTTTGTATTCTTGAAATACAAGATTATAACTTGTCAGGGTTCATGACCTTTAGAGAACCAGGGAAGACAATTGTGACCACCCTTTGTGCCTGAACAATGAATAACTCAAAGGGTAAGGCACACCCAATATCCTATACTAAGTTGGACAAGTTCCCTACTCAATATTACCAATGTTCTCGAGTGAGAGGGTGTTGTTCTAATCTTCCCAGTGCTCATCTAAGGCTTGGTTCTGGAGAGGTGGAACAATGTAATAATATCTGTGCTATTGTTCATGGTTGGCACAGGAATTTATTTATTTTTAATATATATATATTAAAGAAGAAAGAAGGAGAGATAGAAACATCAATGATGAGAATCGGCTGCCTCCTGCAAGCCCCCTATTGGGGGTCAAGCCCGCAACCCAGGCATGTGCCCTTGACCGGAATTGAACCTGGGACCCTTCAGTCTGCAGGCCGATGTTCTATCCACTGAGCCAAACTGGCTAGGGCGGCACAGGAATTCAAATAGTGGAGGAATAAGGTCAGAAAAAGAAGGAAACTTTCCTGAGCCAGCGGATAACTTCTGATTCCATCAACCTTTGGGTAATTCTGGGAAACACATGGTCAGCTAGACTAAAATGTGGCTTGATGTGAATTTATCTCAATGCACAATGACAGACTTACTTTTCCAATCCCGGTCAGTGTCCCAGGGCTGCCTCCTATAAGCCCTCCACACTTGGAGGACCTGACCTCTTCTCATCCTACCTACTGCAGTGGACTGCAGGTGAAGTTGCCAAGAATCCCAGTACTTTTACTCACAGACTTAATGGCAAATGGAACTTCACTAAGTTGTTTCTGCACTTTCACTAAAAATCTAATTCCCTACTTATCTTGTATAATCACCATCATTCATTATTGCCTGATATCTGGAATCTGCTGCCACTACCATCCTTATCTTTTAATATTCTGGAGCTCAAATGGAGAAGCTCAAACATTCTGAGGGGACTTATATGTTATTTTAGGAAGATATATTTAAGTATCTGAGAGAAAATTAGAAATATAGTAGTTACTGCTGAAATGGAAAAGAAGTTTTAGAATATATGATAGAAATACAACATAGATCCCTTTAAACACTTCATTCCAGGAATAGCTATTGAAGAACAATTAGACATATACACACATGAAAGGCATATTCCAATCCCATTAACTTATATATATTTAGCTTGTGAGATTTTTATTGTATATCCATTATATATCAATAAATTTGTTAAAAACATGAAAAAATATAGAGCTGATTTAATTCCTCCTGCTACTCCTGCCCCTGATTCTACCTTTTGAAGACTGACCTTTATTTTATTTTATTTTTTATGTTTTTATTGATTTTAGAGAGAGAGTAAGGGAGCAAGAGAGAGCTAGAGAAAAACATCAATGTGAGACAGGAACATCTGTTGTCTGCCTCCTGCATGCCCTGTACTGGGGATGGAGCCTGCATCCCAGGCACATGCCCTGACTGGGAATCGAGCCAGTGGCTTTTGGGGGCATGGAACAGCACCCAACCAACTGAGCCACACCAGCCAAGACAAAGACCAGTATCCTTATTTAAAAAAGGGATATTTGGACACAGACAGGCACAGGTGAAGACAAAGGCATGGATTGGGGTCATACACCAAAGCAAGGACACCAAAGATTGGGAGCGAATCACCAAAAACTAAGAGAAGGTTATAGAACAAATTCTCCCTTACAGACTTCAGAAGAATCCAACCATTCCAACACCTTTACCTTGGACTTTGAGCCTCCAGGAAATGTGGCACAATACGTTTTTGTTGTTTAGTGACTCAGTTTGTGGTATTCTGTCATAGCAGCTTCAGCAAACTAATACATTTTCTATGTGATATAATCCCAGCTATGTGATTTCTCAGCAGCACCCTTAGCTATGTCTTACCACATTCTCATAAAGAGATGTAATAGTCTGACCCCAACTCTAATTTATATAATTTATAATGCCATTTTGTTATTGTGTTCTCCAAAAAATTTACCCATGAATGACATGATACAGTTCCATGATAGTTGTCTAAGTTAGAAAAATGCATGTTTCAAAGTAAAATTGAAGAGACAACATTTGGGCTTCACTGATAAACATTTATCTGCTTTTGTAAACAGCAAAAACAACAACACTGGTTTAGATATTAAGTCTTCTTTGAGAAGATTTATGAAACCTACAAAATTTTGTTTATTGTTGAAGTAATAAGAACACTCACTACTAACAATTAGATTCTTCTGTGCTTTTTTACACAACAAATTTACAATTTTATGTTCTTGACATGGTATAAATTTTTTGAGAAAAAAAATATAAAATTTAGGCTAATTCTGATAGCATGTGTTCTCTTTAAATTGCCCAGTGTTCTTTTCTGGCTGGCAATATTATCCAATTTGCAAAGAATTCTGCAATGTGAGGTTACATAATTGTTCTGTATTTTAAAAAAATAGTCAATGTAGGACCATGCTGTCTGTGAATTAATTTCCATGAATGATGCTCATGTCTAAACAATATAAGGAAGTTGCTGAAATGAATTAAAATCACAGAATTAATCAAATTAATATTTATTAGGTAAAGTGCAACAAAGAATTATTGATTGAAGCCTCCACTAACTAAAATAAATGTATATATGCGTAGATTTACACACACACACACACACACACACACACACACAATAGATTATCTTGAAATATTTCAAATTATTCATTATCTATATGATTTATTTATTTTCCTATATCAGTTGTTTTGTTGCTCATATGTATTCATGATATGCTAATGCTGGGATGGAATTTTTTAAAATACAGAACTCTCTAAAAGTATTAAGTGGATTAGGCCTGGATAGGCAAGGGAGCCTCCTCAGACTGATGACTTGCAAATGAAGCAGAGATGCTCCGTTGTGTTCCGAGAACTTGGTGGTACACAGAAGTCCCTTCAGGCCCACGCCAATGGCAGGAAATAGATTAAGTGCATGAAGTTCTTTATTTCTCTATTCTGAAGAGAGCTGTTCTATTTTCATGCTATATATATATTTCCTATAAGTTTATAGTTAGCAGTGATAGTCTCCTGTTAAATATAAAAGTTATTAAAAACACTGGAGTGCATCTAGTTCTTCTAAACAATATTATTCAGATACCAAAAATTATTTTTAAAATTGTTTGGCTTTCTTCTTAAGAACCTCACTGCCATAACCAATATGAATTCACATACACACACACACACACACACACACACACACACACACACAAGCTTTTAACTTTGCATGATTATACTGTTGAGTTCCACATGGCTTAATTGCAGATAGGACCTGCTCTGGAGATATTTCTAATGATTTGTGTAACTAAGTTATTTACATTGGAATTTTTTCCCCAGAAAATGATATGCTTACTATTATTTATCAAAATGGTTCAATTGGGTTTTTCCCACAATATATTTTTTGTTTAAATTTTATTTACATTTTCTTTAAAAAAGTTTTTGTGTGTAAAATAAACATACTCAACATAAAGAATTTAAGAAATGTAAAATGTACTAGAAAATAATAGAAGAAAACTATTTCTACAATCTCTCCACTGCTGGGGTTGACCAGCATACCCTGAGCAATTGATGAATGATTACTCTGACACAACTGTTTGCTGTGAAAGAGAGGACTAAGGGACTGCCTGGCTAAAGGAACCAGACAGCCTCAATTGCTTGCCTCCTTAGGGTTTTATTGTAACAGCAGTTTGAGATAAAGTTTATCTTTTAGATACAATCAGTAAGGTAAATAATTTTGGGAGTACACGTATGTTTGTAATGTTCTTTAAGCAAAAACACCAAAAGATTAAGTATAAGGATTCCAGTAAACACCTGGGGGTCTGCACATGCACAGACTTGTTTGAAAGGTCAAGGAATAAGTAGGGGCACTGCTTTTGGCACTCCCCTAAGTCTCCCCTCAGTTGGAATTCTGACAAACAGGGCAGGAGGCTTTTCGCACACTTCCCTTTTCTCAGAATGTCCTCCTTACAAACTTTCCAACCAAATCTCATGCTTCCCCACACTACACCAGAAATATAGAGATTAAAATTAGTTACACAACATTCCAAAAGTCTGTATAAGTGTATACTGATAAAAAATATATATTTCGGATTAAGAAGTACTAATTGCCAGTTATAAAACCAGTAATGGATATAAAGAACAGCATAGGTAATATAGCCAGTAATATTGTAATAGCTATGTATGGTGTCAGATGGGTACTACACTTACCCAGGTGATCACTTTGTAGCTAACATAAATATCTAGCCACTGTGTTGTACACCTGAAACTAATATAATATTGTATGTAAAGTTTAATTGAAAAGTTAAAAATAAACAATAATGTAGAAAGAAATATAATATAGTTAAAAGCATATTTCAAATGTTATCATATATATGTATTGCTTTAAAATAATGCATTACATTATGTTTGTTATATTACTTTGACTTGATATTAACAGGAGGATAAATACTGAAAGCTGAAAAGAATTAATGAACATAAGATTTCTCACATGAGGTATATTGTGATATTAAAAAATACTTTATTAAATACATTAATCATTTAGGATCATTGTGGTTTTATTTATCATCACATCTCAATATTAGCCTATACACTATGCTAAACAAGACCTTAATACATTCTCACTTCTTCCTCACATTTCAAATCTGTAAATTATATCACATCTTACATTTTCAAGGTCTGTAACATTGTTATTCAATTCTATAACTATAGTTCTCACTGTTATTTAGTATTGCTTTTATATTTATATTGATTCACACTAAAGATAACTCATTTTATCATGGTTTCTCAACTCTTGAGTTGTTTTCATTTAACTGCTCTTTGACCAGATTTCACTAACAAGAACTATTTATTTTTCTTGGTGCCAAGTTTGTCTATATTTGATGGTATTAAGTTGCACCTTTATACGTGATGATCTTGGCAGAATATAATGTTCTTGCTTCACAATTACTTCCTAAGGAATGGCGGTGGGTGGGTGGGTAGGAGTATCTCTGTATTGTTGTTCAGCTCTGTCTGAGGCAGCTTAATTTTTAGCCCTGGAAATGGCTTGCCATTAGAAACTAGGTAATGAATTCTAAATAATAATAAAAAAGCAAATGTTTACATGTTAGTTTTAAAATCACTTCTAATTGGCTTAAGTAATTATATTTATGATGTACTCTTTATTTGTAGTCTGATAACAAGTCAAAAGTCCATTTTAAAGTAAATTATAAGATGCACTTTTAAGAAACATTCTGATTATGCTTCCTTTTTCAGGAATTTTTTTTTCATTTTCATGACATCTTTATATAATTTTCCTCTCTAGTTTTTCATTCCCCTTGAGGTATTACTAATTTGACTTACACTGTTTCAATATCATATATATATATATATATATATATATATATATATATATATATATAATCTAAAAATAGACAAACATGGTAATTGACCATACCTCTGCTACGCCTCCCATAGGCTAATCGTTGAGGTATGCAAATTAACCGCCAGCAAATATGGCGTTTAATTTGCATATGTAGGCGCAAAGCGGTGGAGTGAAGACTGAAGGTGGCTCCGGCCAGGGCAGTGAAGGCTTGAAGGCAGCTCCAGCCGGAGCAGTGAAGACTGAAGGCGGCTCTGGCCGGAGCAAAGGCATGGGCCCTGGGTGCCGGAGGAAAACCGCTGCCAGCTGCCAGGGAAAGGGAAGGCCTATTGCACGAATCTTTTCATGTAACAGGCCTCTAGTATATATATAAAAGCCTAAGCGACCATTCAACTGTTCGACCTGTAGCTATGACACACACTGACCACTAGGGGAAGATGCTCAATGCACAGGCATGTAACAGACTGATGAATCTTAGAGGGCAGGGGAGAGGAGGGAGGGCAGGAAGAGATTAACCAAAGATCTTATATGCATACTAGAGGTCCAGTGCACGGTTTTGTGCACTGCACCAGTGGGGTCCCTCAGCATAGCCTGTGGGGATCAGGCTGAAACCAGCAGTCTGACATCCCCTGAGGAGTCCCTATATATTGTTAGGTATTTACATTGATTATTTTTCTTTTAAATAGAATTTCCTATAATTTTCTTTAACCCCTGTATGAATAGAGTTCAGAAAATGGTCACCACATCATGATCAGCATCACCTGGGAACTTGTTCAAAGTAGAAATTAATTCATGGTTTGATTCATATCAACTGAATCAGGTGAAATGAGGATGGGACCCACATTTGTGTGTGTGTGTGTGTGTGTGTGTGTGTGTGTGTTTTAATTTATTAGCATTCTGTGTTATAACCATACCTCTGGGTAATTCTGGAAAATGTTGGAATTTGAGAGCCACTATTTTATATTTTAATTCAGTAGTTAGGTAAATCTATATAGCTTTTTTTCTAGTTGTTTCCAGTGATAAGCTTGGTACCTTCACCTACAACATCCCTTAATATCTATTTTTATATGTTTTCTTACTTTGTTGAATTCATGTTCTTAGGCAATTCTGTTTTTTAACTTATATTGTTATTTTACAAGTATAGTGGGCTATATTTACATAGTTGTTTTGATTTTTTCATCATGTTGTCCATTTCTGAATGGTGATGTCTGAGACCTACTGTTTGCACTGATCTTAAGAGGCGTGATTCCCACCATATCAGAGACAAGAATGATTTTCTGCTCTGACCTCCATGGAATTCAGTCACTATAGCCCGAAAAGTAGTGAATCCCAGGAGTAAATGTTCTCTCTCTTCTCACATTTATCTGTCTCTTATACCAAGATTCATAACACATGTGCCTTTAGGGAATTGTGGAGAGAATTTCAGCATTAGATCCTCTCCCCAGTTCAGTATTTTGCCCTGGAGTACTTATTTTTGCAGAAAATGTCACCCTTCATTTTTAGTGTCTTTACTGCACTATTTGTCCCAGCAGATATTTCCACTAATCTCTATTTGGAAGGAGAAAACCATCAACATTTCCAATTACAGGGTTATATGCATATATATTAATAATATTATGTAAATATTACAACAGCATTTCTATCAATTCATAGCCATGTGTGTGTTTGCTTATCACCAATTCATTTATTTGAGAGGTTCCCAAGCAATTTCTGAGAGACCCTGGCACCTCCAGAAATTCCTCCTGAGTGGAAATGGGAAGATAGCACTGCAAAGACCCCTCTGTGCTTCACCTGGAAAAGCTCTGCCTTTATCCATCTTCTCCATGGTGATGTCCAGAGTGTTTTATTTGGCCAAGGACCGCTACCTTTTTCCTGGACCAAGTCATGACACAGGGGTAGTAGTTTTGTTCTGTTATTGCTGAAACACTATAGGAGGCACTGCAATGACAACTCAGAATTAGAAAGTTCAAGGTAACACCTGGTGATCACTACTGAAGCCCATGGTCTTCTTGACAGTTGTCTCCCCTCTGCTGGTCTTTGCATCTGTGCTGGGAGGACTGAAACAGAAAACCCCAGTCCATCCTTCCTGCCCTCAAAACTGCATTCTTCCCAAAACTAGCACCAGGAGACAATCAAATGAGCCCCATTATGCCCTGAACCCTGATTTATGGCCATCACCACAGGAAGCCCCAGGCTCTCAGATCACTGTCATTATCCTCATTTCCATTACTTATGGCTTTGCACAGTCTCTTCCTGCCCCAAAGTAGAGAGAATAAGCAAGAAAATAAGAAAACACAAATGGTCTAGAAAAAAGAAGAAAGAGACACAGTGGATCTGCTCTCAAGAAGAGGTAGAGCCTGACACACAGGTGGAGGGGTTGGCCTTGGAGAGGAGCAAGGCTACTTCCCTCATCATGACAGTGGAGACAGAAGATGGGCAGATGTGGCCATATTTGGGTGTGTTTAAGATCTTTCTTAGGACTTTCTGGCTTTTTTCCATGAAATAAGTCATTCCTTTAGAATGAAGGTGGGGCATTAATGATTATAGCAAAGACAAAAAACTTTTAAGGATGAAAAAGAAAATAAAGCATGAAGTAGTCATCTGTGAAACTAGGAGAATGAAGGACTGCAGAAGTATGATTGCTTAAGAGTGTCTGGACCCTCTTCTGCATAAAAGTCTACCTGTAGTTTCTCATCTCGGAGTAAGAAATGAAGACTTTATGCTGCCCAGTCAGGTCTTACTTCTAATTTTCCATAATCTCTGAATTCATCTCCTTCTGATTTAGTGCTCCCTTATCCTGCTCTCTTTCTACTCCACCCTGCAATTCTGACATGACAGACAGACTCATCTCAGGGCTTCCACACTTGCCTTTCCTCCTGCCTGTAAATCTTCCTTCCCAAATCCCCAACTAGTTCACTGCCTCTTCTTCCTTTAAGCTTTGTTTTTAGTTATAGTTTACATTTGACGTTATTTTTCATTAGATTAAGGTGTAAAGAATAGTGGTTGGACTGTCATACACGAAGTGGTCCCCGCCTGGCACCATATGTAGTGATTGCAATATTATTGACTACTAGAGACCTGGTGCATGGATTCAGGCACTGATGGGTCCCTCAGCCTGGCCTGTGGGGATCGGGCTGAAACCAGCTCTCTGACATCCCCTGAGGGGTCCTGGATTGCAAGAGAGCACAAGCAAGGCATAGGGACATCACTGGTGCCCGATCGGGGCGGGGAGGAACTGCAGGAGGGCTCCAGGGAATACCTTGGATGTCTCGCCCAGTCCCAATCAGCCAGACTCCAGCAGCAAGCTAACCTACTGGTTGTAGTGTCTGCCCCATGGTGGTCAGTGTGCATAATAGAGACTGGTCGAAAGGTCAAACCATCGGACAGTTAGCATATTAGGCTTGTATTATATAGGACTAGAGGCCTGGTGCACAAAATTCGTTCATGAGGGGGGTCCCCTCAGCCCAGCCAGCACCCTCTACAATCCAGGACCCCTAGGGGGATGTCTGACTGATGGTTTAGGTCTGATCCCCAGGATCAAGCCTAAACCAGCAGTCGGACATCCCTCTCACAATCCAGGACTGCTGGCTCCTAACTGCTCACCTGCCTGCCTGCTTGATCGCCCTTAACTGCCTGCCCTGCTGGCCTGGTCGCCCCTCACTGCCCCCTCTGCCAGCCTGGTCGCCCCTAACTGCCCCCCCCCTGCCAACATGGTTTCCCCCAACTGCCCCCCCTGCTGGCCTGGTTGGCCCCAACTGCCCCACTTTCCAGCCTGGTTGCCCCACGCAGCTTGCTGCTCAGTCGTTTGGTCATCCCTCTCTAAACCCCCTGCCAGCCTGGTAGCCCCACTTAGCCTATTCGTTCATCTGTTCCATCTGTTCAGTTGTTTCAGATGTGATGGTCCTCTCTCTCTCTCTCTCTCTCTCTCTCTCTCTCTCTCTATATATATATATATATATATATATATATATATATCCTGTGCTGTACTTTATATCACTGTAACTATTTTGTAATTGTTATTTGTATGTCTTAATCCCTTCATCTTTTTTGATCAGACTCCCAACCACCCTCCCCTCTGTTCTTTGTATTTATGTGTCTGTATAAATTTTGTTTGTATGTTTATCTTGTTCTTTTGATTCCACATATAAATGAAATCATATGTGCTTTGTCTTGCTTGGTCTGACTTATTACCCTTTAGGTCCATCTGTGCTGTAGCAATGCTAAGTTTATTCTTTTTTATGGCTGAGTAATATTCCATTGTATATTTGCACTACATTTTCTTTATCTAGTTATCTTCATTTGCTTCCATATTATGGCTATTGTAAATAATGCTGCAGTGAACATATGGGGCATATATTCTTTTGAATAAGTGTTTTGGATTTCTTCAGATCCCAGAAGTTTAATCTGCAGTTCATAAGGCAGTTCCACTTTTATTTAAGTTTTACTGTAAAATGCCAAGTCACTCACTGTAAATTCAAACCTCACTCAATGGAATGGCCTGGCCACCTGGTGTCCCTTCTCCACTTTACTTTCCTCCATTGTAATAATCAATTTCTAAGCTAAAGTAGAATTAACATTTTTCCTACTGTTTGTCTCTCCCATGGAAAGAATTTGTCTGTACTCATCAGGGAGTACAACAATGTCTGGCTCATAGTAGCTGAAACTTTTACTGAATAAATAAACAGGGAATGACCAGTTAGTTATCTAAGTGGTTAGACCATCAGCCTGCACAACAAAGTGTCTCATTTTCCATTCCCCCTGAAGGGCACATACCTCTGTTGCAGGTTCGATTCTCCCTGGCCAGGTCATGTGGGGAGGCAACCAATTGATGTGTCCCTCTCACATAGATGTTTATCTCTCTCTCTTCCCCTCTTCCTTCCATCCACTCTCTCTAGAAAATATCTTGATGTGAGGATTAAATAGTGATCTGAATAAATGGGGAGAATTTCAAGGAGATAAGGAACTATTTTGTCTTATTAATTTTATATCATCCATTTCTTATTTTGAAAAACAGAAAACATTCATTATATTCCCAAAATACATAAGCATGTAACTTAGAATTCAATAACACAAGCGCATGAGGTCTTTGAAGCTGTTCATATCCACAAAGTAAATTGCAAAAATGTTAAACATTTATCTAAATCATATAAATAGAATATATTAGTAACCTAATCTATTTGGATGATTGTCTAACATATTCTTTTGATGATGAAAATTCATGCCTGTTATAATAAGTTAATTGGTCCAACTCTGAACATTTTATAATATGTATTTATATACTAGTAGATCGACAGAATAATATAAACAATATTTGCCCTTATAGCCATAAAATAACAGCTCCCTTTTCATACTTACTAGTATACACTATGTGGAGCAGAAGATAGCTTTTTACCAATATTGACAATTAAGTTAGTAAAGTCTATAATTCAATATTAGTTTTATTTTATAATGTAAAATAATCAGTTTTGGGTCTTCATTGATTAAACTACTTTGATATTTTTCAAGTTCCACTTTATACTGCATAAAAATTTATGTTGTAAAAATATAAGTGCATAAAGAGAAATCTCGTCTGAAATATTTCAGGAAAACAATGTGTAATTATCACACAGCTATCTTCAGATTGAATTTTGAATCAGAGCGATAAGTTCATAAATCACAATGGATTGATCTATCATCCTTAAACCTATAACCATCCTTTTTCTTTCAACAAACAACTTACAAAATAGTGATGTACTTAACAAACCATGTTTATTTTATTTGAAGGATATTTAAGTACATAATCACTGAAATCAGAAATGTTTAGTTTTCCAGGTGACAGCATAATGTGGCTGGGAGTCTGGCAATTCATTAAAAATAATAAGCAATTAACATGTATACTATTTGTCCAAGTTTTATACATTTTCCCACAATCACTCCTAATATAAGTGGAATCTATATTCAATTAAAGTCTTTCATTTATGCTGAACTTTCTTTTATTTTATTTTGAAGAAACAGTGTAAGCAGACCTTTCATATGTCTTGTCCTTAAACTTTCCATTATTGTTAAAGTCCACTAGGTGTTGCTTCCTGCAATTTTTAATGAATAGTTTAGTCAGTATTCGACAGTATTACACCACTTCTGTGTACAAAGATCAGGAAAACCAGTATGTTTTTCACCTGCAATAAAAGAAACCAAGTGGCTTTAATGTGGCAAAAATATAATGCTAAATACCTACATGTAAATTTAAACAAATATATTCACGTTTATTTTTAAATATCTTTCTGGCAGCAAGACAACTGGTGGGTCACCTTGATCCTCTCAAAGTTTGGTTTTATTGTCTGTTACCACAAATTCACCTAACATGTACTGAGTGATGCCAATTTCTATTTTGTTCTATGTCTAATGGTTCCAAAACCTGCATGTTTTTAGTCTGATTATATACAATCATTTTTAAATGAAATTTAAACATTTTCCCTTGATGGCTTTTTTTTCCCAATTGTGCTTACCATTATTGAAACTTTATGTGTGGCAGATATGGTTTTATTAGGACTGATCACTTTAGGTTTGTTTTTACTCTTAGGGCATAGATGCTTGCTATGTATATTCCTTCCTCTTAGTCCTGAAATATTGACCAAGACACCATCCTTTTGGCTGGTACTGAACATCAAGAATGATACATTGCGCCGAAACGGGTTTGGCTCAGTGGATAGAGCGTCGGCCTGCGGACTGAAGGGTCCCAGGTTCGATTCCGGTCAAGGGCATGTACCTGGGTTGCAGCTGATCGATGTTTCTCTCTCATCGATGTTTCTAACTCTCTATCTCTCGCCCTTCCTCTCTGTAAAAAATCAATAAAATATATATTTTTAAAAAAAGAATGATACATTGCTAAAATTGCTTTCTGCTCTTTGGCTTTCTAGTTGTTGATTTATGCTGGGTTTCTTGGATTCCAGTGTGTACATTTCCAGTTTAGGGGTGAATCAACAATTTGCGGAATATTTACATCCAAGTTTTTATGTTGCTTTTCTTATATTTCCTACTCTTCAGTTCATGACATTTTGTCAGACCTGAAGTACTTCTGTCTCTTTGCCTTCTCGAATTGGGTGATATAGGTGGTTACTTATTTTAAATCTTGCCTGAGAAGATAGTACCTTTCATTTAGATTCTATTTATTTATGACATCATTTGGAAAATTTTTCAGGGAATAAGACTGTTGAATGTGTCACTCATGGAAGCATATCCTTTGTTCATTGCCACATCATGAATCAAGAAACCAAAATTTTCCCTTGGTATTTGAAGATGATGTTTCAAAACACAACAGCAGTCTTTTTCATTCAAACCTTAGAAACTGTGTACTAGGCTTGACAAAAATAGATATAATACTCCATCCTCTCATTCTTTTGGTTTTTGCACTTACTGATTTTTATATTTTGAATTTGTTGTATTTTTCAGTGATTTACTTATTTCTCTTAGCATAATATTCTCAGGCTTTATCCATATCGTCTCATAATGCAGGATTTCTTTCTCTTTAAGGGTGAATAGTATCCCATCATATGTCTATAGTACATTTTTTAAGTAATTCATTAGTTCATTGAATATTGAGGCTGTTTCTACATCTTGGCTACTGTGATTAGTGCCCCAATAAACATGAAGATATTAATATCTCTTTGATACTGATTTCAATTCTTTTGGATAAACATCTAGATGTTGGATCATGTGGTAATTCTATTTTTACTACTTTGAGGCCTCCATACTGCTTCCCATAGCAATTTTGCATTCTCACTAACAGATGATATATAAATTGAGTAAAACAGAAATTTGAAAAATTGGGCAGATTCTGCTTATTATCTCTTAGCACTTTTCTGTGCAAAAACATATCCCTATACATTTATTTGGGTGCATTGCCTATATGTCCTTTGGAACTTTGTGTGTCATGACTAGTCTGTCCATTGGGGATAAATGGACAGACCAGGTTGTGCTCTTTCAGGAGAGAGTAAGCACTTCTCAGTAACTTTTGCTGACTGCTGTAGGTCAAATGGCTCAAACTCCATCTGCCACCTCTCACCATGAAATGATCTTGGGATTAAA
Source organism: Myotis daubentonii (assembly GCF_963259705.1). Lineage (NCBI taxonomy): Eukaryota > Metazoa > Chordata > Mammalia > Chiroptera > Vespertilionidae > Myotis > Myotis daubentonii. The sequence continues at coordinate 186,308,341 of NC_081841.1, forward strand.
ATGATGCATAACAGAGCAACAAGGTTAGAGAAAGTAAGGTCTCTGGTCTCTGCTGTGGCAGTGCCTCAGCATCTTTGGATGGCTCTCTCTGAACTCCGTTAGTGTGTCAGAGAAAAAACACACACAAAATCTTCTATCCTGTTTAAACCCAGTGTGGATTTTTATGTCACTTGTAGATACATCTAATCCTAAACTATACATTACCTAATTGGGTGATATGTGATTATTTATTTTAAATTTTGCATTATTCAGATATATTTATGAGGACATAGATATAGAATAAATGTAAAAAATGAATCAAAGTTTATAATCATGGTTTTATTCTGATTCTTTTTCTTGAAGCAATTGGTATTTATACCTGTGATCCCAGAAGCCATAAGCAATAAGACATCTTTAATAATGTCAGCATTTTTAAATGAAGGAAAAGGCAGTGACAAAATTAGTGAGGCAATGCCAAAATCTAGGTCATGACAGACATGTGATAAATGAGTATATAAACCCTAGATTGTTTGGCTCAATGGATAGAGCATTGGCCCAGGGACTGAAGGGTTCCGGGTTCAATTCTGGTAAATGGCACAGACCTGCCATTAAAATTTAATATTGTTGGTACTGAGCTCATTAAAAAAATAAAATTTAAAAAATTCCTCTTGTTTTAATTTATTTAGTTCAGTATATTTTTATTATATTTTAAACCATTCAATCACATTCCATCTAATCCAGCTTAAATGATAATAAATTAAACAATTTGCAGTCCTCAAATGGCAAAAACACCTTGGTGAATTGACAAGGAAACAGATTATTTTGTCATATTGCAAATTGATTAGATTTGAGGACATCTAATTTGCATAGTTAAAATAATTTTTCCCTGTTTGAGTAAAAACCAACAAATCCTGCTACGAAAAACAAAGACATCAGACACATGCAGTTATATTCACCAATCACTTGATTTTAGATGAAATATATTTGTTTTCTTCAAAGAGATATATATGTGTGTTATGTAAATTTTCTATAATATTTTTGAGAGGTATTGAGATATTGAGACACATACCTTTCAGATGACTCGTGTTGCATCGCAACAAGTGTCTGCTCAAATTACCAGAAGGACATTAAACAAGAAGGGAGCATGTGTGCATCTTTAAGATATTAGGCATGACCATATGGTTTATATTCTCAGAGCCCTTTCATTAATAAAAGGCTCCCATGAAGCTTCCAGGTAAGGGTGTGTGGAGAGGTAGAGGGGAGTGGGAGGGTGAGCTTGTAGGCAAGGAGATGCAATATCATTGCTCAGCAGTCTTGCATTTTCATGGCATGTTGATGACTGCTGCCTCAGCAGGTGGGCATGCTTTAGGCCAAAATCCATTTCTAGGAAGACAAAACAATCTACAATTCCTCTTCAAATACCTATTTAGAATATGAAATATTTAGGTGCTCACCCTAATACAATTCTATATATAGAAAAAGTGGGCTCCTCTTTCTGCAAGCTTTTGCTGTGCTGACACTTAATAGTTTTTTGGTTTGTTCAATTAATTATTCAAATTGTCTTGAATAAGCATAGAAAGAATTATGTTGTACCACAAAGCAAGCTTTTACACTTTTCTTCTTTTGTAGCTTAAAATTAGTATAATTAATTAAACTCTTTTAATATGATACCTTTCCCAACATTACTTGCTAAAGCCTACTCTAAAGAGTTCACCTATTCATTCAATCCCAGAATATGCAAGACCAAAATTGTCTGGTACTTATTATAAAAAAAAAAAATGCTTGCCCAAATACCAGCTACTGTAGTAGACCCAATCAGGGTATTGGTAAATGAAAACAAGTACCTTGTTCTCTAGAAATGAGTGTGTTATAAACAGGGAGGAATGGCCCCAGTGTCAACGTCCTGTGCTCTACAGCACTAAGAGCTATTTGATTCGGGGCAGATTCTTGAGTTCTCATCCCCAACTACTGCAGAGACACAAAGCCTAGAGTCACTATGCTAAGCCTCACACCTAAGGCAGAATTCTCAAGGAAAACTCCTTGCAGTATTTTCTAGTGTTCTTCTGATGTTTTCCCCTACTCTCTGGGTTCGCTGTTTAGCCCTTATTCTAGTTGTGTATTGTACTGCAGGGCCCTCTTTCCTCAAAAATTAATGAGTCTCTCTTTTTTTTTTTGCTTGCAACCAAGAAAACATCACTAATATATAAACTAGTATATACTTGTCATTATTTTGTGCCATATCTTTATATCTCTAGTGCCTAGGTTGTTATAGATATCCATATTTTGTAAACTTTATATTTCAAATTTATATAATCTGAGTTTTTAAAACATATTACCTAGATAAACTTGCTTATTGTTTAAAATTCACTTCTTTTACATGTCGAGAAAATTCTTTTTTAAATAAGAAAAATAAATTGGAAATAGAACTGATGGGATATGAATTAAAAGAGGAAGTTTTGCAAAAAAGAGGTACGTCATACGGAGTCATATAAAGCAGTTAAGCCCTGAGATATTGGAAAGGATTTAAAGCATTTTAAGCTGGAATTAAACATTATCAGCTTTATATTTATCAGTGGGGAATGGAGAGGAGCAGAGTGATGGAGAAAGTGAAATAGGGTAGGGATTTGTACCTGTTGCCAAGATGAGAATTGATGGTAGCAGAGATGGCGGGATATCGGTAGTATGAAACTGAAAGAAGTAATCAGTTTTGAGAAAGATGTCCAGGTAGAAATTAAGGACTTGGATGCTTGATTTTTTGTCAGTTATAGGAGCATAGTGAGAATGTGAGAAGAGGTTTGCCTTAAAGGTCTCTTGCTTGTGCAGGAATAAAATTACCACAGTGAGAAATGGGGGAAATTGCCCTGGCCGGGTAACTCAGATGGTTAGGGTGTCACCACCATATGCCAAGGTTGTGGGTTCTATCACTGGTCAGGGCAGATACAAAAAAATAACCAATGAATGCATATATAAGTGGAAAAACAAATCAGTGTTTCTCTCTCACTTTTTCTCTAAAATTAATAAATACTATTTTTAAAGAATGGGAGAAATAGTACTTTGTGGAGAGAATTTATGAGATAAATCATTTTTAGACATTTTCAATTTGAGGGACTTGCAACACCCATCAGTGAAGATAATCTAAAAGTAATATTAGGTTGAAGATACCAATTTACAATTCATCTGGATAAACATAACGATTTAAGGCATGAGAGTGTATGGAACTACCTGTTGCCAGAGAAATCAGTGGGCCAGATTTCCCAGACATGAGTGGGTATGAGGCTCTTGGGGTACCACTAAAATAAGCATTTTCAGATGCTCCCTGGAGACGATGCGGTAAAAGGCTTTATTAGCAATGAAGGTACATTACTCGGGTTCCAAAGTCTCATGCCCCTCAATCCAGTCCTGAAAAATAGGTAGCAGAGGATTCAGCAGAGCCAAAAGCAAGGCCAGCGCCCAGAGCTTCTCTTCCATGTTGCAGCTGGGTCCAGTTCACTTTAATTAAAGTCCTTCAGTCCAATGTGTGGTTTGCACGTGGCCATGAGCTATGGGGCAAAAGCAGGGGAGGGTTCCCCCCTGCAACAGAGTCACAGGAGTGCAGGCAAGTAGGACAGCCAAGAGGCAAGAACCAAGAGAGCAAACTTCCTTTGTTCAGAATTTAAATGTTCAGGTTTCACACTCTTGCAGTGGTCATGCCTTTTCTGGCCACTGACTCACTCCCAGGTGTGACTGACATAAGTAGACACCCTCCCACATCACTTAGACCTTGCTGGGCAGGGACCAGACTTGGAGAGTGCTACATTAGGAAAGCTGTGTAAATGGCATGCCTATATTATCTAGTCTTCCCTTTACTCATTACCATTTATATAACAATCAGATTATTACAACAGCATCAGACCTATTGAGAAAAGCAGAAATTGAGAAGAGATGGTCTTAAGTGGAACATTGCAAAATGTAACATTTAAGAAATACAAAGAAGATGACCGTGTGATCTACTGGGGTTGCCACACAGACCAGTTGGCTTAAACAGCAGAAATTTATTTTCTCACAGTTCTGGAGTTTGAAAGTCCAATATTAAGGTATTAAGGTGTTGGCAATTTGGCTCTCTCTCTCTCTCTCTCTCTCTCTCTCTCTCTCTCTCTCTCTCTCTCTCTCTCTTTCTCTCTCTCCTACTTAAAAATAATGAACAAAACACACACACACACACACACACAAATGATGTTGTTGTTTTTGTTTGTTTGTTTGTGTTTATTTTTTATTCCTGAACTTATTTAATCTTAATTTATTCTATAGAGTTCTTATCTCCAAATACAGCAACACTGGAAATTGGGTTTCCACATATGAATTAGGGGGACACAATTTGCTACATAACAACGATCCCAAGACAAGGGACTGTGAAGGGGCATTTGAAGGCAAAATAAAAATAAAAGGATATCATGAAAACAGAAATCAATGGAAATTAAGACTGAAGAACAAAGTTTAAAATTTAGTTCAGATTAAGAAAAACTACAGTCAGGTCATTATAGCTGAGGAAATATAAATGATAAGTTTAGAAAATTCTTTTTAAAAGTTTACCTTTGAAAGGAAGAGAATGCTATTGTTCACTGCTAAAAGGGCATGCAATGTTGACCAAAGCATATTTCAATGCTGATGTAAAGTATGAAACAAGGCAGTCTGTTTACTATGAAAGAAAAGTGAGGCCAGAGGCCTGGTATTGAGGATCATTGTAACTGATCACTGCAGACTTTGTGAGGGAATCAGTGGGTAGGCTGGGCAGTTTGAAAATTCACCCATGGTTGATGATCATAATTCTATATTGACCACTCTCTACCTGGTTATGAGATTGTCCCCAGGAATGTGTGTAAGCCCTTGCACAGGTAGAGAAATACTCTTCCCACCCCCCAAACTCTATAATATGTGTGATAAAATAAAATGTGAGAAAAAGAGTTTAAGGAATTGACAAAAGCATCTTCAAAGTCCATGGAGCATGAACTCTAAGTAGATGGAAAAGAATGAGACTTTATTTATTTAATAACATTTTCAGAAACTCTCAAGGTACCAGGCAATGTTCTAAGCAATTGAACAACTAGTAATTGTTGGGATCATTATGTAAAAGTATTATACACTGTTAGATGTTTTGTATCATATTTTATTCCTCAATCACGTTCTTGGAATCACCTTTAAACCCATAAACAGTGGTAAGCTGACATTAAAAGTGTTTCATACCCAAGTATTAAATATTTAGATCTAAGAGCTAATGATCTTGCATACCTCATAATTCCTATCTTTTAAAAAAAAGCAGCAATCCATAGTCTTCTTATTTGACAGCTTATTAAATATACGATCCTTGGTTTTATTTCACAATCTTTTGGGGAAATCTAAGCAGACATTTTGTTAGACATGTTAAGCCTGATGGGATTTGTAGTCTTTCTTATAAGCTCTTCAGTTCATCTTCTGAGCATGAGCAAAAAGGTCTACTCTTGATTCACCTCATCGCTATCACACTTTGCACCAATACATGAGATTTTTTTATTCTTTTTTTTTTTTTTGCCAGAGAAAAAAGGAGGTCATTAGGCTAGTCCACATGAATTTGAAGATGCTTTTTCTGACACTTATTAGTTTTTTGGTTTGTTCAATTTATTTGTTCTCATCTTTAGCCACCCTCCCTTAGGCCATCTCTCTCTTAAATAAATATTCCTGGGAATATAATGTACAGCATGATGACTAAAGTTAATAATGTTGTATTGAATATTTCAAAATTACTAAGAGAGCAGATCTTAAAAGTTCTTATCACAAGAAAAAAATTTGAGTTTGGTGACAGATGTTAACTAGACTTATTATGACTTACCGTACCATCCATCTCACAATACATCTATAATAATAAAAGGGTAATATCCTTCCGGACAAAGCCACAGTGGCAAAGGCTGAGGCATAGGCGGTTAGGGGTCAATCAGGCTGGCAGGGGAGAGCATTTAGGGGGTGATCAGGTCAGCAAGGGAGAGCAATTAGGGGGTGAACAGGCCAACAGGGGAGTAGTTAGGAGCATCAGGACAGTAAGCAGAGGTAATTAGGGGTGATCAGGCAGGCAGGTAGGTGAGTGGTTAGGACCCAGCAGTCCCAGATTGTGAGAGGGATGTCCGACTGCCAGTTTAGGCCTGATCCCTGGGATCGGGCCTAAACTGGCAGTCAGACATCCCCCAAGGGGTCCCAGATTGGATAGGGTGCAGGCTGCACTGAGGGGATGCCCCTGTGCATGAATTTTGTACACCAGGCCTCTAGTACATATATAAAATCATTATTATGTTATATACCTGAAACAATATAATGCTATATATCAATTATATCTCCATCAACATTATATAATAACTAGAGGCCCGGTGCACAAAAATTTGTGCACTCGGGAGAGAAAGGGGGTCCCTCAGCCTGGCCTGTGCCCTCTCACAGTCTTGGACCCCTCGGGAGATAACGACCTGCTGGCTTAGGCCTGCTCCCGGGTGGCAGAGAGCAGGCCCAATCCCTAGGTGCAGCCCCTGGTCGGGCTCAGAGCAGGGCCGATTGGGGAGTTGGGGCGCCACCCCCTGTCATGCACAGAGCAGGGCAGATTGGGAGGTGGCAATGCCACCCTCAGTCAGGCTCAGGGTAGGGCCGATTGGGGGGTTGGGGCACCACCCCCTGTCACACTCAAAGCAGGGTTGATGGGGAGGTTGCGGCGCCACCCCCTGTCACGCACAGAGCAGGGCCGATCAGGGGGTTGGGGCGCTGCCCCCTGTCACGCACAGAGCAGGGTCCATCAGGGGGTTGAGGAGCTGCCCCCTGTCACTCACAGAGTAGGGCCGATAGGGGAGTTGGGGCACCGCCCCCCTGTCACACACAGAGCAGGGCGGACCAGGGGGTTGGGGCGCCATCGTCTATCACCCACAGAGCAGGGCTGAACAGGGAGTTGGGGTGCCACCACTGTCACACTCAGGGCAGGGCCGATGGGGAGGTTATGGCTCTAACCCATCACACACAGAGCAGGGCCCGTGGGGGGTGGGGGGGTTGGGGCACCGCAACCTGTCACACACAGAGCCGCAGGGCGATCAGGGGGTTCGGGAGCTCCCCCCTGTCATGCACAGAGCAGGGCTGATCAGGGGGTTGGGGCGCCTTCCCCTGTCACGAACAGAGCAGGGCCAATAGGGAGGTTGTGGCCCCGCCCCCTGTCACACACAGAGCCGCAGGGCAATCAGGGGGTTTGGGCGCTGCCCCCTGTCACACTGATCCCGGTGCTGGAAGGCCTCGCGGCTCCGCTGATCCTGGTTCTGGGAGGCATATTACCCTTTTACTATATAGGACAGAGGCCTGGTACATGGGTGGGGCTGGCTGGTTTGCCCTGAAGGGTGTCCTGGATCAGGGTGGAGGCCCCCACTGGGGTGCCTGGCCAGCCTGGGTGAGGGGATGATGGCTGTTTGCAGCTGGTCACACACTCTTCAGGGTGGGGGTCCCCACTGGGGTGCCTGGCCAGTCTGGGTGAGAGGCTGAGGGCTGTTTTTAGGCTCGCGGCTGACTGAAGCTCCGAACTGTTCCTTTTTTTCTTTTTTTTTCTTTTTTATTCTGGGCCAGCGTTAGCTCTGGATCCAGCTCTGAGGCCTCTGCTGGGTTATGTAATCGAGACACTGTATCAACTCCAGCTCTGAGATCCCGGCTCACTGAAAGCTGGTTTCTGGGGTTTTGTTTATCTTCTATATATGTTACAATGTTTCAGACTGCAGGCTCAGAGGTGGGCAAGGCAAACAGGGAACGTTGGAGTCCTCCATCACTGAAGTAAGCAAGCCTCATGTTAGTTTCAAGTTGCCTGGCTGCCAGTCGCCATCTTGGCTGGCAGTTAATTTGCATATCTTGCTGATTAGCCAATGGGAAGGGTAGCGGTCATACGCCAATTACCATGTTTCTCTTTTATTAGCTAGGATAATAAAAAAAGGCCTCACAATATTCTAGACTTGAAAAACAATAGTCTTTCAATACCTATAAAGGATAATAATTTTTTTATTTCAAAGTATTTTTAAAGGCTTAAGAATGTTAAAAAACAAAAAACATGCAAAGACTCCCGGTCCCAAATTTTGATAATTGCTCTAAAAAACCACGAGGACAGAATTGTAAAGAGGAAGTTGAAAAACAAAGGCAATGCATACATTACTAATATGCTCATTTCTTGTGCCTAGGTGATAAATAACCCTATTAGACCGTATGTAAAATCAAGGAGTGCAGAGGTTCCTACAGGTGGCATTACTTTTGTTGTATTATACTATCTTGAAGCCACACTCAAAACTCTGTGTTTTGAAAGCATATTTGTATGTTTTTTTTGTTCTTTGCTTATTTGTTTTCATATTCCAGAGCAGAATTTTGAAGAAATTTCTATCATTTTTTCACATCAAAATTCCATTCCTTTGTTTAATTTTGTATCTCCCTATTCATGGTCAATACACAAACTTTAAAAGATCCCATTGCTGGGAGCAATTAAACCCTTATTTTAAGTGCTAAAGAAACCCAGTCCCTCAGTATGTTCCTTGCGGGGTTCATCTTTCCCCACCCCACCTTTATGCAATGATTTTTAAATTGGCTTTCTTAGAAGTTCATTGGCTACACTTAGAACCTGTAGAGGTCTCAGTATTTCTTCTGTTTCTGAAGTTCTGTGTAAAGTTTCTGTACTTCAAAAAATAAAATAAACCAACGCACAAAAAAACACCTTGGAATGTGTTAGAAAAAGATACCTTTAAGATATCAGTATTTTACAGAGTTCAAAGAATTATTTTTCTGCTTATGAGGTCAGAAGATATGATGTCATAAAAATGGTTATAAACATGGGTCTTTTGGATGGGGTTGGTTAAAAGAAAGAAAGTGTTGGAGTAGATGCAGGCTCTCCAAGAAGTCTTCTTTTTCATTTTATTAACAGTTTCCTAATATACATCAAGTAAAATACTGTGTTGCTTTTCATCTGCTTCAATATGTTTAAGACAGTGAAATTAGTAGAAAAAGTATTATGGCATAAAGGAAATAAGATGAAAATTCAACATAGTTTTGTTTGTTTTAGGGGAGGAAAACAAACATAGGGGCCCAACCTGTAAATCTGCCTATGTGTACCTCTCACAGAACAACTGAAAAACAGTGCGCAATTTAGGGGGAAAAAAGCAAAAAAAAAAAAACAACAGACAAAATCACATGCTTCTGTCAACTGCCTTTCATTTCTTACATTATGGGATTAGATCAAGCAGGCGGACGTCCAGACTCCAGTCCCTTTGGGTTTTATGGTTCACACTCAGAACATGCTCTCGTGTTAGATGTTAAGACTACTGGCCTTTCCACTGCTCCCTTTTTCTTTACTGTTACCTAACACAATATCCTTAAGTGAACAATAATGTGCGGTCTTAGAATTTCAATTCCCAAACCAACTCTGCCCTTGAATAAAATCTGTTTTTTATTAGTAATTTAGAGCTAATGTACTTTGCAGAAAGTCTCCCTGTTCTGAGGTTATTCACACCTGGAATGAAATTCTGAAATATCCAAAGAGGGGCACTAATTTTATCCAGCCATAAAACTCCTAGACTTCAATATTTGACATCTAATGATGTTAAAGTTCTTTTCATTCTTTCTCTCTTTCTCTCTTTCTTTCTCTCTTTCTCTTTCTTTCTTTTTCTTTCTTTCTCTCTTTCTTTCTTTCTTTCTTTCTTCTTTCTTTTCTTTCCTTTCTTTTCTTTCTTTTCTTTTCTTTTCTTTTCTTTTCTTTTTTCTTTCCTCCCTCCTTCCTTCCCTTCCTCCCTCCCTCCCTCCCTCCCTCCCTCCCTCCCTCCCTTCCTTCCTTCCTTCCTTCCTCCCTTCCTTCCTTCCTTCCTTCCTTCCTTCCTTCCTTCCTTCCTTCCTTCCTTCCTTCCTTCCTTTATTTCTTCTCTTTCCTCTTTCTTTTTTTGCTTTCTTTCTCTTTCTTCCCTCCCTCTTTCCCTCCTTCCCTCTTTCCCTCAGTCTCTTTCTCTTCTCTCTTATTTTTGAAGCTGAAGATCTTGTTTTGGTTAAGTTTTCTGCCATGGATATTTGTACATTCTTGAAAAAAAGTTTATTAATTCATATATTCTTAATTGGGCTAAGATCTGGTTTTTCTGCATATATATTTTTTACTCATGGACATGTAAAAATGTTATACTGTCTTTCAGAAAATAGTTGCAAATTGAAATTACCCTCTAGCATTATTTCTGCTGAAAATTTCAAGTGAAAAAAAAATGGCTAAAATTGCCCTAACTGGTTTGGCTCAGTGGATAGAGCGTCGGCTTGCGGACTGAAGGGTCCCAGGTTCGATTCCGGTCAAGGGCATGTACCTTGGTTGTGGGCACACCCCCAGTGGGGGGTGTACAAGAGGCAGCTGATCAATGTCTCCCTCTCATTGATGTTTCTGGCTCTCTATCTCTCTCCCTTCCTCTCTGTAAAAAATCAGTAAAAATATATTTTAAAAAAAATGGCTAAAATTGGAATTCCAAAATGATTCTCTTGATACTAATTATCAATAGATATATGTATAACCTAAAGTCAAAATGCTAGATTGAATCGACTCCTTTCTATTGAGTGACTATAGATAAATACTTTGGAAAAAGTAGAACACAAGTCTTTGGAAGCCAGTTTGAATTAAATAGCAACTAAGATAGCAATGTTAGTTGTATATTTTTAAGGTGGAAACATAAATACTATGTATAATGTTTTTAAGCTACTCATAGTCCAGGATTACTCTGAAACTGGTGTCAAGTAGAAACATACTAGTAAACATGAATAATGCTGGATTGGTAAGTATTGATAAAAATAGCTAAATAAAAAAAAATTGTCAAACTATATATTCATAAGTTTTATTTCCCATGTGAATGATAAGAATTTTGAGTTATTGCTCTGTTTTTTTATGAGAATTATCTAGAGTTGGTGTCTCAGACCTGTGATTGTCCTGTTCAGGGAGTTGAGAAAACAAACAAAAAAACACACCACAACCACCACCAAAAAAAAAAAAAAACAACAGCAAGGAGAGTCTGTCTCCCAAGAAATGAAATAAAAAGTCTGTCAATCTACCCTAGCTGGTTTGGCTCAGTGAATAGAGCATCAACGTGCCGTCTGAAGGATCTCAGGTTCAATTCTGGTCAAGGGCATGTACCTAGTTTGCAGGCTCCTCCCCGGAAAGGCCCTGGTCAGGGCTCATGCAGGAGGCAACCAATTGATATGTTTCTTTCACATCGATATTTCTCTCTGTCTTTCCCTCTCTCTCCTACTCTCCCTAAAAAATCAATGGAAAAATGTCCTCAGGTGAGGATTTAAAAAAATAATAATTCTGTCAATTTGTAAGAAATAAGTTCTCTTTAGTCATGTAGTATAAACATTAGAAGTAAGTTATGAAAGTTTTAATGTAAATATTGCTTCTGGAGATTGTAAAAATTTTAGGGTATTTTTTTCTTCACTATATTTATTCTCCAAAATATGAAAAAATTATTTCACTGATTAGTAATTCAGTATGTGTCGTAGAATATTTGCTTGTTAAGCTTTGCTTGTAAGTTTGGAAAATGAATCTTGTAGGTGTCATATGCTTGGTTATCAAGGCAGCACTGTAATTATGAAGGGGTCTAATACTTTAAAAGGCCATGCCCTCTATTATTGCAGGTTGTGCCCATGCACTGAATCTTCCAAAAGAGTTAGTAAGTGGTGAATAAATAAATATATATATTGGTGTGCTCTATTCAAGTTGTATTGCCAGTTAATAAAAATATATGTTATTTTACAATGACAAATGTGAATTTTGATAAATCATCTGAAATTTGCTCTTTAACATACCAAAATTTGTGGAAAACAATAGAATAGTATATTGCAGTATTAGGACATTAATCATAAGATGCCATCTGCAGCAATGTCATTTATACAAATCAGGTACCCCATCTTGAAATTTATGAAGAAAAACATTATTTACTTTCACTGCAATGCTTGCCTTTTAGAAACAAACCTTGCAAGGGAATCATTTGAGATTATACATCCATTATATCAATATGTTACCCCACAATACTAAACCTGTTTCTTTTTGCTTACCTGTTCACTATGACCAATCTTCTGCCACCCTCATTTTGAAAGGAGTTTTCCACTTCTGCATAAGCCCTGGTAATTTTCTTTATTTCATGTTTTGCTTTGGCTTCACTTTTTTATCTTAGTTTTTATTTTTAGCCCATACCTCTATGCCATCTGGAAATATTATTAGATGAGTAACAATTACATTTCTGCTGAAAGACTAAGAATCATCTGAAATATTATTTGATGATGTATCATCCTACAGGATGTAATACTAAAACTGTCACATACTGCATCACACTAGCACTAACTATCATCTATCACCTGCATAGGCCCCTCCATCAAGTCCTGATTACTGTCAACAAGAGGTTAGCAATTGAGAAAGAGTAAAATTCACAGAATAATGGTATCTGACATGTCTTCACAGCTGGTAAAGACATGCAACAGATGAAAAGGTAGCACATCATATAACTTTCATTTCTCAGCAAAGGCACACACTCCACTGTGGGACATTTCAACAACCAGTTATGATTTCTGTGAGATTCTCCTTTTTCTCCTAAAATGTAATTAAATGCAGGATATCTGTTCAGTATTTTAAATAAATATTCATGCCAATTCATGAACATTTCTTAACTATTCTACTAGACTGAAATTTCTCTTCTCTGACAAAAAGCTATTAAGTGCAAATGGTATGAGATTCCATATTTGGTGCTTGAAATATCTTAATCAGAACATCTCGTTTCAAACTTCCAACTTGCTATGTCTCACCTTTGGTCTTTGAGCAAGAGTTGTTTCTGGTTAAATGGGAGCTACACAAAACAATTCCAAACCAAATTCTCTCTTTCAGCCAAAACTTGGAGAAGTCCTGCCTTTGGTTTCCAACCATGTTCTTTTCAATATGCACGTGCACCTAACTTTCTCTTTGGTGGGAGGTCATGGGGTGGAATAAAGGAGCCGAACCTTTATTTACTTATATAAGGTGTTTCAACCCCTTTTCCATAAACAACAGAATGAATCAGAATTAATTGATGCAAAATATAAGAAATACCCTTTACCCCATTATACAGAATGTCTTGTGACTATAAACATTCATTATTCATATAGACCTTTAATACAAGATCTTAATATCTGCAATGACCTTATGGTAGATCAACTATTGTTTTGAGGATAGATCTCTGACTTGGCTTTGTGCGAATGCATTCTCATTGGTTCTACACATCTGAAACACTGACAGTTTAAAAGCTTTGGGGAAACTTTTAGTTAATTATCTTGGATAAAATAAAGGCTAAATTGTCAAGATTTTCCATTTTTTACGTTGTACAGGGACTAACACCCTATGTGTTAAACATTTGGCAGTGTGGTTTTTAGTCAACTATGACCTGGAATTTCATTCTTTACAACACACAGTCATCAAACAAAAATGTGTAGAATATTGAACTTAAACTCTCAGCTCAGTGAAGTTTTATATATTCCATAATGCATAATGTATATAAAGATATTTACTAATCATAGTGTGAAATTTGGGAAGAAAAATGAAGATTTTGCTAAAACATTCTGAAAACTGAACTGCAAATTTAATATTCTGGCAAGCTTTATACTCACTGCAATATTCTTCACAGGGTAGGTGTGCAATAAATGTTGGCAGACTGCATTCATGAAGTAAGACAATAGCTTCAATATTTTAAACATGGTTTATATCAAAGCCTTACATGTAAAATTTAATGTTAAGCACTGGTTAAGTTTCTAAATATGCTATCAACATAGGTCAATCTTTTTGCAAGTGGTTTTATGCTATTAAAAGGAAAAAAGAAAACAACAGGAAAGCTAGAACTTCTACTCAAAAAGTGCTTCAAACACGGAGAGTGTTATTGAGAACATTTATGACAAAGGCTTTGATCTCTCTGTACATCCAATAAATACGAAACATTGCTATGTATTTTAAGGATGTGCATGCCTACACACATTATGACTTTAACAAATGTTTCAAACAGCATTTTGAAAGTTATTGAATTTGGTAAAGCGCCAAACACATTTATCCTAGCATGTTTCCAACATGAACCCTAAGAGCTACAAAGTTTGATGATTTTGAATATTGCAAGGGGCTGTATATGCAAAATTTTACTCCATTTCATAGACATATTGTTCTGTGCTTCAGGTGATTAAAGTACACTGAAAATAGCTATAAAAATGAATGAAAGTACCTGGTAACTTTGCTATAAGCACCCCATAATAGACAGCGTCCAGCTTATGAATGCTGAAATTAGATTGGATGTGACATGGGAAATGCATTTTAATATTTAACATATTTTAGGCTTTTTTAAGCATTAGTGTGGCTAAGTATTTTTTATAGGTATGGGATGAAGTTTTGAGGACATATTCTAGAACATTATTTTAGTTCTTTGAGAAATGTTGCTTATTGCTGGTATTTGCTACTGGATGATCAGTAGTACAGGTTTGTGTGGACATAGATAAACTAAGAAAAGTGGCTTTACCATTTATATTCTTGCCAGTAGCATGCCCTTAACTATTTAGAATAGTAAAATAAAACATTGGAAATATAGATGGGTAATACAATATGTAAACAATTGAACATTTGCCTTTGACAAAATGCAGTTTTCTTGATTCAAAGCTATGGAGAATGAGAAAGGACCTTAGAGATTATAGGTGTTTATTTTTCAATTGTGTTGGATAAAGCCCTTGGTTTTCACTACAAGTCTCAGGGGCCTTCATGAGGTGGAGAACTGAAATAATATGTATGTAGGGTACCAGATAGGTTTATGGCTATTCTATTGTATAATGGGCTCTATGCAAAATTTTGTTAAATTATTTTAATAATAAATAATTGCCCTGCTTAAAACAGTTTACAAACTTATTTAAACAAACAAAAAATAGAGATGAAAAATAACAGTGTTTTACCAGTGAGACATGATTATTTGATATTTGTTTAATTGCACTTGTTTATTAGCATTTTTTATTTCAGTTATCGTACAAATCTTTTATGGTTTTGGAGTTAAACAATATTAGTCTTCATATAAATATGCAATCACACATTAATACATTAAACTGTTAAATTATGCCACGCTAGCCCTAGCCAGTTTCGCTCAGTGGATAGAAAGGTCACCTGCCGACTGAAGGGTCCCAGGTTTGATTCTGGTCAAGGGCACATGCTTGGGTTGTGGACTCCATCCCCGGTAGGGGGTGTGCAGGAGGCAGCCAATCAATAATTCTCTCTCATCATTGATGTTTCTATCTCCCTCTCCATACCTCTCTGAAATTAATAAAAATATATTTTAAAAAATATGCCATGCTAACTTATTTATTATTATGAACCAGAATAAAATAATTGTTACACTGTCTTTTTTATGGGCTAGTTTATTTTATTTACTTCTTCAATCAGCAAATTTTTATAGAAGGCCTCCTCTTTGGCAGATGCTTAGAGATTAATCATAACTTGGATCATCCGACAGGTAACTATATAATAATCACAAAAACATTCTAAGGATTATGGTAGAGGTGGCCACAACAATTATGAGGGGAAATGAAAGAGAGACCATACCTGGCCAGTTAGGGTGGGAAGAGGTATATGAAAAACCTTTGCAGGTGAGAAGTTCTCCCTAGGAAGATATTGGTTAGAAATGTGAATATGGATAGGAAGAGCTCAAGGATTTTAAGCGAAGGGCATGATATTTGTAAATGTCCTTTGGGGAGATAATCCAAGTTGAAGTGAAGGGAGACATGGCATAGGAAATACTGGCTCGTGTCCCCCTCCCTATGAAACAAAATGCATGCTACAGTGTTTGCTGCACGTGGTTCTGTTCCTCTCTCCCTCCTTTTCCCTTTGACCTTACACACATGCCGGAGGCCAGGGACCCTAGAATAAAGCAGCAGCAGTTTTTGCAGCACAGTGCGCCTGGGGATCGATGAGCACACTTTAGAGGATATGCTTGCTTAGTCTTGCACTGTGTGTAAATGTAATGCCATTTTATGGGTGTGCATTATCCTTGTGCTTAATAAAAAGTTTCATGATTATTAACAATTAAAAACGTGTCTTCCAATAAAAAAATGCCAAGTCCAATGTAAAGGAAGCATTGGTAAGTGGTGGACGTTGGCTGTATCGCCGGTAAAGTGTCACTAATGAACAGAAGGGTCCAAGTCACAGAGCAGATTAGACAGGGGCCCAGCTGTCCTGCAAGGCAGAACAGGAGAAACTAGAGGAGCCATGAGCGATAAAGAGCCACAGCTTTTGAGGACAGTTGGCAAGCCAGGAAAACAGAAGAGTCCTGCGACGGGGTCAGGTTTCTACGTGTCTGGTTGCACTCTTAAGCTAACACATTATGAGTTCTATCTGACCCCCCGTGGGAGAAACCACCAATCCAGCGGCATGGCATCTCACAGAATTAAGTTGAATTGCGGAGCATTTCCTCCTATCCCCCTGCCTATCCTTTTTGTCTAGCTCTCCCTCATCTCTTCCTGCTGTCAGATATTTGTTTTCCCTTTCTTGGCTTATTTCTACTCAACTTACCATAGCTCCAACTTGAGGCAGTTTTCCCTGGCTTCATCTTGCACTTTTGTCTCTTGCATTATGTGCACATTTACATATCCATCTAATGATTTTTATTGCCACCCGCTCTCAACCTCATTCTGTGTCTCAGAAGCTACATATTTGCTATGTCTCAGGATTACTGGTAACAAGAAACTGCAAAAATTAGAGAAGTTACAGGAGGTTCCAGCTTGGGAAGTAGCTACTTGATTCTCCACTGGATCCAGAATATGCTGGCCCAACCTACTCAAGTCTCCTTTGGTAGTAATCAGACAATTATTCCATTAAGATAGATTTTCACAGGCCTCCGTGCTGCCTTTCATATTGTAAGTATGTGATACTATTGCATTCAGCTTCAGCTATTGTTAAGGACTTATTAAATTGCCTTTTCTCTCAAATGTCAAATTATTTTGCAAACAAGCTAAATATAAGTTAAAGGTTGTTATCCTATATCACACTTAGGATATAGGACTTCCCCATGGCATTTTCCTTACTAAGTTTGTATTTGCTTGGGACACATCACCTCTACCTTTTGGAAGAAAAATGTCTATTTTATGCCTTTTCTACCATTGTATTTTGGCAAAACATAATTTACCTGATTTTTAAGCTCCTAACTGGAGAGGACTATTGCTTCTAGATTTACTGTAGCTTGAGCCTCACCCATATCTTATTTAATTGACATTAAATGAGACTTTGAACTTGAGAATTGATCTTGAAATGAGTTAATACTTTTGGGATTTTGGGATGGAATGAATGTACTTTGCATTTAAGAAGAAATTGAAATTTGAAGGGTCAGAGGTGGAGTACTATGAATTGAATTGTGTCCTCCAAATTCCTATTGAAACTCTAACCCTCAGTGTGACTTTATGTGGCACATGTCCTGTGAAGTGATAAAGGTTAATGAGGCCATAAGGGTGGTGCCCCAAACTTACAGGGCTAGTGCCCTTATTACAAAAGGCAGAGATGCCGGAGCTTTTTTTCTCTGTCATATGAGGACAGGGAAAATATATCTCACCAGGAACCAAATTGTCCAAGACCCATTTCTGGACTTTCAGCCTCCAAACTGTGAGAAATAGATTTCTGATGTTTAAGCCACCTAGTCTATAGTATTTTATTATGCCAGCATGAACAGTTTAATACAATCAACAACACTTTTATGAACAATATACCCTTAACTTCTCATAGTTTCTTAATATCTATGCACTTTTTATTTCCTGCTGTGGAATTATCACTATGTACAATGTTTTTTCTTCTAGGACATCTCCTGTGCATCCTTCAATGGTGATTTAAATATCATTTTATTTTGAAAATATTATTAACTGACAAGGCATGTCTTATATAGTTAGTCAATAAACTATTTATTGATTGATTTATTCTTTGGGCATGTATTATCAACACTTCACATATCACCAACTTCACATATCTTTAGTCCTCACAACAACCCTTGAATGAATTTGTAGTAGAGAAAAGAAACATAAAGCTATTCAAACATAAAAAAGATAATGTTTTATAATAGTTATAAAATAAAATTTTATCCTTATCTTTTCTATTTATGAAACATAATTTTGGATTGTTGGTGATATTGCCATGTTAACCTTGAAATCATCTCAAATGCTACTGAGTAGTTTTTACAGAAACCAAGGAATATAGACTGTTTCCTTCTGCAGATAAATGAAACAGAAAATTGAGAACAAGTCTGTCTACCACCTGGTTCCCTCACAACATTTAAACAGAGACATAGATGATAGGATTTTGTGGTATATAGACATTGCCCAAAGTGACCATTATATGTTGAATGACATGGGTTGTATGAGTTTAACTAGGGTTATCATAACAAAGTACACAGTCTGGGTGTCTTAAACAACAGAGCTTTACTTTCTCACAGTTCTAGGTAAAGGTGTTGAAAGTGTTGGTTATCTTTGATAACTATTTAGACTATTGATGGTTATCTTCTTGCATGCCCTCAAATTGCCTTCCCTCTGTGTGTTTATGTCTAAATTTCTTCTTCATAACCAATTTAAAGATTTATAAAATGAGATTCAGTGATATGAAATAACTAACATAAGGCTCATGATATTTTCAATCTGTGCCTTAAGAAAAATTTCAAAATTATAAAAAATAAATTTTCATATTATTTTCATTTTCACCTTAAACACTGTTATTTATTATTGAAGGTGCCATACTGAAACTTAGTCATGATGATATTACAAAAACTGGGACATTTTCAAAAAACATTTATATCCTTTTTTAATAAAACTGTAAAGTTCTGGTATCAAAACTACAAATACAAATAACAGCAACCTAAATATAAGCTATTGATACAAGTTATAATATTTACATAAAGAAACAGGTACATTTACATAAAGTAATATTAAGAACTTTTGGTTTAAGGAATTAACATATTGAACAATTGTTATACTGAGTTACTGGGAAAGCTAGCTGCTAGTTCTGTTAGACTTTAAGAGTAGAAAAAATAGTTACTTTGGTCAACTTTGCATGTAAAATAAATTTATGAAGTTAAAGGGAGGGATTTCTTTATTATAAAATTTATTGGACATCAAATAAACTAACACTTTAAAAATTTTCAGGGTATTACAAGATAGATACATCACCAATGTATGTGGTTATGGGACTCATACTTTCAGGTCCCCCTGTAAGGAAATAACTTTTCAAAATCCTATTTTGGAGACATTCTTCCAAACACATTGAAATTATTCCATTATACTTATATTTGTTCTGATTATAGTAATAGAAGTATCTACTGGAAGTATTTATTATTTACTAACTTATATGTTTCATAAAAGTATATCTATTTTATTTACAAAACTAGAGGCCCAGTGAATGAAATACATGCACAGGGTTGGGGGGCCCCTCAGCCCAACCTTGCCCTCTCGCAACCCATGACCCGGGCGGATCAGGCCTAAACCCGCAGTCGGACATCCCTCTCACAATCCGGGACACTGCATGCACCAGTGACCATACTTTTCATACGGGTGAAAGACATCTTGCTGTTGTATGGGAGGCTACAATTTTTTGCCCTGATTATAAAAAGTAGTACATAACATGATCCTTCTGAGGCAGTGGTACTATTTTCCCTATCTTATGGGTGGAAAAACTGAAGCAGAGAGAAGCTAAGTAATTGGCTTTGTCACACAGTTTTAAGTGTCAGAATCAGGGCTGACCACAAAGTGTGCAAGCCAGAGTCCATGCATGGCATCTCTGCATCATCCTGTTTTTTCAGTGTTAGAGTAGCTTTGTCAGGTTTTAATTTTTAAATCTAAGAGACTGTCCCCAATATATAGGGCAGGGTCCCTAGGCCTGGTCGGCGATCAGGGCTGATCTGTGGGAAGACCGGCCAGTGGTGCAATCGGGGGGGCCCGTGCTGGCACCAGTCTTGGCTGGCAGCCTGGCACCACCCACTCGCCAGGCCTGACCAGGGGCAGCTCCTGTGTTGAGTGTCTGCCCCCTGGTGGTCTGTGCACATCATAGCCAACGGTCATTCCACTGGTAATTCTGCTGTTTGGTTGGTTTGCATATTAGAGTTTTATTATATAGAATATCTACTTATACAAAAGGTTAAACAAAAATAATTAATCTACATATAGGAATTATCTCTCCAAATTAACTTAAATATTTAATAACATAGGTTACTACATTCTCTATTCTGGAGAAACCATAACTTATTCTAGAAAATTTTATTAGAGTCATTAAATAAAATTCTGGCGGGTAATTTGCTCTGAAAAATGTTCTCAGGACAGGCATCAATCTAGTAATAAATTTTGCATAGTACTTAGCTAATGAACTATATTCCATTGTTTGAATCATTTAAAGTCAGAAGTATTTATAAGGTTTCCATTTACATTGTAAAGTAGATGTAGTCTACTTTATTACAATTAGGGCTGTATTCTAATTTAGTAAATGAAAAGGGAACTGAAACATAGGAATACACAGTTGGGATGGACAAAGGAACCAAAGGGAACAAAAATCAATAGCCTCTAAACCACTCAAAAAGAGCATTCATTCAAGAAATTAAAGAAATAGCCTGGCTGGTGTGGTTCACTGGTTGAGCGTCCACCTAGGAACAAGAGATCATGGTTTGATTCCAGGTTAGGACTCGATTCCTGAACAGACATATGCCCAGGTTGCAGGCTCATTCCCCAGTAGGGGGTATAGAGGAGACAGCCAATCAATTATTCTCTCTCATCATTGATGGTTCTATCACTCTGTCCCCCTTTCATCTCTGAAATTATATATATATATATATATATATATATATATATATATATATATATATATATATATATATTTAAAATTTTTAAAATAAACAAATGGATTCCACCATGACTAAAGATCCCCTCAGGAGGCATAGTGATATTGAGATCCAGACAGCAAGGGCTCTTGTTCTGTGCCTTACCACGTACTATTTTTATAAACTTGGTCAAGTCACTTAATTTGTGTAAGCACAAATATTCTCATCTGAAAATTGAGGAAAATAAAGTTGTGGCATTATAAAGACAAGCAAAAATTCACATTTGTTCAGTGCTCAGCATAAGGGCTAGCACTTAGCAAGCACTAGATGGCTACTTCTATTATAAATGAAAAATTTAACGATATCCTGAAGGAAATTTTGGAGATAAGTAGTTTTTAAATGGGTAGATTAGGTTGTCACCTCTTAGAGTAGGATGAAAATAAAACTTACATGGTGGACATTTCTATATACAACTTGCTTGAAATTTTACTATATACAAACTGTTCACTACATATAAAGGAACAGACATCGACTCCCTACTTTTAAGATTCTTAAAGTTGTCTGGCTGTTTGGTGTTCTGTTTCTAGTTAACAGAACAAAATATGTTGCAAAGGGAAAAAAAAACAAAAACACAACAACCCTGTTCTCTACACAAGACAATCTAAACACTAAACCTCATGTTTATATATGCTACATATAGAGTGTAAGTGTGCCCTATTGGTTATTGGTAGAACCAGATAAAATCTAGTTAAGATTTTCATCAAATAGCTTTAGCAATTCAATTCCTTTTTTTGGAAAGCAGGAAAGAGTAAAAAGAGTCTATGCAAGCTCTCCATAATGATCTGTCAGTCTGGGATCACTTCTTCATCACTGTGCATTGCTCATGCCGTTTAAGCAGCTAGTGAAAATCTTTCCTGACTGACAGTATGAACTGTCAAAAGCATTAATGAGTATACTATTATTCAGCTGCCAACGGCCCCATGTAAAACTAAATGAAAACATAGTGTTGCATTGGCTAACTAGATGGTGGATTTGTTTTAAAATTGTCTTGAGCTAAAAGGATCTAAAATATTCTTACTAAAACTAGTAAGATATGAGGAGGTGCGTCTGTTATTTTTCATGTCTTGCCAATGCCTGATACACAGTTTTAGTGCTAAGTGTCATTGGAAATTTTTGCCTTTCTAAGCATACCGAAATTTTGAGTCCACACATATACATCAGTTTGGAAATATATCTATTATTCAAAAGTTTTAAGTAAAATATGGTTTGCCAATATCTATAGAAAATCAGAAAAAATGTGTTTGATCTCTGAATTGTGAGAATAACAACTAAATCTTCTATTTTATTTTGAGCACGCAGACATCCTTTCAGAGGGTTATTTCAGAAATTATATATATATATATATATATATATATATATATATATATATATATATATATGCTCATGGTGTTATCTGAATCAGTTTTCAACTATCCCATTGAGAAGAAAAAAAAATTGCTGGCATTGAGCCAGTCAAATATACATTTGGATGAAGCTCATAAGAAATAAGAATGTTGGTCTTATTCCTGTGGGAGATCTAACGTGAACAGGAGAATGTCCGCACACTGTATTTGGCAGAATAAAAACGTGCAGACATTTACAACAAACCTATTTTCAGTTTGCACTGTAATATTTTCTCAGAATATTTATTTTTATTGCAATATTTATTAGACTTACAATAGGGTTCTATGACAACGATAAAGAAATGGACAATGTTTGAGGAAATGGATAATGAGGATAAAGGTAACACGCAGGTGCAGTCATGCAATTGAACCATTTATTAAGTTTATTAGCTTTTTTATTGCACATGTTCATACAAAAGCTACATTGAAATGGGGGAAATCTCTGCTGCAGCTAAAAGCATGGAATTTAATGTTAAGGATGCACTTTTATTTTTGGATTGTCTCAAAGGAGAGTATATAGAGACATAAATCAAAGTTTTATTTCTCCAAATGAAACCTGGAAGTTGAATAAAATTATGGTTACACAAGATGAAGTATATTCCTGAATTGCATTCAATTGAGCTAGGGCAAATTTCATTTTAAAATAAATGTTATATATTTACATTTGCTACTTGATATTTGATTATATCTGGCAAGAATAAATTATTTATTTGCTTATTTTGTTAGGTATAATATTCAAAATTTACCTGCCAGTTAAAACAAAGTGTCAGGTATAATATTCAAAATTTACCTGCCAGCTTACATCTGGGTTCTTCAGTGTACCACAAATGCCAAAATGACAGAAAGGATGATTTTGAATGGCAGGACCAGATGGCCTTAGGCAAAATATTGAGAAAAGGTAGATATCTTTGTCCCCTCCAAGCAACCCATTAGCATCACCTTTCTCCCTTCAACCATTGTCTGACCTCAACTCCAGGCACTTTTCTGGACTGCAGACAAGTTTATACAAACTTTAGAAGTTCCTTAACTAGTAAAGGTTTTACTTGAACCTTTTTTAACAAGAAGGTGCCCAAATGTCAAGTCTTCCTCTCCTACAGGTTCCTCTCTGCTTGCCTGTTGCAAATCCTGACCTGAATATTGAACCCTTCGCTTGAGTCTGAATAACTGAAGACTAAATATGACATATTTTAAAATGAACTTGTGCTAAGTGAAATAAGCCAGTCAGAGAAAGACAAGTACCATGTGATTTCACTTATATGTGGAATCTAATGAACAAGATAAACTAACAAACAAAATAGAAGCAGATTCATAGATACAGATACAGAGAACAGACTGAGAGCTGTCAGAGTGGAAGAGGTTACTGGACTGGTAATTAAGGTAAAGGGATTAAGGGGGGGGGCAAAGTTCAGGTATAGATAATAGTATGGTGGTTATCAGAGGGAAAAGGGATGGTGGTAAGTAAAGGGGATGACAGTATGGGGAGTAAATAATGATGAAAGGAGACTCGACTGAGGATGGTGAACACACAACACAATATACAGATGATGTATTCTAGAATTGTACATCTGAAACCTATATAATTTTACTAAGCAATGTCACCCCAATACATTCAATAAAAAAATAAAATTAATTAATTTTAAAAAATGAACCAACTATTGGTCAGATTCAAAATATTATGCATTTTCACAAGATACCAACTCAAATAATGTGGTCGTAGCATAGTACAATAGAACAAATCACAACTCAGTTCTTCCCTCTAAAAGGAACTACAGGTCTGACCTGTAGTTAACCTGAGATTGGCAAGAAAATGAAGACTCTATTCCATAATCACAGAAAGCTTTATATGCAATTTAATCTCTTCACGTTCTGATATTTTCTCTGAGAAAATTTACCAGCTTCTTCACAAGTAAATCTACTGCAATTGATTTCATGGACTTAATAGTTATACCATATTGTTTACAACTACTTTTAAGGTCTTCACCCATTTTGTTTTCATGCGACACTTTTCAGATTCTTTCTAGTCTATTTATTTTCTACAACATCGGTTGCACATCAACATTGTTTAGTGTATATACAATATATACAAATTCATCCCGACATAATAAAGTGTGTTTATGTAAATAACTTATTTCTTATTCTGTGTCATAGAGAACTAACTACCCCATGTCTGCAGTTTAACCAATGAGCTTTTCTAATTCTTAATCTTCAAAATGGACCTCCCCTCGAATTTCATGTGCATAGTTCTGAGCACCTGCCAAGCATCCCCACGTGTGTCGTAAACTTTTTTCCATGGCATTATTTTTCTCACTTTTGTTTTTCTTCAAGAATATTGTTTTTTATTCTTGTTGGCTTTCTTTTGTAAAATATGTTTTTATCGATTTTAGAGGGAGGAAGGGAGGGGAAGAGAGACAGAAACATCAATCTGGGAGAGACACATCAATGGGAGAGAGAAACATTGCTCTGTTGCCTCCTATACCTGGGGATCAAACCTGAAACCTTGGTATGTGCCCTGATAGGGAACTGAACCAGGGACTTTTTGGGTTCCCAGGTGGAAAATAGTCATCTGTATGCCACAGATCCAAAGTAGATGGCTGGCTGAGTTAGGAATCCTCGGTTTTAAGAGTGGAGTAATTTTTTTTTTCCTGTCAGTTCAAAGAAACATGCTTCTATTTATATTTTCATACATTAAAAAACATGTTTCATAGTAAGAAGAAAACAAAATATTATACAATACAGAGATTATGGTACTTGCAAGGTGGTTTTATAATGGTTTCATAACTGAGGTGTAAAAACTAGCACAGGACCATCCATACAAAGTTGTTAAAACAAATCCCATTGTTGTTTAATCAGGGTAGTGTTGTTGGTTGGGTTTAATAATGGTCTGTTCTTTACATATTTAACTGGTTAGGACAGTTGCTGTGAAACATGTCATTCTATTTTGATATCCCCTATGTTACTTATGTAAGGCAATTAATGGTGAAAAAATGCCATATTTTGAATCTGAATTATTTTATAGCATTTAATTTTTTTCCTGGTTTCTGAAAAAAAAATCACTACAAATGCTTATCAAATACAGAAAAGCATAAGGAAAATACATTAACTTAACCTGTCACTTTGTATCAGAGATGGCAATTGTTATCAATGCATTATATATTTTTCAGTTTATATAAATATAGATATATCAACCTATCAATTTGTATCACAAATATTTTTGTTCATAAAACTAGAAAAATAGTACATGCTATTTTATCATCCATTTTAGTTTGTATATTGTAGACATTTCATATGATTAAATACGCATCAACAGAATTTCCAATGCCTATACAATATTTCAGATCATGGATCTATAAACTATTGTTCATTCCTATTTTAGTAAGTTTTGTAAGCTAAGAATGATAGGGAAGGTCAGAGAAATTTTTAAGTATTAGAGGAACTTCATTTGCCATTTATTGGTGGATTTGAAGATGGAAGAAGGAACACCTGAGTCAAAGATTGACAGCACGGCCTCTAGTAGCTGAGAATAAACCCAAAGTGCCTATAGATGGAAAGAAAATGGGGACCTCTATTCAACAATCACATGAAACTAATTTCTATCCACACCCTGATTGACTTGGAAAATTTCTCCACTAGAGTTTTCAGAAAGGAACATTGTCTTGCTGATACTCAAAGTTTTGCTGTTGGCCCTAAAACTCAGGGCAGAGAAACAGATGAACAACCTGGTGAGGAAATAAGCAGGTGCTTTAGTATGATAATACCAGAGGTCCAATGCACGAAATCGGTGCAGCAGCAGGCCTTCCTTTCCCTGGCTGCGGGCCCCAGCTTCCCTCTGGCACCTCAGACCAGGGCTTCCATCTCAGCCCTGGCTTTATCCAGAAGGACGGAAGGATATCTGGAAGGATATCTGGTCTAATTAGCATATTACATTTTTAATATTATAGATGAGATAATGTGTTATGACATAAGGAGAAAACTAATGGAAAACATTGTTGTATTTTGAGTTTTGTCAATTAAGTATTTGTAAAAAATATTTTTTCTCTTTTCATGTAAAAACACCCACTGAAAATGTACTTATATTGTACTCTTGGCAAACAAAACTTAAAATATTTCACATCGGTTCTTTATAGAAAAAATGTGCTGACTACTGATCTAAATTGTACATTTTCAATAATACTTCTAATGGCTCTCTTAATGTTAAAAAGTGTAATTTTCCATGTCCTTTCTAGTTTACTACACTTGGACATTTTCTACAACATACACTTTGGAAGTCCCATGAAACCAAACTCTGTTGATATTTCAGAGACACATTGACTTTTGAAAATAATTTACTATTTTGGGGACTTGTTGCTGTTTGTGTGAAATTTGTAGACTTAGCATGGTTACTAAGATACAACATGATATCAAGTTGACTAGTTTTAACTTCACAGATGATATAGAAAAAAAAGATCTATGGAAATCTGGTTGGGTCAACAACAACGACACACTTTCTAGTTATATAATAGTCTCAGATGAGCTCATAAATTACCTCTTGTAGACTCTTTTAGTTGGCAAAGATAAAGAACAATGAAATAAATTTGAATATATACATCATATATATCTTAGAAGAGCATTTATTATATCTGAGAAAATATAGGGTGTCCCCAAAAATGTACACACACACTTCGAATAATTATAAAAGCCCAGTGTTTATTAAAATATATTTCATTTTCAAAATTGAGCTTTCTTCAGCTTTTAAAGTATGTATACATTTTGGGGGGACATCCTGTCTAAGATAAGTCAACTCAGATGACATATAACTGAATATTTTTAACTGATAGTTTTGAAAAAGTAGAAAAATGAAATTTGAATCAAAATTAAAGGTAATAAAGTATAAAAGACACAGCAGGAGAAAGAAAAATTATAAAACATTGAATTTTTAGTATGTTTAGTCAATCAGAAAAATATCAATTGAGGACCTAAATTTTAAACATCTAATTTTTAGGATTATATATTCTTAAATTTTCAAGAATTATATCATACTAGGGGCCCAGTGCACAAATTTGTGCACCTTGAAAGGAACTGCGGGCCTCAAGGCTGTGGTGGGCACAGGGGCAGGTCTCAGCCCATCCTCTGTGCCCCTGCCTAGCCCTTCCCACCACAGATCCCAATTCCCTGTCTGCCGGCAGCCTCATGGAGCGATTGGGACCAGGAGCCGGCAGCGGGTGCGAGCAGGGCTGGCGCTGGCAGCAGATGTGAGAACCGGGTGGGTCCATGGTGTGCAGGAGCAGAGAATTTTCAGTAACCACAAGAGACTCTCCCTGATGAGAGCGACCAGCAACCAGTCTTGGTCTGGCGCCCCCACTCACCTGCTCCACCATCCTGCCACGGCCAACATCCACCATGTTCCACACGCGGCCCCTGATGATCAACACATGTCATGTCATAGCAACTGGTTGTTTGATTGTTTGGTTGTTCTGCCGTTTGGTCTATTTGCATATTAGCCTTTTATCATATAGGATAATACTGAATATACATTTGTTCTTGCTAATAAAGAAACATAAAATAAAACAACATTGATAATATTTTAATGAACTTACTAAATTAGCAACTAGGCAAACACATAAATGGATAAGTGGTAATGCTGAATGCTGGCAGTATGGTAATGTAGCTGCTGGAACATCACACACTAAAGGTAGCATATAATATGCACCATTTGGAAAACAATATTACCCTTTATATTATATCAAGAGCCACAAAAATGTCTGTCATAAAAATGGTTCAGTTATTTTATATTTAAGACATTTTCATGCAGCATTTTGTAGAAAGAAATAAAAAAGGAAAGTTAGAAATATTCCTTAAGTGTGGCTATTAGCATTACCTATGCTTGTGGATATTTAGCCAAGTATTTAAGCTGAAGGTGAAGTGTTTCACATATTTTGGCTAATTAAAAAATTGCTATGTGCTGAAATTAATATTTGTCTAAATATGAATATTTTCTTATGAAATCACCTTTGAATTAAACAAAAAATCTAAAATCTCTTTGAGAAAATTTAATTATAATGCCATTTTATTATTACAATTTTACTCCTCAAATTTAAAAAACTTAGTTCACAAATAGTCAGCAATTGTTAGCAATTTAAGTTCTTCCTGAATTAAATATATTGAAAGTTTGTGATGTTTGTATTCAGCTGAAATCAGTAGTTCAAAAAAATTGGAAAATAGCTTAATTATCCTACTACCTATATTTTATGTCTTATGTCTCTTTAAATATCTAGATTAAAATTAATGTATTATAGATTTTGATTTTTGTAGTTTTTTATTTTTATAAAATTTTGAGATATCAAGTGCATTTTATTTCCTAACTCATATAAAAATTGCACAAAGGACATTTTTTTCATAACTCACAGTCTACATGGAATTCAATAAATAAAAAATCAATACAATAAATTATTGCATGTAGTGTTGTAAATGCTACTATTCCAAATAATTAAAAAAATAATATCATCTAATATCAATTATAATACCTTATGTTGTCACTTTAACTTTTGCAAACAACTCTTGCCTTAAGCATCCTAAATTTATCTTACAGTTTCCAACTTTCATATTATCTGTCAATGTTTACATTATATTATCTCTCAAATACCTTAAAAGTTGTTTTTGTGTATAAAATTAATATTTTTCACAATAATCACTAATTGATGTAACATTTCAAACTTGCAAAAACAATTATACATTCAAATTGCTTCTGATGGGAAGAATTTCAATATATAAAGTCTCTTAGGAGGCATTCATTCCAAGTTACTGGGACCTGTAGCTACATTTATGTGACTAGTGAGCTATTAACATTAAATCTAAATGGCATACCTTAGTCTTACATTACTGCCCTTATTAGATATAATGGTGCCTAAAAAGATAAACCTTCATAAGACTGAAGCTAATGGAGAAACTGACAAGCAGATTAAGGCTAAGATTGAGGTAAGATTGAGGTTGAATCACACTTGCCTATTTTAAGAAAACAAAATGAAGTTTAGTGGAGGTGTCTTAGAGTCTCACAGAAGAGATGTTACAAATCTTTGAAAATGGTTGGAATCAGGTGAGCTCCAGAAGGCCTGGAGACAGCAATGCCTTTGGCTGTCATGGAGCAGAGACTGTCATTTCACAGGCTGTGTCAAAGCCTGAATGAATCACAAACACCTCATTGCTACCATGACTTTGCATAAGTAGATTAAGACCCAAAGCCCATGGACACAGTGCTTTATAAAGTGCAAGGAGCAGTAAGAGTGAAGAATTCAAATCTGGCTTCTTCAACTTCTACAGTCTTCTACAAGCTTTCCTAGAAGATTGCATATAACAGGGGAAAGGGAATTCCCCACAGTGGTTTTGGTATAAGGATTGGATCAATCCATCTATGATCAATTTTTGCTGATTGTTTATAAAGTTTATATTTAACCTGTGAGGGTTAGATCAATCAATCTATAATAATAAAAGCATAAGATGCAAATAGACTGAACAGCCAAACAGCGGAACGATCATCCAGTGGACCTTCCAGGTGAAGCCAGGGCTGCGAGGGCTGAGGCAGCCTGGCTGCGAAGGCCTACTCTTGCACAAATTTCATGCATCAGGCCTCTAGTATAAAGGTAAAATCCCTAATAGAATGGGGTTAATATTATGCTGATGGACAAAATCAATTAGAAAATATACATTAGAATATTTCATCTAGATAAATAAGACCAATGAAGAATATGAAGATAAAAAAAAATGGGACACAAAGCCAGTTTAGAAAGGTTGGCAATGAAGCAATCCCTGAAATGATAAAATTGGCAAAGAGACTTCAACAAGTGAAGGAATTAAGTCATGAGATGCCTGGAGGGAGAGTATTGTGGGCTCAGGACACAGCAAGTGTAGAGGTCCTGAAGCATTTGATGTGATTGAAAAATAATGAAGAAGCAATTGGCCAGTGGGACTGCATCCCATTGAACAAAGAGAAAGTGGTTGGAGATGCAATCGTAAGTCACACCACTTAAGGCTAAAAGACATGGAATGAACTTTAGCTTTTACTTCGAAAGCTGGAAACAATGGAAAGTTTCAACAGGAGAAAGATATGATCTTTCTTTTCTAAGAGTTGAATTTCATAAGTTGCTATATATTCAAATATGACACTCCTCAGTACAACTTCATAAAGAACACAAATGCCAAATTGTAGAATGACCATGAAAATTACGACACAGTGACATAAAAATAAATTATGCAAAAAAATAAGGAAATTAAGGACACAAAGTTAAATAGAACAATATGTAATATTAGCAGAAATATTAAATGGTAAGTAAAATATATATGTACTAGGATAATAAGCAAATGAAGATAGTTGTGTGATAATTGCATGATTATATGCGATTAAGAAATGTTAATAATGCTTTATTCCATTTTCAATTTTATAAGTGCTTATTAATTTTTTTTCTAACTCAAAATCACCGGACCATTTTATTTAGTGTACATAAATGCTTTAGGAAGACATAGGGGCAGGCTACCATATTTCCATCACTTCAATTTCTATTGTCATAGATTGTCTCTATTGCCTGCCAAACTCACCTTCCCTGTTTCATCAATACTTTCTAAATGCATTCTTATTGTACCCTAACACTGAAATTGTCCCTCTTATTTTTATTATATGATTAAGTCTATGTCATCTTTCTGCGTGTGTTTCATAAGCTTTATGATAACTTTTGACATAATAAATATTGACCTGCCCTACCCTGTGCTAAAATAGTTCAAGAATGTGAAGCAGAAATGAAAAATAAGTATGGTTTATCAAATAAAGATATATAATTTTAAAATCTAGTCTGATTATGGATGAATGTAGTGACTATTATATTTAAAATACAAATTTAATTCAACAAGTAACCTATTTTAATCTGTATAGATATTCCAATGTAAATCAGAAATGGATATAGACTTTAGCTAGACTAACACTTTAGTGATATGATAATCCTCAGTAAAGAATGGACCTGGAGAACATTGTGCTAAGTGAAATAATCCAGTCAAAGAAAGATAAGTACCATAAGATTTCACTCATATATGGCATTTAATGAACAAACTGAACTAACAAATAAAATAGAGACAGACTCAAAGAGAACAAGCAGACAGTGCTGGTTGGGGTTGTTAAGAGGAGTTGAGGGATTGAGCAAAAAAGAAAAAGAGAGTCGAATGAATTCAAGGACATGAATAACAGTATAGTGATTGAGGAAAAAGAGGAGTAGGTGGAGGTGAGACAGGGCATAAGGGGGATAAATAGTAATGGGAAAAATAATAATAATAGTTAAAATAAATAAAAATAATTAAGTATCTCAGTGCCTATGGACCAGTGTTATGTTGATATAATCATATGCTCTCATTAAAGTACAGAATTGAGTATTAAAGTAAAGAATTGGCATTAGATTTGGTTTTCCTGAGAGGAGGCCCTGGCTCTATAATGCATTAGCTTTGTGACTATAGATAAGTTACATAAACTCTCTCAGCCTTGGTTTTCTTACATGAAAAATAATGGCAATAATATGTTCTAACTCATAAGGTATCCTATCTAATAAAGAGGGAATATGCTAATTGACTGCCCTGCCCTCAAAGATGGCAGCACCCACAGCCAATAAGGAGGGAATATACTAATTGACTGCCAGGCCCTCAAAGATGGTGGCTCCTATAGCCACAAGCTGGCGGTGCCCAGTCCCCTTAGCCCTACTGGGATGGCAGGTGAGCCTGCCTCCGGAGTCCCCCAGTCCCCTCAGCCGCCCAGCTGCTCAGGCCTGGCCCAATGCTCAGGTAACCAGGTGTGATGGGAGCATCTCCTTCCCCTGATCACTGAGTTGCCTCCCGCCACTGAGGGCTTCCGGACTGTGAGAGGGCAAAGGCCAGGCTGAGGTACCCGCCTCCAGTGCATGAATTTTCATGCACCAGGCCTCTAGTCTATATAATAAAAGCCTAAGTGACTTTTACAGTGGAACAACCAGAACGACTGGTCGCTATGATGTGCACTGACCACCAGGAGGCAGATGCTCAATGCAGGGTCAGCTCACACAGGGGGAGCGCCACTCAGCCAGAAGCCGGCTCACAGCTGGCAAGTACAGCAGTGGTGGCAGGAGCCTCTCCCGCCTCTGTGGCAGCGCTAAAGAGCAGAGACCTGAGCAGTAAGGAGCAGCGAGCAGGCGGGTGGTGAGGAGTGAGGGATCCTGGATTTGGAGAGGTCATAGCCCAGGCTGAGGGCCCCTTTGGGGATAGCCCTGACTTCTCTTCCTTATGTTTTTCTGATTTTAGCTGGTCTGAAATCCAGACACTTTTTTAAAAGGAAAAGTACTGAGTAATAATATTATCTAGAGAGCCAGTGGCTAGTCACACCAATATTAAGAGGAACAAGCAGATAGGTTTCTGAATTCCCAAATGGGGTTTCTATACATTAGATGTGTCTATGACCCAAAATTTAAAAATCATTATCATAGTCTAGATCAGTGATGGCAAACCTATGACACGCGTGTCAGAGGTGACACACGAACTCATTTTTTTGGGTTGATTTTTCTTTTTTAAATGGCATTTAAATATATAAAATAAATATCAAAAATATGTCTTTGTTTTACTATGCTTGCAAATAGCAAAAAATTTCTATATGTGACATGGCACCAGAGTTAAGTTAGGGTTTTTTAAAATGCTGACACCCCGAGCTCAAAAGGTTCGCCATCACTGGTCTGTATCATTGAAAACATTCCCAATTTGTAGGGTCATTGGTAGGATTCAAGGAGTTGATATAAAAAAACTTAGAATAGTGCCTAAAAGAAATAAATAAATATTAACTTTTACTCATTCAAAGGCTTATTTTGCACAACTCAAATTTCAGATTTGCAATTTCCACGTAAGTCCGGCTATATTAACTTTATAAACATCATTATTATTAAATATATCTCCCTATTGAATGTGGTTAATAATAATCTAAAACTTTCTAAAGAATGCATTGAGAAAAGTGAACAATATTGTTATTCTTTTCCAAAAATTCAAAGAGAAATAGCAGTTCCTGAAGCAGTGTTCAGATCCTTGACTTAAAAGCGGCCTAGAGACTGACAACATGAAATTCTTGGGAAGTTTCCTAAAAGTTGACCTGAGATTAGCTAAGTGAAATAAGTCAGACAGAGAAAGACAAATATCATCTGTTTTCACTTGTATGTGGAATCTTAAAAAAAAAAAAAAAATGAACAAAAAAACAGAACAAAACCAGACTTATAGAAACAGAGGCCAAAGGGTGGGGAGATGGGTAAAAAAGGTGAAGGGGCATATAGTCAATATTATTGTAATAAATTTGCCTGTTGACATATGATTGCTAGAATAAGAAATAAACAAATAAATAAAATGACATGCACATTGATCCAACAATAAAGTTGTCAAAATGAGATAAGCATTTTTCGGTCTATATAAAACTGTGTCAGTTACGTGAGAGCAAATTAAGTTCCTACTATTAGAGCTTTTGACAGCTAGGCTATAAATAATGTTATATATACAAACTGATGCTCTGGACCAGGGGTGGGCAAACTTTTTGACTCAAGGGCCACAATGGGTTCTTAAACTGGACCGGAGGGCCGGAACAAAAGCATAGATGGAGTGGTTGTGTGAACTAATATATATACAAAGTAAACATCATTACATAAAAGGGTACGGTATCTTTTTTTTTTTAGTTTTATTCATTTCAAACGGCCGGATCCGGCCCGCAGGCCGTAGTTTGCCCATAGCTGCTCTGGACACTGGTTAATTGTCTCTCCTGTTATTACTTATCCACGGGGCTTTCCCAACCAACCCTACCTTAGAAAAGGCTGTGCACACAGCTTTTGGGAAAAGTACAAGACCTGTGAATGTACTGGTGACAGAGAGGGAACAGTTGTCACATGCCTGGAACCCGACCAGCAGACTGTTGACTTAATTATGGCACACAACAGAGCCAACATTTTAAAGCTGTGAAAGATGGAGATTTTTCATGTTCTTTTTTTTTTTTACCCTCCTACCTTAATCTGCCTATATAAATCATTTAAACTACTAATGTCATAGCTACTCTAATAATGTTATGGTCTTCTGTATGGCCATTTCATTAACTAGTATGAACCTGAATTAAGCAAAATAATTAAGTATCCCTAACTCACTTTCTAGAAGTTTTTGTTACTTCACCCTTCACCTTTGTACCCAATTTCTGAACACAGAGCCAAACATGTTAGATGTATTGCCCAGCCAGCATGGCTCTGTGGTTGAGCATGGACCTAGAAACCAGGAGGTCATGGTTCATTCCTGGGTGAGGACACATGTCCCGGTTGTGGGCTGGATCCCCAATGTGGGGCATGCAGGAGGCAGTCAATCAGTGATTCTCTCTCATCATTGATGTTTCTGACTCTCCTTCCCTCTCCCTTCTTATCTCTCTGAAATCAATAAAAATATACTTTTTTAAAAAATGTTAGATATATTTGGGGGTGGAGGGGTGATAAAAAATTTAAGGTGAACATTTATTGCCAAATATATTTAAACTCCACTTTGCATATGTTTTTGCCTGTGATTTCCAGGAAAACATGGTAAACCTCACTTTTGACACCCATCAGTAAATTCATTTGAAATAAAAACAAGGAATGGAGTGATACTTGCCAGGTTTGAAACCATTTGAACACATAGGAATTTAAGAGAGATAGTAAAATGGTGTTTAAATAGTTCTATCTAGAGAGGCTAGGCAAGGCAGAAGATGGGGGAAAATATCTATTTCTCACATCAATTTTCAACCCCTCTATACCAGCCGTCCTTTCAATCTCTGAAAAATCTCAAATTGATTCCATTACATTGCTGGTCACCCTCTGCTGTTTATAATCATCCTAAATTTTAGGCATTGAAAATTCCATTGAGTCTAATGTAGAATCACCTATCATTCATCCACTTCAAAATGTTACTCCAACCAGACCTTGTTCTGACTCCTGAATATTGGAAGTTTCCTCCACCTCCTGTTTGTAGCCCATCCCTACTCTCTCTGCTATGGCTGTTCCCTCTCAGCGCTGGGGCAGGAAAGGTTGTGGAGATAAACTGGTGACCGACCAGGTGGCTGCTAGAGTTCCTGTGGGCAGATGTCCAATTATGATCTTCCTACTAGCCTTTTTGAGTTCCCTTCTGAGGATCTGCCATCACACCATTCTCAAATGCTAACTCTTTAAAAGTCTCCCTCAACTCCTGCTCCCTCATCATACGTGTAACCTGTCACAGTCACCATACCTTGGCAGGCATTACTCTTGTGTAGGGTCCTTACTGGAGGCTTGAGCTTAGCTACATTCACATCAACGCTAAAACCATGAGAAAATCTTGGTGTCTGACATCTCTGTTTTTCCCTAAGAGCAGCTTTAGCTGGTTACCATGTTGCCTGTTTGGGATAAGAGTCAGACAAACCCATGTCCCTGAATCACGAGGACAACCATATCAATTGTCCAAGTAGTTCTGGGAAAACCTTTTTTAAATCTTCATCTGAAGATATCATTTTAGAGAGAGAGGAATGGAGTAAGAGAGAGAGAGAGAGAGAGAGAGAGAGAGAGAGAGACCTCCATGTTTAAAAACACTGATTATATTTTAAAAAAAATTAATTACAGAAAGTTCACATGAAACATGTCTAACACAAAATGACATAGAAAGATTACAAATAAGAAAAAAAAAGGTGGACCAGGAAAATATTACCAAAAGAAAACTAGTATATAAATGAGAATAAAACATTCTTTATTTTTAAAATGCAATGCTACACAGTGGGCTGTCATTTTACATAGATTTGACAAATCTGAAAATGGATGTACTTAATAAAACTTCAAAATGTAAAAACTAAAAATGACAGGACCATGTATACATATTGACAAATCAAATTTATATATGGAAACTGACATCCCACTTTCAAGCAAAATAATGTTTAGAGGACTAGAATAACACAATTAGTTACCTGTAATATTTGGTTTTATTTCTTCAACAAGATACTGGTAAGTAGGATTCATCACCTTGTACCTTAAACTGCACATACATTATGTTAAATCGTACAAAATGCCATTTATGTAGGTAAGGTATGGTGGATTCTTGGCCATTTTGCTTGATTAAGTGATAACGATCACATATTAGAATATAAGGAAAAGATTGTGGGCATATGAAAATAGGATTTTAATATAATCTGCAATAGCATGATGATCTCAGGTATATTGGCTTGGATAAAATTGTAATAAACTTTTATAGGAATAATGGTATTTTATTGATTCTACTAAGTTTTATTTACTTTTTGTGTTTCCTTCTATGTTTAAAATGTAAATTTAGAAAAAGCATTTTATCCAGCTGGAAAAAGGTACCTGGTGAAAGATTCTCAAGGTGACTTGCAAGCATGGGATGGTAATGACTCCCAGTCATTATCATGTGATGATGATAGCAGGCAGCTCTTACTGAAGCACAGACAGATCCAGACACTTTTAAATGTTATGTTTGTCTTGCAGGGGCCTCAGCCCACATGTTCATTTTAAATCCAACGGCAATATCAAATGTGCCTGCTAAAGTATTAACAAAAGTACCATCTGGTTTTAAAGTTTCCAAATTGTACCAAGATAATTTAAAGTACTGCTGGGTATAAAAGCCTTCTAATTTAAGAAATTATGTGTGTTGAACTAAATCTAGGTCACATACTTGCACTAATTGAATATGTTTATAACTTCTAATGCCATTTGTAATCTAATAATATATCTGTATGTGGCAGGAGAAATATTCATAGGTAACTCAGGTTGTATTTTAGTATTGTTTGAAGGATTGTTTTAGTTTGTTTTTCTTTCCTTTGAGTATAACTGATGCATGTTAATTTCACATAAGTAGTTTATGTCATTTCTTTTTCTTGGTTAAGACACTGGCTCTTACTTGAACACTACTTTTGTTTATATTCCTACAAAAACACATGACTAATAGCCAGGGTTTTGTTCTTCTTGTCCTTCTGCCAAATTCTTGACATAATCTGGCCAAACCTCGTTTTCTCTGACACCCATTCTGGTCTCCTTCCCATTCCTTCTATTTCTGTCTCATTTTTTTGTTGTTGCCCTTCCTCTTTCCTGTTCACTCACCCTTCAATTGATTCAGCATCCTAGAATTAAGCCAGAATGCATTATCCTGTCCTAAATATCTCCTAAAATTATCCTTTTATGGATTTTAGTATCCTTTCCAGAGGGCTGAATGCCCAGGTTGCATCCATATAATCCAAATGAATAAATAGTTCAGAATCTATCAAAAAGGTTAGTTCCTGATCTATATTTTAGCCTTGACAGAGTACTTGGTAAGAAATAGTCTGATTTGTTAAACATCAAAATTAATGGAAAGATAACTGAGTACAGGCAAATCTTTAGTAAGGGTGGGTCGTATATGAAGGGACACAGAAACCAGAGAACTGAGTTAGGGTTCTGATACCGGTCAGAGACTTTGCTCAGAACATAGAGCAGTGGGGAAGCAGATCCACTGGTTTGCTAATATATTGGACTAGTACAGGCCCAGTGCACAAAATTCATGCACTTGGGGAAGGCCTCAACCTGGCCTGCACCCTCTCTGCAGTCTGGGAGCCCTCAGGAGATGTCCGACTGCCAGCTTAGGTGTTGCCCTGGAGACAGGAGAGGCTTCTGCCACCCCGCTGCACTCACCAGCCATGAGCCCAGCTTCTGCCTGAGTGGCGCTCCCCCTGTAGGAGTGCACTGACCACCAGGGGGCAGCTCCTGCATTGAGCGTCTGACCCCGGTAGTCAGTGCGCATCATAGTAACCGGTCATTCCGCCATTTGGTCGCTTTGCATATTAGCCTTTTATTATGTAGGATAGTGGCTCCCACAATTCCATCTGGAACCTTACATCAACCACATACCATGTGTTCATTAAAGCATGGCTGTAGAAACTGCTCACAGCTAGATGCCTTGCCCAAACATGTCTTTTCCACAACATTGATAATTCATTTAATAATACTATAATTAATGAGACTCACAAGCATATACATTCTTATTCCTATTTAACCTCCAAACACACAAACATGTGTTCACACAACTTTTGGTTAGAATTAAGATATAAATACTCAGAGGAAATCAAGCAAGCATATACTACAATAGACGTATAACAACAACAACAAAAATAAATATTAACCTTTGTATTCCTTTGCAGTGAAGTCTCTACATGTTACTTTCCATAACATGACATTCTGTAGGGAAACTCTGTATTCTGTATCAAGTTGGTCTTGGCATAGAAGTATAAATTTTGTAATCCTACCTTAAGCCCTAGGTGCTCCGTATTCCTAATTGAAGGAAGTAATTTAGGCATTTTTTTTAGCTTTGTCCAGTGGAATGTGCTTGCTTCTTCCCATTAGTCTGCTAAGTATTCATATTCAGACACGAATTTTATTAATGGGTGCTTATTAACACCTCTGACAACTTCATAAATAACAATTATAGGTTGAAAAAATCAACCATAGACTATGAGAAATGACTGACTGTTGGAAATGGAAAATGAGTATCACCAGTTCCAACAAACAGAAGCTTGTCAGTACACTGACACAGCATGCCTCCAATCTAAGGCAACATTTGAAATGAGCGATTTTTTATTTGAACATTATTTTCTTTAAGTGTCATTCCTTATTAACACCAACAGAAATAGCTCATTCCCTCAATGGTTTATCTACAGCTAGAATTCTGCAGTTTGAGACTGTAGAATTAACTCAGTTCTCATTACCGAACATTTGGAACCACAATAGTAAGTAAGATTAGTACCTTTGAGAGCTATTTTCCTGATGGGCTGGGCATATTTAATTATATTTTTGAGAAAAAAAAGTTATTGAGCCATTTTAGATTGGTTTCATTTTATATCTTTGTCTATTTTTAATTTTAATAGTTCTCCATTTAAAAAATAGGGTCAATCTCTGAAAACTTAGAAAAATCATAATTATGATAAGACATAGTTCAGGTGGATTTATCCTCCTTTCTCTCACAATGAGGGTGTGGATACAAAGTTCCTTACATCAACCTGGCTGGTGACCAACAGAGAGGCCAGAGGCCAGTGGGAGAATGAGAGTACCAGGCCTCTCCAAGAAGCCTGCTATCCTTATTATTTCTCTCCATATAACATCTCTGCCGAGCTGCAGCACATGCATGCTGATAATCAGGAATTCTCAAACCTACATAGAAGAAACAAAACAAAAATGAAACACTGGGCCTCATAGTTTAAGGATGAGAAATGAGAGACATTTTGTTTCTTATCTCTCAGGAGAATATAATGAACAATTGTCTCTCTATTCTGAACTTTCATTCATTCATTTTGCCTCCTCACAAAATTATCAGGGGGAACTATATCTCTTACAAACCTTTTCAATTCAGATAATTCTCTTCTTCCTATTTTCCAACATTCAAGAGGTATGGTATTAGCATATTTATTAGTGCATGCATGCATGCATTCTTGCTATTTATTCAATCACATATTTGCATGCATTTATTTATGACTACTAAAATCACCAGCAGAGTGATTGACCTTAGAAATAGCGATAAGAAAACATCCTCTGATGCTCAATTGATGAAGCAAGAAAGATAATTATATGGCTTACTAGCCGGTAATGGAAGTAAGAGTCTAGCATCTTAGAATGTTCGAAATAGAGAGATTATAGCAATTAGTTTTGCATGGGAGGGTGCTTCTTGTGACTTACTGTTGCTTCCAGACTGCTAGAACACTGTCTTCTCTTATAATTTATCCTGCCATTGGTTTATAATAATAGTATGCCCTCTTCTTCAAAACCTGATCTGAATGCTCTTGACATTTACCGATGTTCCTCAATGACATTGGTGACTCATGAGTGTCTGAGATTGCCAGTTCTTCCTGTTACTTTCCAAAAGGCTCCAATATCAAAGTGATGTCAGTGACTTTTTTCTGTCTAAGTTGTATCTAGTGTTAATACTTTAAAATCCAATGACTAGATCTTATGTTTTTATTTACCTAGGATTTTTTTAGTGTGTTTTTAAAAAAGGCACCATGGAAGACATAAAAATGAAAGTTAAAAAAATAATAATAATAATTCACAATGTTATAGTGGATGTGATATAGGCAAAGAGAACTGGACTAACTGTAAAAGATTAAAAACAAAGCAAACAAAAAATGTTTGCTGTAAGAAACATGGTGACAAAATTCTTAGAAGAATGTAGACATGTGGCAGAGTGAGAAGTTGAGCTAATTGATAAGTTATAGCACTGTCCTTCTCTGAGAACTTGGAGGCAGAAAGCAATGGAAAAGAGAACCAGCGACACACTCTTTCCTTCATCCTCCAGCCTCTTCATGTCTATTTTATTTCACTGGCCTCTCTCTATGGCCAGGACACCATGTTCAGTAATTTAATGTGTCCTCCCTGGGTGACTGTCCTCATTCACAGTTTCTGCCTCAGTCACAAAACTCTTGTGCATGAAGAGAAAGCAGGAAACATTGCTGATTTTGTTTACCTCAAATATTGCTTAACTCAGAGAGGTTAACGACTTGCGCAGGTGTGCAAACCATGGGCCATCCACTGCCACATGCGATCTCTTCTGTGCATTTAATTTCCCAGAGTGTTCACTAAGCAAGAAATTCAATGGCTTTAAAATGGCCTCCAAAATTGAGCCTCCATAATTGCTCTATAATTGAGTTTAAATTCCTTAGTTGATATTCAAATATGACTATAATGCATCCGCTATTTTGTGTGTGTTTTTTTCCTGTCCATCACAACTCCTTCCAAAGCACATTATTGTTCTTGAAGCTCTTGCATATATTAGTTCTGGTAGTCATAATTTATAACATGCTACCCCAACCAACCAAGCTAAGACTGATCATCTCAGAATAGGTGGTAGGGTAATGTAATAAAATTCATAAGCTTGTTTGGAAAGCCTACAGAGAGACTGGGTGGCAGGTTCTATCTCTTTAATAAATGTTTTTGAGCTTGGGTTAAAATGAAAAATTTATCTGAACTTCAATTTCCTCCTCTCTCAAATGATATAATAAGAACAATAATGTCCCCACTAAATAATGTACCTTGAATCATAGTACATACTCTGCTAATATAAGCTAAGACTAGTGTTTGCCAATCAGATTATCTTTTAGGGATATGAACAAAAAAAAAGAATACTAAGCAAGGAAGAAACTGAAACTTAAAAGATAAATAATTGATTCCAAAAATAGAAATGAGAAAGAAGCAGGCACTATGAGTACAGTAAAGAGAAAGAAAAATATAAATGGAGAAGTGACATAGACACAGAACCAAAAAATAAACTCAATATGCCAAGTTCCCTAGGATTCATTTTCATTCTGTTCCAATTCTTCTGAAGTTTCGTTTAATCCTTTGTTTGTAGAGACCTGCAATCCTATGAAACCTATCTCCCCATTCTTAAAGAAAGCGATCTTTGAACTAAGGTTATTTTAGTGAGTTCCTTGTTAACAAAAGAACTCAGTTAAATGTTGATTTCATCTGTAAATATTTATCTCCTTATA
This sequence comes from Myotis daubentonii, assembly GCF_963259705.1. NCBI lineage: Eukaryota > Metazoa > Chordata > Mammalia > Chiroptera > Vespertilionidae > Myotis > Myotis daubentonii. The sequence goes on from NC_081841.1 coordinate 186,350,103, forward strand.
CTTCAGGCTGTGTTGTTTAATGTGACCCAAAATACATTTCAAGAACTGCAAATGTAGTTGTAAATACAGAGCATATAAAACAGTGATGCCTGGTACACCATTGTTTCCTTTGGGAGCAGAGAGATGATACCTAGTGAGTATGGATAGATGAAGAGGAGAGAAGGATGTTCAGGAATAACTTCCCATACTGTTAGTGCATGTCAACTCTGCTGGGTCAGCAAAAACTAATTTGGGAAATTTGAAAGAGACCAAATTATACAGATAAACTATAGCATGCCATGGTACTTGGACCAGTCATTCTATTTATATTTTGACGGATAAAATATTTCCATTGAGAAACTTTGAAAAATCCCAAATGAGAATTCAATTGGTACAGTTCATCTTTTGAGTAAAGCCCTATGCCTCAGGGCTTGATATAGATGTCTACCTTTGATTCAGTAAGTTATTTTAAAGTGAAGATAGGGGCACTCATCCAAAGCATGAATGCTTAGGGCATTTGGGACCCCAGTTGGGAATTATTCCAAGTCTTAGAACATGGTATGGGCGGTGAGACAAGAATACATAGAAATAACTTAGTGAATCTGCAGTAAATATAATCTTAGAGGTAGATACTAATGCAATAGAACAAAATAAAGGTGTGTTTTTTGGGGGCGGGGGAGAAAAGCAACTTTAGAGATCTGGGTTATACAGGGTATAGATCTAGGGGTCATTCAGCTTACAGAGAACAAATAAAAACACATAAGAGGTTAAATCCTCAAAAAAAAACTGAATTGAGAAGAAAAATGAATAATGTTATGTAAGATATGGGAAGAGAAATGACACATAAACAAGCAGCCACAAGGGAAAGAAAATAGGAGAGTGCCACTAAATAGAGATTCAAAAGGAAGAAGTCAAAAGTATTATTACTAGCCCAAACTGTTGAAAATGGCTTCAAAGAAGTTGTGTTAATCTCACAATAAGTAGGTTTAATGGGAATAGTAAAACTAGAATCCTAAAAATATAGTAGATTGAGTGATACCTCGAATATATGGAGACCTATATTTTTAGTGTAGATGGTACTTAAAAGGAATTTGGTTGTAAACAGCAGGGAAGATGCTAGATAGAGGAGGGACATTTAGGTCATAAAAGAGGATGTTTTATTGTTATGGGGAGAAACAATTTAAAAATATGGTTGGGATAATATCGCTAGAAAGAATAATTTCAAGGTTATGGGATAGACAAATAAACCGTTAAATTATAGAGAAAAGATCACCAAGCAGGTAAGAAGGAGTAAGATCTCGAACGCAGAGGGAGCTTGTCTTTGGGAGAAATAAGTGCTCATTTCTCTACTTATTTCACGAAAGAAAAAGTACCATATGAATGCAGGTATAGCTATTTATTTTTATAAGAGGAATATGAGAACCTCACTTTTCTTTGGTGAGGCAGATGGTATTTTCCAAAAGTGGCCATGCCAATATACCCCATGGCACATGATCTTCTTTGGAAGAGATGGTGATATTTCTCCATTGAGTCATGAGGACTCTGTCCCTTTCCCTGGAAACTGAGTGGGCTGTGATAACAGGATGTGCTGAAAACATGACAAAGTATGATGGGCCAAAAGGGAGCTTTGATGCAGAAAGGAGAGCCCGAATTAGGTGGAAATAGCTAGACTCATATACTATCATTTTGCTTCTTCAGTTATTGCCTGAAGTCTTCCTGGAGCTGAGTGTGACCTTAGCCACTGGCATCTGTACCTTCCAAGATCAAGGAGAATTTCTGTGTGGCTGTAGTTCAGGGAAATGGTGGTTGGTGAGACTAAGAATGTGGAATAAGTCAAACTGCACCGTGTTTTACAAGTCAAAGTAAGAAAGATGGCTTTTTATTATTAATGTGTCTCCCAAATGAAATAATTAGCAACTCTAGGGTGTTTTTCATATAGCTTTGTATCCTGTAACAGCAAGTAATTTGTAACTTAGTAATCATTGCATGAATAAATGTATTACTGACTGTTTTCACATCAGTCACAGTGCCAGGAAATTTCAGGATATGGTCCAGTGAGAGGGAATCAAGAGCCCTATTTATTATATAAGGAACATACTATTTTCACTTTGTCATGATAATAAAGATTTGTAAAAATTAACACGGGACTGTACTAAAATTTAAGGAATTCTTTATCAAGAAGCAAAATCATCTGTTGGTAAAAATGTATATGGTCATTCACCATGGACCCATCATTAAGGAAATAGCAAATAAGCTTTTCCAGGAAAGTAGCAAATGGATGATTTCATGCTGACTTCACTTTTTTTTTTCTTTTTGGCAAATTTTATTTAGGGTACAAAAACAGAGCATAAAGAGAACATAGTCTATAAAATCTAGATCTTACTTTTTGCTGAAAATTTTATATCAAGGAACTAATTGAGAAGTAAATAGTATACTCTAAAAAATATTATAATTACCCAACAATGAGAACATCCTCAAGAAATGAGAAATGTGAGATTCACAAAAGTCTAAGATGATTAAACCCTGTGTTTAAAAACAGCTGAAATAAATAATATGAGTAGGTTTTGTGCCCAAAATAGGGCATAATTTGATTTGAATTTCATCTGTCCTCAGGATTCAACTTTAAGAGGAGAAGGAGAAATTTGAACTGCTCCAATTTATACACACAGAAGAAAACATAGGAGATGGTAGATAATGTGATTTCTAATTGAAAAGCATCTCCTCCAACTTTTGTCCCTGCTCAACTATAGTTTAAGGCACTCTTGTATTTCCTGGGTATCTTAGTTCTGGCTGCTATAACAAAATACCACAGACTGGTTAGCTGATAAACAACAGAATGTATTGCTCATAATTCTGGAGTTTGTAAGTCCAAGATGAGGGTGTCAGCACAGAAATGTGAGGCATCTCTTCCAGGTAGCAGGGTGGGTAAGGGGCAATCTAGGGTGCTCTGTAGGGTCTCTTTTATGAGAGCACTAATCCCACACATGAGGGCCCCACTCTCTTTACCTAATCAGCCCCCTAAATCCCCACCTCCTCATACCTTCATGTTCAGGGGTTAGGATCTCAACATATAAATTGTGGGGGAACACAAACACTGGGAGCATAGCACTGACCCTTGCTCCAACTCCAGGGAGCAAATACCAGTAAATCTCAGAGACCATTGCCTCTCACTTGCCAGTCATTTATTTAACTATGGGCATATGACCCAGTTTTGGTTAGTGGACTATAGGAAAGTAAATTCAGAGTCTTCTGAAAATGGACGCCATACACACACCTAATACAAGGGTCATGTAGGAGGGCGGACCCGTCTTCTGGTAATGCCTGAACTGTGCAGCCACCTTTATGTGTAAACCAATTGAAATGCCTCTTTCTGATCTGCTCAGGACTTGCCAAAAAGCCAGAATGGTTCAGTAGAAAGAGCTTGTGGGCTTCATGACATAGTTGAGATTGAATTAACCAGGCCTGAAATTGCCTCAGTTCAGATTTGTTGTTATATCAGATAATAAAGTGCATAAGCAAAGTAAGACCGTTTTTGCTCAGTATTTTTTTGGTGTTTGTTTTGTTTTGTTTGTTTGTTGGGCTTTGGGGTTGTTGTTTTTTTTGACGTTTTGAAGCTAAAAGTGTCCACATGGTAATAGAATTAATAGAAGCTGAATTATGAGGTTATTTAGAAACTGACAACCTTCAATCTGGGACTGAAAAATCTGGCACAACATGCAAGAAAAATTATGCCTGAGCTGAGAGGAAGAGGCATGCATAACAAAGAATTAGCAAGGAAGTAAATAACCTTGATTTCTCACATTGCTACATAAGCATTTTGACACTTTCTAGATGGTTTGTGGAAATGCTTATTGAGCACAGATGTTATCTCTTTGCTTCCTTTAAAACCTGAGAGTATACTATGTAAAATAATCATATTGTAATTTTAGATGCAATTTTAACACATTCTTTTCAGAATAGCATATGAGTGCATGTGAAGAAATCATTAAAAGAATATTGTAGTACTGAAAAAAAGAAGTATCTTTTTAAATTTATGCACTGTATGGTTGATCATTTTTATTAAAAATAATTTCCAAGCAAAGTCATGTCTGCAAATTTTAGTTGGGACCATTATTAGTCTTCACTTAGGGTATGGACAGGAATAGTCAAACTAAGTTCAGAATAAATATCTAGAATTTCTTGGTAAAAAAAAAATAATAATAGTAATATAAGGATAGAATATAATCAGAAAGATAGAAAGATTTTCAGGTCAGCCCTGTACAGTAAAAACAACTTTGTCTTCCTACCTACTTTTCCCTTTCAGCCTGACTTTTCTTCCACTCCTCTGGACATCTTGAAGTCTCACTCTATTTCTAGGGCCAACTCCCTCTTCTTTGTATCCAGAGATGTTCCTGGATAATCTCATCTACCCCCACTGCTTCAGCTCTTCCCTATGTCCTAAATACTTCTCAATAGTAATGCCCAGTCTTTATGTCTTTCTTGTAAAAAACCATGCATCTTCAAATCTTTCCTGGAAAATGTTGTTTGCCTATAGAACACCTCAAAATCATGAGATGCAAAATTAACTTTGACTCTCTTAAAACCTAGCTCTCAATTTATGATTTTTATTTAAATGAATGACGGCATCATACCAAAATGTCAGTCTTCCCCTCTATCACCTCCCATATCAAATCATTAAAGCAGCACACCAATGACTAGATTAGCTATTTTCTCCTCTTCCCCACATCTTATTTATAACCCTTCTTCTTTCTCACCTCGATTACTACAAAATCTATTCATCTATCCCACTCCTTCCATTTCATTCTCCAAAACTCAGTCTTTCCATGTTGTCTTTCTAAAATATAATTTTTTAAATATATTTTATTGATTTTTTACAGAGAGGAAGGGAGAGGGATAGAGAGTTAGAAACATCGATGAGAGAGAAACATCAATCAGCTGCCTCCTGCACACCCCCTACTGGGGATGTGCCTGCAACCAAGATACATGCCCTTGACCGGAATTGAACCTGGGACCCATCAGTCCGCAGGCTGACGCTCTATCCACCGAGCCAAACCAGTCAGGGCTAAAACATAATTTTGATAAAAATTTCCCAATGTCCCCTATTGCATCCAAGATAAAGTCCAACTCTTTAGCATCAGGACCTTCATGGTCTGTGCTTCCCTCTTACATACCTTGCTTTGCCATTCTGCACAACTTGCAGTAAGTTCTGTGCTAGCTGATCCTATATAATAAAAGGCTAATATGCAAATTGCCCCCTCGACCAGGAGTTAGACCAGGGGGTGGGGCCAGCCAGCTAACCACCCGTGGCCCAGCCCCTCAGCTGCCCTCACCCTCAACCGCCCCCCAACCCCAATCAGAGGCGGGGACGGCTGGCCAACCTCCTGAGTCCCCTCACCCCGGTGGGCACAGCCAGATCCACCCCGATTGGGGTGGGCTAGCCAGACAACACCCATGCACAAATTCATGTACCGGGCTGCTAGTAGGTAGATAACCATAGTGGTACTTTTCTCTCCCCATAGCAATGCATAATAAACTCTCTGAAGTTCCGTAAGTATAATTCTTTTTCCTTTTGTGTGTATATACAATGGCATACTACTTAGCTGATTCAGAATATCTCACTCACATGAGATAAGCCATTTACTCCAAAGTCATTATATCCTTCACAGATCCATCCATCATCCTTCATCTTCTGAGAAATTTGAGGGGAATCCAATCTTTGTGTAAGCAGAGTGATTCATTTATATAGCAACTTAGAACATGTCAGTATACCAACTAGCCACAAAATTTATTTATTTTAATTTGTTTTTAAAACAACTAGTTAACTATTGAGCATATATTATGTACTTGATTTTTAATGAATAGCATATGAGTCTTAAGAATTTTAGTAGCTCATTATTTCTGACTTTGGGATATTTGCCTGCTTAAGTCTATTATATAGCAGGTATTCAGTACCCTCTTTGTCCTAAGACCTGAGTGAGACATTGAAAACATATTGTCTCTTAGTGTATGTGACCAATAGAAATTGTTCTAGACAATCCATTCTGAATACTTATCATGCCAGTGTATATCACATTTCTATAATAATCTTATGTTTTATTTTCTTTGGATATTTACCATATCCTTATAAATAAAATCAAACAAATATTAATATTATTACTGTTTAATGGATAATCAAATAAAGATTCAAATAATTAAAACATATCAAACAAGACCACCCAAGTTGGTACAGTTAGGTCTGAAAACCATATGCTACCATGGTGTCACATTCTCCCAGCACTGTTAAGTTCAACTTAATTATCTCTAGTACACTCTATAGTTCACACACACACATCCTAAAACTCAATGTTCTCTATTTTTTTCTGAAAAAAGAAACCACTGAGTCCTCAGTTAAGTTCTGTTAGGATAATGAGATGCTTCAATGAGAGAATACATTTGTGTTGGAGAACGCTACGATGTACCTCACTACTCAGGACTCAGCCCTGGATAGTGGCCTCACAGAGATGGGTAAATATGTGACCAGGCCATAACTAGGTTAATTAATCCTAAGCAATTTATAAAATTGTATGACCTTTACTGACCTCCATATTACCTGAATGTTAAGTAGAATTCAGTCCATCCTACTACCAAGCTACCTACTCAAGCTCTGCAGTTTGGATCAAATGGAGAACAACAGGGAATAATTTTTTAATCCTTTCTTTAGAAACTGATCTTTCCAGCCTTCAGGAGGTTGATCTCAAGGGAGGCATCTGCCTTCTTTCTGGGATTATCAGTCTCTCATGTTTAATGGATCTCATTTCAGGAGCCATCACATGAATTAATATCATCATCAAGGATCGATCATCTTACAGGCTCATAATTATTCTTAAAATTGCACTGACCAATTGATGGCTTACTTTATGTATGCTTAAGTGATGGATACTTAATCACAGTTTGAAACAACAAAATGCCTTGTACCTGCCTACTTGGAGGGTTTAATTTACAGGTAAAACAAACCAATAATACAAGACATGGTCAACCAGTGTTTCAAGTTCACATTTTAATATTTATTTTTTGTTGAAGACCACTGCGACTAGAAGGAGTGGTGAAAAATAAAGTGGTAACAGGGAACTGCAGAGAAAAGACACTGTAGCACCATAAAGAGATAAACTGAAAATAGCCAGGGCAGAGTCAGGATGAGAGTAGCTGAAGGGCAGCAGAGAGATTATGAAGCAGTGGAAAGGGAAGACATTATCACACAGACTTGGTACTAACATATACCCAGGCAGGAGTACAAAGAGAGGTCCACATTGTACTATATACCCAAATGATTTAAAGTGATCAGTAAATTATTTTCTAACCAACTTCTTTGATAAATATACCTTTATATAATGAAACTGAATAACACATATGTCTGAAATTTATTATTTTTACTCAGATCTGGGTGTTCCATTTATGGAACAGCAATGTTTATATGAGAAAAAAAACTATGCATACAATAAATTATTTAATGTCAATTCTAATATTGTCTATTTTATGTTTTCATTTCAGCAGTGATTGTCACTAAGTATACTATCTAGATTTTCACTTAATTTTTAAAAAGTAAGCTGAAGAAATAAAACATATGTAATTATATTCAGTGTTCATATTAATACATTTTATAAAAATGAAAATCCAAATTAAACATCAGAAAAGTAAAATAGAATAAATTTCATATTTTATTCTAAAATTTCAAAACTGTCTATAAAAACAAATAATTTATAATCAATGAATATAAAATTTAAATATTATTAATTAAAGTTACATTTAAAAATTTATTCTTTTGAAAATTTAATTCTTTTTAGCAGGTAATTAAAAATAAGTCTATTATTATTAAAAAGTATATCATCTAATGCTTAATGATTACTTAGTTGTCAAATTAGGAAATTGTCAACAAATGTTTTTAAAAATATTAAATATATAGCCTTCCTGGCTTGAACAATATATGACAAGGGGGAAGTTAGTATATTCAATTCTCATGGAAATACTCTTTGCTCCAATAAACCTTAAAACAACAAATATTGAAAATCACCTTTTCTTTAAAAATATTTATTTTTGTATATAAAAATAGTCTTTATTCTCATTTTTAGGTTACTTTTAAAAATACAGATATCTTTAGCCACTGTAAAATATGTTGCAGACATTATCAGAATGAGGTGACAAGTATACAAAGATTGTAGCAGAGAAAATATGTTTCCCCCAAATAACTATATACTTGAAGTAAGGCAATGATGTTCTCTCTACTATTAGAGGTATATTCTTTGGAAACAATAACAACAAAAAAATAAAGGGTGATGTCACTGTGGACAACAGTATGGAGTTTCCTCAAAAAACTAAAAATGGAACTCCCATTTGACCAGTGATCCCACTTCTAGGAATATATCCCAAGAAACCAGAAACACCAATCAGAAAGGATATATGCATCCCTATGTTCATAGCAGCACAATTCACAATAGCTAAGATTTGGAAACAGCCTAAGTGCTCATCAGCAGATGAGTGGATTAAAAAACTGTGGTACATCTACACAATGGGATACCATGCTGCTATAAAAATGAAGGAACTCCTACCATTCGCAACAGCATAGATGGACCTGGAGAACATTATGCTAAGTGAAATAAGTCTATTGAAGAAAGATACATATCACATGATCTCACTCATTGGTGGAATATAATGCACAACATAAACTGATGAACAAAAACAGATCCAGAGACACAGAAGCATCGATCAGGCCATCAAACCTCACAGGGAAGGCAAGGGAGAGTGGGGGTAAGGGGGAGAGATCAACCAAAGGACTTGTATGCATGCATATAAGCATAACCAATGTACACAGACACTAGGGTGTTGAGGGAATGAGTGGGGAGGGAATGGGGGATAAGGACACATATGTAATACCTTAATCAATAAAGAAAAATAATAAAACATAGTAAAATAAATAAAGGGTGATGGACATGAGTACAGATTGTTGGTGCATTCTAACAAAGATAATCTAGCACACAAATATGTTCATTATACTGTACAAAATACAGGATTCTACATTTAGAATTATAAGTATACCTTTTACTGTCTTATTATTTTTAAGTATACTGCCATTATCTATTACTTTCCAGGGTATGTGGTTGAAGCATTAGATTAGGAAGTAGAACAATTTATATTAAGAAATCTCAGAGGATAATTGTGTCCATAAAATGCCATCTATTTTGCACCATAAATTATCCAAGAAGAGAAAAATATTAAATCAAACATGTCAGAAGCCAGAGTTACCATGTGCTGTTTGTTCCCCAATTGTGGTTTAAAAAGACCTATTTTATTCTGATTTATCAAGTTTATTTTTATTGTACTCAAACATACCCACATTTGCTAAAGTATCCTGCCTTCTGGGGAGATAGGGGAGCAGAAAATCTTGGCTAGGATGCCAGGTGAATTTCTGCATAAAGCATGAAGAACCTTGCCAGGGAAAAGCAGCAGAACCTGAGCAATGGATGAATGATTACTCTGACACATGTTTCTGTGACAGAGATGGCTAAGGGACTGCCTGGCTTGAGAAACCAAACAGCCCATTCACCTGTCTCCTTAGGCTTTTATTGTAACAACAGCTTGAACTAAAATTAACTATTAGATACTATCAGCAGGGTAAGCATCCTTGAGAAGACACATGCATCTGTAGTGTTCTTTAAGTAAGGACATCTGATGACTAAGCATAAAGATTCCATTAAATACCCGGGGGCTCAGTATTGTTTGGAAAAGTGAATCCCTGCCCTGTGCCTCCCCACAGAGCCTAGCATGATTACTCAGCAGGAAAAAACAACATGAGGGGAAACACACACACATACACACACACACACACACACACGAAGACAAACAAGTAGTGGAAATAAGATGCAGTGGAGTTGGCTATATATCCAATCGAATCTTAGAGAAAGATTAAAAATGTAAGAAGGTAGAAACATATTTTAAAAAAAACACCAAAAAATCTCAAATATTGAAGCCATTTACTATTCAAACCAAAGACAAACTAGGGGCACTAATTATAATTTTTATAATTTCCTATTTTGGAAAATAAAACTAATGTAAAATAAAAAATTAAAAACAGAAATTAATATTAGAAATGAAAAGAGAAAATCATCTTTATTTAAAATTGATATGGTTATGTATCAAGGAAGGATAAATATATCTTAAATCAAATTCATACTCTTGACCCAATAATCACTTTTCTAGGAACTGAATCTATTAATTGAGAAACTAAACGTAGCTATATATCCTTGGGTTATGCATATGTGCATGTAAGTTCTTTGGTGGACACAGAAATTAGTGTGGTGAAGGCCTGGGAAGGGGGTGGAAATAATGGGGAGAGGGAAAGGGATCATCTCTAATACTTTCAACAATAAAAATAAATAATTTTTCTTCTCTCCCCCCCTTTTTTAAACAATCCTCACCCAATTATATATATTTTTCTATTGATTTTTCAGAGAGAGAGGAAGGAAGGGATAAAGAGGGGAGGAGAGAGAGACATCAATGTGAGAGAGACACACAAATGAATTAGTTGCCTCCCACATTTGCCCCAGCCAGGGCGGGATCAATCTGAAACCCAGAAACATGCTCTTGACCAAGAATTGAACCCCAATCCCTCAGTGCAGGGGTTGATGCTACAGCCACTGAGTACCACTGGCCAGGCATAAAGATAATGTTTAAAAAAATCTATGTTGGAAAGGAGCTGGGGAAGCTAGCAAGCTCATAGGTTGCTGCTGGGAGTATAAGTTAGTATCATCTTTATGGAAAGGTATGTGGCACTATCTATCAAAATTATAAATTTATGCATCTGTAGCCCAGTAATTACAGTCAGGGCTTCCTTCAACAAATATATTTATACATGCGCAAAATGAATGACACAAACACAGGTATGGATATCGCTGTAGCATTGCCGATAATAGCAAAAGATAAGACTAGGAATAACAGGAATCCTATATAATATGCAAATTGACTGAGTAGCAGAATGACCAGTTAGCAGGGGGCAGGGCTGGCGAGCAGGCAGTGCCAGGCCAGCGAAGGAGGGTGCCAGCAGGCAGAGAGAGGGGATGGTGATTGGTGGGTGGCAGCGACCGGCAGAGGAGGAGGGGTATTCAGGGGGGTGGGGCCAGCCGTTCTTTGCTGGTGCAGTCCCCTGATTGGCTCACCAGTCTCCTCCCACAGAGGGAGGCAAGGGGAGTGGGACCAAGCTGTCAATCGGACATCCCCCAAGTGCTCCTGGTCTGCAAGAGGGAGCAGGCAGGTCCTAACTGGTTTGGCTAAGTGGATAGAGCGTTGGCTTGAGGACTCAAGGGTCCCAGGTTCGATTCCGGTCAAGGGCATGTACCTTGGTTGCAGGCACATCCCCAGTGGGGAGTGTGCAGGAGGCAGCTGATCGATGTTTCTAACTCTCTACCTTTCCCTTCCTCTCTGTAAAAAATCAATAAAATATATTTTTTTTTCTTAAAAAAAGAGGGTGCAGGAGGGGCTGAGGGACCCCAAGTGCACACATTTCTGTGCACTGGGCCTCTAGTGTCTAGAATAAAGGGTCTAGTTAAATAAGTTATCCTACATCCAGACACTAGAATACAATAGTACTTCAAAATATAGAATAAAGAAATTTTAAATGAAATGGTAGAAAATGATCACCACATCATACTGTTCTTGTTATTGTTTTAACAGTGTTTACTGGATGATTTTTTTTTAATTTTCTCTTTGCTTAAAATGTTCATAATAAATTTTGGGAAAAAGGAAAAAAAGTAGCTGGATTGAATTATCTGACACATTGCTAAATACAAACTAAATTACATAAGACAATCATGCTTTATCACTAATAAATAATTACATCAAATTTTATACATTTGTGTATTTGTAATAGTTATCTGTTCATTAAAAAACAGTTTATAAATGCGAGCACAATATACATAACTTTCATATTACTGCAGTAGGTCGATATCAAGAGGAATTCACTAATTATGTATTACTAACATTATTTATGTATTCATGTTGCATGTATTAATGTAGTGAGATATCTTGATAACATCAATTAATTATTGTAAATAAATTAATTATAATACTAATGTTGATTATAATTTTTAACTGAGGTAAAAACATTTAATATGAGAATTACCCTCTTAACAAACTTTTAAGAGTGCAGTAAGTATTGTTAACAGGTTTATGTTATCCAGAGGATCTCCAGAACCAAGATGGCGGCATAGGTAAACACCGGAGTTTGCTGTCTCAAACAACCACTTCAAAAATACAACTAAAAGATGAAACAGACATCACCCAGAACCACAGGAAAGCTGGCTGAGGGGAAATTCTTCAACTAGAAGGAAAGAGAACAGCATACTGAGGCTCAGAGGAGGCGCAGTGCGGAAAATACAAAGGTGCGGAGGTGCGGGCGGAGCGGGCTGGTGGCTGAGGACATGGTTGTCGTTTTCAATCGGGAGGGAGGCTCAGGCTCTGAGCTCCAGTTCTGGGTGAGTCTCTAGGGACCCAGACTCAAACGGAAGAATCGGGACTGTCTGGCATCGGTCAGAGGATCTCCAGAGTTTTTTCATCTTGTATAACTGAAATTTTATACCCTTAGTTATTAATTATTTTTCTTATTATGACCATATTATTGTTTAAAGAAGGCAAGTTTTTGGAGGACTAATATGTTGGTGTGAAAGAGTGATTAGAGCTTTTATATATTATAAAAAAATGTATATACTATTGACTAAATTGACTAAAATACTTTCAACTTGTGTAATATAATGTAGTGTATTTCCTAGTTATTATTTCATTAAAAATGTAAATGAATTATACCAACCTTTCATGAAATTAGACATCAGAAAAAACACTATAATTCTAAAGCTAGGTAAAGCATTGGCATTGATGGAAACAGTGCATAAAACATAGAGGATAATGTGGACAAATCTCAGACTTCAACCATTGCTTTGAGCTAGCTGCATGCAAAGGTATTCTATCATTTCTTCTTTCATCATCTTAGAAATAAGTAAATAACTTTTGAAGCAAAAGTTTACTTTGAGGAAAAGTGGCTATCTCTGAAACTCATAGCTATTGTGCATTACTAAGCTGTAATATCCAGAGCATTATGGCATTTGTACTTTGCTATAGAACTCAGTATATGCTGCAGTTGAAAAAAACCAGGTAAATATCATGCGAGATTACACTTTGCACAGTGATATTGAAGACCCTAAGCTAAATATAAAAATATTACAATAAAGCTTAGCAGAAAAAGGAATTTAAGGTTTGGATATATTTATACAATTTTCTGTGTTCCCAAGAAAGAAAAATTAGTATTGAAAATAAATAGACCCTTGGAATGATGATTTGAGCCATTAACTCATTTCCTGAGATATACTGAGCAACTGCAAAGTAATTTTCATACTAACATTAATATCACTAGACCGTAAGTAAGTTTAAAAATTCAACACCATTTTAAGCATTCTTTCCCAATTTATTGTTAAGTCAAAAAGAAATCATATCAAAATGGCAGTCTTTTATCAACATACTTATTATCTATTACAAAGTGCAGAGATTTGTTCAGAAGATGAGACAAAGTAAGCCATTCAAAAGCTTGTAGAGTTTTGAGAGGAATCTGCCATTCAGCGCAACTTCCAAACTATAAAGCATTTAATCAGTATGAGGACCAGGGATGGACTTCTTGGCAGAAATAATTTCCTCAGGCTATAAAATCGAAAATTGCTTTGAAATGCCTTTTATACTCAGTAGAGATAATCAAAATAATATTGCCTGCTCTGTGTTATCATCCGCAAAGTATGCTTTTTAATAATAATACTTTTGTGCTTTGATATAATTTTTAATGTCAGGTATTCATAATCATAAAACATTTATCCATTTTGAAGGAACTGGCAAAATATGCAGGTGGAAGATACCAGTTTTAGTTTAAAAAACAGAAAAAGAAAACAAGCCTTAAGAAACAACAAAAACCAAGCAAGTAGATTATTATTTTGATTTGATGGCTTAAGGAGACTTTTGCTCATTCAAGCCTGAAGCTCTGGTTTCTGAGAGGACCACCACCCAGCCTTTTATAGGTAGTACCAGGGTATGGTGTAATAGCTCAAGATTCAGATAATGACAAAGCAAATGAAGACATCAAGAATAGAAGACAATAGCGCAAGGAAGGCCAGGGGAGGGGGCAGGAATGGTGTGGAGTGGGTCAATGAGGGGAAAGAAGGGACATCTGGTAATACTTTCAACAATAAAAATAAATTTTAAAAAAATAGGAGCACAGTTTAAAACCTATTGAAAGAGTCAGATAAGAGACGAAGTCACATTAGGAAGTAATCAGAATATATTCCTTTTAAATATTCTTAAAATTCCTATCTTACTCTCTAACTAGCAATGTGTAACTAAGAATAGTAGTAAAATTATGAATTTCTGTGTTCTACTTCTTCTAATCCCCGTAGCATGATTGTTAAGTCTCTAGCTGTGGTTTTAGTCAAACTGATTGGGACAATTTTTTTTAAAAAAAGAAACATGCTAGTAATTTAGGCAGTTCGTTATCAAGTTATCTAGTTCTGGGCCCTCTATGAAATTGTGGTCCAGTTTCAAGTCTCTGAGAGATATATTCCCTTCAGGTATTGGGTTTCTCTCCTGCTCCTGGTGGCAGAAATACAAATTCGATAGCCTTAGCCATGAGCTACTCTAGCTCTCTCTTAGGAGTCTTAATCCTAATTATAGACCAAGTTCCAAATATACTTTCAAACTTCCCAGACAATACATCTTATTATGAAATGAATATGTCACATTTCTACATAAAAATATATATGGGAATTTAGAGACAGTAAATATCTAAAATTTTTCTTTTCATTTATTAAAAAAATTGACTTACATGCCAGGTACTGAAATATTGTGTTTGGTAAAAAAGTCAGACATGGTCCCTGATTTTTAGGGAAACAGAATAGGCAAATGACCATGTAGTTAAATATAAGACTTTAACTGTGACAAATGACAAGAGTCATTTTAAGTTTGAGGATCAGGGGGTTAGTTGGCAGGACTCCGGGAGGTTAGAAAAAGGTCCTAAGGGGTGCTAGGTTGAGATGGACAGGATAAGTGGGAGGTATCCAGAGCAACAAGAGCGAGCTTCTCAGAGAACAGAATCTTCGATTCAATGCCTATGGAAGAAGGAAGCAAGGAGAACACTGTCCAGCACAGTGATGAGGGGATATGCAATAAAGCTGGAGAGGAGGAAATGGGCAGGCCTTACCTTAGGTGCTATTTCCATACTCACCCCACCTTCCAACTCAACAACTGCAAGGCAGAGATTGGAATTCAATTTGATAAATACTACACTTTGAGTTCTTCCTTTTGGAAAGAGGATGCCTATTAAAAGTTAAATATTTTTTACTAATAATATTTTAAATGAATCATAATTTTTCTATATTTGTATATTCTATCAACAATCAAAAGTATGTGTAGAAGAAAGTGATTGTAATTTCTTAAGAAACGTCAACAATCTCTAAATCCAGTAGCATTTAACAATGGGCTTTCACAAACAATTGTCCCATGAGGGTGTCCTCAATTTGCTGTCTAACCTACATTCCTTTTGAGATATATAGGTATTTTTTTTTCCACCAGGTCAATGGGTAGTTATCCCCATCATCTATACCTTGGGTTCATGTGTATCTGGGTAGAAATGTGTCCACACTGGGGACTCTGATAGGCACAGAGCACTAAGTCTGACGAGAATTTTATCTGCTTAGCTAATTGATGGAGAAGGAGCAAAATTCTCTTCTGCCCAAAAGCAAGAGCATGCAGCTGGAGATTCTAAGAGGAGATAATGTAAGATTCTAATTCTGTGAACACTGGGTCTTTGCCTGGTAATGCCTCAGTTTGTGTAACATAAATGCTAGACAATGACCATTGCAGTGTTCCCTCACAGGCAGCTCCCTCACCTCTCTTCTAAGACAAGGTCATTCTTATGATTTTCCTACTTTCTAGGACCCCAGATATATTTCACCTCATGTTTTCTTCTATTACTTCTTAAAATAAATACAAGTGTGTACACACAGGCTCACATAAACACACACTTATAATTTGTCTTTGTCACTAATATATCTTAAAGAAATATTTTTTTTTAAATATCTGAATCATTTAGCAAACTACAAACTAGTTTCCTTTACCTCAAGGTGAAGAGAGCTCAGTTTGTAAACAATAGAAATAAATAGCTTTCTTCTTTTAATTTGTTGTGTTCTTCTAATGGATCAAAAGAATGGGCATGGCTGGGTGAGAAGGTAAAATATAGTCAAATTTCCATATTGAAACTGTTAAACATTCACATTTAACTCCTTTTCCATGATCTACTTAATGTTGGGAATCTATGACTGAATAATAATGATGCTTATAATTTGACTAGAGGCCCAGTACACAAAATTCGTGCACGGGGGGAGAGGGTGGGAAGGGAGGTCCCTCAGCTTGACCTACACCCTCTCCAATTTGGGAGCCCTCAGGGATGTGCTACTGACAGCTTGGGCCCACACCCTGTGGTTCTCTGCTCTCTGAGGGGCCTGCCTGCTCCACACCACCGGGATGCTGGGTGCTGCCTGCGGGCCCACTTGCCTGCTCGCTGGTCACCACCACTTCCCAGCAGGCCCTGTTGGGTGCTGCCTGCGACCCTACTTGCCTGCTGGGCTCACATTTCCAGGGTGACGCTGCCAGCTTCCTGCACAGCCTCTATGTGCGCTGTCATCTTTGTCATGGAGTGACAGTTAAATTGCATATTACTCTTTTATTAGATAGGATGGAGCAGATATTTATTGGTTTAAAAGCAAAGGATTTGTCTGAAAGGTAAATAGTTATCAGAAGATGAATTGCTTGCTAGGTTAATGAGGGGGAAAAAGCTGTCCAAAAATTTTGTATTCAAATTTAGAAATGTATCAGCCAGTGTTAGATTAGGAAAGAACCACTGTAGGCATCTACACTAATAAAAGAGAAACATGGTAATTGGCGTACAACCGCTACTCTTCCCATTGGCTAATCAGCGAGATATGCAAATTAACTGGCAGCCAAGATGGCCGCCAGCAGCCAGGCAGCTGATGCGAACAGGGAGGCTTGGTTGCCCCAGCGATGGAGGAAGCCAAGGTTCCCTGTCTGCAGCTGGGGGGCTCTGAGCTCCTGAAGCAACAACTCCAAAAGATACAATGTTTCAATTATAGAAGCTAAAAGATGGCGGTTAATTTGCATACTCAGGCTCCAAGCAGAGCGAAGCCAAACAGCCCTGAAGCGGCAGGGCAGAGAGGCCTCAGGGACCCGGGATCAGCGGAGCTGAGAGGCCTCCCGGCCTCCCGGCCCCGGGATCAGCAGAGCCGAGAGGCCTCCTGGCCTCCCGCCCGGGATCAGCGGAGCTGAGAGGCCTCCCACCCGGGATCAGCGGAGCCGCGAGGCCTCAGGACCCCAGGATCAGCAGAGTTGAGAGGCGTCCTGGCCCAGGGATCAGCGGAGCCGAGAGGCCTCCCGGCCCGGGATCAGCAGAGCGAGAGGGATCCTGGCCCTGGGATCAGCGGAGCAAGGAGACCTCCCAGCACCGGGATCAGCATGACAGGGTGCAGGGACCAAACCCCTGATCACCCTGCAGCTCTGTGCATGACAGGGGGTGGCGCCCCAACTCCCCAATCGGCCCTGCTCTGAGCCCGACCAGGGGTTGCACCTAGGGATTGGGCCTGCCCTCTGCCACCCGGGAACAGGCTTAAGCCAGCAGGTCGTTATCTCCCGAGGGGTCCCAGACTGTGAGAGGGCACAGGCTGGGCTGAGGGACACCCCCCTCCCCCCCAGTGCACAAATTTTTGTGCACCGGGCCTCTAGTTTATAGATAAGGGACTTGTTAGAACTGATTTTTACTCAATGGTGCAAGGGGCTTGCTGGTGAGGTCTGGAAACAGGAGTTGAAGGACAGAGAGCAGACTGAGAGCTCTCAGAGGGGAGAGGGTGAGAGGTGGGTGAGAAGGGTGAAGGGATTAAGCAAAGAAAACAGAAAGACTCATGGACACAGACAACAGTTTGGGAAATGCCAGAGAGAAGGGGGTTGGGAGAGATAGAAGGGAGCAAAGGGGATAAATGATAATGAAAAGCGACTTAAGTTGGGGTGGTAAAGACACAATACAATATATAGATGATGTATTTCAGATCTGTATACCTGAAACATAAATAATTTTATTAGCCAGTGTCACTTCAATAAATTCAATTAAATTTTTAAATCACCGGTTTTTGTGAAGCACTTTGATATGGTGGGTGGACAAATGGGAGCTAGCAGGGAAATCTGAAGCCAAGCGTAATGGAACCATGAAGGGGATCTGGGTTCAGGTGTGTTTTGAAGATTGTCAACTCTGCTTCTGGTGATGGCCTTCTGTTGCTGTTGGTCAGCCCAGGCAGCAGTCAGGAAGAGCTGAACATAGAGGAAGTATGATGAGGAGGAACTGGACTACCAGCACCTGTGTCTCACTACAGTAACCTTCAGAGGATAATGACCGCTGACTCACTTCTGCCTTCCAAACATTCCATGAGCCTTCATTGTAAAGTATGTGCTGATATTTATTATACCTACATTGGGTTTTCCAATAACTTTAATCATAGAGTATTGGAGAGTTAAGAAGCTTTCCAGGCATACTCTTCCCTTCCCCAAATTTTAGTAGCAACCAAATCTTCTCATGATTGTTACATGTAATCACTCTAATTACTACAATAACTCCCCCTGCCCCCAGTCAAGGAGTTCAAGAAACCAGAAATGGCCAAGTGGCAGCCTAATCCTCTAGTTTAATAAATGGAATATGGTAAGGACAATGAATTTCATGTGTCCAAGTCCATTGTCTTGCTTTTTAGCAGTAAAATTAATTCTCTGGTTAAAAATGATGCTATACTTAATACCATTACAATGAAAAATGTAGCTATTAAATCTGTGGATGGTGATTTTGGTCAGGTGCATTACAGACAGTGAAGGCAAATCCGTATTTAGAACAAATATCTATTTCAATGAGAACAAAGTCTTGCCCCTTCCATGATAGATACAGTTCAATGTAATCAATCAGATTAATATAATCAAGCTGGCTGGCTCATTTCCTCAGGAAATGGTGCCATATTGTGGGCTATTCCACAGAAATTTTTGTCGCCAATTTTCTAATTGCATTTCTTGCATGTTCTTAAATATCTGTCCAAATAATTAGCCTCTGGCCATATATCACTATAGATTAGTATTTTGGCTATTTTTATTTTTGATTATTATTTTTTTAAGTAAAACAATACAGTATGCTACTCAGTTATGGCAACTAGGAGTATTTCCTGTTACCAATGTTCTGTAGGGCCTCCCATATTATTTAAATCACCATGCTGTAATTATCCTCTTCTAGAATGTGCCAATGTGCCAATATATCTTATAGAACCATCTGTATACTAGGCCTGAATTCCTCTTTTTTAAATGACTCTTAATTGTCACCATACAACTAATATGTTGGTCATACAACTAACAAGTGGCATTGGGGCAGACTCAAATATCATTCTTCATTCACTAATACAACTTGTTAACGGAGTGCTGCAGTGAACACCTAACTTTATGGCTCAGAGGGCAAATTATATCAGAATGTTGACTCTGCCATGTGCCATTAAAAGCAAATAGTTTTTAGGCATATTTCCTGAAGCCTCTATGACCAGTATTTCCTTCTGCATTCCATAGTATGTGTTGTTGTGTTTTTTCTACTTTTCAATTTAATTTGTTTCACTGAAGAATAATCTCAAATTTTCAGTTGAAATTTGGGTCTTCCAGTGATAGATTTGTTCATGACAAAAAAGTTATGGTCTTCATTACATTGCTTATAATAACTCCTTTCCATGTCTAAACCAAATGGGAGACTGGCTTCAATTTTCTTTCTAAGAGTCAGGTCAAGTTATTAACCTAACCATTGTTTCCAGAGGGTGAAAGTCTGCCAACATCTGTCTTATCTTTGGCTATTCACTCAGATCCGTAGAGAAAGAGAATATTAGAAATAAGAGTTTTATGTGGCAGGTGATATTCTTCAGAAAAGTTTACCAAAATATTTCAGGTAAGAATTTATTTTTTTCATTTTGTTTACTAATTCTGTATTATTATAAAGTCTCATATTCAAGGTATCACCAATTACTGGTAAAAGTTCAGTAGGCTGGGTTTAGGATGAGTAGGTTTTTTTCCATATACATATAGATATTGTAAGAAGAGATAGATAATAGGTAGATAGTTATACAGAACTAGATATACATAGATATATGACACCTTAATCATCTATATCAGGGGTGGGCAAACTTTTTGACTCGAGGGCCACAATGGGTTCTTAAACTGGACCGGAGGGCCAGAACAAAAGCATGGATGGAGTGTTTGTGTGAACTAATATAAATTCAAAGTAAACATTATTACATAAAAGGGTACGGTCTTTTTTTTTTTTTTAGTTTTATTCATTTCAAACGGGCCGGATCCGGCCCGAGGGCCGTAGTTTGCCCATGGCTGATCTATATACTAGTATATAAAAGCCTAGCAACCGTTCGACCCTTTGGCCTGTAGCTATGATGCGCATTGACCACCATGGGGGCAGACACTCAATGCACAGGCATGGAACTGACTGATGAATCTCAGAGGGAAGGAGGGTGGGGGGAGGGCTGGAAGAGATTAACCAATGATCATATATGCATACTAGAGGCCCAGTGCACAGATTCATGTACCAGTGGGGTCCCTCGGCCTGGCCTGCACCCCCTCACAATCTGAGACCCCTTGGGGGTTGTCAGAGAGCCTGTTTCGGCCCAATCCCCGCAGGCCAGGCTGAGGGACCCTACCAGTGCACAAATCCATGCACCAAGCCTCTAGTTTGCAGACAATCCTCAGGTTATGTTGGACTTGATGTACATTGTTTGGTGTTTACGTCACCATCTCCCATATATTTATTAAAAAAAAAAAAGTTCCATCATTTCAATGTATGTACATATGTGCTTTGTTTTTTATTATTTATTTACCAAGGTCAGGGATTTTTATCTTTCTTTTAATTTTTTTTTTACCGTTTCACTTCATTATTGCTGTTTATGTGCTCCATATGAGTGATGTAGGTGCTTATGTTGGTGGGTTCCAACTTACAGCAAAAATCGCATTATGTCACGCAGTAGGAAACTCTGACATAACCCAAGGACCTACTGTATATTGATTTAGCCAAGGATTATAGTGATACTAGGGGCCCGGTGCATGAAATTCGTGCACTGGGTGGGGGGGAGGGCAGGGGTTAGTGTCCCTTAGCTCAGCCTGCCCCCTCTCACATACTGGGAAGCCCTCAGGCGTTGACCCCCATCACCCTCCAATCGCAGGATCGGCCCCTTGCCCAGGCCTGATGCCTCTGGCCTAGGCGTCCGGCCCAGGCAGCGGGGACCTGCAGTGGCAGCCGGGGGCACCACAATCGCGCAGGCTCCGCCCCTGCCCCTGCAGGAAGCCTCTGGCTGAGGCGTCCGCCCCTGGCAGCGGGGACCCACAGCTGCAGTGGCCCCGCGATCGTGGGCTTCGCTTTAGGCCCAGGCAAGGGACCCCTAGCTCCCGGGACTGCCAGCTTCGACCATGCCCAGCTCCCATCGCTGGCTCCACCCCTACTTCCTGCTATCACTGGCCAGGGCGGAAAAGGCACCTGCTTCTCTGATCATGGCTGGGGGGCAGGGCAAAGGCGGCCCCAGGGCCGCCTTTGCCCTGCCCCCCAGCTCTTAGCTACCCCCTGGGTTTCTGATCACTGTCAGTGGCAGGGGGCTTCTTCCTGCTTTCCCTTTCGCCTCCCTGCATTGTGCCTACATATGCAAATTAACCGCCATCTTGTTGGCAGTTAACTGCCAATCTTATTTGGCAGTTAATTTGCATATAGCCCTGATTAGCCAATGAAAAGGGTATCGTCGTACGCCAATTACCATTTTTCTCTTTTATTAGTATAGATTTACATTTTTTATTATATCTTTATAAACCCTGGACAAGCTTTTGAAAATTATTATTTACCAACAGATTTAAACTTTGTTATTTCCTGTTATATAAAAGTACTAAAATTGTTGTCATTAGCATGTTCTAAACATATAAGAGATTATATATGTTTTGGCCAGTGTGGCTCAGTTGGTTGGGTTTCCTCCTGTGTACCGAAAGTTGTTGGTTTGATTCTGAGATAGGGCACATGCCCAGGTTTCAGAGTCATTCACCAATAGGGGACATGCAGGAGTCAGTAATGAATGTTTTGTTCTCACATCAATGTTTTTCTCTCTCTTCTTTTTCCTTTCTCTCTCTAAAAAAAAAAAAAAAAAAATCAATAAAAATATATTAAGAAAAAGGTTTTATATGGTTCTATAAACACATACAAATAAAATAGATATGATGAATATGTTTACATATACATATATTTAACATCAACATTTAAGGCAAACATTTCTTATTTAAGAAAAAAATATTTTAAAATAAATGATGTTATTTTAAAATATAGTTTTGAAGCATATCTAAAATATTAAAGTATTGATTTTATAAATATTCTTGAAGGAGAGGTACAATTAAATTTTTGACAGATAATTTTTCAGAGCATTTTTTTCTAAATTAGAGGGAGCCAAATTCCATTTATTACTTTTATTAGAAAAATAAAACCAAAAGGTAATCTAAAACCTGGCTTCAATTTTTACCGCATTGAAACTGTTCCTTTATCAAATAGAAAAACTGGTTCATTTAATTTTGCCATTTTTATTTTCTTTCTAAATGTAGATAATTAATTCTAAAATAATAAAATGATAAGTGATTGAGGAAAGGCTAAAAAACAGAGTAATCTGTTAGTTGAATATTTGTCTACATAGTACCTAATGTCAAAGATAGAATTAACATAAAACATTCCACTACCTATATATGTTTACAGAATATTTCATTGAAAGAATATACTGATTTCTGAAGTTATTTTTTAAGAGTAAGTTTGATAACAAGTACAATTAATTCAATCTGCCATTCCCTTTAGTTTCATTCTAGTTATATCTACAAAGAAAATCATTCTTAATCATGTTAAATTGTAAACATTTTTTCAAAAAAATTTTTAAGGTATTTTAAATAATAAATTAGGTTTTATATTATTATTTGTCAAGAGTAATCACCAGCATCTATTCAAATAATGACACTGGTGAATTTATATAACAACTCTTTGTAATTAGGTTATGACTCTGGAGAAGCACATTTTATTTAGTTTATGTCTATTATTCTGTTGACAAACAATGAAACTAAGGCTAACAGGTAAAATGCAGGATACCCAGATAAATTCACACCTTAAATAAACAACAACAACAAAAATGTTTTAGCATAAGTATATCCTATTCAAGATTTGGGACATACACTAAATCATCTTTTGCTGTTTATTTGAAATCCCAATACAATAAGACATCATATATTAATTTGGGTTGGTGGCTAAATCTGGCCTACAGAAACCATGTTCCCCTTTATAGACTATCAGAGGTATCCTTGGAAGAAGACAGACAGTTTGGTCTCCTCCAGTATTTCTTAAATCATGCATGACTGGATTCTCTAAGTAGAGAATTAAAATTTAGCGAATGCCTCTCACAGAAATTCTTTGGACAAATCTTTGTATCAACATAATAGGAGTGTTCATTATATGTAATATTCAGAATTATACAATTTTAGAAGAGCTGCTGTTATTTTACACATGACCATATTTTAAAAAAAATTTTTATTGATTTCAAAGAGGAATAGAGAATGAGAGAGAGAGAGATAGATACATCAATGATGAGAGAGAATCATTGATGGGCTGCCTTCTACTAGGTACACACCCCTTACTGGGGATCTAGACTGCAACAGGCCCTGGACCTGACTGGAAATCACATGGTGACCTCGTAGTTCATAGGTTGATGCTTAAGCACTGAACAAGCCGGGACACATGGTTTTTGTTTTTTTTTTTTACACCAAATTATAAATAATTCTAATGTCTTTCCATTAAATTCAGTTTTCAAGGAGGCAAAGAGAGTTAGAGAAACAATTATAATCAAGTTACTGGAGCAAAGGTAAATGTTCTGTATAGAAATTGAATTCTTAACTTATCAGTATTACCTGCTAACCAAGTCAACTAGCTTCATGAACTATTAATAGTTAAAGTATTAATAGCATTTTAAAATCAATAACTTTTTTTGGAAATGAAAAGATAATTGCCATTTTATAAAATTTTAGACAGGTTTTATTTGTTTTTTTCTATAAAATATTAGACTTAAATTTGTGGCAATATAAGAAGCCATACTTATTTTATCTATTCTTACCAAAGTGATTTTTTCAGCCATTGTAAGGATTTCTCTCAAGATCACCATGAAAAGTGATCATATTTTATCTGTACTGACTTTGATGGTTTTCTGCACTTATTACTAAAAATACTTCCTAAAAATAGGAAAAGATACCTTCTACAGTATAATTATCTGGGATGTCTTATATAAGGGGTTTTAAAATAGATCTCCTGTATGACAATTGTATAATGCTTTTTTTTAGCTTTTCATAGAACATGCTATGTAGAAATCAATCATGCCTTCATAACAAAACCAGAGGGATAGCTAAAAACAAGCAGGATTCCTGATGAATTCTCTGAATGATGCAGAATTAGTTTTTTTCTGTTAGTACTTGTTTTCATCAATAGACTTGTTTCTTGTTTTCTAAATATTTTATGAGTAGTGTTTTATAGATTGAAAAGTTACCCATTCTTTTTTTTTTACAGTACTTATTCAATAGTTAATTGGTCTTTAACTATTGCAATATAGTATATAGCACATGATCAAAATAGTTCCTTATATTAAATTCCATGAGTTACAGATGGGATAAACACAGTATAAAGTGTCTCTATTATTTTTATTATGAGGGCATTTTTAAGTAGCCAAAAGCAAACTGAATTTCAAGTCTGACAATATTGGGTTTAAATTACAGCATTTAAATCTATAAATCTCCTGATCTTGGGGGATTTAGCTAACATTTCTGAGATTCACTTTTCTCACTCATAAAGTGGGGTCATAAGACATTATTAAAATATTAATACTAGAGGCCTGGTGCAGAAAAATTTGTGCACTCGGGGGGGGGGGGGGTGGTCTCTCAACCCATCCTGTGACCTCTCCCAGTCTGGGACCCCTCAGGGGATGTCCACCTGCTGGCTTAGGCCCACTCCCCGGGGGGACTGGGCCTAAGCTGGCAGTCAGACATCCCTCTGGCAGCCTGGGATGTCCACTTGCCAGCAGGGAGCAGGCCTAAGCTGCAGTCGGACATCCTTAGCGCTGCTGAGGAGGCGAGAGAAGCTTCTGCCACCACAGCTGTGCTGGTAGCCGTCAGCCTGGCTTGTGGCTTAACAGAGGTCCCTCTGTGGGAGCTCACTGACCACCAGGGGGTAGCTCCTGCATTGAGCGTCTTCCCCCTGGTGGTCAGTGTGTGTCATAGTAACCAGTCATTCTGCTGTTAAGGTCAATTTGCATATTACCCTTTTATTATATAGGATAAAGATTAAAGTCATTTAAAAAATGAAGTGGAGACACAGATACCCAATAATTACATCTGAGCTTCACTTCCTCTTTGGTGTCTTTTTAGTGGACACCTCTCTAACACATAAGAAAATGCATCAAAATGTAAATTACTTTATAAAATTGCAAAGTCAAAAATCACTAGTGGGACTACTACTAAAATTTTTATAATTTGCATGTTTCCAATAATTTTTGTGCTATTGTGTCTTTATGAGCCTGTTTTCAGGAATCAGGGTGTATGTGTAGATATAGAGATAGAGATGATAGATATAGATAGGTGATAGATATAGATATAGATATAGATATAGATATAGATATAGATAGATATATGGTTCTACTATATATATGTATGGTAGAATGACATGCTTTCATGAATTGAGGGGCATCTTCCAACCAGATTGATTTATTCCTCTTTCTGTTTCTGAAAAAATAATCTACAATTATTGGTGTCTAGGTCTTCAGCCAGTTTTCTCTCTCAACTCTCCCTCTGGGAAACATTAGTTACTCAAGTTTCCAGATATTAGAGCGGGTGATTTTAAGGTCTCTCCTATTCAGAGTAAGTGCCTTAAAAGGAAATAATTCTAGAATCCAACATATAAAATAAACCAAGCAACCTAGATACGATTTCAAGGAAATTCAAATGAAATTATACCTTTGTCCTGTTGTATTTTCTATTTTTAATAATTTAATTATTAAGATGGTTATTTGTTAATTTACAGATTTAACAAAAATTTTAAATTGTATATAATTTAATGTCATGAGAGATTAAGCATTGATTTGCTTTGAAACAACTCTTTCAACCATCTCACTTCCTGTTCTGTTACCTTTCAAGCTTTCCTTCTAAAGTTAATGAACCTGTGGACTTTCAACTTCATGACTTTTTAAACAATAAATTTTTTTATTGATATGTACTTTACCTAATGTAATATTCACTATCTTAAAGTGTAAATGTCAGTAGTTTTTAGTATATTTACTATATTGTGCAATAACAACAACTACTTAACTCCACTAATTCATTATCCCCAAAAGATACTGCATACCTATTACAAGGCAGTCCCGAATTTTTCCTCCCCCATTCCTTAACAATCACAATGTACTTTTTATTTGTACGTTGGACATTTCACATAAATTAATTTGTGTAATATGAGGCCTTTTGTGTCTGACTTCTTTCACTTACCATCATGTTTTCAAGATTCATTCATGTTGTGGCATGGAAGAGCACTTTATTTGTATGGCTGAAAAATATTTTATTGTATAGATAGACCACATTCTGTTTACTTATTCATTACCAGATATTTGGTTGTGTACATTTTGAGTAATTATGAATAAAATTTCTATAAGCATTTCTGGGAAAGTTTTTGCATGGATATATATTTTAGTTCTCTTGAGTATACACCTACAAAGGAAGTTGCTCTATCACTTGGTAATTCTAGGGTTCACTTTTTAAAGTTAAACTTGAAAAGTGTCAAACTGGTTTCCACAGTGGATTCAACATTTTATATTCCCAATGGCAAGGTTGAGGATACCAATTTCTCCACAAACACACTAACACTTGTATTTTTTTATTACTCATATTTTTAGTAGTGATACAGTCCTCCTAGTGACTTTTCTGAGCTAATTCTAGAGTCTGTATTCTTTGGCATGTGTGGTCCCTGAGGTCCATGAACCATTAGTGTAGTGATTAGCATGAAGAACTTCTCTTATTGTTATTATGAGGTTATATTTAAGTAGCAAGAGCAAACTGGGTTTTCTTAAATATTTGGAACCATAATATCCCTGTGTCCATCTAGGGCTGTGTGTATGTGTTGAGGCATGCTGGCAGCACTCAGCAAGGCAGGTGGAAACTCTGTCTTAGTGTTCACTTCCTGTGTATATTGAGCCTCAAGGTCAGTAGGAAACCTTCCCTGAGGGTGTGCACAGACCTGCACATGCGTGTGACCGTCTACATTGCAAGTAATGGAGTAGTTTTTTACAGCCCTAGCCTTACTTCTACGTGTTTTGGTTAGTATACTATTTGCACCACCTATTACCTACTGACTTAGGCAACAGCAACCTTATATATTAGCTTGGAAATATTTTTTGACAAATTTCCCCAGGAAGCCACTTTACTGGCAGTACTGAACAAGTCCTGAGTTAGATGAAATGAGGACAATAAGAGACAATCTGAGCCTGTCTTCCATGCAAGCATCAGACAGATCAGAATGTGGTGGGCCACAGGTTCTTTGTGAATGCGGTCTGTCTGTTTCTCTGATGCTAGAAATGCACACTGCTGTTTCCATGCCTCCTGCTGAGCTGGGGAATAGGGCATGGGTCTTCGGTACACACTAATGTCACAATGCTCACTGATTTTACTGAAGATAACTCATTTTTATTTTTAAATAAGCTCTCCCAGAGTATCTGCAAGCCTTTGTTTCATTACCCGAGATCTGAAAACATTGATTCAGAAGCCTTTTGCCTTATTTGCAGCTTCTGTGGAGGGGTAGGATTTAAAGTTTCTTACTCCACCATTTTTTGCTTCTGTCACTCCAACTCTTCTATGCTTTCCTCCCATTCTTATATTTTTCTTCTCTAACTTCATCATTGAGTTTAAAGTCCACAACATTATTTTATTAGATTTCTTCCTAAACACTAAACTCTCTTGTCCTCCTGTAATGTTACAGAACCCATCTGGCAAAAGTCCAATGTTAGATAAACCCACTTCTCTGACTTCCACTAACCCATCACTGGGAAACATTGCACTGGTGAAGAAAGATCCAATATGGAAGGTGTTTTCCCCTCATTGTGTGAAAGCAGTCTCACCTCCCGCTGTTCATTAGGTTCAGTCACCCCAACCTTGGTTGTGACTTTGCTTTTCATGGATTCCTCCTTAGGCACAATGAGCAAACGGCTGCTGCCATGATACTATGTATGCCCACTTTTCTCAGCCTCCTTTTATTCCTCTGCCTCTGGCAGGCACTCCCCTTTGTTTTACTTTGTCGGTTTGTGACATAAGGGTGGGAACTTCTCCAAAGGATGAGATACAGTGGATAAAATTCAAATTTCAAATATAGGACACAGAAACTGAAAATTAATTGTGCTACTTCAAGTGGTAAAAGCAAATTTAGACTAAGTATATATGAAAACTACTTCTTGTATGGATTAGAAATTTATTGTTGAAAGAAGTTGAATGGATCCATCCTTTTACAACAGAAAAAGTGGAATGAATAGAAATAACTTGCAAGAAATTTAAAGAACTAGAGGGAAAAAAGTGCAGTTTAGACTCTAAAGAAAATTGGATTCAGGAATTGGAGAGGCTGAGTACCAGTTTCTTGCTACATTATTTTCCCTTGCAGGCTGGCACTCCTGTTTTATAATGCTTCATGTTGTCTCAACGCTAAGTTTACATTACTTCTAATATAACTATGAACAAAATCCGCTATGGTGTCTGTGATATATTGCAAATTGTAAGGAGAAAAAAGCGTACTTACCCATCTTGAAACACTGTCTAAACCTGACATTCATGTACTCTTCTGTCATTCATCTGATCATTTATTTATATCCTCACTATTTTTATCTACCTACTATGTGCCAACTCCTTCTTTAGGTAATGGGGAAGAGCAATGACTATACATGAAGCTCCAGGTCTCACCAAGTCTGTATTATATGAGTCTGTGGGGTCAATTCCAGAATGGCATGTAGCTACGCAGTGCAGATTTTGCAACATCATTTTCTGAGGGGCATTACACCAAAATATGAATGAGAGGCAAATCTCAGGATAGGGTCTACATGGAGGTCAGTTACTCTAAGAAATGAATCATTACCCCATTAATATTCTAGAGTCAAAGACATTATAGTATATGTAAGCTATGTATGGTTTTGTTTGTTTTATTGGAAGACGATTAAACATTTTCGAGATATTGGCACATTACCAAGTGACTTTTTGATTAGTGTTAACTAATTTTTTGCCTCTTCAACTTTTGAAATTATCACATTTCCAGGCAAAACAAAAGTGTGGTTCAGAGGAATTTCTTCTGTCTATAAGTTTTATTTTGTCACTAAGATAATTAGAGGTCCTGGGAAAATCCATGTCGATAGTTACTTCAAGAAGATTATAAAGTTGTGGTTGCTGACAGACACAGACTGATGGAGCTCATATTCCTTTCTTTAAGCTCAACATAAAGAATGTTCGTTTCTTTTCTCAGATAAGCTAGGTTTGACACGGTGGCAGGGAGACTTCATGACTCCATCCACTCAGCTCCGTCCTCACGGACCAGAGTGTCATTTGATCTGATGACAAAAAATAAATTAATATACTCTCCCTCTGGATGCCTTTACTAGTTGAGAAGCTTAGAAAATAGATAACAACTAGCTTATTTCAAATTCATAACTTTATTTTTTTTAAATATGAATGCTCATTTCTATTTTATTTCTATTTAGAGATAGAATGCCTTTTCTTCTGTTCCTGATTTTAATAGCATCTTGGTTCTGAGATTATCACATATTTCTAAAATTTCAATTCTCAGTCTCAAACCCCTTTTTATATTTTAAGGTGTTTTAGAGAAGATTATAGTTTTTCACATTCATAAATCATTGTGTGACTATAAGTGTATGCATCTGTTGTGTGTAATATATGTGATACATTTAAATATTTATTCTGGCTTTACATTGTTTAATTTGCATGTATAACATTTTCATGTAATATGTACATTGTGTGAGCATGTATGTGAGATGTACAAGCAGCTCTTAAATATCTATGCACTCTTCAGGCCCTGTGTTTTGGATGACTTGCCCCAACCATGGCTGTGTGACTCCTGACAGGCCAGTCAGAACACTGCATACCTTTGGCCTTTAGTTCAGATTTGGCACATGTTTCAATTTGATCCAATTAAAATAAACTGTTGAATTCTACCTCAAATAAACATTTGTTCCTACTCAGCTTAAGTCAGGGAAGATATAGCCATCCTGAGTCCACGGGGAGCTGAATGCAATGAACAGGAATGGGGGTAGAAAGGATGAGAGAAGCCAGGTTCTTATGCTGCCCACTTAACAAGAAGCCAAACACTCCCTGTTTCGTTTCAATAGCATCAGCCAGTAAAGGAAGCCCATGTGAGCTGAGTTTTCTACCATTTGTATTCCAAACATCCATAAGTGGTAAAAACAATTACACCTTTGAAGTATCTGAACAGAGTTAATGCTGTTCGTTAATGTCAATCATATCTGGTTCAGATGCTCAGATGCATCCAGTTGCTTTTCTCAGACCCT
Source organism: Myotis daubentonii (assembly GCF_963259705.1). Lineage (NCBI taxonomy): Eukaryota > Metazoa > Chordata > Mammalia > Chiroptera > Vespertilionidae > Myotis > Myotis daubentonii. The sequence goes on from NC_081841.1 coordinate 186,380,864, forward strand.
ATCTACTTTAGTAGCTGCTAAACTGCCTGGGCTTCATTTTAGCAAGTTTTTCATGGCCTTGTTTAAACGAACATTCATACCATGGGACTATCAATGGATTGAGAACACTATTGATTGTAAAGTGTTTAATTATTTTGCATACTACTAAAAGAAACCACAGGAAATTTTAGTGTAAAGCCCATATATTTTGGATTAATTTACATTCAGAAATGTTAAAATAACAGAAACTCAAAGGTGGTCTTATCCCTTTAAAATCCATGTATGATATTTTCTTCTTTTCCTAACTTAATCAAACATAAGCTTGATTGAGGTTTTTGAGATATATAAGCTGAGAGTATTTGTGAAAAAAATTGGAGGATGAACATTTGCTAATTGTTTGCATGATGGTATACATTTTGGCAAGACTAAAATTATATTTTATGATTCAAGGGAATTGAGAACAAATATTTTTTTTTCTTGACCACTATTCTCCTCACAAGAATCCAGTGTAACCAAAGCTAATAATCCAAGACAATTTAAATATTGATTTGATACCAAGCCTTGAACCTCATAACTTGATCTAACTTGGCAATCTAATAAATTATTTGGAAATGAGTACAGGACTTTTTTTCCTTAAGTGCAGTAAAAAAAGAAAGCTATAGGCCTTTTCCAGCTACACCCCTTTGCTTAAGTTCTCTCTCTTTCTCTCTCTACATACATACACACACAGATACACATGTATTTTTGCATATCCAGATTTATTATTCCAAAGAAACAAAGAGTTACATTTATTACTTAATCAAGAAATGAATTTAATGAGGAAAGAAACAGGTTTATCTTTATAAGACAGAACAGTCTGGATTATTGCCCTAACCTTTACCAGATAAAAATGTTAGTCTTAAACCCAGTTGGAAAATGAGAAAGGAAGAGAGGGAGAAAGAGAGCAAGGTGAGAGAGAGCAAGAAGGAAAGAGAAAGAGAGAGAGAAACACAGAGAAAGAGACAGAGGCTCAAAGAGAAAGAGAGAGAGAAAAGCCACACACACATAGAGAAAAGATAAAGAGACAAAAATGGAGAGAGAAAGAAAGAAACAGACAAAGACAGAAAGAAAGAGAGAGACAGAGACAGAGCAACAGAGACAGAAAGAGAAAGAGAGACAGGGACAGTGGAAGAGAAAAGACCATACCTTATACCTTTAATGTCTGGTCCAGGCACCTTTCTATTGTGAGGCAATGGCTAAGAGAAATGTGGTATTGATGTTAGTATTAACCTCAAAACTAGTAGATACTCCCAGGACTGGAAGTTACTAAACATTCAGAATAGTAATCTCTCTATAGTCTTTTTTTCTTTGGACTAAAGTAAAAACAAACACACACACACACAAAAAAACAAAAAAACAAAATACCCTCAAAACTTAAAATTTATTTACCTCTTTCTTCTGGAAGAAATGATAATATACCGGTTATCACTTTATGCCTAATATCCTATATAATAAAAGACCATTATGCGAATTGACCAAACGGCAAGATGACCAGATGCTCTGACGTGCACTGACCACCAGGGGATAGACGGTCAACACAGGAGCTGCCCCCTGGTGGACAGTGCACTTCCATAGGGAGAGCGCCACTCAGCCAGAAGCGGGGTTCATGGCTGGTGAGCACAACGGCGGTGGCGGGAGCCTTTCCTGCCTCCGTGGCAGCGCTAAAGATGTCGGATAGTGAGAGGGCCTAAGTTGGCAGTCAGACATCCCCTGAGGGCTCCCAGACTGCAAGAGGGCACAGGCTGGGCAGAGGGACCCCCTCGAGTGCAAAATTTGTGCACCAGGCCTCTAGTATAACATAAACATACTGGATTGAAAATTAAAACTGTGAAACAGTTGAAGTAGACAGTGTCACTATATTTGGGGTATAAGCCTAATTTTAAGTAGTCATGCAGTTTACTGATTTTGTCAATGTTAAGTGGTGGCTCAAATGTTCAGGCCTTTCTTTAAGCACCACTAGATTCCGTTGACTCATCAGTGATCAGATTTTTGTTAATAAAACTGAAGAAGACTTCAGTTAGTCCTTGCATTGTGATTGAGGAAGTTCTCAATATTTAGAGGTTAAATATAAAAATGCATGATGACTGTATCATCTAAAATATGAGAATATTTCCAAATAATATCTGTAAGTTTTTCTCCTTTATTTACATTATGTGGGATATTCGACACCTCCAGTTTACTACCATACATCGTGTAAGCATGATTCCAGATAACCTGAGCTGAATATACATATCTTCCCTCTTGATTAAGGTCTATACAGTAAATCCTTAGATAAGGAAACTTCTCAATTAATGTAGAAGCTACATCTATAATTTATATTTTACTCTTTCTAAATTGTCCTTTGGAAAATCTCATCAATGTCAGTTTTTCTTCATAACAGAGGGAATTCCTTCTTCCTCTACTGTGACCACCTTTCACAAAAGCCTCTTTCAAAATAATGTACAAAATGCTTCTATTTTAACTTATGATCATTATGGATTTAAAAATAATGACCCAAGCTTATGATATAATTCATGCTTTTTAATATTCCCAGTGTGTCTATTTTCTGGTTTTTTATTACTCTTTGCATTTAGTAGATCTTATAATGTAGTTGAAATGGCATAAATATAATTTTATATTGAACATGGTGAATTTTTTGAGACATATCTGGGGTTTTATGTTATCTATTTATAACCTACATATTTAGAACTTTTCTAAAACTATTAAAAAGATGTGATATATATAAAATTTCTAATTGGTTGGAAATTTCTAATATTATTAAACATGTGAATGTATCACTGACATTGTGATTGGCATGATAAATTCCCTTTTCTTTTTCACATTATTTTACTATATTTTTTCTTAGTTATAGAAAATATCAAGAAAGGGAACAGTAGGTATTCATAAATGCTCTACTAATACTCAATATTTAATATTGGATCTTCTCTCTTTCTCTGGCTCTCCGTTCCTTCTTCCCTAAAGGTGTTTGTTTGTTTGTTTGTTTTAACAATGCCTCTGGAACTTGCATAGGACTTACTGGGATGGAGGGGATGGTGCCCTTGAGCAGGAGATCAATACCCCAGCTTCACTGTTCCTAGGAGGGAAATTCAGAGCAATCTTTGGCATGGTTTTTCACTGCTTCCCCAGTGGGACTCTGCCTTTGTTGCCTGCAGCAATAAGTTGACAATTAACACATATTTATTTCTCCATTGCCTCTTATTTTCTTTCTCTTACCTGTGTATACTGGTATCACCTTTCATATAAACTACATTCACCCAAATTATGGTTTAAGGCCTGCTTTTGGAGAGGTTTCAAATTAAGATAGTCAAAATTGTTACTTAATTGTGCCACTTAACTTATTCCTTATCCTTGTATTTCTTACAAACATGCTGTCAGTTCCTGAGGCTTGCATAATTTAGGTTAAATATTTTACTTAAAAATGTATAAGACCCAGTTTTCCAAATATCCATATGCAAAAGTTGACCCTTTAGTTGATAGATAAATTTTTGCAGAAACTTCAATAACTGTATGTGCATATATAAAAGAATGAAATTGAAACAAGCATTTGGTGGCTCTTCAACATGAAGTGATTATTTATTTACATAGTTTTCTAAAGGAGATGTTTTGGGTTTCAGAACTGCATATCCATCAAAATTCGCCTGAAAGGAGTCTAATTAAAGCTGCTCTTGGCTAGTGGGAGAAAAGGTAAATTATACCGTTACTGTTGAAAACTGTGAAAGAAAAACAGGAAGCAAAGATCTGAAAATAATAAGTATTTAGTCTATTGTTATGGTAAGCTAAGTTTAGTACAGATCTAGTAATAAATGTGAAAACAGGATTTTTGATATAATATAGTGTGTGTGTGTGTGTGTGTGTGTGTGTGTACTGTTGTTTGTTTACAATTATTTTTCCCGTTTTTATTTCTTCCCTGGGCTCCTAGAAAGATTGTAATATCCAGGCTCCTGTGGAGATGCATGGGGCTAATGACTGTGTTCTAACAAAGGAACTTAAATCTACAGTTTACTGGACTGACCCATCAAACTTTCATCCATGGCAGTGATTTTAAACCTGTGTGCTGCAATAATTTTTAAAACATGAAATACCTGGCTATTTAGCAGGTACACTGACCTCTTTTCCCTTAGGTTGTCAGTTAGAAAAAGGACAACAGCAAACACAACAATTGCCATTGGGTATGAATAAATCAAAATTAGATCTATTTTTTTGTCAGATTGGCAAAAGTATATATTTTTGGTGTATATATTTTAGTAATTTATTTATAGTGTGCCATAATATTTACTTTTTAAGATAAAAATGTCTGATCTACAGCCTTCACACACTCTCTCTCCCCTTTCTGCTGGCTGCATGTAGAGAATCCAGGGGAAGTGCCTACAGTTCAGAAGACTATGTAATTACTAGATTGAAGTGCAAATCTTTATCAATGCTCTATCCCACTCCACCAGTGACAAATATTGGAATTAAGTGGAAACTAGGTAACTCCTAGACTGAATAGGGATTTAAACAAAAACAAATATCCACTCATCCCAAGAAAAACATGCTTCGTTCTACAGATTTTAACACAGAGTTTGACATATTGAATCATTTCTATCAGAGCAAGGCTGAATTCTAAAGTGAATAATGGACAATGAAGTTGACATTGATGCCCACAGATAGTATTTCACACTTGGAGACTTTTCAGAATGGCTTTTCAGTGGTCAATGCCTGGGTGCCATTCCAAAGCATAGAAAATTCCATTTGTCCATTGGTTAGTATCATTGATCAGTGTTATTGAACTGCCAATGTGTCTCTGTCATCACAATAAATCATTTTCATGGAAATTGTTGCAATTAGGCATAAAAGAAATAAATCAATTTACTCTAAACTATCCAATTCGATGTTTCAGAGACACCAAATGATCTATATATACTCAGATATTGATGTCTGCATCAATGTATCTATATATTTTTATCTGTACATTGCAACCTCTCTGTATTTGGAATGTTGGTACACTGTTTCCAAAATAAATACCTTGTCACTTGTGACTGATTTTTATGTTATAGGGTACAAAAAAGATCATTAATCTCAATCAGGTTAACTGAGCCATGAAATACAGCTGGCATGAGGTTTTAGAAGAGTGTAGTCAGAATTCCCTCAGAGACTCACCAGTTAATATTTGAAGAAGAAATTAAAACGATCCTATGGTTTAAAAATACTGTAATTAATAGTTTATAACTAACCACACTTGCGGTTTGAGAATACTTTTTTATGCTCAATGCTATTGTGATCTTTTCAGAGTACTAATGTGATAACACATTTTCTGTTTTCCCCAAAACATTCAAAATTAGATCCGTTTAGGCTTATACTACCTATTAAATAATTCTCAAGTTAGTGTCATTGCTGGAGTTCAAATATTAAAATATTAACTATGTGATTTTTTAACTCTTTTTGTTTAAAAAAAATGCCACAAGCACCCAAATTGTATTCATGGCACATATATTCTATAAATAATTGATTATCATTATTTAAAATGCTCTACTATAATTTTTTTCATATACTCCAGATAGTTAGTGTTTCAGTGGAGATCATTTCAGAAAGTTGCATGGAAATTATTGTATACTTTATACAGTATATACTTTATACAGAGGTCTAAAATGATTTAGATTGCTGCTTGGTTTATTGATAAGATTGTTTATTAATTTTTTTCCCAGTGGAGGGCTGGTCAAGTCCTCTAAATAACAGCACAAGCAATTTGGACAAAATCCACCTTAAAATAGGTGTAGAGCATTGCATGAGTAAGTGTGTCTGTTTCTTTTTGTGGTAGTTGTTATTGTTTTTAATTACAAAATAGTGCAAGTGATAAAAAAATAACAAATAGCAAACAAAACAAAACAAAAACTAATGAAAAGGTAAGTTGAAACATTGCCCATGCAGAGGGATTAACCTTAGATCCCCTCCATAAACATAACCAAGAATTTGAAAAAATTATAGAGGTCCTTCCCAAGACATTATGGAGTCATTCCATGAAGCTCAGAATCAAGGGACAATTCATAAAACCTGTCTACATCTGACCCAGCCCACTAGGGGGGTCCACCACCTCCTGCTGTCCTGGCCTTGATTTGCAGTTTCCTGTTACCAGGGGTGCTGCCTGGAGCCAGCAGGCATGTGGCCTGTTGGAGCTCTAGGATGAGGGTGCAGCAGGCTTACATGAGGTGAGTGCTTTCCTTTATGCGATGATCAGAGGGTGAAATCTGTCACACCAAAGTGGCTTAGGCTGTGAGAAATTAATGACAAGGGGTGGCAAAGAATTTCTCAGCTAGTATAATTATATCTTCTAGGGAAAAATCAATGGAAAGTAGATACAAACAACTGGTTTCATTATTAAAAGTCTGTCTTTGGGCCAGATATAATCATTTTCTTTAAGTAGCAGAGAAGATTGTCATTTCCTGTAAAACAGCCTTGCTGATGGGTTCAAAAAAAATCTGAGTCTGAAAAAATTCACATGTCCTTCTCACATTTATCAATGTCATACAGCGGCATTTCTTAGGCTTTTCCCACACTCATCAATGCCATAATGATACTTCAATGAACTACAGTCATCTAAAGATATTGAGTACCAATTCAATAATTCATATTTTATTTTGTTTTTAATGATGCCAGTTAGTCTCTTTTCCAATGCCTTTTATTCTTGATATATAAGCATTACCTGATTTTTATTTTATTTTACACACCAGGCCCAATTATTGCCCTATAATAAAATTTATTTCTCAGAGAAAACTTAATTCCGCAGAAAAATATAAAGAAGAAGGCCTTTCTGTTTATTATTTCTTAGTAACAGAAAATTCAAGCTAAATGAGGGAGTGGGAAAGTCTGTTTATGCACTGCTTTGTCCCATCTCTACTAACCGTCTGTACCTTAGACAAGTCAAATAATCCAAGAACTTTGGTTTCAAAAATGTGGAATTTAAAATGAAACTCTTACAGTTTCTTGTTGTTGCAAAATTCCAGAATAATATGAACCACACTAATTTATTAAAATATGCAGATAGACATAAAGAAAAAATAATTACTTGATAATAGTGTTCATTTCTTCTCATTAGATATATGACCATACTTTAAAATTCTCAACAACAAGAGTGTTAGCAAGGAGATATGTTTGAATAAGTTAAAATCACGTTTTTAAATAAGGATTTAAACTTTATACTGGAGTAATTCTAGAATTCAAACAATTTTGGAAAGTTTGGGGGTTTTTTGTTTGTTTGTTTTTTAATTTATCTTTATTGAACACCTCCACCCTGCAACCCCTCTGCCAGGCCTTGTCTATTGTCTGTGCCCATAGGTAATGAATATATGTATATACATTCTTTAGTTAATCTCTTCCCCACTTCTTGCCTTCCCTCTGAGATTCTTCAGTCTGTTCCGTACTTCTATGCTCTGGATCTACTTTGGGAAGTTTAAACAGTCTTTTATAATTTAGAACTACCATATTATTGAAATGGAATCACAAATGATAAAGTTCACTAGCATTGGCTTTTTGCTAGTTATGTAAAGAAGGATATTCTTATAACATTTTAAATATTTGTTTGCTTTGAAGTTTATTTTTGTGGGATGGTGGAGATATTTTCCTAGTGATAAAAGTGTAGTTTTCTGGAATTTTGATCTGGATAATCTCTTCGTGTTTTGGAACTTTATTCATTTACTTAATATCTACACTTTTAAGTTGCTCATTTTATTTTCCTGTTTATAAGTTTATCAAATATTATCTTTAGGTCAGTACTCTTTGTTGTTATTGGCTGTATGTAAGGATTCTTTTGTCACAGATGATTAATGTACTCCATCTATGTTTGTAGTTTCTAATAACCCCTCTCCCAAATTGGTTTAAAGCTCCATCCATTCTATTTCCTTCTTCAATCTTAACAGCTATTATGATGAATTGTCACTAATGCAAAGCCAGATGAATGCTTGAGGGCTAAAAAAATTAAATATAGGAATGTTTTTTTGCATTTAAGTTTTAAAATCTTTAAAAAGAAAGGAAGAAGGAGAATGCAATGTTGTGCTAATTGGTGGGGCTGTACATGACTTGCATTGTTAGCAATGTTACACTTTCCCACCTACTGGAACTCAGTCTTGTCTGTGTAATTTGTTTTGGTTTTCTTGCTTGTTTTACCCTTGCACAGTCAGTGTGAGAATTACAAATAATGTTTTTATTCCATAAATCTCTAGATTGAGAGTCATATCCAAAAATACATATCCAAACATGAGGTAGATCACAAGAAACTGTATTCTGTATCCACCGTTGTGACTGGGTCAGATTTTGAAGGTTCCTGTGATGAGGATAGATACATAAAGGGAAGTAAATAATTTTAGCCAGAGCGTGAACTTTGGCATATTGATTGCATTAATGATGCAAGATCTTGCTAAGTTGATTTATTAGGAGTTTGAGTCACAATTATAGTAACTAGTCATAAAGGTATTGGATGTTGAAGGACAACTTTAAAACTAGATTGAACCAGGAGAACCAAGATGGCGGCGATATAGGCAGACGCGTCCCAGGTCGTGTCCCAGAGCAAATGGAGCAAGCAGCTGAAGCTAGTAACACTCACACCGAATTGGCGAAATTGCTCAGCTGGTGAGAGGGTTTGCAGCCGGGAAGAGCAGAACTCCCCTGGAAAGGTAAAAAAAAACCAGGGATTTGGGCAGGAAAGTTTGCCAGACCTCTGAGCCCAGAGAGTCGGAGGGAGACCGCGTGGCAGACAGCCGCGTCCCCTGGGACAGGCACAGCCCCTGACGGGGGAAAGGAGAACCGCGGGATTCCTGGCGCCGCCAGGGAAATTGAGAGCTGGGTTCTGTGATCACGGAGGACTGAGCCTAAAGGGGGCAGCCTGAAGAGCTGACCTGACCATGCAGTCCCGGTAAGAGAAGAAGCTTACAGAAACCAACCCTTCCCCGTTTCCGCGGCCGGCATTTGTTTGTTTGTTTTCACTGAATCCTGTTCATGGGACATTTCGGATACAGACACTCACCTGTGCTGAAGAGAGGGAGAGTGTGCTGAGGAGTGGAATCTGGGGAGAGACTGGGGAAAGAGGGGAAGCCGGGAGAGGTGGTAGTGAATTGAGTGCTGAGACACCCCTGAGCCCAGGACTGGGGCAGCCACCCGCTCCTGAGAGTGAGTCTCCTCCCCCCAGCCCGCAGGCAAGGAGCACAGCCACACCCAGATTCCACCCTGTACGAGATCAAGGATTAAGATAACCTGATCAGTCCCTGGGAGTTAACAGGGTCTGGCCTATAGGGGGATTTTCAATCCCAGCAACAACACAGCGCCGGTAACTAACTATTATGCAGTCAGCTCTGGGCAGTGAACTTCCACTGGACAGAGAGGCCCTATAGCCTCAGAGGCCAACCCCAGAACACTGCCACCCAGAGGCTGACCCACAAACTGACTCTTTGCGAAACACAAAATAAGGCAGTCTGGGAAATAAATGCGGCATGCTTTAAAATAAGGACTGTGGTTTACAACACAGAGGAACAGTATATCGCAGGGAAACTCAACACTCTCCTAAATACCTGGAAGGTCTAAGGCGAGCCACACTGAAGAATAGAAGAAATGAAGGACCTCCACTACTGCAATTTTTTTTCTTTTTTCACTTTTTAACTAAGAAACCAATTTTTTTCATTCTTTTTTTTTTTGTTCTTTTTTTTTTCTTTTTTCTTTCTTTTCTTCTTTTTCCATCACCTGATTTTACCCTTTTAATTACTATCTTCTTATTTTTAACCAGTATTATTACTGCTACCATTTTACCATTTTTTAAAGTGCCATTTTATTTTTTCTTTATTTTATTTTGGGATTAGTGTTCACCATTCTATTTTCATCGTTATATTATTGGTTGTTTCTAGTTTGCATTCATATCCAGGGAGCTGTTGCTGGAATTTGTTGGGATTAATGGCTGTTCTATAGGAGTATTCTCCTCATATAAAAAGTCTCTTCTCTCTTCCACTTCATTCTCTCTTTTCGCTCTTTTTTTTTTTTCTTTTCTTTTCTCGCTTTTATTTTCCCCCTTCCTTTTTCCCAATTTCATTTTTGCACTCCCTTTTTTTGGTCCCTACTTTTCTTTTCCTTTTTCTCTTTTATCTTTTTCTCTTCCTTCTTCCTTATCCCCTAATTCTCTTAATTCAGGTGGTCACCTTTAATTGGGGTTATTAATATCGTGAATATATTTGTGTATAGTGCCTGGTACGTGGTGCCTTGTTGTGTTGTATTTTGTGCCTTTAAATCAACGCAGCAGATCCAAGCAACAGCAACCTCCTGAGCACCTCATCCTCTGCTGAGGAACAGCAGCTGTACGTGAAACCTCGCCCCACCAGCCGGAAGAGCCACCACAGCTGTGAACAGCACCCACCAGAGGAGCTGCTGACAACTGAAGAGCAGCTGCTACCGCAACCGCCCGAAGAGCAACCACAGACCAAGGGGTCACTGCCACCAAGGGAGCAACCACTGAACAACTCAACGTCTAGATATGTCAGTGAGATCAAACATGGGTAGACAAAGAAACCCCCAAAGGAAAGAGAAGGAGGACTCTCCAGAAAAGCAGCTAAGTAATACAGAGGCATGCAACATGACAGATAAAGAATTCAGAATAAGGATCCTAGAGTGCATAAACCGGATGGAGGAAAAAATCGACAACCTCTGCAAGAAGCAAGAAGAAACAGATGAAAAAATCGATAACACATGGAAGAAGCTAGAAGAAACAGATGAAAAAATCGATAACATATGGAAGAAGCTAGAAGAAACAGATGAAAAAATCAACAACCTAAGTAAGACCCAAGAAGAAATGAAGAGTGATATAGCTGCAATGAAAAACTCCATTGAAAGTATCAACAGTAGACTAGGAGAAGCGGAGGACCGAATAAGTGAATTAGAAGACAAGGAAGCAAAACACACCCAAAATGTACTGCAATTGGAGAAAAAAATTAAAAGACAGGAGGAGAGCCTAAGGGAGCTTTGGGACAACATGAAACGAAAAAACATACGAATAATAGGAGTACCAGAACAACAGAAGGATGAACAAGGATTAGAAAACCTACTCGAAGAAATAATATCAGAAAACTTTCCTGAGGTGGGGAAGAAAAAAGTCACACAAGCCCAGAGAGTCCCAAACAAGGTGAACCCGAAAAGACCCACACCAAGACACATCATAATCACCATGGCAAATGTTCAGGACAAAGAGAGAATCTTACAGGCTGCAAGAGAGAGACGGAAAGTTACATACAAGGGATCTCCCATTAGGTTGTCAAATGACTTCTCAACAGAAACACATCAGGCCAGAAAAGAATGGACTGAAATTTACAAAGTGATGCAAAGCAAAGGACTGAATCCAAGAATACTCTATCCAGCAAGGCTATCATTCAAACTTGAAGGGGAAATAAGAAGCTTCACAGACAAAAAAAGACTAAGGGAGTTTGTCACCACCAAGCCAGCAATGCAAGGAATGCTAAAGGGACTGGTATAAAAAGAAGAAATAAAAAGCTCAGAAAGAAAACAGCCACACACACACACAAAAAGAAATGGCTACAAACAAGTACCTTTCAATAATAACTTTAAACGTAAACGGACTAAATGCTCCAACCAAAAGACATCGAGTGGCTGAATGGATAAAAAAACATGACCCATACATCTGCTGTCTACAAGAAACCCACCTCATTAGAAGGGACTCACACAGACTGAAAGTGAAAGGATGGAAAAATATCTTTCAGGCAAATGGAAAGGAAAAGAAAGCTGGGGTAGCAATACTTATATCAGACAAAATAGACCTCAAAGTGAAGGCCTTAACAAGAGATAAGGAAGGCCACTTCATAATACTAAAGGGATCAATACAACAAGAAGATATAACCCTGGTAAACATATATGCACCCAATGTAGGAGCACCCAAATTCATAAAAAAACTCCTGGAAAATATCAAAGGAGAGATCGACAACAATACAATCATAGTAGGGGACTTTAATACACCATTGACAGCACTGGATAAGTCCTATAGACAAACAATCAGCAAAGATACAGCAATCCTAAATGACTCACTAGATCAGATGTACTTAATAGACATCTTCAGAACACTTCACCCCAAAGCCAGAGAATATACGTTCTTCTCAGGTGCTCATGGGACATATTCAAAAATAGACCACATATTGGGTCACAAGCAAAGTATCCCCAAATTCAAGAAGATTGAAATCATAAAAAGCATCTTCGCAGACCACGATGGCATAATATTAGAAATAAACTACAATAAAAACAACCCAAAATACTCAAACACCTGGAAGCTGAATAGCATGCTATTAAATATTGATTGGGTTACCAATGAGATCAAAGAAGAAATTAAAAACATCCTGGAAACTAATGACAATGAAAACACAACAATCCAAAACCTATGGGATACATTGAAAGCAGTCCTGAGAGGGAAGTTTATAGCTCTACAGGCCTATCTCAAAAAACAAGAAAAAATGGTAGTAAATCATCTAACTCTACAACTCAAAGAATTAGAAAGAGAGCAACAAGAAAACCCCAGAGTGAGCAGAAGGAAGGAGATAATAAAGATTAGAGCAGAAATAAATGACATAGAGACCAAAAAAACAATACAGAAAATCAATGAAACCAAGAGCTGGTTCTTTGAAAGGATAAACAAGATTGATAAACCTCTAGCCAGACTCACCAAGAAGCAGAGAGAGAGGACCCAAATAAATAAAATCAGAAACGATAGAGGCGAAATAACAACAGACCCCACAGAAATGCAAATGATTGTTAAAAAATACTATGGACAGCTTTACTCCAACAAACTAGACAACCTGGAGGAAATGGACAAATTCCTAGAAAAATACAGCATTCCAAAACTCAATCAGGAAGAATCTAAAAATCTCAACAGGCCAATAACTATGGAAGAAATTGAAGCAGTCATCAAAAAGCTTCCATCAAACAAAAGCCCAGGACCAGACGGCTTCACAGGGGAGTTTTACCAAACATTCAAGGAAGAACTAAAACCTATCCTCCTCAGACTACTACAAAAAATTCAAGAGGAAGGAACACTTCCAAGCTCATTCTATGAAGCCAGCATCACCCTAATACCAAAACCAGGTAAAGACAACACAATGAAAGAGAATTACAGGCCAATATCCCTCATGAACATAGATGCCAAAATCCTCAACAAAATCTTAGCAAATCGGATCCAGCAGTACATCAGAAAGATCATACACCATGACCAAGTAGGATTTATCCCAGGGATGCAAGGATGGTACAATATCCGCAAATCAATAAACGTGATACATCACATAAACAAATTGAAAGAAAAAAACCACATGGTCATATCAATTGATGCAGAAAAAGCATTTGACAAAATTCAACACCCATTTTTGATAAAAACTCTCAGCAAGGTGGGAGTAGAAGGATCATACCTCAACATAATAAAAGCCATATATGACAGGCCCACAGCCAGCATCATACTCAACGGACAAAAACTAACACCATTTCCCCTAAGAACAGGAACAAGACAGGGATGCCCCCTCTCACCACTCCTGTTCAACATAGTACTGGAAGTGTTAGCCATTGCAATTCGGCAAGAAGAAGAAATAAAAGGCATCCAAATTGGAAAAGAGGAAGTAAAACTGTCCTTATTTGCAGACGACATGATATTATACATACAAAACCCTAGAGATTCCATCAAAAAGCTACTAGACTTAATACATGAATTTGGCAATGTAGCAGGATACAAAATTAACCCCAAGAAATCTGAGGCATTTCTATACACCAATAGTGAACTTTCAGAAAGAGAGATTATCAAAACAATCCCGTTTACCATTGCACCGAAAAAACTAAGCTACCTAGGAATAAACTTAACTAAAGAGGTAAAAGACCTCTACTCAGAAAACTACAGGACGTTGAAAAAAGACATAGAGGAAGACATAAACAGATGGAAGAACATACCGTGTTCATGGATTGGTAGAATCAACATCATCAAAATGTCCATACTACCCAAAACAATCTATAAATTCAACGCACTTCCCATTAAAGTACCAACAGCATACTTCAGAGATCTAGAACGAACTTTCCAAAAATTCATCTGGAATAAAAAAAGACCCCGAATAGCTGCAGCAATCCTGAAAAAGAACAAAGTAGGTGGGATCTCAATACCAGATATCAAGTTGTATTACAAAGCCACTGTTCTCAAAACTGCCTGGTACTGGCACAAGAATAGGCATACAGATCAATGGAATAGAACAGAGACCCCAGAAATCGGCCCGAACCAATATGCTCAATTAATATTTGACAAAGGAGGCAAGAACATACAATGGAGCCAAGATAGTCTCTTCAATAAATGGTGTTGGGAAAATTGGACAGATATATGCAAGAAAATGAAACTAGACCACCAACTTACACCATACACAAAAATAAACTCAAAATGGATAAAGGACTTAAATGTACGACAGGATACCATAAAAATTCTAGAAGAATCCAAAGGCAAGAAAATCTCAGACATATGCCGAAGCAATTTCTTCACTGATACAGCTCCTAGGGCACTTGAAACTAAAGAAAAAATGAACAAATGGGACTACATCAAAATAAAAAGCTTCTGCACAGCAAAAGAAACCATCAACAAAACAACGAGAAAACCCACTGTGTGGGAAAACATATTTGCCAATGACATATCTGATAAGGGCCTAATCTCCAAAATTTATAGGGAACTCATACAACTTAACAAAAGAAAGATAAACAATCCAATCAAAAAATGGGCAAAGGACCTAAATAGACACCTTTCAAAAGAGGACATTCAGAAAGCCAAGAGACATATGAAAACATGCTCAAAGTCACTAATCATCCGAGAGATGCAAATCAAAACAGCAATGAGGTACCATCTCACACCTGTCAGACTGGCTATCATCAACAAATCAACAAACGACAAGTGCTGGAGAGGATGTGGAGAAAAAGGAACACTTGTGCACTGCTGGTGGGAATGCAGACTGGTGCAGCCACTATGGAAGACAGTATGGAGTTTCCTTAAAAAACTGAAAATGGAACTCCCATTTGACCCTGTGATCCCACTTCTAGGAATATATCCCAAGAAACCAGAAACACCAATCAGAAAGGATATATGCACCCCTATGTTCATAGCAGCACAATTCACCATAGCTAAGATCTGGAAACAGCCTAAGTGCCCATCAGTAGATGAATGGATTAGAAAACTGTGGTACATCTACACGATGGAATACTATGCTGCTGTAAAAAGGAAGGAACTCTTACCATTTGCAACTTCATGGATGGAACTGGAGAGCATTATGCTAAGTGAAATAAGCCAGTCAATAAAGGAAAAATACCACATAATCTCACTCATTCGTGGACAATAGAGACCATTATAAACTTTTGAACAATAATAGATACAGAGGCAGAGCTGCCTCAAACATATTGTCGAGCTGCAGCGGGAAGGCCTGGGAGGGTTGGGGGGCAGGAGGTAGGGGGGTAAGAGATCAACTAAAGGACTTGTATGCATGCATATAAGCATAACCAATGGACATAAGACACTGGGTGATAGGGGAGGCTAGGGGACTGTCTAGGGCGGGGGGATAAAATGGATACATATGTAATACCCTTTGTAATACTTTAAGCAATAAAAAAAAAAAAAAAAACTAGATTGAACCAAATATATTAAACTAGAGGCCCGGTGCACAAAAATTTGTGCACTCGGGGGGGGGGGCGGTGAGGGTCCCTCAGCCCGGCCTGTAACCTCTTGCAGTCTGGGACCCCTCGGGAGATAATGACCTGCTGGCTTAGGCCTGCTCCCGGGTGGCAGAGGGCAGGCCCAATCCCTAGGTGCAGCCCCTGGTCGGGCTCAGAGCAGGGCCGATTGGGGAGTTGGGGCGCCGCCCCGTCATGCACAGAGCAGGGCAAATTGGGAGGTTGTGATGCCATCCTCAGTCACACTCAGGGTAGGGCCAGCAGATTGGGGGGTTGGGGCACCGCCCCCTGTCACACTCAAGGCAGGGGCGATGGGGAGGTTGCGGCGCCACCCCCTGTCACGCACAGAGCAGGGCCCATCAGGGGGTTGGGGCGCTGCCCCCTATCGCACACAGAGCAGGGCCCATCAGGGGGTTGGGGCACCGCCTTCTATCACCCACAGAGCAGGGTCGATCAGGGGCTTGGGGTGCCGCCACTCTCACACTCAGGGCAGGGCCTATGGGGAGGTTATGGCTCTACCCCATCACACACAGTGCAGGGCCCATGGTGGGGGGGGTTGGGGAGCTCCCCACTATCAGGCACAGAGCAGGGCTGCTCAGGGGGTTGGGGCCCCGCCCCCTGTCACACAGAGAGCCGCAGGGCGATCAGGGGGTTTGGGTGCTGCCCCCTATCAAGCTGATCCCAGTGCCGGGAGGCATATTACCCTTTTACTATATAGGGTAGAGGCCTGGTGCATGGGTGGGGCCGGCTGGTTTGCCCTGAAGGGTGTCCTGGATCAGGGTGGGGGTCCCCACTGGGGTGCCTGGCCAGTCTGGGTGAGGGGCTGAGGGCTGTTTTCAGGCTGGGAGTGACTGAAGTTCCCAACCGCTCCTTTTTTTCTTTTTTTTAATTTTCATTCTGGGCCATCTTTACCTTGAGGCTTGGCTCCAGCTCTTAGGCCTCTGCAGCTGAAAGGAGGTTTCTGGCCTTTGCTTACAATGTTGCGAATCTGCTGGCTGAAGTCCGGCGGTATTTGTTACAATGTTTCTTAAACTGCCCACTCAGAGGCCTGCAGCCGCAGGCGGGAACGTTGGTTTCCTCCAACGATCCTCCGTTACTGAGGCAAGCAAGCCTCATGTTAGTTTCAAGCTGCCTGGCTGCCGGCCGCCATCTTGGCTGACAGTTAATTTGCATATCTCCCTGATTAGCCAATGAAAAGGGTATTGGTTTTATGCCAATTACCATGTTTCTCTTTTATTAGTGTAGATATTCATTTACTCACCTTGGATTTGGCAATTAATAAATTGTGTCCAGTACCTGAGAGCCTAATCAGTTGGTTAACTAAAGCGGGACTGGATCGTTTCCTAAAGACAGTGATTGAAATACCAGAACTTTCCTGCTCACTGAAGAAGTGCACAAGGTCTAAAAATTCAGGAAATGTGATGCTGGAATGGATGGATTATGTGCAACCAGCTCAACTACTATGTCATGTGATGGTTGACACTTGTAGGCTGGAGATAATGGTAGGAGATGCACTGTAGAATTTGGCTCCCTGATTGCAGTGCACATAGTTCAATAAAGGTCAAGAGAGAGTGACAGACAGTGTGAGCCCCATGACTGTACAAAGTAATGGAGACAGAGGAATAAAGAGAGTGTTGTAAATCTCACTAATTATTTGGGTGGCTAATTGATGGTTGGATCCTTAGAAATGAAAACATAGGCAAGGTATTAAGGTAACACTTGCCTATAAAAATAGAAACTTTCCATGTTTGGTAGGTAGAAACCCAAGTGGAAAAACTGCTATAGAAACCCATGATATCTTTCTGGCTATAAGAAAAAATATTTTACAGACCTGGAGCTCCTTGACTGAATGGGAGTCTAAGTTGTTTTGAGAAAATAACCTGCAACAATGCCATACCTGTATCTTCTGAATCTTCCTCCAGCATTTTTTTTTTTTAGTATCCTGTGGTCATTTATGAAAATGTCAGTACTTTGGAAGGGGAAATAGACATCTGGAAATCATTATATGTTGAATATGAACTGACATTAATACCTAAACACCAAAGCCTTCATTATTAGAGGCACAGAGTGGTCATTCTGTGGCATATGGAGAGTCTTGGCCTGAAACCATTCTATACATCATGCTTAGTCTCAATACATTTAAAGGAGATCAATATAACTAATTGATAGGTTTCCCACATGGTGCTTGACCATGGAATGAAGTAAGAATAATGGCCCACTAATCCTTCAGTAAAATAATAAACCAATAAGCAATACTGCAGTCCTGGGGAATGGCAAATATCAGTGCCCCAACCAAAACCTGAAAAACTGAAAGGTTGTTATTCCAATTGCATCTCCATTAAACTATCCTATCTGGCCAATGTAAAAGACACATTTCTTGCAACGATTGGGGTTTTGGTAAATTTAATCAGGTGCTGCTCAATCACGTTATTTTGTAGGGTGTTTTTGCTGTCTGCTGGAATACAGTATACATCTCTTAACCTAGCAAATCTGTTTTCACCAAAATTTACATGGATAATCAGAAGCACTTTGCTTTCATTTAGTAGGACAACACTACATCTTCAGTATTTTATTCCAGTGGTTTTTTTTTTTTTTCAACTCAATCATAACACTTGAGGAAATTTGTTTGTATTCATACTCTATCAAACATCACAACATCCCATTGATGATATTATGATTATTGAATTAGCAAGCAACTTAAATACCTCAGTTGATCACAAGTACACCTGAAGATAGATTTAAATAGAAGTATCCATATAAACGCATGATATACTAGTATGTGTCCACTGAATGGGCTTAGAGCAATGGTTGCAATGAGTATACTTAGTGCCCCAATCTTTATTTCCTAAAACCAGTTGTCACTAATTAGAACCAGAGAGAGATGCTTAGAGAACTATATGATTACATGTCTGATAATGAAATTTGTCATGTGAGAATGCAAGCTTCACTAATTTGACCATGAAAACGAATAACATTGCAATGTTTTAAATATATTGAATATAATAAATAGAAATGATGATATACTAATATTCAAACATTTGAAAATATAAGAAGAAAAAATGTTTAAAAGATAATTTTGCAGAGATGTCAGGTAAAAAATATAGAAGAAGTGATAACATTATAAAATCTCAATTTTACAACAAACTTCCAATGTAAAATTACTTCAGGCAAGGATCTTCAATGAGGTGATAGGTAGTTGGGGAATAGGATTTTTACATGGTTTTAAAGTATTCTGCCAAACCTAAGTATCAATTTCAAAATGAAGCATGTTTCTTTACTTGTAGATGATCTGATTGATGGTCACCACCTTTATACAACTGATTACTATCCAGTATGGGAACTCCCTAAGTGCTTCCTGGTGATATGCAACGCAGATGTCATAATATCTATGCTGTACTATTGCAAAAATATGTAACATGATCTGGTCTTGAGGAAACAGGTCAAAATCTGTTTGCAGTAGTTTCTTCAAAAAAACCAGAATTGGGATCTTTAAAGTTTTATTATCATGGGGAGAAAAAGAGTTAAAAATTATTGAGATTATGAAACAGTAAAGAAAATAAAAACAAAAACGTGTGTCAAAATTGATTAAATCCTGAATAGAAAAACAAACCAACAAAAATGCTATAAAAGTCTTTCAGGACAAAAGGGGAAATTGGAATATTTTCAATATATATTAAAATTATGTAACTAAATTGATGTTAATTTTCTTAAGCATGGTAATGGTACTGTAATTATAGAAACAATGACTTAGTTTTAAGATATCTATGGGAAAACATGTCATGTCTGTTCCTTACTTTTAAATGTATCAGAATGGGGGGGGGAAATGGTTGTCTGAGGCACATATCTGAGAACTGTATGTGAACAATGTGCAGCACATTCTTGTATTAAAAGACTTGAAGGGAATTTATTTCTTCTAACATCTTAGACAAGGATATTATTTTGTATTAGAGGCTCAGTGCGGGAAATTGCGTGGCCCTGCCCATGAGCTCGCTGTGCTTGCTGTACCCACCCTCCTGCCGACCACCCACCAGCCAGCTGCCAGCCTTGCTGCCATCAGAGC
Organism: Myotis daubentonii; assembly: GCF_963259705.1. Taxonomy (NCBI): domain Eukaryota; kingdom Metazoa; phylum Chordata; class Mammalia; order Chiroptera; family Vespertilionidae; genus Myotis; species Myotis daubentonii. The sequence continues at coordinate 186,400,626 of NC_081841.1, forward strand.
CTGTGAGCCACAGGGGAGGGCTCGAGAGGTGCACCATTCACCTCATGGTGACTGGTCGTTTGGTCGTTTCGATCATGACACCTCCTGGCCTTTTATTATTATGAATTGTGATATTAAGAATTCACTTATTTCACAATATAAAACTACAGTATTTAAAAACATTGAATATTCTAAACAGATATCATTATTTGCTATATTTAGAGTAAATAAATGATACAAAATATTTTTCATAATTTGAAATTATACTGGCCTTCAAAAATTTTTATTAAACGTACTTATTGCAATTCTTAATTAACATAGCAAATCAAATTGTGTTGGTCTCTTAGACACGATAATCCTACATTTTAAGTAAAAATAATCTGGCCCCTAGCAGTTACGTGTAACCAAAATTCACCATCCAAAAAAACACATTTTTTTATATTGACTTCCTGTGTATAACTTAATTTATAATTAATAACATTTGATTAATGAAGTGCATATGCTTAGAGACGTAACATTTTTAATGAAGAGAATCAATAGAATAATCCAGCTAGAGTATCATGTCAAAATCTCATATTAACTATAAATTATAAAGTAGCTAATGAATCATATTGAAATAATAGTACTGATATATGTGACAGCTATTTATATCTTAAAATACTATTGTAATATATATGTATGTATATGTATATGTATATAGATAGATAGATAGATAGATAGATAGATAGATAGATAGATAGATAGATAGATATAATCCGGTTCTTAATATTATGTTGATTGGCTATTTATTTTCAATATTGATGAAGAGTATGTGAAACATAGATTTATTATTATCCACTTGAATTATGCATATTTTTCTCTCCTGAGTTTTTTTTCTTTTCAATCCATTTTAATATTCTTTGTAAATTAATGGTTATTCCAGCATAATCAAATCCCTTAAACAGTCATATTTTCCTTTCATGTTTTCAACAGATGTGGATTGTTGATTTCTTCTAAGAACAACTAAGTTGAATTCTATTGTGTCCTTAAGGTAGTTATATAATCACCCAATGGGTTTATATCCAAGTGGATAAATTATGCTTGTTTAACCTTAAACCATAAAAATGTATCTTTGTGTGTTTTATTAAGATTTGTCTTTCAAGGAATTTAACTTTAAATGCTTTCTTTCTCCAAAAATATGACCTATAATGTTACAGAATACTTTTCCAAGCTACAAAATCTTGAACTATTTTAGAAATAGAATAGACTAAGCTTTTGAAATAGTGCATTCAACATTATAATTAAAAATACAAAGAACCTCTTTCCTAGTTTCTCCAGTAGATAGCCCCACTTCCTCATAAAGTCTCCAATCTGTGGATATTATACGGATAAAATAATTATAAACATCTTATAAATCCAGTGGTATAATCATGTTCATAAAATGAAAATGTTGGTCATTTCAATGTAAATGGTTGATCCTGATCATTGCTAGAGCAAATATATTATGATGTGGCTTAGGATCAATCTTTAAAACCAAAAACTGCGAACCACACAAGTTATTCTCACTCTGCTACTTTACCCTTTTATCAAAAGTACAGACCTACTTATGGTAAACTGGTATTTCTTAAAGTGACTATTATACCAGTGATCTCTAAGAATCCTAGCAAATAGTAGAAGATTTAATTAAAACAACTAAAATAAACTCAGAACTGTGCTGAGAACATAAACCTTAGTATTAAATCAAATTACATATATTATTTCATCTAAATTTTCAGAAAATGTCAGTATGAGTAGATAAATGAGGCAAGAAAGGACTTATCTGAAAGAAAGATTAAAGAGATGATTGAAGAGTTTTAATTTTCTCCCATAAGGAACATATTAGATTTAAAGTTTTAATCTGAAATATCTCTTGCCTTGACTTTTCTTACTATTTGATTTTTTTTTCTTGTTAAACACTCATAAAACTATTTAGCTTTGGATTCTTCTGTACACTTTTTCTATTTAGAAAATTCTGTTTTGGTGGAAGTCAGCCCAATATTACAAATTTTTGCATGCTGACCAAAATGCAGATGTGTCCACGCAACTTTATTATATTCTCAAATTCCTTCACTTGCTCTGCACACATTTAGCAAATTAAGATTCAGAAATTTATTTGTGTGAGACAGTTTTAGTTAGTTATGTTGAACTTGATAATTAAATATAAATTGCCTCAGCATAAATATAGGTAAAGTACAATATTAATGTGTGTATACAACCAAGTAGGCACTGAATATATATGTACTAATAAATATCTCTTTGATGAACAATTATAATTAACATTCAGAATGATTATATAGATACTTCATTTAATATTGAAAATTATATTCTTTAATGTTTTTATCTATAGCTTAAACCAAATTACATAAAAATTAACATTTTGTCAAAAATTAATTTTACTTAGCATCTCTTATTTTTAAATAAAATCTAAATGTTACACATAAGATGAATTTTCAGCAACCCATGGTCTCAGAGGAACTACAGATGATTTGTTTTATTTGTATTTTTCAGTTATAGGTTTTAATATTTTGGGTATTATATGTCGATTTATTATTTCACTTTACATACTAACTCATTAGTAATTTGTGATCTAAGATAATTATGACATTTTATTGGAAAATTAAAACATTAAACTCTATAACATTTTTTTAATATATTTTATTGATTTTTTACAGAGAGGAAGGGAGAGAGATAGAAAGTTAGAAACATCGATGAGAGAGAAACATCGATCAGCTGCCTCTTGCACATCTCCTACTGGGGATGTGCCTGCAACCCAGGTACATGCCCTTGACCAGAATCGAACCTGGGACCTTTCAGTCTGCAGGCCGATGCTCTATCCACTGAGCAAAACTGGTTTCGGCTAAACTCTATAACATTTAAGTTCAACTGTGTTCAAGCACCACTTATAATTCAAAGAAAACTTAATAATTTGTATAATATAATTAACAAATGATTATATTATACTGAATATTATCTTTAAGCATTTATTAAATTTAAAAAAAAAAACATTTTTTCTCAGAATTTCAAAATTTATTTTTCATTGAATTTATTGGAGTGACATTGGTTAATAAAATTATGTAGGTTTCAGGTTTCAATTTTATTTATTGTCTGTATATTGTACTGTGTGTTCACCATCTCAAGTCAAGTCTACTTTCATCCTCTTTATCCCCCCTTTACCCTTCTACTTCTCCTCAGTCCCCTTTCCCTCTGATAATCACCATACTGTTGTCTGTGTCTATAAATTGGTTTTTTATTTGCTTAATCACTTCACCTTTTCATCTAGTCCACCAATCTCCTGCTCCTCTGACCACTCTCAGTCTGTTCTCTGTACATATAACTCTATTTCTACTTTATCTGTTAGTTTATTTTGTCCATTAAATTTCACATGTGATTGAAATCATATGATGTTTGTTTTTCTCTGACTGGCTTATTTCACTTAGCATAATACTCCATGCTGTCTCAAAAGGCAAGATTTCCTTCTTTCTTATGAGCAAGTAGAATTCCATTGTGTAAATGTACCACAGCTTTTCATCCACTCATTTACTGTTGGACACTAAGGCTGCTTCCAAATCTTGGCTACTGTGAATGTTTTAAAAATAACACGTATACTAATGGAAAACTCAGGAATAGGGTGGTATGCTAAGAAAACACTAATGCTAGTCAGTGTTAATATTAGCATCTCTATAATTTTAGTCATTTTTCTATGAGAAGCCATACATAATCCCCAAGTTGGTATTTTATTAGCAATCAAAATCTGTAGGTGTCTCTACATATTTATCTATTTATAGCTTTGTATTCTTTTAGATATACCCTTTGTCAGAATATTTAAATATGTTATTAAGATTTATTTCATAAAATGTATATATCAAAAGTTTGACCTTGCATTAACATTAAAACTTTTCATTTTTATAAAGATATGTATGATTGATATGCAACTTTTTTGCTAATTCTTAGTAGTTCTTAAAAATTATTTTGTGATATGTATGTGTAGGAACAAAGTTGCTAAGTCAAATTTCATATAATGTGTTAAAAGAACTTCAAAAAAATAACCAACTATCTTTCTAGAAAATTTGCAATACCTCTGCAAATAACATCAGGGTATGAGTGTTCCTGTATTACTGCACCTTTAAAATTTTTGACATAATAATAAAATATTATATTTTTACATTTTAGGCAAAATAATTTGTAGGCATAATTTAAATTATAAGCAAGAACTAGTCTACAAAGTTTTTGAGTTTTATTTATTTATTTTAAGTTTGAGTATGGCTAGGATATAGAAAATTGGATAAATCTTAATTAATGGTTTTATGGAATCTGTTATCACTGTTCTCAGGGTATATAGCTTATATGCATATTATTTCAATATCAACCATTAAGTTACTCAAATGATTTTATTTATTTTTTGTTTACTTGAGTTAACAAAGACAGGGGAGTATATAAAAAGCCCCTATAATAAATATTTCTTTCAAATTCTCCTTATATAAATTTTAATTACTATGTATTTAATGTCACACATATTCATGCTCAATATTCCTTGTAAATTATGTCTTTTTATTAATTCTTTATTGTTGTAAGTTTTACTTATGTCTCTTCCCCCCCCCCCATTGACCTCTCCCCACAGGCTCCTGACCTCCAGAGCATTTCTCCACCCTCCTATTGTTGATGTCCATTGGTCATGCACATATGTATGGATGGATACAAGTCCTTGGATTGATTTCTTACACACACACACACACACACACACACACACACACACACACACATACCTCCTTCCCACTGAGGTTTGACGGTCTGTTCAATGCATCTATGTCTCTGGATCTATTTTTGTTCATCAGTTTATGTTGTTCATTATATTCCACAAATGAGTGAGATCATATGATATTTATCTTTCTCTGACTGGCTTATTTTGCTTAGGATAATTCTCTCCAGGTCTATCCACACTGTTGGGAATGGTAAGAGTTCTTTCTTTTTTATAGCAGGGTAGTATTCCATTGTGTAGATGTACCACTGCTTTTTAATCCACTCATCTGCTGTTGGGCACTTAGGCTATCTCCAAATCTTAGCTATTGTAAATTGTGCTGCTATGAACATAGGAGTGCATACATCTTTTCTGATTGGTGATTCTGATTTCTTGGGATATATTCCTAGAAGTGAAATTTCTGGGTCAAATAAGAGTTCTCTTTTTTAATTTCTTGTGGAAACTCCATACTGTTTTGCATAGTGGCTGCACCAGTCTGCATTCCCACCAGCAGTGCAAGAGGGTTCCTTTTTCTCTGCATTCTCTCCTGAACTTATTGTGTGTTGATTTATTGATAATAGCCATTCTGACAGGTGTAAGATGGTACCCCATTGTTTTTTTGATTTGCACCAACTTACACCATACACAAAAATAAACTAAAAATAGATAAAGGTGTGGGGAACTGATATAGGGTTAAGCCTCGGACTGACCTGTTGGCAAAGTCACAAAAAAGTCCCAGCTTAGAGGGCACAGTCCTCTTAGCATAATTAGGCTTGACCTTATAACACTCCCCAGATCTTATCTGGGAAGCTAATGGGCTGAGGGAAGTGCAGGAAGTGTAACTATGGTCAAAACAAGTGAAACTCACAAGAACTGTGTAACTATGGTAACCACTCCCTTGTTTACCTCTGACTATAAAAGGTTGGTGCGGCCTGAGCACCAGTGGAAGTCCTTCCTCCTGAGTTGGGCTTACCCGCCTGGCCCCCAATATTCCCAAATTATCTCTTGTCTTTTCTCTTTCATTTGTGTGCGGCTCCTCTTCCAGACCCTGAACCCTGAACCACGCAGGACGTGGAGGGAAACATTTACAACAAAAGGATTTAAACATAAGATGGGAAACTATACAAATCTTAGAAGAATCCATAGGCCACAAAATAGCAGACATATGATGATGTAGCAGTATCTTTAGCAATACATCTCCTAGAACAATGGAAACTAAGGAGAAAATAAACAAATGGGACTATATCAAAATTAAACAAACAAACCAAAAAACTTCTGCACAGCAAAAGAAACCATCAGCAAAACAATAAGAGAGCCCACTGCATGGGAGAGCATATTTGCCAATGTTATCTCTGATAAGGGTTTAATATTCAAAATTCATAGGGAACTTATACAACTTAACAAAAGGAAGATAAACAATCCAATAAAAAAATGGGCAAAGGACCTAAATAGATACTTTTCAAAAGAGGACATACCGAAGGCCAAGAGACATATGAAATCATGCTCAAAGTCACTAATCATCCGAGAGATGCATTTGTGACTTTGTTGAGGGTTTTAGCATCCATGTTCACCAGTGATATTGGCCTCATATTCTCTTTCTTTGTAGTATCTTTATCTGGTTTTGGGATTAGGGTAATGCTGACTTCATAGAAAGAGCTTGGAAGTTTTCCTTCCTCTTAAAATTTTTGGAATAGTCTGAGGAGGTTAGCTTTTAGTTCTTCTTCGAATGTTTAGTAAAACTCCCCTGTGAAGATGTCCAGGCCAGGGTTTTTTTCTGCTGAAAATGTTTTATTATTGCATAAATTTCATCAGTAGTTATTGGCCCATTCAGGTTTTCTGATCCTGATTAGGAATATGTCCATTTCATCTAGGTTGTCCAGTTTGTTGGAATAGAATTGTTCATAGTATTTTTTTACAATCTTTTTTTTTCCCCTGTGGTTTTGTTTGTTACTTCACCTCTTTCATTTCTGAATCTGTTTATTTGGGTCCTCTCTCTTTGTCTCTTTGTGAGCCTGGCAAGAGGTTATTCAATCTTGTTTAACCTTTCAAAGAACCAGCTCTTGGTTCTATTGATCTTTTATATTTTATTTATTTATTTATTTTTTTGGTCTCTATGTTATTTATTTCTGGTCTGATATCTCTTGTTTCCTTTCTTCTACTTACTCTGGGCTTTTCTTGTTGCTCTCTTTCTAGTTCTTTAAGTTTTCAGGTTAAATAACTTATTACCAGTTTTTCTTGTTTTTTGAGGTAGGGCTGCAGTGCTCTGAACTTCCCTCTCATGACTGCTTTCATTGTGTCCCAAAGATTTTAGATTGTTGTGTTTTCATTTTCATTTGTTCCCAGAATGTTTTTTATTTCTTCCTTTATCTCTTTGGTAACCCAATCATTTTTTAATAGCGTGCTAATTAGCCTCCATGTGTTTGATTGTTAATTTTTTTATTGTACTTGATATTTAATTTTATGCCATTGTAATCTGAGAATATGCTTGATATTATTTCAATCTTCTTAAATTTGTAGAGACTTAGCCTTTGTCCTAATACGTGGTGTATCTTTGAAAATGTCTCATGTGCACTTCAAAGAATGTATATTCCTTAGCTTTGGGGTGTAAAGTTTTGAATATATCAATTAGTTCCTTCTGAGCTAATGAATCATTTAGGCTTGCTGTTTCTTTGATGATATTTTTTTTTTTTGTCTAGAGTATTTATCCAGTTGTGTCAATGTGGTATTAAATTACTCTACTATGATTGTGCTGCTATCTATCTCTCCCTTGATATCTTCCAGAAGTGTTTTTTTTGTTTTGTTTTTTGGTGTTTTTTTTTTGTATTTGGGTGCCCCTGTATTGGGTGCAGATATTTTACCAGAGTTATAACCTCTTCTTGAATTGATCCCTTCAGTATTATGAATTGGCCTTCCTTATCTCTTGTTATGGCCTTCACTTTGAGGTTAACTTTGTCAGATATAAGTATCGCCACCCCAGCTTTTTTTCACTTTTATTTGCCTGAAAAAATTTTTTTTTCCATTCCTTCACTTTCAGTCTGTGTAAGTCCTTTGTTCTGAGGAGGGTCTCTAGTAGACAGCAAATATATGGGTCATATTTTCTTATCCATTTAACTACCATATGTTTTTTGGTTAGAGCATTTAATCCATTTAAGTTTACAGTTATTATTGACTAGAGGTCTGGTGCATGGATTTGTGCACTGATGGGGTCCCTCAGCCTGGCCTGCACCCTCTTGAAATCCGGGACCCCTCGGGGGATGTTGGATAGCTGGTTTCGGCCTGATCCCCGCAGACCCAATCCAGACAGGAGGGAGCCCAATCCTGTGTATTGATCATCTGTCCCCTGGTGGTTAGTACGCATCATAGCAACATGTCAACCGGTTCTTTGGTCACTTAAGCTTTTATATATGATAGATAGATAGATAGATAGATAGATAGATAGATAGATAGATAGATAATAGATAGATACTTGTTTGTTGCCATTTTTATTCTTTATGCCTGTGTTCCTTCTTCCCTTTCTACTTCCTCCTTTTACAGAAGTCTCTTTAGCATTTCTTGCATTGCTGGCTTGGTGGTAATAAACTTCCTTAGCCTTTTTTTTTGTCTGCAAAACTCCTGATTTCCCCTTCACTTTTGAATGATAGTCTTGCTGCGTATAGTATTCTTGGATCCAGTACCTTGTGTTACATCACTTTGTATACTTTATTCTATTCCCTTCTGGCTTAATGTGTTTTATATTGAGAAATCAGTTGATAGTATAATGGGAGATCCCTTGTAGCTAACTTTCTGTCTCTCTCTGGAAGCCTTTAAGATTCTTACTTTGTCGATGATGTTTTCCAATTTAACTAAGATGAGTCTTGGTGTCTGTCTTTTTGGGTTCATCTTGTTTGGGACTCCGTGTGTTTCTTGGATTTGTGTGACTTTTTTCTTCCCAAAGTCAGGGAAGTTTTCTGTCATTTTTTTCTTCAAACAGGTTATGTATGCCTAGCTCAGCTTGCTCTTCTTCTGGCACCCCTATTATGCAGATGTTTTTTCATTCATAGCTCCCTTATACTCTCCTCCTGCTTTTAAGGTGTGTTTTTGTTCCCCCAGTGGCTGTTTTTATTTTTCTCCCTTGTCTTCTAATTAGTTGTTTTGGTCCTCAACTTCTTCTAGTCTACTGTTGAAATCTTCCATTGTGATTATATTGCAGCTATATCATTCTTCATTTCCTCTAGATTCTTATACACGTTGGTGAATTTCTTATCCAGCCTTTTCAGTGTCCTTATAATCATTGCTCTGAATTCTTTCTCTGACAAATTGCTTGCCTCCATTCCATGTATTTCCTTTTCTGGTGAATCTGCCTTTTCTTTCACATGGGCATTGTTTCTTTGTATCCCCATTTTTCTGTTTCTTTGTTTCCCTATTTTTCTGTTTCTTTGTGATTATTTCTATGTATTACATCAAACAAAAAATGCCACCCAGATTTTTTAAATTTGTCTTAAGTATCAGATGATTTGTGGGACCAAGTGGTTCATTCAGTCTCTATGGTCTTCTGGGCTGGGTATTCCAGGGGTGACCCCTACTTGAGATATTTGAATCCTCTTGATGTAGTTGGTTCTTGAATGTTATTGTCCCATTCATGGATGAAGTCTCCTCTGAGGGTGTTATGGTTATGTGACCCACTCTGTACCACATCATGCCAACGGTTGAGGTTGTGCTGAATAAATAGCACAGAATACAACACAGGACGACACAAAAGGAACAGAACACGAATGTACACAAGACAACTATAACCCCAATAGAAGTGACCACCAGAGAAAAGAAAATTAGCAGAGAGAAAGGAGAGCAAAAATGAAGTGAGAAAAGAATAAAAGAAAAGAAAGAAAAAATATGGGAGACAGCTCAATAAAACAAACAAATAAAACAAAAAGCGGAAACAAAAACAGAAGAAGGAGAGGTAGCATAATCAGTAGAGGCAGAGCTTAAGTACAGAAAATAAGGCTAAGGAATTGGATGACTAGGGGAACATGGTTTAGTATAAAGGAAGGAGAAAGAGAATGGACAGATAAGAAGAAAAAAAACTAAAAATGTTATTTATTTATTTATTTATTTATTCTTAAAAGGAGAATAGAGGAGAGAGCAAATAGACCTAAATCTAGGAAGAAAAACTAATAAAAAAAAAATTAGGAGAAGAAAAGAGCAAGAGATGAGAGGAAAAAAAAATGAAAAAAACAAACAAACACATTGAGTAGCGAAGAAATAGAAAAGAGAAGGGGAAATGGAGTAGAAGCAGAGAGGAGGAAATTAGATATATGAGTAAGCAAACAGGGACTACAATAATAATAATACATCAATAAAGCATATAAAGAAGATCACTTTTTAATAAGGGGTAAAAAGAAAGAAAAGGGAAAAGCTAGAGTAGAGGATGAAAGAGAAAAACAGGATGAAAAAAGAAGAAGGGAGGGAAAAAGTTGAAAAGTAAAATAGAATAACAAAAAATTAAAAAATGTAATACTAAAAAATAAAAAATATATACATTTTTTAAATAAAAAAATGAAGTGTAATTTGCTTCAGCTGTGTTTTAATGCACCATGGGGGCTGATTTAGGACTCCACTCTTCTGTCTGCCAATTCTGGGCTTCCTCTTAGACAGTGAGGTGCTGACCACTGTCAGGTACTGTCTTTGGAGATTAGCACCGTGTTGAAGCTCCAAGCAATCCACCACTCTGCTGCTTGTGTCTGTCTCCACAGGCCTGCTTTGCCTGTCTGCCAGCTGTGAATCTTTATCACTCAAGAGTCTGTTTCTTTCAGGGTTTTAGATGGGGTTGGTGCTGTTTTGCTATCTGGGGATCAGATGGAGGCATTTTTCCTGACCCAGAGCCACTCCTCTACAAGTGGCCCAAAATATAACCCTCCGTTGGTCAGAGATCTTGTATGGAGACCAGTGAGGTTGGTGGGCAACCTGAAGTTTTTATGGGTCTGATTCCCAGATAGTGGGGGAGACCAACCCCTCTTCCAACCCAGTTATTGAGCTCTTTGGGGCTATTCATAGCCTTTGCTTCCTTTGTGTAACTCAAAATGCAGGCAGGGTGCGGCAGGCTATATTCCCTGCCTTGAGGCCACTGGGGGCGGCTAGCTCTTCTGGAGAGAAATGCCAGCTTGGGTTTGAAGCGTTACAAAGAGTCCTGGCCACCTCTCGCTGCCCTGCTTCCTTCCCCATCCTCTTCTCAGACTCCACAAATCTGTGCCTCTCCCTGCACCAGAGCTTCAGGTGAGTTTTTGTAACTGAAAAGTACTATATTCTGGGTTTAGCAAATAAAAGCAAAGACAAAACAAAACAAAAGCAAAACAACCACGAAACTGGAAACTGGACTTCTCGCCCCCAGCATCATGCAGCTCGGGCTGCATTTCATGTCGACTTTCAGGGCGCAGTCCCCCACAGCTGTGGTCTTAGGTCAAAATTCCCTGGGAGCCAGTAGCCCTGCAGGTTTTCCTTTTCATAATCGGGTACTACACCTGTCACGAAGGGAGGAACCTTAGTTCAATGCAGCCTCCACCTCACCCTTTCCGCCTGGGGGTCGGGCATCTCTCTCCAGCCCAGATCCCCACTCCTACCATTCTCCAGGCATGCTCTGCCCTTCCTATTTGGAGATTGTTTCCTCAGCTGTGTCTAATTTGTTAATTCCAGAGGGATGCTTTCCAATTTAGTTGCTTTTCCTGTCTGGCTCTGTGGGGGAGGAAGGGGAGGTGAGCCACATGTCTGCCTATTCGGCTGCCATTTTCTTCTGTAGTCAATTGTGTCTTTTATGAAATGGCCCCATCTATATAGTTTAATGCCTTTTCTCTTGAATTTTTATTTTCTAATATTAATACAGTCAACCTCACTTTCCTTTGTTCTTTTGCCTGATCTAGCCCAACCCTTATTTAAAAATGCCTTTTGTCTTTGATGTGTTTACTATATGTTGTACTTACCTTTTAAACAAATTTTATTAAAGGAGATACATGTAATTATAAATAAAAAGCCCTAATTATACGCATTCATTTCCAGTGAATGTATGCATGTAACTACCAGTCAAAACAATAACGAGAACATTTCTAACATACAAGAAGCACATACTCCTCATGAAATCCCTTGCTTTTTATTCAGAACCTGAGCCCTTTGTGTTATGATTGATATAGATGGATTAATCTTAATTGGCTTATTTTCCAATTTTGTGGCTTTATATTTTTTTTCCTATTTTTTTCTCTGTCAAATGTATTTATTTTTATTTTCTCCACTGAAAGGATTGTATTCTCTTTTTATTACATTTTTAAAAATTGCCTTTATATTTCTCAAAATGTTACCATAACCCACGTATCCAAACAGAATCAAATTTAAGTTATATATAATAACTTTTGACTCCTTCCTAAAGAAGGTTTGGGATTTAGCATGAAATCACATTCCTCATTCTCCCACTTCCTGACATTAAAAATATAAAGCTCATTCCCCCAGAAGCCCTAAGGAGAAGGACTCTGTAATATGATGTACAAAGTCCTCAAGGAAATGCCATTACACTGGAGACCGATATCAGCATAAGGTTGCTGTTTCTTCTATTATCCTCGAAAATAAGTCAAGCCAACGGAAATTCATAACAACATAACTCAACAACAGACAGCTAAAACCAAGGCTCCAGAAAGCTGTTATAATTGATTCACATCCTATAATGTTTGTATGTAGGATTCCTGGATCTCATCTTTAGTGATCTATTTTTTAAAAAATTTTCTGCCCCCAAGTGAGCCAGAAAATAATCAGTAATAAAATATGCCATAAATGCAATAGTAGTTGATGGTAGACTAAGGAAATAATTTCAATCTGTTCTTACAAATTTCTAGATTTTAGTGAGTACTAGTGTTTACTATAGATTTATTTGTGCCTACTTTCCTATACATATAATTTTTTAAAAAGTTATCTTTTAGAAAAAGTTTAGATTCACACAAAATTTATGAAGATAGTACAGTTTTATAAACCCCACACTTTGTTGCCTTCATTAATAACATGGTTTATTTGGTATAATTGATGAATTAAAATGATAGATTACTAGTAAGTAAAGACCACACATTATTCAGTTTTACTTAGTTTTTACCTTTCACTCCTTTTTCTGTTCCAATAGCTCATACAGAATACCACAATATATTTAATTTTTGTGTTTCTTAGTTATGAAATTTCTTAGTCTTTTTTTGTGTGTAACCTTTAATGATTTGAAGAGTATTCATGCAGCATGCCTCTCAATTGGGATGTGTCTGATGTTGTTTGTTTGTGTGGGTTTTTGTTTTGTTTTTCAAGTATCTTTTTATTGATTTCAGAGAGGAAGGGAGAGGGAGAGCTAGACAGAAACATCAATGATGAGAGAGAATCATTGATCGGCTGCTTTCTGCATGCTGCACACTGGGGATCAAGCCCACAACCCAGACATATGGCCTGGCTGGGAATTGAACTGTGACCTCCTGGTTCACAGGTTGATGCTCAACCACTGAGCCACACCTGCCTGGCCTCTGATGTTTTTGCAATGGTTGTTTTGGAATTTTGTATTCTTGGGAGGAAGACCCCAGAGGTAAAGTCCACCTCCCTATACATCCTATCAAGAATATTTATTACCTAACTGACATCACTGTTGATGTTAAACTTCACTATTCAGCTGAAGTAGTGTTTCTCAAGGTTTACTATTATAAATCTAGTGTTTTTCCCCTCTTTCTATACTGTATTCTTTGGAAAGAAGTCATTATGTACATACAGTCCACATTTAAGGATTGCAGAGTTATAGTCCTCTTCCTTAAGGATGGAGAATCTTCATAAAATGTGTGAGCTCTTCTGCACAGATTTGTCTCTTGTGCCTCATCCATTTATTCATTTAATCATTCATTCATAGAAGTATGTACACATGGATGTTTATTTATATTTTGGATTATAATCCAATACTAATTTATTTTATTGTTAAAACTGCTGAAGATTTGGAAAATCCTTTTATTAGATAGCTGTGTCCTGTAGATATATTCCCATAAATGTTTGTTGTTTGTTTGTCTGTTTGCTGCACTTCCATATTTTATGATATTACAAGATGCTCCAAGCTCATCTTGTATTTTTGTTGTTTGTGTCATAGAATTAGGCATTTTTACACAGGTCCTGGGTCCTATCTAGACATTTAGGAGGCAGCTGTGTTCATTGCTGTGTGGTGGCTACTAGATCTCTCTGTTTAGAGAACAAGGACAAATATGTGATTATACTTACCTTGCGTACATACATATGTATAAATATTTCTATACGTAACCATCCATATTTATATTAAACTAAATAGTTCATGCCTATGTATTTAATTCTAATCCATTACCACATGAATTATCCTAGCACCCCTCTCTTGCTTGTCAGTAAATACCTACTCCAACATTGGAAAATTTGGTTGTGTCCATCTGTCAATCATTTATTTAATTATTCAATTCTCATAATCACATGGATGCAGTCTATACTTTTGATTAACTTAAACATTTACTGAAATCAAGTTTTGGTAAACATTGGCCCAAGAAAATTCGTAAGACTTCAGCTTCAACTCTGACATATAAAAATTCGGAAGTCATTATTTTGGTTTTGCACAAGAAAGGCTTGGGAAATCTAAAAATCAATGACTTCTTGGACCCTTCATTGAAACAAAGCTACCACCTTAAATCTGGAGAGAGGACACAGAGGAGAGACAGAGCTGAGCTATGCTTACCTGAAGCAGAAGCTGCTAAAGCCTTAAACTGGAACATTTAATGGTATTTTTTAATAATTACCAGAGGCTAAATGTGTATAATAGGAGAGTGAGAACCTCCTGGGGGAGGGGGCGTGGAGGTGCAGGGGATGCTGAAGTCTTGGTAGGGGCACACCATCCAGAACTCTATTAGGTTCTTAGGGCAAGGATCCCCAAAAGATCTCATCAAAGCTCTGGGAAAGGGGAAAGGAAGATTAATCCTTGTGAAATGCATGGAGAGTCTTCTCCATAATAAAACTTCTTTAAGAGGAAGGATTTGACAGAGCCTTATCCCTACTGTGAGAATAGAATCCAGCCAGTGAGAAGCTGATAAAAAATGTATTAAGTATAGTGACAGGAACTTAGATTGTGAAATTTAATACATACAATAAAACTACTGAAAATCTCATTTAGATCAATAGAACTGAATAGAAAATCTAGAAAACAGATCCTGGCTTATGTAAGAATTTCTCATATGGTAAAATTACTATTTCAGTTTAATAAGAAAAAAAGATAGATGATTTCATGCATGGGGATAGTCCAACTTTGTATGTCTTATCATTTAGGAAAAATAAAATTACAAACATATTTTACCAAAAGGGAGAGGAATTAAAATGAATTAAGTGGTTATAAAATAAAAATGAAAAACATAGCTATTCTATGAAGAAGTCTTGGAGAAATTAAAAACCAAGAAAAGGAAAAAGTTTCTTAAAGAAGACAATATTAAGATGCCATAAAAGAGTGGCATGATGGACTATGTCAAAATAAAGTTTTGCATAGGAAAATACCTGGTAAACCAAATCAGCAGACACCCAGTACATTTAAAAAAATAAATGTAATTTAGCCAGAGGTAAAACTTCATAATGAACAGAGCTTTTGAAAGAAGAAATTAAGCTACTAAAAAAAAACAAAAAAAGAAAAAACTGAAAGCGGCCATAAAAGGATAATTCACAGAAGAGAAAATCCAAATATTTATCACACATAAAAAAGGATTTTTAACTCAATTGTACTCATATAAATGAGTAATAGATTGACAATGTGCTATCATTACACCCATAAACTTGTGTGTAGTGAAGTTGCTGCAAATAAACTAGATAAATACAAGAATTTCATTTTGAAAGATTTTGCATGCTATGTTAAATACCTTTAAATTCTGCAATCAACATGGATGTAGTGATATATATGTATATATATATCTCATCTGAGGACATGTTTTTATTGATTTTTAGAGAGAGAGAGACAGAGGGAGAGAGAGAGAGAGAGAGAGAGAGAGAGAGAGAGAGAGAGAGAGAGAGAGAGAAACATTAATGTGAGAAAGAAACATCAATCAGTTGCCTTCCATATACTCTATGACTGGGGATCAAACTTGCAACCCAGGGATGTGCCTTGACCAGGAATTGAACTGGCAACCTTTCGATGCACAGAAGGATGCTCAACCAACTGAGCCACCCTGGTTTTACTATATTATAAAATATAGTAAAATATTTTAAAATTGAGTAGGTGATAGAAAAACTGGAATATGTAAAGCAACTAGAAAATTAGTGTTGAAAATCTCAAAGATCATTTGAAAGTTACTTTGATGCCATTAACCAAGATAGAAAAACAGGAGAGAAAACAAAACAGATCTTGGGGCATAATGATAAATATAAATTCCTGTTTAATAGTTAGGTTAATATGATCACTAATACGGTGAATATATTTCTAAAAGATGTAAGGGTTTGAGATATACCCTAATGGCGTTGCTATATACACATATTAGCTAAGAATGGAAATGAATATTCACTCCAGGAGAGAGTAAAGCAAGATGATAAAAGGGGTTTATGCAACTCTGAGTCACACGCATAATGAATTCTTGGGCACTGAATATGGAACCAGCACATCAATGCATTGGGTATCATGTTCATATGGCTGGTGGTACAGAGTTAGTTTTCTGTAGCTATGTTTTAGAATTCTTGGAAAATAAAAAGAGCAGTAGTAATATTCCACTTCTGTTCTAGACACATTGTGCCAGAGTTTCCTGGTCAAAAAATATGAAAAAACGTATGCTATAGATTGGAATATAGTTTAATATGCATGAGCATATTTACTTGCTTATGAAACCTGGGTGTGTATAGATGCTCATTTTTGTTTGTGTGTTTATTTATATCTAACATGGTATTTAATTAAACGTGATAACTGATTTTTCACAAGAGAAAAATACTCTTTTAGGTGGAAAAAAAAATTTGAATGAAATTTTCTGTATAATAGAATGAGTAGAAGGGAATAAGACTAATAAAACTGTTTTGCTATGTCGCCTCCCCTAACACTTTGGTTAAAAGCATTCTTCTATTACTTACCAATGTGCATCCAATCTCACAGCTATAGAGTGACATTGTAGAGAGTTTTTGTATCTGCTTATATGCCAGAATAATTATTTATGGCTCCACTTTTTCACTTTTAAAATTCTCCAGCTTTGGAAAATAAATTATATGGCCACACTTTTCAAATAATTTTGTTTTACTGAAGTTTATATTGAACTGTGTATTCATCCTCTTATAATTAATTTCAGGTAATTCTACATATTTTCTCAAACATTTTATATCTGCTTCCTATAATGAACTACACTTTCTTATCACTCATGTGGATTTATGTACAAGTAACTGGTTCAGCCTTTACTTAGTGTCATGAATCTATACTCTAATAAATAATTGTCCAGTAAGAAACTCCATCATCAGAACATATAATTACAATGCATGGTGATAAATAAAATAGGAGCTATACATAGAACTGCTGGGTATTGTGTTGAGAGGAATTATTAGCCATGGAATTTTACAGAGTCAGCAAAAGCCTTATAGACAAAGTGAGATTTCCACTGGCGGTTGACTAACTTGCAACTAGGTTTATGCTGAGCTTTCACTCTTAGAGAACTGATGAAACCAGACAAGTCTCAACTAGACTCTAGGCAAGGGGATGTGAGCAGTTTTTACCTTTATTGTTTTATTCCCAGAAACAGTGTAATTTGTAGCAGTTAGTTTATATAAATGCTTGTGGCTTGAATGAATACATAAATAAGTAGATTAGGAAAAGAAAATAGCAAAAATGCTAACTCTCTTTTATGTCTCCAAATTCTACGTTCTTTTTCGAATTTACACATATTAATCAGTGCCAGCTAGGATTTGGAATTAATAATTTCCAATTCATTGTGGAACTATTTTACAATTCAAATCTAATGAATAATTTTATTTCCATATATATCCAGGTAAATAATTTTGATCAACCACTATTTTCATTTATAATGTTATATTCCTTAGGGTTCACAGAGACATAATAAAGTACTGACTTCTAGAAATTTATAATACAATGCAAGAGATAAGACACTCCATTAAGAGGCAGACTCTTGCAAGGCAGCAAATGTTAACATGTTGCATAAGTGGCGCAGTGAATACAGTATATATGATTTCGGAAAAGAAAGGTCACTGAGCTGGAACTCTAAAAAAAAAAAAAGAAAGAAAAATTATTGAGGAGGTGAGACTTGGGTTGAAATGTAGAGATGAAATATTATTTTGTTGTATTAAGAAAAGTGTCTTAAGTATATTTTGTTTTTTTAATCTCTTTTTCACACAACCTCTCCTCTAACAGCTATCAGTCTGTTATTTGTATCTATGTGTCTGTTTTATTTGTTAGCTTATTATATTCATTAGATTTCACTTATAGATGAAATAATATGGTATTAGTCATTCTCTAACTGACTTTTTTCACTTAACATAATATTCTACAAGTCCATCCATGCTGTCAATAAGATGACCTTGCTTTCTACAGCTGAGTATTATAAAGAATGATAACAGCAACAACAACAACAAAATACAAAGACAAAGAGAATAGTGTGGTGATTACCAGAGGGAAAAAAGGTTGGGGGGAGGTAGAAAAGGGAAAAATGGGAATTAATGGTGATGGAAAGAGACCTGACTTTTAGTGGTAAACACACAATACAATATACAGATGGTGTGTTATAGAATTTTACACCTGAAATCTATATAATTTTATTAAACAATGTACCCAAAACATTCAATAAAGATTATAAAATATTAAAAGAAAAGCAGTGGAAAGACATTGTTCATAATTCTAAAGATAGAATTAATCTTTTTAGATAATCACTCCATTTAGAATATTTAGTGTGTATTCCATATTCTACTCCTCAACATAATAGAGACTGTGGCCTGGTGAACAAAATTTGTGCACAGGGAGGGGCGTGTCCCTCAGCCTGGCCTGCACCCTCTCCAATCTGGGACCCCTTGGGGGATGTCTGACTGCTGGTTTAGGCCCAATTCCTATGGGACATCCTTCTCACAATCCGGGACTCCTGGCTCCAAACTGCTCAACTACCTGCCTAACCACTCTGCCTACTGGCTTGGTCGCCCCCAACTGCCCCCTCTCCCAACCTGCTTGCCCACAACTGCCTCCCCCTGCCAGCCTAACTGCACCCAACTGCCCCCCTTGCTGGCCTGCTCGCCCCCAATTGCTCCCCTGCCGCCATGATCTCCATCGACTGCCCTCCCCTGCTGACCTGCTCACCCCCAACTGCTCCCCCTGGCTGGCCTGATCGCCCCCAACTGCCCCCTCACCACCCTGTTTGCTCTCAACTGCACTCACTGCCAGCCTGATCACTCCTTACTGCCCTCCCCTCTTGGTCTGATCATCCCTAACCACCTCTGCCTTAGCCTTGACACAATGGCTTTGTCCACAGGATGTCTGAAAGGTCTCCCAGAAGGTCTCCCTGTCTAATTAACATATTACCTTTTTATTGGTATAGATAGAGTAAAACAGAATAAGTATATAGCCTTCCAAGGTGATTATCTTAAGGAACAAAACTTTGTATACTAAAGATACTAAAGTTCCAATGTAAGTATTTAATACAATATTATTATTATTATTATCTAATCTAATAAAAGAGAAACATACAAATTGACTGCACCACTGCTATGCCCCAAGCCACGCCCATCAGCCAATCACAGCAACTATATGCAAATTAACCCAACCAAGATGGCGGCAGGCAGCCACAGAGCTGGAGCAAGCAGGAAGCTTGGTTGCCCTGGTGATGGCGGAAGCCAAGCTTCCCGCCTGCCCTGACTGGCTGTGGCCTCCGCACAAGGCAACAAAGTTTCAATTATAGAAGATAAATAAACCCCAGATACCTGCTTCCAGCCAGCCTCCACCGGGAGGTTGGGTGTCTGGGGGTTGTGGCCAGCCTGCAAACAGCCATCAGCCCCTCACCCAGACTGGCCAGGCACCCCAGCAGGACCCCCACCCTGATCTGGGACACCCTTCAGGGAAAACTAGCTGGCCCCACCCATGCACCAGGCCTCTATCCTATATAATAAAAGGGTAATATGCCAATTGACCCTAAAAGCAGAACTGGGAATGACTGGTCACTATGACACACACTGACCACCAGGAGGCAGACGCTCAATGCAAGAGTTGCCCCCTGGTGATCAGTGCGCTCCCACAGGGGGAGCTCTGCTCAGCCACACGTCAGGTTGACGGCTGCCAGTACAGTGGTGGTGGTGGGAGCCTCTCCTGCCTCCTCAGCAGCTCTAAGGATGTCCGACTGCAGCTTAGAACTGCTCCCTGCTGGCAAGTGGACATCCCCCGAGGGCTCCCGGAGGGATGTCTTATTGCCAGCTTAGGTCCAATCCCCTGGGGAGCGGGCCTAAGTCAGCAGGTGGCCATCCCCTGAGGGGTCCCAGACTGTGAGAGGGCACAGGCCAGACTGAGGGATTCCCCAAGTGCACAAATTTTTATGCACCAGGCCTCCAGTTATTATTATATTTACAAAATAATCACTTTATTAAAAATACTTATTTAATGTATTTTTAATTATAAAATCAGAAGCAGGTAGGAAGGTAGAGATTGCATATATAGAAGGTATTCATTTTATGTACTCTGTATAATTATCTTTACAAAAATCATAACCCTCGTTATAAAACACCCCACTTGGCCTCATGTAAGCATACAATGAATCCTTATTCAATAAATCAGTGAATGAATTATTGAAATCAAGTAATCTAAGCTTTCAATATCATGTTTTGATCTAGCACACCAGAAGGCTCTCCAAACATGGTTTAATAAGCAGGCCTCTTCTAAGTAATTTAGTTGTTTTATAATAATAACTAGAGGCCCGGTGCACAAAAATTTGTGCACTTGGGGGGGAGGGGGGTCCCTCAGCCTGGCCTGTGCCCTCTCGCAGTCTGGGACCCCTCGGGAGATAACGACCTGCTGGCTTAGGCCTGCTCCCGGGTGGCAGAGGGCAGGCCCAATCCCTAGGTGCAGCCCCTGGTCGGGCTCAGAGCAGGGCGGATTGGGAGGTTGTGATTCCACCCTCAGTTACGCTCAGGGTAGGGCCAATTGGGGGGTTGGAGCACCATCCCCTGTCACACTCAAGGCAGGGTCGATGGGGAGGTTGCGGCGCCACCCCCTGTCACGCACAGAGCAGGGCCAACCAGGGGGTTGGGGTGCTGCCCCCGTCACACACAGAGCAAGGCCCATCAGGGGGTTTGGGCACCGCCCTCTATCACCCACAGAGGATGGCCGATCAGGGGGTTGGGGCGCCACCACTCTCACACTCAGGGCAGGGCTGATGGGGAGGTTATGGCTCTAACCCATCACACACAGAGCAGGGCCCGTGGGGGGGGGGGGGTTGGGGAGCTCCCCCCTATCAGGCACAGAGCAGGGCTGCTCAGGGGGTTGAGGCCCCACCCCCTGTCACACACAGAGCCGCAGGGCGATCAGGGGGTTTGGGCACTGCCCCTTGTCATGCTGATCCAGGTGCCGGGAGGCATATTACCCTTTTACTATATAGGGTAGAGGCCTGGTGCATGGGTGGGGCCAGCTGGTTTGCCCTGAAGGGTGTCCTGGATCGGGGTGGGGGTCCCCACTGGGGTGCCTGGCCAGTCTGGGTGAGGGGCTGAGGGCTGTTTTCAGGCTGGGAGTAACTGAAGTTCCCAACCGCTCCTTTTTTTCTTTCTTTTTTTTTTATTCTGGGCCAGCTTTAGCTTGAGGCTTGGCTCCAGCTCTTAGGCCTCCGCGCGGCTGAAAGTAGGTTTCTGGCCTTTGCTTACAATGTTGCGATTCTGCTGGCTGAAGTCCGGCGGTATTTGTTACAATGTTTCTTAAACTGCCCGCTCAGAGGCCTGCAGCCGCAGGTGGGGAACGTTGGTTTCCTCCGTCACTGAAGCAAGCAAGCCTCATGTTAGTTTCAAGCTGCCTGGCTGCCGGCCGCCATCTTGGCTGACAGTTAATTTGCATATCTCCCTGATTAGCCAATGAAAAGGGTAGCGGTCGTACGCCAATTACCATGTTTCTCTTTTATTAGTGTAGATAATAATAAAAAAAACTCATTTAATAGTATAAATAAAAAAGTCATGTCTAATACACAGATAAGTACCTAAGAAAAACTTCATATTAGTGCTTCTATTCATCTTATGTTTCATCATTTATTTGAGTAAATATGACTACATATTTAAATGTTCAGAATTGTCATCTGTCTAATGTGATCTAATCTACCTTTTAATATAACCTTTATTTCTTCCAAATCTACTTTCATACCATTATATTTTTTACATCTTTATTGTTGAAAGTATTACCTATGTCTCCTTGGCACTAATATTTTAAACACAAATTTAGGAAAAATATGTTTTTCATAAAATTAAAAGAAAAAATTGTAATCAAAGAGGGCAATTTAATAACCATGCATCTTGTCCATAAACCCTCACTGTCTGTTACCATTTGTCTGGTTTTTTTTTGCACATTCAGAACAAAAATGGATAGCCTCTTGGGATATGCATTTAAATTCAATTTAAAGTGAATGTTCATATATATATTTGAGAGAAAATTATGATTATACAGATTCCATCTAATCCTAAATATAGGCATTGTTATAACAATTGTAAAAAGTACTTTTTAAAAATTAAAAAAAGAAACTTGTGTACCAAAATAATGTCTTGTCAAAGACCTCAATGGCAATTAGTTGACCTTACCGTTATTCTATTACTCTACCGACTTTAAGTAAAGATGCTGGGTCTGAGAGAGGAAGTTCAGTGTCTTCATTCATGTAAGTATTGGCACATGTATTCAGATTTTTATTTTTAACTTTGTAAGTCATTTTGTAGTTCAGAAATAACATAGCTTTGAGCAATTTTTTTTTCCAGTCAATGTTTTTCATACCAAAGGTCAGGAACTGTAGCCATGAGGTCACTGAGGGTCTCTGAAGGGGTTCAAAGAGATTGCAGATAAAGAATTAAACACAGTTAATTAGTACTGCCATTTGCTTGCAAGGAACCATATGTCAAAATTATCCTTACTTACCCTGTCAATTCCTCTATTGGTGTCACCAATTCTCATCAACTGCTCTCACTCATGAAATACTCCTTCTTCACCAAACATTTCTAATAATGATTACCATGTGAGATATAGTCAGATAGAATGTAAATAGATGCCATCTTCCATTGGAACTCACTTCTGATATTAAAAGTCAAATATTTCACTATTATGAAATGTTTAATAACAGCTATTTAAACAGTCAACAAATATTTATTTCTTACTTTTTGGGAGTATTGGAATTTGAACATGTAAATAGGTATTTTTAAAATTTAATTTAATTTTTTTCATCACTGTTGATCCCGTATATGCCCTGTTTCACCTCCACTCATCCCTCCACCCTCATTATCACCACAGTATTGTTCCTGTGTGAATAGGCATTTTAAACAATCTCTTCAAATACAACTTTAGAACCTCCTCAACTTTACAATTAGATTACTTTATTTGTGTTTCAAAGTGACAGAGCTCTTACCAATTATGTTCCAATCAAATTTTATTTCTTTTACAACTCTATAATTCTTAAGAAGAAATGTACATATCTCTATACAACATTGGTTTTGGTAATAAGTTTTTTTTTTAACACTTCCATTTCTCAATAACATGAACATAAATCTTATTTGAACAAATTATTATTATCATTACCTCAAAAGAACCCACTTCTACTTAAAAGAAAATGTATTAATAGACAAAAATATTTAAAAATTAAAGTAACATCAAAGAAACCAACGGAAATAATAGACTCAATAAAGAGACAGAAGGCAGATATTTTCAACAAACAGAACAAAACAGAAGACATTATTCCAAATTGTAACTAGTAAAATAAGCAGAATAATCAACAAAGATTGTCAATTTATCTCAAAAAGCAAAATCACAAAATCAAATTGGAGTAACTATGGCATAAACTTATAATACTATAAGTTGATTGATGTATCAAATAGACATTTAATCAACAGACTTAGACCATTCAACACAGCAAAAAATAAACTATATTGAAATTTATGTTCAGATCAAGAAAAATACATTAAGCACTTCGATTTATAAGAAAAGGAAGAGTTTTGATATTTAGTTCCATGTAGGCTAGAATAGGATCAGGAGAAATAAACACTTCTCTTTCAATATAAAGGTGCATTTTAATAGCTAGTTACATCTATTTGCCTCTAAAATACAATCTATATATTATTGTCCAATTAAAAACAATCATCTCAGCCTGACTGGAATGGCTTTTGGTTGAGCATTGATCTATGAACCAGGAGGTCACAGTTCGATTCCTAGTAAGGGCACCTGCCTGGATTTGGGGCTCAATACCCAGTGTGAGGCATGCAGGAGGCAGCCAATTGATGAATCTCTCTAATCAGTGATGTTTCTATCTCTCTCAATCTCTCCCTTCCTCTTTGAAATCAATAAAAATATATTTAAAAAACAATCATCTCAAAGTCAACACTCGAAAGCAACTTACATTTTATAGGCAACTAGAAATGGATTGACTCTCTAGATTAAATATATAATAAACCCTATATCCATTAGATAATTAGATTAAAATCATTTAAAAAAGAATTGGTCTTAAATTTACAACAATTGATATATTCTTGGTCAAGGATATTGGCACATAATAATTAAATCTATTTCTTAAGGGGAAAAAAAGAAGAAATACACTTAAATAAGATTTATGATGAAAATAGTTGTCTATAAAATTGAACAAAAAAGAAACATAAATAATGGGAGATCTTTAGCAACAGTAGATGAATGCAATCAGAATTACAGAATAAGTGAAAAGATCAGCTATTATGAAACAAATGAAAAGATCAGCTATTAAACATGGACCTTAGAAGACTGCAAGAGTAGATAATATTAACTGGAACAAGTAACCTTATGAGTGAAAAGAAAATTAGTCTTTATATTTGAAAGGGGCAATCATATCTCTTTTTAAGAGATTGCGAGAGGGAGTTTAACTTTAAAAAATTAGCTCTTAAAATTACATAAAATTTCTGTGTTGAAGTTCTATTGCTTTGATGAGAACATGTGAAAATGTTTTTAGAGAATTACAGAACCGTTTTTGAGAAGTCAATTACCAATTCTCTCTGAGACCAATACTAAAACAATACTAGACAGATTAGTCAGTTTGTGATTTAGAATTTATTATATCTAGCTCTCTGCTCTTCCTGTTCATCAGACAGCCGAATCTTCCTGCACAGTGCCAGCTGCAACCCTGAGACATGATAGTGAAGGTCAGACTGAACAGTTTTGGAGGCACTGGGTGCTGGTCACCAAGGCTGCTTTAACTGGCAAAGAGGATATTGTCACCATCAGTGACCCCATTCATTGCCCTCAACTGCATGGTCTACATATTTCAGTAGAATTCTCCTCATGTCAAGTTCAAAGGCACAGACAAGGCTGGGAATGAGAAGGTTGTCATCAATGAAAAGTCAGCCTCCATCTTTCAGGAGCCAGATTCAGCCAACTTCAAATGGGAGATACTGGTGCTGAATATGTTGTGTAGTCCCCTGGTGTCATCACTTGAAGGGGGGGACGAGGAGGGTCATCATCTCTGCCCCTGTTGCAGATGTCCCCATGTTTGTGATGCGTGTGAACCATGACAAGTATGACAACTCCCAAAAGATTGTCAGAAATGCCTCCGGCACCACCCTCTGGGCCAAGGTCATCCATGACAAGTATAGCATCTTGAAGGGACTCAGGCCCACAGTCCATGCCATCACTGCCACTGAGAAGACTGTGGAGGTCCCCTCTGGGAAGCTGTGGCATGATGGTCGAGGGGCTGCCCAGCACATCATCCCTGCTTCTACTGGCACTGCCAAGGCTGTGGGCAAGGTCATCCTTGATTTGAATGGGAAGTTTACTGACATGGCCTTCTATGTCCCCACCCCCAATGTGTTGGTTTTTTATCTGATCTCCTACCTGGAGAAAACTGATGAATATGATGATATGAAGAAGGTAGTGAAGCAGGCAGGCATCAGAGGATCCCCTCAAAGGCATCCTGGTTTATACTGAAAACCAAGTTGTTTTCTCCAATTTTAATAGTGACACCCACTATTTCACCTTTGAAGCTGGGGCTGGCATTGTCCTCAGTGCTGACTTTGTCAAGCTCAGTCTCTGGTATGACAGTGAATTTGGCTACAGCTACAGGGTGGTGGACATTATGGTCCACATGGCCTCCAAGGAGTAAGAGTCCCCTGGACCACCAGTCCCAGTGAGAGGAAGAGAGGCCCTCAGCTGCGGGAAGTCTTTACTCCAGATAGATTCCCCAACACACTGAGATTCTCCTGACCTCCACAATTTCCATCCCAGACCCCATGAAGAAGGGGAGGGCTTAGGAAACCCTGCCTTGTTATGCACCATCAATAAAGTTCACGGTACCCAGCCAAACAAACAAAAATAATTTATTATATCCAAGTTCCCACAAACCTTTAAGGTACTCTTCACAGTTTAACTTCCCTCTTTTTTATTTGTTAAAAGATTTATGGTTTTTTTTTTGTATTTATATTTTAAGTGCACTAGAGTATTTTGCTATATTGCTCAGTCATTTTTTGTTGTTATAGATCAATCTTTTATATTTGAGGTATACGAGGGTTTATAGATGTCAATGTAATTATATTTCTTCTGTGACTGCATAGTACTTCATTTTGTGCTTATATCACCATTTACATATTCCTGTTATGAAATTTAGGTTGTAATTTTTTTCTGTTTGCCAGAAAAATATGGCAATAAATATTATCTTTTATAAATCCTTTTGACATCTGGAAGATTGTTCTCTA
Source organism: Myotis daubentonii (assembly GCF_963259705.1). Taxonomy (NCBI): domain Eukaryota; kingdom Metazoa; phylum Chordata; class Mammalia; order Chiroptera; family Vespertilionidae; genus Myotis; species Myotis daubentonii. The sequence continues at coordinate 186,427,219 of NC_081841.1, forward strand.
GAATATTTACTAAGAAGTAGGACTGCCTAATTACAGGGTCACATAATCTCATTAGGTAATGCAAGTTTGCTCTCAGAGTGGTGCCTTATATATTCCCACCAGTAGTACAAATCTTTTTATTATTTAATATTTAATAGCACCTGTTATCCTTCTACTTTTTGTCAATATTATAAGCTTAAGCTGGTATGCCATGGTTTTAATAGACATTTACAAAGTTATTGGTGCAATTAAGTATGTTATTGCATATTATTAGCCACTAAGTTTTTAATCTAAAGCCTTTTATTTGATTTAAGCTTTTGCATCCATTATAGTTTATATTTTATATCTTAAGAACCATTCCTCCATACACAGGTTCCAAAACTATTTCATAATTTTTTTCTATTAGCATCTTAGTTTTGTTTTAAATTTACATGTTGATTCTTTTCAATTTTTTTGTATGGTATGATACAATTTCTTTTTTACTGAAGAGTGATTTTTCCCAATACTCTCCACTGATTATGGAAAACACTTTTGTTGCATATAAAATTATCTATAATAATCTATAATAATAAAAGCGTGATATGCTAATTAGACAGGATGTCCTTCTGGACATTATTAAAGACGACTTTCTGGATGAATCCAGAGCTGGGAGGGAAGCCTGGGTCCCAAGTGCCAGAGAGAACCTGGTGCTGACAGCCAGGGGAAGAAAGGCCTACTCTTGCACGAATTTCATGCATCGGGCCTCTAGTAATATATATATAGAGGGAAGTTTCAGTATTCAGTCTTTTCATCTATCTTTTTGTCTGCAATATTTTAACTAATTTGACTTTTTAAACTTTTATTTTGAACTAATTTTAGAATTAAAGTTACAAAAGTAGTAAAAAGATTTTCCTTATATCTTCCTCTTAACTTCTACAGTAAACACCTCACAAACAATAGTAAAATAATCAATAACAAGAAATAAATATTGGTGCAATGTCATTATCTAGATTACAAACCTTACTCACACTTGTCTTGCTGTGTTACCAATGTGCTTTTTAATCTGTCTTTTTATTTTTTTAAGATTATGTCCTCTCTGGCATTCTCTTTCAAAATTACTTCATCTCTCCATGCATACATATCCTTTCATGTTAAATTTAGAATGAGTTTGTTATAATTTTATGCTAGTTGAATTGATTGGAATTGCAATAATATCATATGAACTTAGTAAAATTGAAATTTTTATGATGATATGTAATGAATAAAAACAGTGCTTTTATGCCATTGCTATCACTTATTTTTCCTACAATAAATTTTGTTTTTCCTTATAAATGTTCTATTTATTTGTTTTCAGATTTGTTTCTTTTTACTCTTAAAAATTATATTTCAAATTCAATTCTGTTTCCTTTTATCAAAATCATGTAAGCATATAGTTTACAATTTTAACTTGTTTACATGACAACTTAATAAGCAACAGCCTCACTGTTACCTCACTTCCAATACCTTTGGCAAATTCTTTTATTTTGACTTCCAAATTTCTAAATTTAAGTACACTTAAATTTTTATTTTTGCATCCTTATGTTTAAACACAATTTATTTCCCAATATGACTTTGTGCTCTTTTTTCCCAGTCCCACCACACTCTTGCATATGTAAATGTGCCATTTTGATAGCTATTTACACTATTATCTCTTCTACTCAATTAAACTACATAGTAGAGTAGAATTACTTATCCTATCTAATAAAAGAGAAACATGGTAATTGGCGTATGACCGCTACCCTTCCCATTGGCTAATCAGGGCGATATGCAAATTAACTGCCAGCCAAGATGGCAGCCAGCAGTCAGGCTGCTTGAAACTAAAATGAGGCTTGCTTGCTTCAGTGACGGAGGACTGCAACGTTCCCCACCTGCCTTGCAGGCCTCTGAGCTTGCAGTTTAAGAAACATTGTAACATATAGAAGCTACGCAAAACCCCAGAAACCTGCTTTCAGCCGGCTGGGAACTCAGAGCTGGAGTTGCTACAGAGTTTCGATTATAGAACCGAAACAAACCAGATACCTGCTTTCAGTAGTGGAGGCCTAAGAGCTGGAGCCTCAGAGCTAAAGGTGGCCCAGAATAAAAAAATAAAAAAAGGAGCAGTTGGGAGCTTCAGTCCCAGCCTGTAAACAGCCCTCAGCCCCTCACCCAGACTGGCCAGGCACCCCAGTGGGGACCCCCACCCTGAAGGGGGTGTGACCAGCTGCAAACAGCCATCATCCCCTCATCCAGGCTTTCCAGGCACCCCAGTGGGGACCCCCACCCTGATCCAGGACACCATTCAGAGCAAACCAGCCAGCCCCCACCCATGCACCAGGCCTCTGTTCTATATAGTAAAAGGGTAATATGCCTCCCAGCACCGGGATCAGCATGACAGGGGGCAGCGCCCAAACCCCCTGATCACCCTGTGGCTCTCTGTGTGACAAGGGGTGGGGCCACAACCTCCCTATCCGCCCTGCTCTGTTCATGACAGGGGAAGGCGCCCCAACCCCCTGATCAGCCCTGCGGCTCTGTGTGTGACAGGGTGGGGAGCCCCAACCCGCCCACCCCATGGGCCCTGCTCTGTGTATAACGGGACAGAGCCATAACCTCCCCATCAGCCCTGCCCCTAGTGTGAGAGTGGCGGCGCCCCAACCTCCTGATCAGCCCTGCTCTGTGGGTGACAGAGGGTGGCGCCCCAACACCCCCCCCCCCACAGGCCCTGCTCTGTATGTGATGGGATAGAGTCATAACCTCCCCATCAGCCCTGCCCTGAGTGTGACAGTGGTGGCACCACAACCCCCTGATCGGCCCTGCTCTGTGAGTGATAGAGGGTGGCACCCTGACCCCCTGATCCGCCCTGTTCTGTGTATGACAGGGGGTGGTGCCCCAACTACCCTATCAGCCCTACTCTGTGAGTGACAGGAGGGAGCTCCTCAACCCCCTGATGGGCCCTGCTCTGTGCATGACAAGGGGGAGCTCCCCAACCTTCTGATTGACCCTGCTCTGTGCGTGACAAGGGGTGGCTCCGCAACCTCCCCATTGACCCTGCCTTGACTGTGACAGGGGGCGGTGCCCCAACCCCCTAATCGGCCCTACCCTGAGCGTGACTGAGGGTGGCATCACAACCTCCCAATCCGCCCTGATCTGTGCATGACAGGGGGCGGCACCCCAACTCCCCAATCGGCCCTGCTCTGAGCCCGACCAGGGGCTGCACCTAGGGATTGGGCCTGCCCTCTGCCACCTGGGAGCAGGCCTAAGCCAGCAGGTCGTTATCTCCCGAGGGGTCCCAGACTGCGAGAGGGCACAGGCTGGGCTGAGGCACCCCCCTCCCCCCTGAGTGCACAAATTTTTGTGCACCGGGCCTCTAGTCTTTTATATTATGTTTTGTGTTTGTTATCCAAGAAGTATGTTTTTATTTTGTTAGTTTTCTACATGTTTATTAATAATTCAACCCAACTCTACTCTTAAGACAATTATTCACACTAGGTAACAAATCTCCTTTATCTGCTAGAAGGAGTGTCTACTGCCATTGTTGACTTGTTCCCATCTGAAGTGATTCCTCTCTTAACCTGGTACAGAACTTCCACCCTGGTATCTACTTTCATTGCCACTTTGATAACGCACAGTATATCTCCTGACTTTGTTGGCTTGTTTTTCCTGAAATTCTTCCTCACTAGAATAAAGCACATCGCCAGTAGCTTTATGGGGTGAGGAAATTATGAGGTAAGCATTTTGAATTTTCGTAGGTCTGAAAATATCTTTATTCCTTACACTTGATTGATTGGTTGGTTGGGTATAGCTTTTTTTTTTGGGGGGGGGGGGAAGGGAGGAGCTGGAACTATTTTTTTTTTAGAACTTTCAAACATAGTTTCATCTTCTAGCTTTCAGAATTGCTGTTGAAAATCTGAAGCCATTTTGATTTCTGAGTCTTTTATATTAACTGTCATTTTTTCCTGTGGAAGTTCTCTCTGCAGAAATGCCATTTGAGAAGGCGTCTGAAAATATGAAGGGCTGAGCCATTTCTTGAGATGATGTGAGAGATGTTTGTAATTACTGTTATGCTGCTATATGTAACTCATTACCACAAACGTGTCAGTCTAAAACAACAAAAATGTATTCTTTTACGTACATGGGAATGAGAAGTCATACAGGAATCTTACAGAGTTAAGATCAAGGTGCTCAGAGGGCTGGATCCACTCCATCTAGAGAGGCTTCAGGGGAGAATTCATTCCATTCTTCTTCTTGTTTCTTATGCCCGCCAGCTTTCTTTGGTTTGTGGCCACATCACTCTAATTTCTGCTATCCTAGGCACATTGCTTTCTCCTCTTCTATAGTTATCGTCTTCTTATTTCCTTAGAAAGGCACTTACGACACATTGGATTACATTGTACACCTGGATTATCCAGGATAACCTTGCTATCATAAAATCCCGAATCATATTTGTAAATTACTTTTTACGGTATAAACTTGCACATTCATGGTTTGTGGGAAATCAGCTGTCAAAATCTTTAGGGGCAAATATTTAGCTTACCACAGTGTCCAATCAGAAAAGAAAGATAACCAAAGCCAATACTTTTCCTGATTCATTGAATTTGACTAGAATTTACCATGCCATGGAAGAGTAGGGCATGAGTCCAGGGGTGGGCAAACTTTTTGACTCGAGGGCCACAATGAGTTCTTAAACTGGACCGGAGGGACGGAACAAAAGCATGGATGGAGTGTTTGTGTGAACTAATATAAATTCAAAGTAAACATCATTACATGAAAGGGTACGGTCTTCTTTTTTTTTAGTTTTATTCATTTCAAACAGGCCGGATCCGGCCCGCGGGCCGTAGTTTGCCCACGGCTGCAGAGCAAGGGGTCAGAATTGACTTTGTGCTTGGTTTTGAAATTTATTGAGTCCACATAGAGTCAATAAATTATTTCTTTAAATTAAAAAATTAGAGAATCTCTCTTTGTTTTTGAAAGTTTAAATAATGGCTAATTTAGGTCTCATTTATTATTATTAGAAATGAAGAACTTAAGGTTGTTAGGGGAAAATTATTCTACTGATTACAATAAAAATGAAAGCTAGCATTTATCGTTTACTCTGTGGAGAGATCTGTGGCAAATATTTTACATGAATTCTTTCAGTTCTCACAACAATTTTATTATTATCCACATACACCAGATGATGGGTCACGTAACCAACCCGAGGTTACACTTAGATCTGAAGTCAGAGTTGGGGTTCAGACTTAATTTCTTCTGAAGACAGTTGGAAAGTTCACCAAACATACCGGGGGCGGGGTGGGGGGACACAGAAGAAAATGCTTTCCCCTCATAGCTCTTTCCATTTGCTACAGGGAGAGTCTCAGTAATAAAATGAAAATAAAATGGTTGTTTTTAGCAGAGAATACAAAGCAATTAATACAGAATAGTTTTTTTAAAGAATAAAACATAATTAAAATATACTAATTACAATTTTCATAATAACCTAGTTCTCCCTAAGCATGTTTAATTGACAAAAGTCAATTATTACTACTCAGAGTGATTTAATCTTCAAATATTGAGAATTTTTACATGACCTAGGTCATAGTTTCCTAATTAGTGAAACTCCATATTTAAATTCCAGAGGCTGTAATAGCTTCTGTATTTTATAGTCCTAAATGGTTCTGCCAAAATACATTTTGGCTGTGAAATGCAATTTTGTTTTATTTCCCTATGTGCAGGTAAGGAAAATACAAAAGCAATCCTCTTTACTCTATGATTATATGCTTCCCAATAGAAAAGACATTAGGTTTTAATTATAGTTCTTTCAACTATTCAAAACAAGTTAATTAATTTGTGGAATTTAAAATGTTATAAATTCTGGAATACTATAAAGGCCTATAGCTTTTGTCAAGCTCAGAACGTCGATGGAGTGTCTGCTTTCTAAGTTTAATTTGTATTTTACGATACATTGATTCTTATTTAAGGGTAGTGCAGTCTTTGCAATGCCAGTAAGATGAGTTCTTCTGCTCTTAGAGGCCACTTTACTCTGCATTTCAGATTTTCCTCAGCATGTAGTTCTATATCTAAATGGTTGGATCAAATCACTGAATGTTCACATAGACTCCTTCATGTAAGTATACCAATGTGTTTTATAGTCTCTCTTTTCACATGCATCTAAATAATGCAGCATATATCCCCTTTCCTCCCTTATTCTAGTGTTACCTAAACCTGTGCCTTTATATTTTGTTATTATTATCATCGCTATACACATTGTTTTTGAAATACTCTATCTTTGTCCATGGCATCAACTGTCACTTACATACTGACATATGTTCTTAATCTACATCTTCTGAAATTCAGAGTAATGGACCCAACTTTCTCTTGAATATCATTATTTGGTTGTCCCTTAGCTATCTTAAGTTCAACATGTTCAAAATTCAGCAAACCATTCTTTCTGCTCCTCAATCCAAACCTATACATTTTCACATGTTCCCTTTCTCAGTAAATGACACATCCATCTGCCTGAGTATCTAAGCCTTTTATGGTTTGCCCAGCTGCCTGCTTTAGAATCACCCAGGGAGCTTGTAAATAATACTGTAGCTGAACTCCCTCAAAGAGATTCTGATGTAATGTTCATGGGTAGGGCAAAGGCAGACATGTTTGTTAAAAGATGATTAGTTGATTAATTGCAGTCAGGGCTAAGAACCACTGTCCTCTCTCATCCAGCCTTCATCGGTTTACCAGATCTATTGGTCACCATCTGGGCTGGACCCTGCAATTGTCTGTTGAAACTGTAAGGTATACTGATATCTGAATCCCACCTGTTGTCCACTCAAGGCTAAGAACTACTCCCATTGATATGACCTCAGATATTTGACCCTGACAATTCTATTCTAATGCATGTTTTTAGTCTTGATTTATATACTCATACAATTAATTTAAGTATATCCCTCCAACCATAACCCTTCCCAGGTACCAAAAATATTTCCCTAAAACACAAATCTGACCATGGTCCTCATTGGCCTAAAATCGTTCAGAGAATCATTTGGTTTCTTTAATATCCCAACAATGTATCACTTATGAACCAATTTTACCAACAACAACACAAAAAAAGTCCAAACTGATATTCATGGATTTTGAATAACTTTTCTCTGATATAAAAGCAAAGAGTGGTAGACATGGTATTTGAGCATAGATGTAAATAACTCTAAATTCCACCTGTTTCATATAGTTGATATTGCTAATTAAAGATAATATTCTTATAAAGAAAATTTAAGTCTATTGTTCTAAGAGAATTATCTATAAAGTAGGTGGCTGGTAACAATAAGAAAAAAGAATAACAACAACCAAAGACTTAAATGAATATTTCAGTGCAATTTTGATAAATAATAAAACTATTAAACATAAATTATTAACAAATGCCTTATATCACTTGGAGTAATTTTATTCAAAACATTCATAATAGTTTGAATTAAGTGTTTCAATCAGATTGATCTTGCAAATAGTCATCAGTGATATTGAACTAAAACTGTTAAAGTATATAATCAATAAGATTAAGTGTTTTACACACTAAATGCACACACACAGAAAAACACAAATAATTCAAACATCTGTTTTACCAGATGAGAATTTCAAACTCTTCTTTTTGGATTGTATAATGTTTGAAATCCCAAATGACTTCAGTATTGCTCTGAAGATTATTATTATGATGGAGTAGTCAAACCAATATAATGCTTCTGAATACAGATCTTGAAAGCAAGGGATTCTAATATGATACGGTGTATTTCATACACTGAACAAAAAACAATCCCTTTCTACCTATCTAATCCATCTACCTCTAATGTATCTTTTTCTAATATAACATGATTTGTTATATTTTTAAGTGTTACCATGAAACCTCATTGGGTATCTTTAATCTAATTACAACGAATAACAATAACAACCATAAAAGGCAGGTTGAGCTTTAATGTGGCCACAGCAGTACTATGATATGATTTCTTCCAGTGACTCCTGGGGCTATGAACACTCAGAATCCATGCACTGGACTTATGAGATGCACAATCATCCCCAAGCCTCCCCTTCTGTGCCAATTAAATGTGTTGGTTGTCCTAACTTAACTTCAGTCCTCTGGCGCCAATTTATTTATCCAAGAGTGTGCACCTGACACAGCTAAGTCAGTGAAGGTTTTCCTCTGGATCTTTTAAAAATATGTTTTTATTAATTTCAGAGAGGAAGGAAGAGGGAGAGAGAGATAGAAATATCAATGATGAGAAAGAATTATTGTTTGGCTGCCTCCTGCATACCCACACTGGGGATCTAAGCTGCAACCCACACCCACGCGTGTGCCCTGACAGGGAATCGAACCACGACCTTCTGGTTCATAGGTTAAAGCTTAACCATTTAGTCATGCTGGCAGGGCTAGATGTTTTTTGTTGTTGTTGTTGGATTTAGAAAAAGCATTTGTTTCTCTATGTGGCTAAAGCCCCCCTGCCCCCAGTATGAATCTTGGAATTGGCATTGGTTAGGTTCCCCAGTGAAGGAAGTGAGACTACTATGAGAAAGAATGATAAATGAAAGAGAGAGATGCAGAGAAAGATACGGAAGTTTTCTGATTTCTATTTTTTGTTTTGCTTAATATAAAATGCATTTCTTTTATTTTCCTGATTGTGGTTGTGCAACACTCCTTGGATTTAATAAGGCAGTATTTCCTATTTATCTATGCTAGTTTAACCCATATATCTATCAGAGGCATATATTTGTTAAATCACGCTGCTTAGTTGGTTGCTTTGAATGTTCTATATGGTTCATTTCTATGGCCTAAAATCAAGTTGCATGTGGAATAGATATAAATAGAAGTAGGACACCAAGTATTTCTTGGCAGTATTTTGTGGTGATATTAAAAATACATAAAAGCTACATAATAGCCAATCAAATCAGATGCCAGCTATAACCAATGGCAATACCAATATAGACTAACAAAACATGGGTCTTGCACTGATTATCTCTGCAAAGTGCTCATGTTCTCATAGGAGAAAAGAAGCAATCAAGTAATATGGCATGGTGCAAAATTTATGGAGAACAATACCGAAGAGAGAAACAAATAAAATTAGATTTAAAATTTAACAAATTGCTGGCAATCTGCAAGATAACTTTAAAATATGTTACTGACTTTCATGCTTTTCTTTTACTTCTCTTCTTCCTTCTCTGTTGTTTTCTTTTCAAAATTGCAAAATCAGCACAGCTGGTGTGGTTCAGTGGTTGGGTATATCTATGAACCAGAAGGTTGCTGATTCAATTCCCAGTGAGGGCACATGCCCAGGTTGTGGGCTTGATTCCCAGTAGGGGGCATGCAGGAGGCAGCTGATCAATGATTCTCTCTCATCATTGATGTTTCTATCTTTCTCTCCCCATTCATCTCTGAAATCAATAAAAATATATTTTTTAAATAAAGCTTGCAAAGTCAATACAGTGCATCCTTCTTACTTTTCTCTATGATCCCTAAGTCTCCTCCAACTTTTCTTTTCTCTGCTTCTCACTTAAATGCCACCTTCTTCATTACATACTCATTGGGTCCATTGAGCTTCACCCACCCTGACATGCTGTTCTCCATACAAACTGTCAAGTCCCTAAGTCATGATCTCCTCTCAATCAAAATTCTCATTACTTGAGACTAGTTATACTTTTTATAAAACACACACGCTTCAAAGACAATGGTTTTTTAACTTAAATAACTCATAATAAGGTTAGAAGTGTCCACTGGCTTAACCTATCTATCATTATTTTGTCTCCTCTCAAGTTTAAATAACTGATATGGAAATTTAAAAGGTATGTTGAAGTATCACTTCACAAAAAATACCCAGATATTCCATCTTTATTTATTCAACCCACTACTTTGTAGGTAGTGTATGAAAATATAATATGGCAAGGCTGAGGACATAAAGATGAAAATTATTAATATGTCTTCTATAAAATAATATTCAATTGTACAAGATCAAGAACCAGACAAATCATTCATGTAAGTCTCTTGAACAGATAGTATGTTGTCCACAGTGTGCATGCATTCATTTACCATCAATATAAAACATGTTAAACTCTTTCCTAACAGATTTGGGAAGTCAGAATGTGCTTATATCTTTTGGGAATAGATGTTTTAAGATAAGTAACTGTTGTTATTTTTATAGATTTTATTTTTAGAATAGTTTTAGTTTTACAGCAAAATTGAACAGAAAGTAGTGATTTCCCATATACCCACTGATCTCAAACATGCACAGCTTACCCCACTATCAACCGCCTCCACCAAAGTGACGTATTTGTTATACTAATAGTCAATGAACCCATATTGACATGTCGTTATTACCCCAAGTTAGTAGTTTACATTAAAGTGTACTGTTGGTGTTCTACATTTTAAGGGTTTTGACCAATTTATAATGGCCTGCCTCGACCTTTGTGGTGGGGTTCAGGATCTGAAGGAGGGGCTGACACACAAATGAAAATGCTATACAAGATATGTGAATTTAGAAGGCATTGGGGGCCAGGTGGAGCCTCTTTCTTGAAGAAACACACTGAGACGGGTTTGTCTGCTTTTTATTCAGTTTTAGATACACATCTTGCCCTCTAGCAATGCATACAGGCATATCAAAGGTAAAGTTTGGTAAGCAGTAAAAGGATTATCAGGTTAGGGAACTGCCTTGAGCCACCACTATCTCAACAATCCATGCTTAGTATCAGCTCTGCTAATGCCAAGGTCCATTGGCCTTCCTCCTTCCTTGGTGCACTGACAGTATTGGCAAGTGGTGGCTTCCTGCAATGGCCTGCAACCACAATTATAGTGTCATACAGAATAGTTTCACTGACCAAAATATCCTCTGTCTTCTACTGTTTCATTTCCCCTTCTCCTCTAATGCCTACAAACCATTGATTCTTATTGTCTTTTTTTTTTTTTTACTTTTTTCAGAATGTCATATAGTTAGCATTATAATGCATAGCCTTTTCTAGATTGGCTTCTTTCACTTAGTAATTTGCATATAAGGTTTTGCTGTGCCTTTTTCATGATTGAGAACTCTTTTTAACAATGAATAATATTCTATGTTCTGGTTGTACCACAGTTTATTCATCCGGTCACCTATTGAATGATATCTTGTTTTTCCCAAGTTTTGAGAATTATGAATAAAGCTACTATGCTACAATTAATAGGCAGCATAACTATTCCAATATCAAACTATAAAATACAATTCCCCCTCATTTAAAATTTATTTTTGTAATTAAAATAAAATAAATGACATGCATCCTAAAATAATTTATTTTGTGATATTAACATTTCCTTTATTTTCACACTTCTAGGAAAGGCACCTTGTTTACAATAGGATCTCTGGATCAGAAGCTTGTCAAAATAGAAAACTTTCAGAAGAAAAAGTAGAAAATAATCTGTTTTTCTTTAACACCTGTTACAAATCATGACAAGGATACTGTCCATATCTATCAGTTAAATAAATAAACAAATAAACAAATAAATAGGTTTCTCTGGGTTGGATTTCATTGTGAACTAGAAGGCATTATCTCAGCTTAACACCTGACTGTCTCTTTAACCGGATCAAAAACACTGTGCCCAGCACCTTGACTTCAGGTAAGTACTGCAAGGGGCTTTGTTTCCTGGCCCGCCCTTTCGATGTCCTTCAGATTTCTCTACTGTTTGTGTGCACACCCTTCGCCTCCAGCTCACCTTCCTTGGAGTTTGGCTCTCCGACTTCTGGAACCCACTTCGCCTTCATGCATGGGAAGGCCAGGACTGCTGGGTTTTACATTCTCCGCAGGGACACCTCTTTACCATCGCTGACAGCAGGAGGGGTGTTGGTCCTCCAGCTCCCTCCTGCTCACTTGCAGACTCTGCTCTGCAAAGCTGTTCTGCAGGACTGAGAGGGATCAATGCACACTGACACTTTCCTTGATAAACTTTCTTGGCCTCTTTCTTTTCCCACTTCTCTCTGCCTTATTTGTTGCGCTTGGAACACTTCTGGTTACATCTCTTCATGACAATCATCTTCTCAGGGTGTGTTCCTGGGAAACCCAACTTAAAAGGGTTAGGGATGACAGATGGGATTCCATGGCTACGGGTAAATTATACCTTGAATTGAAATAAATCCAGTAATGAAATTAACATTAATTATTTTTTATTCAATTTATTAGCTCCAATTTATCATTAAATCTAGTAACATTATATAGTCATATGTAGGCATCTTGATACTACATAGGTTTGATCTCTATGCAATCAGTTTTAAAGGGGTAAATAAGACCTTTGAATTTGTACTTTGATTTGTTTTATTTATATACTTTAGAAAATCTCATTGATGTAAATGCCAGCCTTGTTTCTTTAGTCTACAGGAACTTTTGAACTAAGTAATGTTTAGGAAAATAGATATGTAACTGTCAATGCACATAACATGGAGAAAAGTTCAATCTATCCAAATATATGGTCGTTCATGAGCTATTAATTCATGCAGTAAAAGTGAATCACTGGTATGGAAAGGGAAAATTTGTACATGCATAGAGGAGAAAACTGGCAAACACTACTTTAATTATATGCTCAATGGTAAGCAAGCCATAAGTCATGTTGATATCATGTACACTCTCATTAAATGTGATGAGAAAGGCACTTTGCCTTTATGGTATTCTTTTAAAAATATATAACCTCAGTATAATCATAACTACAATTACTGGTTTTCTCTGAGCAAAAAGTAAACAAATTGAAATATGTTCTACAAGCTACCTGACTAGTATCTTTCAGAATCGCAAGGTCATCAAAAACAAGGAAAGACTAAAAAACTGTCACAGCCTTGTGAATCTTAAGGAGACAGGACAACTGAAAGTCACGTGGGATCCTATGGTAGCAAAGAGACATTAGTGAAGAGACTGAAGAAATCTAAATGAAGCCTAGCATTCAGTAAGTAACATTGTAACAAGTTAATTTCTTAGTTTTGCAATTGTGTCATACTCATGTAAGATGATGAAAGTAGTGATTGTCCATATACCCACTGATCTCAAACATGCACAGCTTACCCCACTATCAACCACCCCCACCAAAGTGGCATATTTGTTATACTAGTGGTCAATGAACCCATAGGAGAAATTGAGTAAAGCATATCTTGGAATTATATGGATTATCTTTGCAATATTCTATAAATCTAAAATAGCTTTTTAAAATGTTAAGTTTTAAATTTTATTTTTAAAAAATGAATTGCTAATGCCACAGGTACCCATAAAATGCCATTGCCATATTATCCACTTGATCTTAACGAGAAAAAATATACAGGTTTATTTCATTAGATATGTGTGACAGGGAGTGGGAAGGAGTTATAGAGTAGGGTTATGATTAATTTTAATGAATTAAGCAGTAACTAGACTCTTCCCAGTTTGACTTAAAAAAATGATTATAGGGGATACAGTATGAGGCAGTATTGGAAGGGAATTAAAATGGAGTGATAAAAACTTTGAGGATTTGCCTATATTAATTTCTGGTAAAATATGTATACTTTTATGCAATAAACAAGGTTAGAGATAAAACTCAGAGTTAACCTAGAATTTACATTGAATTTCAACAGCATAAATATTTTAGTATAAGTATATTCCAAATATTGCATTTGTTGTTTATCTAGAAGTTAAATTTAACTGGGCACCCTGTATTTTATCTGGAAGACCTACATAGAGAGCACCTTTGGGCCCATGGCAGACTGCTTTTATCAATATGACCATATCTAAAAGTAGCTCTCACATTCTAGCGAGAGCAACAGCTATGTGCTTAGTAACTTGAAGCAGGATACAATGTGAACGATTCCAAAGTAGGTATTTAAAATACTTTCAAACCTTTCAGAGAGAACATTTAATTAGAACTGAGGAAATTAAAGAGGCCTTGGTGAAAGAGATGGTGTTTACACTGAGTTTCTAAAGGAAAGTAAAATGTATGAAAATTGAGAGATATGTATTTCAGGACATAACAATGTGAAAAAATTACATCAATTCAAAGAGAACACATTTGATTGCACAGTAGGTTAAATTCCTTATTCTTGGGACTGAGGAAATTGCTTCTAGAAAAACAAAGAGTAAAAATATAAAAATAAAATAAAAAATATCCTCATAGAGCTTAAATTCAAATAGGGAGAAACGACCCCCCCTCCCCCACCACCACCACAATAATTAATAAGTATTAAAAATGTAGTGTTCTACAAAACATTTAAAAAAATGTTAAGGGAGATCCAGAATAATGGGAAAGGGTTGCAATTTTATATAAAATAACTACTGATAAGGTAGCATTTGAAAGACATTTGAAGGAAAAGGGAATGAAGTCATGCAGCTTTTTAGGGAAAGAGTGCGCCAGGCAGAGGCAAGCACAGGGGATCAGCACACATTGGATGAAGAGAAGGAGGCCAGTAGGTCTGGACTAAGGTAAATGAGGCAGAAGTGAGTTGGAGAGGTGAAGAATAAGGCCAATCATGTCAGTCCTTCTAGCCCCTGCAGAAGGACTCGAAGAAAGTGGAAAAATCTTGAAGCTCTGTGAGCAGAGACATGATGTGATGTGATGTGGTTCATAAAGGAATACCCAAAGGTTAGAACTGCACGGCCAAGGGGGAAGCTGCTGTGATGTTGCCACTGAGATCAACCAAAGAGGAAGCTGTCGTGACGTTCCCAATGGGAAGAGGGTCAGATTGCAGCATGTATAGCAAAGGTGGGACATGCAAGATTTGTTCATCAATCCTGAGTGAAAAAGGAGGAAATTCAGGGACAACTTCAAATCACAGAGTCCTAAAAAAGCAAGAAATTTTTGGGAAAAAATAATACCATTAAGGGAATGAGTGATAGACTAGAGTTAGAATAATAAACAAAGGTTGTTACTAGATAATAGATGCTTTTTTAAAGCATTTGAATAAGAAGATTGGGACTTGACCCTGTAGTGTGCAGAGAAGCACAAAAGGTTTTTGAACAGAGGAATGTCATGTTTATATATAACATAATATACACCATATGACATGATGACATTATATGCTATATTATATGATATCAATTGCCTCATCATTTTTATACTTAAAGGGGTAAAGTTTATGTAATCATGTTACTTGTTTCATGACATATTTATCTATGCAAACCCCTCACTAATTTTATTTATCCCACAACACACCCCCAGGCCCTGGACACTTCCTCCCACTGCAAAATTCTCAGAATAAATTGTCCCACTCTTTTTTAAAACTTGGAGATGTCAACATTATGGCAATCTCCCTCTCCCTCCCTTCTTTCCTTTCTCCAGAATATTCTGTATTAGTAAATGTTTGGGAATGAATGTTCTTATACAGGATGGATCAAAAGTAAGCTTAGAGTTGTTTGTATGTGAAACAGTGTTTATTCTTATACTAGAGGCCCGGTGCACAAAAATTTGTGCACTCAGGGGGCAGGGGAGGGTCCCTCAACCCGGCCTGTGCCCTCTCACAGTCTGGGACCTCTCAGGGGATGACCACCTGCTGGCTTAGGCCCGCTCCCCAGGGGATTGGGCCTAAGATGGCAATCAGACATCCCTCTGGCAGGCCGGCAACCCTCGGGGGATGTCCACTTGCCAGCGGGGAGCAGGCCTAAAATGCAGTCAGACATCCTTAGCGCTGCTGAGGAGGCAGGAGAGGCTCCCACCACCACCACTGTACTGGCAGCCATCAGCCTGGCTTGTGGCTGAGCAGAGCTCCTCCCATGTGAGAACACCCTGACCACCAGAGGGCAGCTCCTGCATTGAGTGTCTGCCCCCTGGTGGTCAGTGTGTGTCATAGTGACCAGTCATTCCCAGTCCTTCTGCTGTTAAGGTCGGTTTTCATATTACCCTTTTATTATATAGGATAGAGGCCTGGTGCACGGGTGGGGGCTGGCTGGTTTGCCCTGAAGGATATCCCGGATCAGGGTGGGGGTCCCCACTGGGGTGCCTGGCCAGTCTGGATGAGGGGATGAGGGCTGTTTTTAGGCTGGCAGGTGACTGTAGCTCCCACCCTCTCTTTCTTTTCTTTTTTTTTTTTTTTATTCTGAGATTTATTTACTTTCTATGGCTGTCACTGGAACTGAGAGCCGGCTTTAGCTCTGAGGCTGGTTCCAGCTTGAGGCCTTGGCTGCTGAAAGCAGGTATCTGGGCTTTCTTTAGCTTCTATAATTGAAACACTGTTGCCATCACTGCCGCTCTAAGCTCCGAGGCTGGTTGGCTGAAAGCAGCTATCTGGAGTTTGTTTAGCTTCTATAATTGCAATATTGTTTCTCAGATTGCAGCTCAGAGGCCGGCAGCGGCAGGCGGGGAACCTTGGCTTCCTCCATCACTGGAGCAAGCAAGCCTCCTGTTCGCTTCAGCTGCCTGGCTTCCGGCCGCCATCTTGGTTGGCAGTTAATTTGCATATCGCCCTGATTAGCCAATGGGAAGCGTGTCAGAGGTATGGTTAATTACCATGTTTGTCTATAATTAGATAGGGTAGATTTTCCATATGAAAGATTGTAAACCCACCTTTTCCCCACCCTGTACACTGATTGTGAGAATATTAAAATGTATGATTTTTATGAAAGATGAACTGGCATGATTCACCAGAAATTAAAAAATACACATAGCCTGTGAGCAGAAAGCTTAGTATATGCATTTATCTTATGGAAATTAAGGTGCAATTTTATATGAGAATATAAAATAATTATTATTACCATATTATCTGTAATAACCAATACACTGAAATATTATGGAGATGCTTAAAAGTGGACAGTATTGCTGATGTTAGCAAAGACTTAAACAAATGAGGAAAATAGTTATCAACATATTGAGACACAGAAATGGAGACAGAGAAGGAAAGAGAAGAAAAGAAACCTAAATAGTTATCCCTAATACACTAATAAAAAAAGTCAGTTGCAAATGTAAGATCAAATATTTTGTTAAAATACAATATATATATATATATATAAATTCATATATGTTTACATATGAATTTTTTATACAACTTTGTTTAATAAAACAATATGCTCAATTATAAGCAAAAATGTAATTCAATTAGGATGCTACTTTAAAAGTGGCTAATAATAAAAACAGAATGAGAATCTCAGATCTCAGAGGAAAGGGGTGGATGGGAAGATATTAACCAAAGAATTTATATGGGTATATACATAACCCATGGAAACACAAGTGTGGAGAAGGCCTGGGTTGTAGGGTGGGGAGTGGAGTGCAGGGTAAAAGGGCTCAATGGGGTGTAAAAAGGGGACATCTGTAATATTTTCAACAATAAAGATAAATTTTAAAAAAAGCAAAACAAAGCATACATTCTAAGTAATCTGATAAAATGCAGAAAATAGATATTTACTTAATCATCAAATACATAAATTATTCATTGATAACAGTAGGTTAAATATTTTGTCATGTTCAATACACTAAATGTAATTTTTGAATATAAGTATTTAATCTCTTTATGGATCTGAAAAAAGAGAAATGGCTGATACATTAAAAAAAAATCTTTGTAGCAAACATTTTAAATCATTGTGTGGGACTAGTGACATGAGCTCTAGATAATGGATTAATACAGTGAAAGCAAATGCAGAAGGTTTTGCCAAAGGCACAATCCAACATGTTTCTAACAATAGTTTCAGTTCCACTAGGGCCATTCCAGTGAAACCTTATGGTATCACAAGAGCTGTTTTAATACAATAACAAATAGTAAGCACTTACAAAATGTTGATTCTTAATTGAAATGAGTTTTGCCTGAAGATAGAATATAATTTATTTAACGTTGCTCCACTTGCCACAATTAAATAAATACATAGTCTAAATATGTGATGATTAACAATTATTTTGAAATTTTATAAGGTACATTATTTTTCAGGATTTATCATGTATATATAAAACAACTATTCATTTTTCTAACTCAGGAGAGTACTTATAATGATGAATAATAGTAACTAAATAAGTAAACAAATCTAGTGGTAAAACTACATTGTCTTTTATTTTATTTTTTATTAGATTTATTGGGGTGACATTGGTTAATATGATCATACAGGTTTCAGGTGTGGGTTTCTATGTTACAAGATTTGTATATTGCACTCTGTGCCCACCACCCAAAGTTAAATCTTCTTCTTCCATCATATATTAGGAGCGCCTTCAATCCCCACCTCCTTCCCACTTTCCACCACACTGCTGTTTGTAAAACTACATTGCCCTTTAAACATCCAGAAGCATTTTCATTTGAAATGTTTACATCATGAAGACCTAGTTTGTCACTCTACATAAAACCCAAGAACCAACATTATTTTCTTTTTAGCAATCGTTTTTTTTTTCATTTTTTTCATTATTTTTTTCCCTTTCCCACATTCAATTTACTTTTGAGATAAAAGGTAATAAAGGAAGAGCTTTCTTGTCGGCAATCCCCTGTAATGATGCTGCTTAATATCCTTTAGTGTTACAGTTGTCATTTTTTTGTATATTTACTTGGGAAAATAATGTAAAGGAAGCACTAATCTTGTCCCTCTAATATTTGATTTAAATATGCTGTATTCAAAATTGTTCATGTAAATATATTAAATTTGAACATAGAATAAAGAGGAATTGTAGATATTTTACATAAAAGAGGCTTAAATGCAAAATATCTAAATTATTTTTAAAAACTGTATCATGCTGGGAAGTATAAATCATTTTGTTTTCCAATAATGGCCTGGCTAAGATACTTCCTTTCACTTTTTGGTAATGAATCAGCAATAATGATCTTTGTGCCAATAATGGTTCAATGCCATGTTATCTACTAATGATCCATTTTATTACTGCACCCAGACTAAAAAAAATTAGTAAGAAACTTAATCAGTAAGCAAAGAATAGGTTTGTTAAGTTTCATTACTTTAGTAGTAGTTTGAATTTAAATCAAAATAGGCTTAATATATGTTTAATGTATTTCAAATTCCAGAGTTGTGGGGAACCGATATAGGGTTGAGCCTCGGACTGACCTGCTGGTAAAGTCACAAACAAGTCCCAGCTTAGAGGGCTCAGTCTTCTCAGCATAATTAGACTTGACCTTATAACACTCCCCAGATCTTATCTGGGAAGCTAATGGGCTGAGGGAAGTGCAGGAAGTGTAACTATCTTCAAAACAAGTGAAACTCACAAGAACTGTGTAACTATGGTAACCACTCCCTTGTTTACCTCTGACTATAAAAGGTTGGTGTGGCCTGAGCAGAGTGGAAGTCTTTCCTCTTGAGTTGGACTTACCCGCCTGGCCCCCGATATTCCCAAATTATCTCTTGTCTTTTCTCTTTCATTTGTGTGCGGCTCCTCTTCCAGACCCTGAACCCTGAACCATGCAGGACGTGGAGGGAAACATTTACGACACAGAGTGTCTTTTATGAACTAAACATTTGAATCAGAAAGGATATATGCACCCCTATGTTCGTAGCAGCACAATTCACCATAGCTAAGATCTGGAAACAGCCTAAGTGCCCATCAGTAGATGAATGGATTAGAAAACTGTGGTACATCTACACGATGGAATACTATGCTGCTGTAAAAAGGAAGGAACTCTTACCATTTGCAACGTCATGGATGGAACTGGAGAGCATTATGCTAAGTGAAATAAGCCAGTCAATAAAGGAAAAATACCACATGAATTTAGATTCTTTTAATTTACTTTCTTATTTTAGAAGTAGAGGCTTGGTGCATGGATTTGTGCACAGGTAGGATCCCTTGGCCTGGCCTGTGGGGATCAGCTGAAACCAGCAGTCCTACATCCCCTGAGGGAGGTAGTAGTGTGCGTAGTAGTGTGCAGAGTGGCAGGAGGCTGGGGAGGAGTCTGAGCCCAGGCCAGGCAGTGCACCACTCCCATTCATCCTGGCCCCACTGCGCCTGTCACCACCACTGCTCAGTAGGCTGGCTGCCGCTCCACTGTGGTCTCCACGTGCCTGCCCTAGGGCAATACTGGTGAGCCCATAACCGAGAAGCAGCTGTGCCCAGTCAATCCCAAAACCAGTCCTGATCCTGGTCCCAGTCCAGATGAGAGGGGCTTGCAGGGGGAGTGTTCATGGAAAAGGCTCACACTACCGCAGCTACGCTTGCCAGCCATGAGCCCTGCATCTGGCGCCCATTGGTCAGCTAAGAGGCACTTCCACTGTGGGAGCATGCTGACCACCAGGGGGCAGCTCCTGTGTTGAATGTCTGCCCCTTGGTGGTCAGTGTGTGTCATAGCTACTGGTTGACTGATCATTCGGTCGTTTGGTGGTTCAGTCTCTTAGGCTTTTATATATATACTAGGGGCCCGGTGCACAAAGTTCATGCACTTGGGGGGGGCGGTCCCTCAGCCCAGCCTGCCCCCTCTCACATACTGGAAGCCCTCAGGGGATGTCCTACTGATGGCTTAGGCCCACTCGCTGCTCCCCTTGGGGAGTGGGCCTAAGCCGCAGTCTGGCCTCCCTTTGAGGGAGGCAACCGGGCTGATCAGGGGAAGGCACCAGCCCCATCACCCCGCTGCTGCAGCCACTGCCAGTCACCGCAGCCACCAAGGTGTTTTCATCAACATGGACTCCAGTCCCTTCACCATGAAAAAATGATAACTTTCTTTAGGCATCTTCAAGATGTGTCTTTCATAGGATATGACCTTTCTTTATTATTTATTTTTATCCTCACCTGAGAAGATGTTTCCATTGATTTTTAGAGAATGTGGAAAAGAAAGGGAAAGACAGAGAGAAACATCAAAGTGAGAGGAACACTTTGATTGGTTGCCTCCTGCATGAGAGCTGACCTGGGCCCCAGCCAGGGAAGAGCCTGCAACCTAGGTACATGCCCTTGGTCAGAATTGAACCCAGACCCTGTGGTAGGCAGGCCAAGGCATTATTTACTGAGCCAAATCGACTAGGGCAGGATATGATATTTCTTAGCCCCTCCAGCAGCAGACCTTCCTTTTTTTCTCCAGGAGTGAGGTAGAAAAACCCTACATCACCTTCTTGGATTCTTATTACCCAAGTTACTAAGAATATTACCAGTGGCATACAGGGAGCTTAGCTAATGAGCGGTCAGAAAAGGTGTTTCCTCTGTAGTTCACACCGATCCCCAGCTCGGCCCTTGCCCAGGCCTAAGGCCTTAGGCCGGTGTTAGGCCTGGGCAGGGGACCCCCAGCCTGCTCTGATTGCAGGCTCTGCCCCTGCTCAGGCCAGAGTGTATTAGGTCTGGACAGGGGACCCCCAGACTCTGGCCAAGGCGATCATCGGCTCCGCCTCCCCTGGTGGTGTCTGGTGCTGCCCACCCCGCCTCCCCAGTTCCAGCTCTGCGGCCAGATCCCTCAGGAGGCATCTGGTGCTGCCCCCCCCCACCTGCAGTATGCAAATTTAACAGCCATCTTTGTTGGGTTAATTTGCATACTCTTCTGATTGGCTGGTGGGCATGACAAAGGTATAGTCAATTAGCATCTTTGTCTTTTATTAGTGTAAATAGGTTATCTGAATAGAAGCATCTTTGTCTGATATATGCGATCTCACAAAATTAAATTTCTTGCCTTGAGATTAAATAGAGCAGTGAATTATAGTAATAACCAAATCAATATTTTACAATGAGAAATGTTTTTTCATCTCAGTTTTTTACATTGTCTATTAAAATTTTGGATAGGTAGCATAATAATCTCTTATTAATTAACTTGATTCTTAATTTCTTTTTTACTAAATAGACCACAGTGCATACTGCCTCTCTACTGAGAACATGGAAGTCTGTGGTTCTGAAGGAAGTCCTAATCACGTGAGGAAGACAAATCATAATAGGTCATTTTATAAACAGCAGGGGGAATGGATATGTAATTTTTAAAAAATTTCTGGAGACTTTAAAGCATTCAATGACACTCTACTTTGCCCTGTGATGTTAATCAATCAACTCAAAATATTTATGAGTTTATGATTTCCTTAGGGTGATATATAAATAGTAGTCCTTTCATATGTTTGATTTATAAATGAAGAAGTAAAGACATGTACTTACTACATAAATATATAACCACATAAAATAAACATTTATAACTATATATGTATGTAAAGATGTATAAATGTAAATATATATGTTATATGTTACTCATATATATTTACTCACTTGTCCCAGTTAGCACAGTTCCAGAATAATAGCAACAGGACCAAAATGAAAGTCCTTTAAACTCTAAATCAACATTTTCATGTTTTAGGAAATATAAAAATTCCCTAATCATCCACATTTTGATTGGTTTATTCTGGTCAATTGTATAAATTTCGCTAAACCATAAAAAGGAAAATGTATTATTATTTCAATTCCTTTAATTCTTCAATTATATGTTTGAATTCTTAGTATTTTTTCTTTTAATTCCCTACATTGTAACATTAAAAAGTGATTATTATTTTGAAATCCATGCCTATCTCATGCTGGCATATATATATAACTGGCAGGAGACACAGATCTTTTAGTGAGTCATTTTAAGAAACTATCGTTTTTATTTCTATAGATGTAAAACCTAATGAAGTGAATAAAGTACTGAAATTCTTCACTAACATTTTATAGTCATTCCAGGTATATATGATGTGTGTAAAGGAATTGATATTTTCAGAATTTTCCAGCAATGAATTTTAGTTCTTGGCCATTATGATTTTAAGGCATCTCATATATGGAAAACATTATATTACATATAGAAAATCAAAGAGAATGTGGAGATTTTTGCATAATTTTCAGTCAACTTTTATAAGCACATGTGTGTTTATAAAGGCAATTAGATGTCCGGTAAATACCTTAAACAAGCAAGGGGACCAAAAAGAGGGATAGATACATAAAATAGAAAGATAGATAACTTTACTTTTTATTTATAACAAAATTGCTAAACATTTTATTAAAAAGAAATAAAACATGTTTTAAGAGACACAAAAATATGTCTAAGGAAGCACATTGCATGACTTTTCTTGTTTTTCAGAGATACTTATATATAAATTCTGAGGAAACACTTATATTTTCTATTTTCTTAGTGCAATGGTAAAAGGAAAGGGTTTTGATAGTTAGATCAGAGATTTTCAACCAGTGTGGCACAACAGTTCCACAATAGTTCAATACCTGACTATTTAGTCAAGGTTAGTCAAGGTTAGTCAAGGGCCCTAATGTCCTTTCCTTTAGATTGCCAAATAAAAAAAACTGACAAAAGCCAACACAACAATATCTATCAAATGTGAATGAATCAAAATTATACCTATTTTTTGTTAGATCGGTAAAACACATATTTTTGATATGCCACTGAATTTTAATAATTAATTTATGTGTGCCATGGATGAAAAAGGTGGAAAATTGCTGAGTTAGATTGTTTCATTTTCACATGTCTGCTAACTTAGCAAGACCCGCCTTTCAATATGTAAGCATGATGGTGATTGAGCAGACTGCTAGTATGAAGGTGACCTAAGTTCTGGAGGAGTTTCAAGGCTCTGCTTCATGGGCAATTGGAGACCATGAAAATTGCTGTGAAAGTAATTGATATTCAAAGGCGTTGGTATATATATTGTTTTTAGAAGATATTACTTGCTGTTAGACTGTGGGAGAATTCAGTTTGAGAGAGCAGAATGTTGTCATAGGGTAGTACAAGCATCCTTGATCTAAATGACATCCAAAACAAATCCAGTCCCTGAAGCCAATGCATATTTTCTTATCATGTATTTTTTGTATTATATATTTTACTAGAGGCCTGGTGCACGGATTTGTGCACCGGTGAGGTCCTTTGGCCTAGCCTCTGGGGATCAGGCCAAAACCAGCTCTCTGACATCCCCCACCCAAGAGGTCCTGGATTGTGAGAGGGTGGTTCTCGGGTGACACACCCAAGAATCAGGCTCCATCCTCTCTGGTTCTGGTTGTGTCACCGGAGAATCACAGCTGCCAATTCACCTCAGCTCAGCAGCTCTTATGTTGAGCATCTGCCCCCTGGTGGTCAGTGCACCTCATAGCAACTAGTTGTAGCGTTTGCCCCGTGGTGGGCATTGAGCATCATAGCTACCGGTCAGATGGTTGGTCAGAAGGTCACTTTGGCTTTTATATATAGACTAGTAGCCTGGTGCATGAAATTCGTGCACTGGGGTAGGGGGGAAATGGGCCCCTCAGTCTGGCCTTCACCCTCTCCAATCTGAGACCCCTCAGGGAATGTCCAACTACCTGTTTGTGCCCACACTTTTAACAGATAACAGCTCCATTGTTGTTTCTTTCTTATGCTTAAAACCATTGGAATTAGTAGGTATTCAAAGTGTGTATACATTTTGAGGGGACACCCTGTATATCTCTAGTCAGCGGTAAAAGAAACCAACAGCAGATTTGGAACCCCCAGACAGGGAACCTCGCTCACTCCCCACATGTCTCCCCACTTCACTTTCCACCTTCATGGGCAGCAGGAAAATCAACGTTTTCTCTCATTAATTTGGAAAGCACGCCCTGTCACCCGCTGCCTGGCAGGAGTGCACTAGGCCCCAAGCAAGCGAGGCTCAGTCAGGGCAGCCTTCACTCATGGGTGCTGGCACCCAAAGTGCACATTCCTCCTCTACAGTCTCCCCGACTATCCCACTGTTTCACTGAGAGGACGGAATTCCTCTCCACCTCTGGGATCTTAATCTTGAACGCTGACCGAAGGCACCTCAGAGAGGGCCGCCCGCGCCCACCAGGTGTGTCTGTCTGCACCTGCTCCTGCCTCAGCACCTGCATTAACCCCCCAGAGGTGATCTCGTAGCTGCACTGGCCTCCGTGGGAACAGGGCATCACCACTCCGCCCTCTCACTGTCATCTCACAGGCGCCCACCCTCAGCACCCAGAACACCCAGACACTCTCCAAAGGACATGAGCACATCAGAGGGGGTGTGTGCACATCCTGTGGGGGTGTTAGGCATGCTGGGTTGATGGAAGTGCAGTGGAGAGGCGGGAGGAACTTGTGCACGCCTTGGTTTGCAACTGTTGCAGGCGTGGGAGGGTGACAGTGCCCTGGGGGATGTTCGCATGCCAGGGGGGGATGTGCCTCTGGCTTTGCAGATCTGTAAACCCCCGTGGTGTGGCCAGGAGGATATCAGTCTGGCCCACCACGGTGGCTGTCCCTGCGATCCTGCACCTTCTGGAGCAGGAGGCGGATCTTGCGCAGCCACTCCTGGGCACTGATGGCCTGCAGGCGCTACTTCAGCTCAGCCTGCAGGCTCCACTTGGCGCACTCACAGCTGTCACCACCACCACGTGGGGAGTACAGGCCACCCTCCACCGGCCTGCCTCCCCTGTCCAGAGGCTCTCTGCACTGCTCACCTGCCCAGAGTGACTGGGTCTGGGCGGAAGCCCCAGCCGGCCGATCCGCCCCTGAATGAGCTGCCGCCTAACCGGGAAAGGTCATGGATCCGGGTCCCAGGACCACGGACAGCCTCAAGCACTGCCCCCACCCGGCAGAGTCACAGATCTGGGTTCGGGACAATGGACAGCCTCCTGCGGTGCCCCCCCGCCCGCCAGGTCACGGATCCGGGTCCGGACGGCGGACAGCCTCAAGCACTGCCCCCCGCCCGGGAGGGTCACAGATTCGGTCCCTGACCGCGGACAGCCTTGCCCGCTGCTGCCCGCCTTCAGTATGCAAATTAGCTGCCATCTTGTTGCTTCAGGGTGGGGGTCCCCAATGGGGTGCCTGGCCAGTCTGGGTGAGGGGCTGATGGCTGTTTTCAGGCTGGCGGGCAACTGAAGCTCCCAATCTCTCCTTTTTTTCTTTTCTTATTTTTATTCTGGGATTTATTTACCTTCTATGGCTGTCACTGGAGTTGAGAGCCAGCTTTAGCTCTGAGGCTCAGCTCCAGCTCTGAGACCTCAGCTGCTGAAAGCAGGTATCTGGGTTTTTTGGATTCTATAATTGTAACACTGTTGTGATCCTGCTGGCTGAAGCCTGGCTGGCTGAAAGCAGGTTTCTGGAGTTTGTTTAGGTTCTATAATTGCAACATAGTTGCTTAGAGTTGCGGCTCAGAGGCCAGCAGCGGCAGGAGGGGAACCTTGGCTTCCTCCATCACTGGAGCAAGCAAGCCTCCTGTTCGCTTCAGCTGCCTGGCTGCCGGCTGCCATCTTGGTTGGCAGTTAATTTGCATATTGCCCTTATTAGCCAATGGGAAGCATGTCAGAGATACAGTTAATTACCATGTTTGTCTATTATTAGATAGGATATAGATATAGATGATATAGATATAGACAGAGATAGAGATAGAGATAGAGATAGAGATAGAGATAGAGATAGAGATAGATAGACATAGATATTTCAACACTCTCTGAAAACATCATATGGAAGCTGCATACATTGGTTTTTGATTTGTGTCACTGATTATATTTCCTCTTGGTAATAAGTCATATACTCAAGGAAATATTTGTTTTTCATCTGAGGCTATGTCTTATTGAAATGACTATTACTATCAAGCCACATTCAGAGCAAATCACTAATAAATAGAGGCTTTGGGAGTTACAGTGAAGTATGGATAGGATCAGGCTGTGCTCCTTTCTAACCTTATATTTTTGCTCCACTGTCCTCTATGCCTGGCATGACATCCTACTCAAGATTAAGATTAAATAAATATATTTTGGGCTGATTAAATAGACATTTAGTGGATTCATATAAAATGAAGAAATAAATAAATACATGAACAAATCTTTGCTTCTGTGCTAATCCAACCCTGGAAATAAATATTTTGCTGCATAAGAAACAAAAGGTGTTAGAAATGAGAAAGATTTTGTAGAAAATATTTTATCAGAGCTAGGATGGCTTCATCATCATGCGGTATGGACTAGAATAGTGTCCTTTTCTGTCATTCAAATTTATATTTCATATAGGTTTTATTGACAAACTAATTAATTATCAATATATCTATTGTTATGTTAATAAATACAATTGTTAAATATCAGTCTCAAGAAACATTAAAATAAATATTCTTACCAATGACCTCTAAAAATAGTTAATACTTTTATCAGAAAATGTGTTATTTTATTACATTTAAGAAAAATAAACATTGAGTGTAATATTTAAAATGAACTTTAGAAATTAAAAAAAATCTTTTTGAAGAATTAATTAAAGACACAGTATTGCAAAATATTAGAAAAAATTGAAATGTGTTACATGTGAGAATGGAAAACTACTCTCAATCACAGTTAATAGGGAAAATGATTGGCTAGAAATACATGGACATTATTTCTTACATATCTATGAAATGTTTAAAAATCACACTATATAAAACAGGAAATAGGGTATGAATGTACTTAAGGTATTCATTTTTTTCTGATTGGATAGCAAATTATCGCCCTTCTTACAAGAATGATTGCAGTGGGGAATTGAGGATGATGAAGAAAGCTCTGAGGCCATGCCCATACCTCACTTCCCAGTTCTGATCCTTAACGCAGTAAGCTTGGCTTTACTTAAACTTTCTAAGTCTCAGTGTCCCCTTGTATCCAATAAGAATATGTGAGTACTGCCCTAACCAGTTTGGCTCAGTGGATAGAGTGTTGGCCTGCGGTCTGAAGGGTCCCAGGTTCAATTCTGGTCAAGGGCATGTCCCTTGTTGTGGGGGTGTGCAGGAGGCAGCTGGTCGATGTGTCTCTCTCATCAATGTTTCTAACCCTCTATCCCTCTCCTTTCCTCTCTGTGAAAAATCAATAAAATATATATTTTTAAAAAAAGAATATGTGAGTACCTAATATCTGCACTAATAAAAGACAAACATGCAAATTGACCATACCTTTGCTACACCTTAAGCCACGCCCACCAGCAATAAGAGTGGCTATATGCAAATTACCCCAACCAAGATGGTGGTTAATTTGCATATACCGGCTGGGAGCAAAGACTGAAGACAACGTGGAAGCGAAGCGCTAAAGCCAGCAAAGTAGAGGTGGCGGAGACAGGACTGGAGCCAAGGCTGCAGAGGTGGGAGGTGGGAGGCAGGAGGGGAAACCCTCTGCGGCGGCAGGGAGTGGGAGGGAAGCCAGCCTCAGTGGGTTTCGCTCCCTTCTCTACTTCGCTCCAGCCGCAGGAAGCCCTATTCTTGCAGGAATCTTCCTGCAACAGGCCTCTAGTCTATATATATAAAAGGCTAAGTGACCATCCAACCATCTGACCATCTGGTAGATATGACATGCACTGACCACCAGGGGGCAGACTCCCAATGCAGGAGCTGTGGAGCTGCAATGACTTGGTAGTGGTGGTTAATGAGTGATGCACCCCAGAACCAGAGAGGATGGAGCCTGATTTGGGGGAGTGTCACCTGAGAACCGCCCTCTCGCAATCTGGGACCCCTTGGGTGATGTAGGGGAGCTGGATACGAACCAATCCCCACTGGCCAGGCCGAGGGACCCCACCTGCCAGAAGGACCCTGCTCACTCGACAGATGCCCTTCCAGCCAAGACGGGCTAGCCGGGAGGAATCTCAGGAGGTTGGCTCCAGGGTATGTCCGGCCAGTCTCACCCAGCCCCGCCCCGCCAGCTACCTTCTAATTAATTTCCTTTCTATGTGCATGAATCCCTGCACTGGGGCACTGGTATAGTTATTATAAAATATAAATTATTTATTTTTAATTTTAAAAACCTTCAACATCATGACTATGTTCAACAAATATTAAATGTCTATATTTTCATCTTTTAAAAGCATATGGGAAAACACTAACTATGGAAACAAACGGTTTTGGAGAAAACTGAAAATCTAGTCAGACTTATGAAAATTGAACTTTGAATTTATATTGGAGAAAATACAAATATTTTACTCTGGAATCTATACTAAAAATAAAGTGATTATTTTTTCAAGAGTAATATATGACTAAGATGCTGTTTTTTTCTCTATATCTACACATGAATAAACAATAAACAATCAAATATTAATCAGAGCAAATTATTGTTAAACAAGCAAAGAATATTTTATTGACATGTTGGTAGACATTGTATAAACTTATTACACTTTTAGAATACTTATAATTATGTAAATTAAGTTTCTATATTTCTAAATGTAATATAACAATAGTAATAAACATAATATCCAACACATGTATAACACTAGATTCTGTGAATTTTTTTCTATGTTCCTTATTTATATTGTCTATAAGACAAGAGATGATCCAACTGTTCTTTCTCATGAGTTCGTAACTCAGTTTTTAGATTGCAATTCTCAATGCTCTTAAGACTCCATACAGTTTCAAAGGAAATTGAACAGAATTTAATAAGGGTTACAGAAAATGCAGAAATATGCTTTAAGGTATGCATGCATAATAAGACAATAAAAGGAAATGCAAGACACAGTGAAAATGAATGGTTTAAAGTAGCCAACATTTCTGTGGATTATATGGCCTGGAAAGCCCAAATAATTTCTTTCAAGTCAAGCCTTGTGGTAATTTGCATGGCTTCCTTCAAAGACTAGTTAGTTTAAAACAAAACAGGACAGTTCAGAGCTACAGTAATGGTAAACATACTGCTTAATTCTAGCTTGGACTCTTCTTAATGCTCAGATCCTCTTTATTAATGGAGTAATAGAAAGTTTGAAACAAATACATATTCTAAGATTTTCCCCAAAAAACTCTGCTTCTGAGAGAGTCCATATCTAAACACAATTATTAAGTAGATTTAAGGTGTATAAAATAACATTGTTTAGAGAACTGATTGTCCTTTTTTCTAATAATTCTTGTAGTGGGCACTCTGGCTTCAAGCTGTTTATCTCCTTGTGAAATTACATTTAAAGATATACTAGTAAGATTCCTAAAACTCAGAAAACATTTATGATTGAAAGTCAAATGAGTCTTTAAGCTCTCTCTGGCACCTCTATTTTTCTTTTGTTGCTGTTGACCATAATGAAAAATATCAGATGATTTAATCCATTTCTAGAAACAAGATGTTTTTAATAATTATTATGACATATGTAATGTAATAAGAACAATATGGAGAGGTAAGGAAAAAAGAGCTGCTATTAAATTTGAAGGGCAACAGGAAATCATTGCCATCATATTTTGGGCATATTATATTGATCAGTAAATATTTGTTAATACTTCTTCACTAAAGGGATTTTATATACTGGGTCAGGAAGACTCAAAAATGAAAGAGAGGGAGAGCGAGAGAAAATTAAGAAGAAGGTGGAGGAGGAGGAATATAGGAAGGAAGAAACGAACAAATGAATGTAGGAACAAGGTAAGAAGAAAGGAAAGAAAAGGGGA
Organism: Myotis daubentonii; assembly: GCF_963259705.1. Classification (NCBI taxonomy): domain Eukaryota; kingdom Metazoa; phylum Chordata; class Mammalia; order Chiroptera; family Vespertilionidae; genus Myotis; species Myotis daubentonii. The sequence goes on from NC_081841.1 coordinate 186,457,330, forward strand.
GGGAGGAATAGTAATAAAAAAAGAAACAACAGGTTGAAGCAAGAACTCACCTAATGAATTTAACAAGCATACCACAGAATTTGTACTAGCCATATGTCATATTTTGGGAAACTCATTCTGAAATAATTGCAGTGTTTTTTGGCATCTTCCTTTCATTAATTTGCAACCATCTGTCACTCTATAGAAGTGTGAGGCACATACTATGGTGAATGCCTCAGAGCAATTCAAATCATTCTTTACATTATTTTCATTAGTTGAATTACGAAGTGGGATCACAATTCTTATTATAATATTACTTCTTTGACCAATGGATGGATTTTTTTTATCCTAAAGTTTCAATTAATGTAGGGAAAACACGTGACTAAGTTGCCTGTAGCAGCCTCAAGGGCCCAGGGACAATGACCTATGTTCACCCTACACAGAGTTCATCTTCTCTACTCTGTCCTGTTGTGACAAAGGCACATCAACTAGTGGTTTTCACTATGTCATGGATTTCTTCTTTGGCAGTCATAGGAGCTGGGAATAATATCACTTATTCTTGAAAAACAGTGCTTTTTTCATTTCATCAAAGTGTATTTGCATACAGTTGGAGTAGTTTTTTAATTAAGTAGACTGGAAAAACACCACTTTCTAAAAATATAACCAAAAAAGATGATAAATGGATGATAAATTCTTGCTCTTTTTTTAAAATAAATAAACTATTTTAATAAATGAATATTCATAATTTATGATTAGCCTATTACTTATGTGACTTGCAATTTTAAGGGGACTTTTAAGGGAAAAGGAAATATCTGAATATTAAAATATTAAATTTTAAGGGTAAGAAATATTAGATTTTCTTTGAATAGCTATAGTATTTGATTAACATGTTTAAATCATTATTTTCATTTTTAATTACAGTTGAAATACAATGTTATATTAGTTTCATATGTACACACAGTGATTAGACATTATATAGCTTATTAAGTGATATCCAGGTAAATTTTGTACCTATCTGACACTATACATAGTTATTAGAGTAAAATTAACTATATTCCCTGTGCTGTACTTTATATTCACATGACTATTCTGTAACTACCAATTTGTTCTCCTTAATCTGTTCACCTTTTTCACCCATCTCCCCAATCCTCCTTCCATCAGGCAACCATCACAATGATCTTTGTATATATTAGTCTACTTCTGCTTGCTTGTTCATTAATGTTTTTTTTTTCCTTTTAGATTCAGTTTTGGTAGATATGTATTCATTGCCTTTTATTGTGCATATTTTGATTCTTTTTTCTTCTTCTTAAGGAAGACCCTTTAACATTTCAAGTAATATGGTTTGGTGGTGATGAGCTCCTTTAGCTTTTTCTTGTCTGGGAAGCTCTTTATAATTCATTCAATTCTAAGTGACAGCTTTTCCAGGTAGAGAAATCTTGGTTGTAGGTCCTTGCTGTTAAGAAATCAGCTGATAGTCTTATGGGAGCTTCCTTTTAGGAAACTAACTGTCCTATCACTACTTTTAAGATTTTCTCTTTGTCTTAAACCTTTGGCATTTTAATTATGATGTGTCCTAGTATGGGCCTTTCTGTGTTCCTCTTATTTTGGACTTTCTGCACTTACTGGACTTTCCTGTCTATTTTATTCACCAGGTAAGGGAAGTTTTATGTAATTATTTTTTTCAAATAGGTTTTCAATTTCTTGCTCTCTTCTCCTTCCAGCATCCCCATGATCTGAATGTTGATACACTTGAAGTTGTCTCAGAGACTCCTTACACTATCCTATTATTTTTATTTTATTACTAGAGGCTCAGTGCACAAATTAGTACATGGCTGGCTGGGGGAAGGGGATGTGGGAGGTTGTATTTTTGACCACTGCTACTCTTCTTAACAAAATATTAGATTAATAAAGGGCAGAGACCATAACCATGTGTATTTTTTCCAATCATAAATACACACATGGAAAAATAATTTTAATGTGTTGTATTTGATTGATTCCACATACAGAAAATATATATTTCACTTTTTGAATTAATTGCTTGATTGTGCTTTTCAAAATTTCTTATGTATATGAGTAACTAGGAATTATGGTTAAAATACAGATGTTGTGTCAGTAGGTTTGAGGTGGGACCAGCCATTCTCCATTTATAACAAGCTCCATGGTGTTGCAGAAGTTGCTGGTTCACAGAATTATTTTTAATAGCAAGGTATTTATGTGCCCCAATGTATTATTACGTGCTTCCCTTTTGAAGCTTCTTTAACCCACAGTTAACCTTAAATCCTTGAGAATTTATTCGGGCAAAAAGGGATTGCTTGTAATGATGGGCATAGAGCCAACTGGGAACTTGAGTCTGTGCTGACTGCTGTCTTTGCTTCTTGCTTTCCTGACGTGTGTCTTTGAAGGGAACCTTCCGCAGCCTGTTTGTGCTTTCCCTTGTGGCATGACTCCCTGGAGGTTCAATCGCACAAAGGTCCCCATGCTCAGACTCCAGCTTACAGTTTTCTTACTTTACACTCAGATACTTACTATTCTCAAACACACACACACAATTTCAAAGTAAATGATGTTTTTCAGTCTTGGTTGGAAATTGCTTCAGAATTTCCCACACTTTCTCCCTGACTTACACTTAACCCAAAACACTTAGTTCCTTCTACCCAGGTCTTCAGTCAAAAAGAAATGAAATTATACTACTAGCAATGCTATCAAAAATAATAATGACAACTTCCTTAAGAGTTGCACATTGGTTCACGTGCTCCAAGGAATCAGCCATGTATACTAAGTGGGTTAGGCTGGTTCCACTTCTGAAACTATTGGCCTGAGTTTGTGTACCTAGAAACTACACTCAAGTGACCCTTTCACAGAAGATAAATTTTTCTTCAGTCAAAAAGACAGAGAAAACTACAGAGTGGCCAGATTATTATGACCACTTGACATTTGTAGGCAAATTAGCTACAATTACATGCTGAAGTAGCTAGAGAGGCAGTAGCTAGGAAGCAGGTTGCTTACCACGACAGTAAAAGTGATTTTTTTCTGAAGATATGGGTAAACAATGTGATTTAACAGCATTTGAACGTGGTTTATATAAATAAATATACTGAGTGGCCAGATTATTATGACCACCTGATGTTTGTAGGCAAATTAGCCATACACTGCATCGTATGGGATATGGAAGCTGAAGGCCTGTTTGAACACCTTTGCTGTCTGCAGTTGCCAAGATAAAACGTTTCCAATTCGCACAGGAACACAAGGATTGGACAGTCGAGCATTGGAAAAAGTCATGTGGCCCGATGAATCATGTGGTCCAGTTGCACCATGCAGATGGCAGAGTGAGAATTTGGCGGAAACAACATGAAAGCATGCACCCCACATGCATGAGTACAGCCCTTCAAGCTGGTGGGGGCAGTGTTATGGTTTGGGACATGTTTTCCTGGCATGATTTGGGCCCTTTAATTCATGTGGAACAACGTCTGAATAGCACAACATACCTAAGTATTGTTGCTGATCAAGTTCATCCTATCATGTTGATGGCGTATCCCAATGGAGATGGCTTCTTCCAACAAGACAATGCGCCATGCCACGGTGCTCTTATTGTGCAGGAGTGGTTTCAAGAACATGAGGGAGACTTTACCTTGCTTAGGTAGCCCCCACAATCAGCAGATCTCAATCCAATTGAGCATTTGTGGGACGAAGTTAAAAGAGCCATCAGGCAGCTGGTTCCACAACCATCAAATCTCACAGAACTGGACAGTGTTATTCATCAGGCATGGTGTCAGATTCCTCGCATCACCTTTCAACATCTCGTGGAGTCAGTGCCAAGAAGAATCGCCGCAGTATTGAAGGCAAAAGGTGGCCCAACAAAGTACTGATGGGGATGGTCATAATAACCTGGCCACTCAGTGTATATCTCTGTTACCATTTCTGAATCTTGAACTATCTGAACGTGTGATTGAATATTCAAATTGTATTCACATTACTGTTACTAAGTCAGTACATATTCATGGCTAGAGCAAATTGACAGAGTAAAAACATCAACAAACAGATATTATGTTCTTACTCTATAACTTACCAATTAATAAACTGAAAATGCCATTTCCCTAAATATTATTCCAATGTGTTATTAGACCTGATAATTCTTTCTTTTATCTACCCGTTCATGGTAAGTTGATGGTGGATCTTAGCAGCAAAAACAATGCAAGAAAAATAAAAGCATAAAACTTCATTTTTAAGGAAGGAAGGTTTAGTTTAATAAAGGTCATGTGAAAATTTTATAACAAAATAAAATGCATCAATAATGAATAATATACAGAAGTATATTCTCATTGGATGGTTCTATAAACTTCCTTTACTATCATTAAAGCATTCAAAATACTTTTCAAAAGTTAAGAAAATCAAAAGTTGCTAAATGTAATTAAAATACTCTACCTGGTAGGCATATTTCTTAATGTTCTTTCAAAAACAAAGAACATGTGAAAAAACATAGGCGAGTCTTTATTTTATATGCATGGGTCATTTAATTACTTCATGCTGTAAATAGCAACCTGCCAAGTACTTTAATTGGGTTGAATGGGTACCAGATCCTGTTTTTCTAAATTATTTTCTGTATTATAGTTTTAAAATTTTGATAAATAAAATTATATCTCAAAGAGTCTATTTAAGTAGGTTCTCACCATATAAGGTGGCCCACATTCACACATACCATGCAATTTACTAAAGGGGAAAATAAAATCTTCATTAATATAAAGTAATCATTATAACTTTATAAATCAGAAAAAATAATAAGAAAATAAACAGAAAAATTGGAAAACTTTATATTGTATAATGTGTATATAAGAACAACAGTATCAGAATAAGTGATTTGAATAAGTTTAAATGCTGAGAATATAGGTCCCTTTTTTATTTGACTGAATAAGGGTTATTCATGGGGAGAAATTATATGTGATCCCCATCTGCATCACTAACAGATGAAACATGTGCCTGTGATGAAAGGTCTCCAGCTGTGATCAATTCCAGCAGTTACTATGATTCACAGACTTAGGCACATAGTAAAGATGGGATAAAAGGATTTTGAAATGTGTTATTCCCTCTGATCATTAATCTGCTTGTTTAGTCATGAAGATTTGGATACTTCACTACTGGTTTGTTGCATACCTTCCCTTAATTCCTTGTAAACACAGAGAAAAAATGTCAAGTTAGTACAAAAGGAGTGTTTTATTTTTTATATTGTCTGAGATATTTTGCCAAGTTCAACTATACAGCTTTCATACATTGTGTTTTAACAACAATTTACATTTAAGAACAGATTTAGTAACATCAGCTACAGCAAATTTACTTGAAAGTTCAGTCATATTTCTTTGTTTTTTTGATGCTTTTTTTCCTCCTAAATAAGAAATAGTTATATTTATGCTCTCTCCTCTTCCTCCTCCTCCTCCTTCTCTTCCTCCTCCTCCTCTTCCTCCTCCTCCCCTTCCTCCTCCTCCTCTTCCTCCTCCTCCTCTTCCTTCTTTTCCTTCTTTTGGTATATTGAGTATATGATATTGGCAGAGAATTTTCTATCCACATTTCATCAGTGATAAATGTAGTAAGATATGTGTCTGATAAAAGCAAGTAAAATAATACTTTGTTTTTTTAAAATATATTTTTATTGATTTCAGAGAGGAAGGGAGTGAAAGACATAGATAAAAACTTCAATGATGAGAGAGAATCATTGATTGGCTGCCTCCTGCATGCCCCACAATGGGGATTGAGCCCTCAAGCTGGGCATGTGCCCTAACCCAGAATCAAATCATGGCCTCCTGGCTTATAGGTCAATGCTCAACCACTGAGCCATGTCAGTCAGGCAGAATGTTTTAATTTTAAAAGATTCACCCTAACTAGTTTGGCTCAGTGGGTAGAGCCTCAACCTGTGGACTGAAGGGTCAGGGTCTAATTCCAGTCAAGGACATGTATTTTGATTGTGGGCTTGATCCCTAGTAGGGGGCTTGCAGGAGGCAGCTGATCGATGTTTCTCTCTCATCGATGTTTCTAACTCTCTATCCCTCTCCCTTCCTCTCTGTAAAAATCAATAAAAAATATATATTTTTTAAAAAGTGTAACAGTTGGAAGGCAAAAAAAATACAAAAATATTCAGGATTCAGACAGAAATATAAAAATTGAGAATTCATTATGTGGCAAATTGAAAATTATGTAAAAATCAGTACATCATAGAAAAATCATAAAGCTGAAGCTTTATGCATTTGATTCAATGAAATAGAACACCAGAAGATGCCATAAAGTCTTATTGAGTAGATAAACATCAAGAATAGTTTGTTGTATGATGAAATCAGACTTGAAAAATGTTTTATTATTTCATTTAGTTTTATTTTTCTTTTCCTTACATTCCTTCCCAAAACTATTGTGTCCCAAGGTTAATCTCCTAAGGCTGTGATGAAATTGAAAAGAAAAGATAAATATGAAAAAAAAATTGGGAAAGTGAAATGGAAGAATAATGGAAACATGGGGTAAAAAACAATTTCTCACACAGATATTCTGGAAGATAGATAGCTATGTGGTCAATATCATCAGTTAGATTGCGGACATTATGACTTTATTTGAAAAGACTTTAAAATGGAAGAGTTAGGATAAAACTGTTCACTGAGGACATAAGCAACTTGAAAGATAAGCATATGAAGATCTTTACTCTCCAAAAACATCATTTCTTAAAAAATATATATATTTTATTGATTTTTTACAGGAGGAAGGGAGAGGGATAGAGAGTTAGAAACATCGATGAGAGAGAAACATGATCAGCTACCTCCTGCATAACCCCTACTGAGGATGTGCCCACAACCAAGGTACATGCACTTGACCGAAATCGAAACTGGTATCTTTCAGTCCGCAGGCCAACACTCTATCCACTGAGCCAAACCGGTTAGGACAAACATTATTTTTAATATGTGGGTTTCAGAAAACTTCCCAGTTAAACTATGAGCAGACATTTGAGGGTGGAATTTAGCACTATAGGAAAGTATTAAGAACTTAGACAGAGAGAAAGGAGAGAAATACAGAGAAGCTGAATGTTAGGATCAGAAAAGAACACAATACACAATCTTGAAAATAAAATCTTAGGATAGGGAAAATACTAGAACATAATTATTTTTAATTATGTTTAAAGAAAATAATATTTGGGAGAGAAACAAACATAACAGAATAGTTTTGTGTAGAGAAGCAAACATAACAAAGTAATGAATCAAAATTTTTCTGTAAGTAAATTTTAAAAATCAGTTAATACTTTTTATCTTTTACAATAGAGTGGAAATTATTTCTGATGTGTTTATTACTATTAACAATAAGACACTTATTAAGAGATTGTGCCCATGTTCAGGACCAGGACTAAACTGAATCAAGAACAGGTAGAAAATTTAAGGTGGAATCATAAAATTCTCAGTATTCAAGATAAAAAGTATTTTAATTTACAAATTAAAACTCAAAATTAATGCAAAATATTCATGCTGAACAAAATATTAATATTTTAAATAAACACAGACTAATATGAATAGATTATTACCTCTGGCATCCCTTTCTTAAATATCACTTCTTTGGGGTCTGGTCTATCTGAGAGAGCAGTTGATCTTATTTATTTATTTTTTGCTTTGTATTTGAATTGATTTTTTTTAATGAAAGAGCAAACTGAAATAGTGTTTTATGAATGATTTTGACATGAAAGACAGAAATTCTTATAGTTGGTCTTTAAAATGTTCAGTTGTAGATAAAAGAAACCAGATGCATCATTACAATTATGTAAAGCATGTTTGCTAAGATGTTTATTTTTAATACTCATAATTGATGTGTGAATGAGATTTATGAAAAATAAAAGTATGCTGTTCTTATAATCTTCATGGTTTCCTTTCAAATAATTTAGGCATATCATTTGTTTTCATTTAAGAACATATGAACCACTGGTTGTAGAAGTTGGAATATGTTCATATATAAAGGTACTAAAAATGTAAAGCTAAAGATATAATCATTCCAGAATGCTTGCATTTATCTTAAAAAGATCAAATGTTGTGTAAGACGTATGGTAGGTACTTTCTCTTCATTCATGTTGATATATTATTGAATCTCTCCTACTTAAAAAGAGATCTTCAAAATAATTTTCAGTGTAGACTAAGGAGACACAAAGAAAAACAACAACTCCCAAATGAAACAGAGAAACTTAGGAGAGATCTGATATTTATAACTCAAATATTCTTACTTTCTTATCACCCTTATGCAACTATATAATTTATTGGTCCTTGATTGAGCATATTCTTAAGTTAAAATATTGGGACTATCCAAAAGTGTCATCTAATTTATTGCTCCTCAAAATGTAGTCTCAGGCCAACAGACTTGCCATCACTGGGAGCTCAATAGACATGTAGTTGTTCAGCCTACACCCTAAACCTCTTAAATAAAAGCTGCATTTTGACATGGCTCTCCTGGTGAATCTTCTGTGGATAAGGACTATTTTGTTATCTAATTGAAGCAAACTGCATCAGGTAGTCCTTAATTAAATATATTCTGAAAACTCGATAAGTAATAACGGTATGTGCAAACAGGTGTATGCACACGTGTACATGTGAATATGCTTACTAGATTCTATTTTTAGATTAATATGTGTAACTTTTTATTTTCATGATATATTTCTAACCTTTACAAGTAGGCCCTGGTTGGTGTGGCTCAGTTGGTTGGAGCATCATCCCATGCACTGGAAGGTCTGGAGTTCGATTCACAGTCAGGGCACATACCTAGGTTGCAGGTTCAATCCCTAGTGGGGCACCTACAAGAGGCAACTGATCCATGTATCTCTCTCACATTGATGTTCTCTCTCTCTCTCTCTTTCTTCTTCCCTCTCTAAAATCAATTAAGTAATAACATAAACAAATACACTTTACAAATAGTTATTGTGTCAGTGAGGAATAACCTAAAATTATAAATTCTATAATCAAAGAAAATCATCAAATTTTTGTAGTAAGATTTACTATATTTATAGTTTCTCACTTTTGCCTTAAAAATGAAATAAAACTTGCTCAGTTGTTAATTATTTTAGTATTTCTGATGAAAAGCAATATTGCACCAAATTTAGATGTATAATAAAAAAGGAATTCTATTCACAATAAATACAAAGAAAAAGAAGACATTTTAAATTGTATTCCCTTTAGACTTGGTTAAAATTGGTCATATTAGATGTTGATGATTGGAGATTCAACTGCTGTTGCTGTGAATGCTATTAATCCAATATTATAACAATGCAAATATTTGCCCACTCGCATGAGTTAATTTTAATTGAAAAGACCATAATGAGGCAGAAGTTGTTCTATTCAACTCTAAGAGAAACAAAAAAACCCCCCACAAAACAAAATTAGTAGAAAATTGTGATAATAATAGTACTGAAAATATCATTCACTGAGAAGATGTGTTTCCTTTCAATTGTTGTTAGTAAAACTAGAATAATTGTAAAATTTTGTCATAAAAAAGAAGCCACAGTTTATTTTTCATGTTAATTTGAATTATAGAACTACATGCATTGGAATATAATGTGATTTTTGCAAGTTATTATAATTGATTAATGATAATCATATACAAATACCAGTTGCCACTTTGATATAGCTTACTTGAGAGTCAAATACAGCAGCAATTAAGTTATTGACTAGATGATTAAAGGAAACCTAAACCATCAAGCGGTTTTAGTTGACAAGATAGATCTGAAACTAAAATAAGAATTTCACCACAAGATGAACAGGGTTAATACAACAATTCAAAAACAATTATTGATTTTCTTTTGATGCCAAGCACTGCAATAAGTTCTGGGTCTAAAAAGATTAGTTGGGCTCTACATTAAGAAACTTACCATTTCTCACTTGCCTGTCATCATCTAGTAGATTCTTTACCTCCATTATTACTTTTAAGAAAATTTGATTTTAGTTAATTTACTGAAGATGTAAAGTCAGAAACCTTAATTGGTGCCAAGGTGAAGGAGTATTGAGGGAGGATATTTAATCAATTAGCAGGAACAGATATACTTTAAATTGGTTGTAAGAGACTCAGGAGAGTCAAGAGCTGTACAGTAAGCTATTCAATTACATGTGTTAGAGTTTTTCACATTCCTTTGCATTGAATTATTTTGATTTGCAACTTTGATAACCATGTTATCAAAGATCATGTAATGAATATGCTTTAGTAACACTTAGATGTAAGTTTCTTTTACTTCACAGGAAACTTTTACAGAAGCAAATAATCATCTGCATCTTTCTCCACTCAGTGATTTTCAAACAAGGTAGGAAATGGATTCTTTACTCCAACCTAAAATCTCCTGGTGTAAGAGAATTGTTGCAAAGCTGTTTCCAGTGCTGTCCTGCATTAACACTTTATTCTTGCTCTTGTTTTTACAAGGGTAACTCTGGTTTAGATATAGTAGCTCTGCCTTTTTTCCATGGAAAATAATCATTTACATTAATACCAGTAGAAGTTAGAGACTTGTCTGGCTGTTATATCATGTGAAAATATTTGACTTCTGATATTTTTAGAAACGTGCTTGGAAAAAAAGTAACTTTCAAGAAATACTGAAGATAGAGCAAGCAAACATTGCTAAATTTTAGAAAATGACATTTCCATAATGTTTAATTAGAAATCAATTAAATTAATGATTGGCTACATAAGTTGAAGTAAGTATTAAGGTAATGTAGGAGAAATCCACAAATAATGCTGACATCACTATACTTACCTAATAATTTCTGCAATTTACTTCATTCCAAAACCAACCCTTAACTTACATTATTTGGAACATTTCAAAAAAAATTTCAATGGTGGTGGTCAGATACTATATGAGCTAATACACACACACACACAAACATACACACACACAAAAGTATCCTATATAATAAAAGCCTACTATGCTAAGTGTCCATTCATCCGGTGACCGGTTGACTGTTCAACCAATCAAAGTGTAATATGCTAATGATATGCTAAGGCAGCTCAACTGCTCACTTTGATGTGCCCTGACCACCAGGGTGCAGTTGCTCTGACCAGTAGGTTAACTTGCTGCTAGGGTCTGATTGATTGGGACTGACCGAGATGGGCTGGGGACACCCTGGAGCCGTCCTGTGGTCCCTCCCCACCCTGATTGTGCACAAGTGGGGCCCCTCCACCTGGTCTGTGACCTCTCACAATCTGGGACCCCTTGGGGAATGTCAGGGAGCTGGTTTCAGCCTGTTCCCTCAGGCCACTCCCCATGGGAGGGAGCCAGACACAGGGCTCATGGTTGGCGAGTGCTGCTGCTGCAGCAGCACAAGCCTCTCCAATCTGGACTGATTGGGTGCGAGCCTGTGGCAAGGGCAAGGGGGGGCGGGGATTAGCCCGAGCAGCAGGTAGGAGCTGCAGGCAGCCTTGGACTGTGGGTTTCAGCCCGATCCCCATTGGCCACCCAGAGGGACTCCACCCATGCACAAATTCGTGCACTGGGCCTCTAGTTTATATATAATCAAAGATCAATGCTTAAAATTTTCAGAATTCAACCCCATACATTCAAAATAGAAGCTATTCTATTTTGAAGCAATTGCGTTAAGCATTCATTTTTGTTTGTATGCCAATTACATGGAAATCTTCCAGTTGATATTACTGTTGGGAATGTTTTAAAGAAACTGTAAATTTAATTATATTGTACCAGCAAAATTTGGAGTCTCTGAAACTGAAACACAAAACTGTGCTCTGTATAGAGCTCGTACTCTAACTCGGGGGCTGTATAAGCCCCCTCCATAAAGTGTAGTGGCCTACGTTTCCTCAGGATTCAGTCATTTGCTGAGCTGAGGGAATGCAAGTTGAAACAAAATGAATGAGGTGGACAATTGATCTTATAGGATTATGGCATGGATTGATAATTATCATACTTTTTGACAATGCTATACTGTTTTAGGAAAGAATTTCATACAACCCAGCAGCCTTCTCATTTGTAATGTCCAACCTCTCTCAGACTGGGCAAGTTACCAGGTCACAATTCTGTGATACTCACATAAATTTTGTAACCCACTAGGGAATAGTTCATTCTTGGTTGATCCCATAGTGGATGGTGTTCATTTATGGTTAAAAATGGAGGCTAATAAATTATTTTGATTTAGTATTTATGGGGTAAAAGTGTGTAATTTACTGTGTTTTTTTAAACCCATGGAATAACTTCTCTTGATTCTACTTAAGTCCTTTCCCAGAGGAAAAGAAATTTAGTAAGAGTTGGAAGTGGACATTGGCCCTGGATAGAGGCTTCTGTTTTCTAGGATGTTAGCATTATGCCAGTTTCTGCTCACCTGGGTGGTCATTTTTAATGTGGACATTTTTCTAAGGAAGTAGACCGAAACCACTAAACATATTTGCTCCATGAGCTAAACCACAATAAAACTGAGGTCTCCTGTGCATAGCTTTCCTCACTCTTTGAATGCAGCTCATTCTTATTTTATTTCCATAAGAAACAAATGCCCTTTAGAAAGTTTCTCTTTGAAGTTTAAATGCAGTTGTGTAAGTGTGTGAATGCATGTGTATCCGAAATGCAATTACACGCAGGTATCTGATTAAATGATGACATGGCCGTTTCTTCGGGAGCATGAAGTGTCCTCTGAGGGTTTAAGCATGCCAGACCCCAGACCACATCTGGTTGATCAGTCATCGCCCACCTATTGTAAATGGGAACGCATGAAGTGGGAGAAAGTCTGGTGTCAGAAATGAGTAATAGAGTCCAGTACCGATAATGCTGTTCTAGATGTCTACTTGAAAGCAAACGCTGGGTTGTTTGTTTTTTTTTTCTTCTGATTTTTCTTTCTTTTTTTTTTTATTGCTTAAAGTATTACAAAGGGTATTACATATGTATCCATTTTATCCCCCTGCCCTAGACAGTCCCCTAGCCTCCCCTATCACCCAGTGTCTTATGTCCATTGGTTATGCTTATATGCATGCATACAAGTCCTTTAGTTGATCTCTTACCCCCCTACCTCCTGCCCCCCAACCCTCCCCGGCCTTCCCGCTGCAGTTTGACAATCTGTTTGAGGCAGCTCTGCCTCTGTATCTATTATTGTTCAAAAGTTTATAATGGTCTCTATTGTCCATGAATGAGTGAGATCATGTGGTATTTTTCCTTTATTGACTGGCTTATTTCACTTAGCATAATGCTCTCCAGTTCCATCCATAACGTTGCAAATGGTAAGAGTTCCTTCCTTTTTACAGCAGCATAGTATTCCATCGTGTAGATGTACCACAGTTTTCTAATCCATTCATCTACTGATGGGCACTTAGGCTGTTTCCAGATCTTAGCTATGGTGAATTGTGCTGCTATGAACATAGGGGTGCATATATCCTTTCTGACTGGTGTTTCTGGTTTCTTGGGATATATTCCTAGAAGTGGGATCACAGGGTCAAATGGGAGTTCCATTTTCAGTTTTTTAAGGAAACTCCATACTGTCTTCCATAGTGGCTGCACCAGTCTGCATTCCCACCAGCAGTGCACAAGTGTTCCTTTTTCTCCACATCCTCTCCAGCACTTGTCGTTTGTTGATTTGTTGATGATGCCAGTCTGACAGGTGTGAGATGGTACCTCATTGCTGTTTTGATTTGCATCTCTCGGATGATTAGTGACTTTGAGCATGTTTTCATATGTCTCTTGGCTTTCTGGATGTCCTCTTTTGAAAGGTGTCTATTTAGGTCCTTTGCCCATTTTTTGATTGGATTGTTTATCTTCCTTTTGTTAAGTTGTATGAGTTCCCTATAAATTTTGGAGATTAGGCCCTTATCAGATATGTCATTGGCAAATATGTTTTCCCACACAGTGGGTTTTCTCGTTGTTTTGTTGATGGTTTCTTTTGCTGTGCAGAAGCTTTTTATTTTGATGTAGTCCCATTTGTTCATTTTTTCTTTAGTTTCAAGTGCCCTAGGAGCTGTATCAGTGAAGAAATTGCTTCGGCATATGTCTGAGATTTTCTTGCCTTTGGATTCTTCTAGAATTTTTATGGTATCCTGTCGTACATTTAAGTCCTTTATCCATTTTGAGTTTATTTTTGTGTATGGTGTAAGTTGGTGGTCTAGTTTCATTTTCTTGCATATATCTGTCCAATTTTCCCAACACCATTTATTGAAGAGACTATCTTGGCTCCATTGTATGTTCTTGCCTCCTTTGTCAAATATTAATTGAGCATATTGGTTCGGGCCGATTTCTGGGCTCTCTATTCTATTCCATTGATCTATATGCCTATTCTTGTGCCAGTACCAGGCAGTTTTGAGAACAGTGGCTTTGTAATACAACTTGATATCTGGTATTGAGATCCCACCTACTTTGTTCTTTTTCAGGATTGCTGCAGCTATTCGGGGTCTTTTTTTATTCCAGATGAATTTTTGGAAAGTTCGTTCTAGATCTCTGAAGTATGCTGTTGGTACTTTAATGGGAAGTGCGTTGAATTTATAGATTGCTTTGGGTAGTATGGACATTTTAATGATGTTGATTCTACCAATCCATGAACACGGTATGTTCTTCCATCTGTTTATGTCTTCCTCTATGTCTTTTTTCAACGTCCTGTAGTTTTCTGAGTAGAGGTCTTTTACCTCTTTAGTTAAGTTTATTCCTAGGTAGCTTAATTTTTTTGGTGCAATGGTAAACGGGATTGTTTTTATAATCTCTCTTTCTGAAAGTTCACTATTGGTGTATAGAAATGCCTCAGATTTCTTGGGGTTAATTTTGTATCCTGCTATATTTCCAAATTCATGTATTAAGTCTAGTAGCTTTTTGATGGAATCTCTAGGGTTTTGTATGTATAATATCATGTCGTCTGCAAATAAGGACAGTTTTACTTCCTCTTTTCCAATTTGGATGCCTTTTATTTCTTCTTCTTGCCGAATTGCAATGGCTAACACTTCCAGTACTATGTTGAACAGGAGTGGTGAGAGGGGGCATCCCTGTCTTGTTCCTGTTCTTAGGGGAAATGGTGTTAGTTTTTGTCCGTTGAGTATGATGTTGGCTGGGCCTGTCATATATGGCTTTTATTATGTTGAGGTATGATCCTTCTACTCCCACCTTGCTGAGAGTTTTTATCAAAAATGGGTGTTGAATTTTGTCAAATGCTTTTTCTGCATCAATTGATATGACCATGTGGTTTTTTTCTTTCAATTTGTTTATGTGATGTATCACGTTTATTGATTTGCGGATATTGTACCATCCTTGCATCCCTGGGATAAATCCTACTTGGTCATGGTGTATGATCTTTCTGATGTACTGCTGGATCCGATTTGCTAAGATTTTGTTGAGGATTTTGGCATCTATGTTCATGAGGGATATTGGCCTGTAATTCTCTTTCATTGTGTTGTCTTTACCTGGTTTTGGTATTAGGGTGATGCTGGCTTCATAGAATGAGCTTGGAAGTGTTCCTTCCTCTTGAATTTTTTGTAGTAGTCTGAGGAGGATAGGTTTTAGTTCTTCCTTGAATGTTTGGTAAAACTCCCCTGTGAAGCCATCTGGTCCTGGGCTTTTGTTTGCTGGAAGCTTTTTGATGACTGCTTCAATTTCTTCCATAGTTATTGGCCTGTTGAGATTTTTAGATTCTTCCTGATTGAGTTTTGGAATGCTGTATTTTTCTAGGAATTTGTCCATTTCCTCCAGGTTGTCTAGTTTGTTGGAGTAAAGCTGTCCATAGTATTTTTTAACAATCATTTGTATTTCTGTGGGGTCTGTTGTTATTTCGCCTCTATCGTTTCTGATTTTATTTATTTGGGTCCTCTCTCTCTGCTTCTTGGTGAGTCTGGCTAGAGGTTTATCAATCTTGTTTATCCTTTCAAAGAACCAGCTCTTGGTTTCATTGATTTTCTGTATTGTTTTTTTGGTCTCTATGTCATTTATTTCTGCTCTAATCTTTATTATCTCCTTCCTTCTGCTCACTCTGGGGTTTTCTTGTTGCTCTCTTTCTAATTCTTTGAGTTGTAGAGTTAGATGATTTACTACCATTTTTTCTTGTTTTTTGAGATAGGCCTGTAGAGCTATAAACTTCCCTCTCAGGACTGCTTTCAATGTGTCCCATAGGTTTTGGATTGTTGTGTTTTCATTGTCATTAGTTTCCAGGATGTTTTTAATTTCTTCTTTGATCTCATTGGTAACCCAATCAATATTTAATAGCATGCTATTCAGCTTCCAGGTGTTTGAGTATTTTGGGTTGTTTTTATTGTAGTTTATTTCTAATATTATGCCATCGTGGTCTGCGAAGACGCTTTTTATGATTTCAATCTTCTTGAATTTGGGGATACTTTGCTTGTGACCCAATATGTGGTCTATTTTTGAATATGTCCCATGAGCACCTGAGAAGAACGTATATTCTCTGGCTTTGGGGTGAAGTGTTCTGAAGATGTCTATTAAGTCCATCTGATATAGTGAGTCATTTAGGATTGCTGTATCTTTGCTGGTTGTTTGTCTATAGGACTTATCCAGTGCTGTCAATGGTGTATTAAAGTCCCCTACTATGATTGTATTGTTGTCGATCTCTCCTTTGATATTTTCCAGGAGTTTTTTTTATGAATTTGGGTGCTCCTACATTGGGTGCATATATGTTTACCAGGGTTATATCTTCTTGTTGTATTGATCCCTTTAGTATTATGAAGTGGCCTTCCTTATCTCTTGTTAAGGCCTTCACTTTGAGGTCTATTTTGTCCGATATAAGTATTGCTACCCCAGCTTTCTTTTCCTTTCCATTTGCCTGAAAGATATTTTTCCATCCTTTCACTTTCAGTCTGTGTGAGTCCCTTCTAATGAGGTGAGTTTCTTGTAGACAGCAGATGTATGGGTCATGTTTTTTTATCCATTCAGCCACTTGATGTCTTTTGGTTGGAGCATTTAGTCCGTTTACGTTTAAAGTTATTATTGAAAGGTACTTGTTTGTAGCCATTTCTTTTTTTGTGTGGCTGTTTTCTTTCTGAGCTTTTTATTTCTTATTTTTATACCAGTCCCTTTAGCATTCCTTGCATTGCTGGCTTGGTGGTGACAAACTCCCTTACTCTTTTTTTGTCTGTGAAGCTTCTTATTTCCCCTTCAAGTTTGAATGATAGCCTTGCTGGATAGAGTATTCTTGGATTCAGTCCTTTGCTTTGCATCACTTTGTAAATTTCAGTCCATTCTTTTCTGGCCTGATGTGTTTCTGTTGAGAAGTCATTTGACAATCTAATGGGAGATCCCTTGTATGTAACTTTCCGTCTCTCTCTTGCAGCCTGTAAGATTCTCTCTTTGTCCTGAACATTTGCCATGGTGATTATGATGTGTCTTGGTGTGGGTCTTTTCGGGTTCACCTTGTTTGGGACTCTCTGGGCTTGTGTGACTTTTTTCTTCCCCACCTCAGGAAAGTTTTCTGATATTATTTCTTCGAGTAGGTTTTCTAATCCTTGTTCATCCTTCTGTTGTTCTGGTACTCCTATTATTCGTATGTTTTTTCGTTTCATGTTGTCCCAAAGCTCCCTTAGGCTCTCCTCCTGTCTTTTAATTTTTTTCTCCAATTGCAGTACATTTTGGGTGTGTTTTGCTTCCTTGTCTTCTAATTCACTTATTCGGTCCTCCGCTTCTCCTAGTCTACTGTTGATACTTTCAATGGAGTTTTTCATTGCAGCTATATCACTCTTCATTTCTTCTTGGGTCTTACTTAGGTTGTTGATTTTTTCATCTGTTTCTTCTAGCTTCTTCCATATGTTATCGATTTTTTCATCTGTTTCTTCTAGCTTCTTCCATGTGTTATCGATTTTTTCATCTGTTTCTTCTTGCTTCTTGCAGAGGTTGTCGATTTTTTCCTCCATCCGGTTTATGCACTCTAGGATCCTTATTCTGAATTCTTTATCTGTCATGTTGCATGCCTCTGTATTACTTAGCTGCTTTTCTGGAGAGTCCTCCTTCTCTTTCCTTTGGGGGTTTCTTTGTCTACCCATGTTTGATCTCACTGACATATCTAGACGTTGAGTTGTTCAGTGGTTGCTCCCTTGGTGGCAGTGACCCCTTGGTCTGTGGTTGCTCTTCGGGCGGTTGCGGTAGCAGCTGCTCTTCAGTTGTCAGCAGCTCCTTTGGTGGGTGCTGTTCACAGCTGTGGTGGCTCTTCTGGCTGGTGGGGCGAGGTTTCACGTACAGCTGCTGTTCCTCAGCAGAGGATGAGGTGCTCAGGAGGTTGCTGTTGCTTGGATCTGCTGCGTTGATTTAAAGGCACAAAATACAACACAACAAGGCACCACGTACCAGGCACTATACACAAATATATTCACGATATTAATAACCCCAATTAAAGGTGACCACCTGAATTAAGAGAATTAGGGGATAAGGAAGAAGGAAGAGAAAAAGATAAAAGAGAAAAAGGAAAAGAAAAGTAGGGACCAAAAAAAGGGAGTGCAAAAATGAAATTGGGAAAAAGGAAGGGGGAAAATAAAAGCGAGAAAAGAAAAGAAAAAAAAAAAGAGCGAAAAGAGAGAATGAAGTGGAAGAGAGAAGAGACTTTTTATATGAGGAGAATACTCCTATAGAACAGCCATTAATCCCAACAAATTCCAGCAACAGCTCCCTGGATATGAATGCAAACTAGAAACAACCAATAATATAACGATGAAAATAGAATGGTGAACACTAATCCCAAAATAAAATAAAGAAAAAATAAAATGGCACTTTAAAAAATGGTAAAATGGTAGCAGTAATAATACTGGTTAAAAATAAGAAGATAGTAATTAAAAGGGTAAAATCAGGTGATGGAAAAAGAAGAAAAGAAAGAAAAAAGAAAAAAAAAAAGAACAAAAAAAAAAGAATGAAAAAAAATTGGTTTCTTAGTTAAAAAGTGAAAAAAGAAAAAAAATTGCAGTAGTGGAGGTCCTTCATTTCTTCTATTCTTCAGTGTGGCTCGCCTTAGACCTTCCAGGTATTTAGGAGAGTGTTGAGTTTCCCTGCGATATACTGTTCCTCTGTGTTGTAAACCACAGTCCTTATTTTAAAGCATGCCGCATTTATTTCCCAGACTGCCTTATTTTGTGTTTCGCAAAGAGTCAGTTTGTGGGTCAGCCTCTGGGTGGCAGTGTTCTGGGGTTGGCCTCTGAGGCTATAGGGCCTCTCTGTCCAGTGGAAGTTCACTGCCCAGAGCTGACTGCGTAATAGTTAGTTACCGGCGCTGTGTTGTTGCTGGGATTGAAAATCCCCCTATAGGCCAGACCCTGTTAACTCCCAGGGACTGATCAGGTTATCTTAATCCTTGATCTCCTACAGGGTGGAATCTGGGTGTGGCTGTGCTCCTTGCCTGCGGGCTGGGGGGAGGAGACTCACTCTCAGGAGCGGGTGGCTGCCCCAGTCCTGGGCTCAGGGGTGTCTCAGCACTCAATTCACTACCACCTCTCCCGGCTTCCCCTCTTTCCCCAGTCTCTCCCCAGATTCCACTCCTCAGCACACTCTCCCTCTCTTCAGCACAGGTGAGTGTCTGTATCCGAAATGTCCCATGAACAGGATTCAGTGAAAACAAACAAACAAATGCCGGCCGCGGAAACGGGGAAGGGTTGGTTTCTGTAAGCTTCTTCTCTTACCGGGACTGCATGGTCAGGTCAGCTCTTCAGGCTGCCCCCTTTAGGCTCAGTCCTCCGTGATCACAGAACCCAGCTCTCAATTTCCCTGGCGGCGCCAGGAATCCCGCGGTTCTCCTTTCCCCCGTCAGGGGCTGTGCCTGTCCCAGGGGACGCGGCTGTCTGCCACGCGGTCTCCCTCCGACTCTCTGGGCTCAGAGGTCTGGCAAACTTTCCTGCCCAAATCCCTGGTTTTTTTTTACCTTTCCAGGGGAGTTCTGCTCTTCCCGGCTGCAAACCCTCTCACCAGCTGAGCAATTTCGCCAATTCGGTGTGAGTGTTACTAGCTTCAGCTGCTTGCTCCATTTGCTCTGGGACACGACCTGGGACATGTCTGCCTATATCGCCGCCATCTTGGTTCCTCCAAACGCTGGGTTTTTATGATTTTTCTTCTAAAGTTATTTCCTCAACATCACTTCGGAGACTACATAGTCCTGTCTTTCCTTTTTGAAAAATTTTCTTCCTTCATCTATGTCAGCCTCTGTCACCCATCGAAAGAGAAAAGGACCATTACTCTTCGATCCGGAACCCTCCAGGTAAGGCAGGGAGCCTGGCCAGGTTCAGTAACTCCCCGGAGACTGCCATGGGAAGGCTGGAGCCTTGATCTGATGCTTAGCCCTGTTCTTTGTGCTATTTCTGGCTGCCCGGGAGGCAGGAAAGCATCTCATCAGTTTGAAGGAGAGTATGACTTTCTTAAAATTAATAACCTACACAAACAACCAGTGCTGTGATTTTTCCCCCTTCATAGCACTGAGAAATAAATAAAGGAATTCCAAACATCAACTGAGCATATATTGCTCCAGTTTACCTAGGCAGATATTTCTTCTTCTAGTATGTATTTGTATCCTTAAATGTATCATTCTTTTGATTTCTTAAAGCACAGGTGATATTTTTGAGTTTGATATATTTCTCTAAAAGGTCTGTATTATCTTGGGTAAGCAATCTATATAAAATGCATATTCAAGATAAATATCATACTCACTATTCTGTGAAATTGAAGTAGTGCTCTCTCAGCTGCCTTATGATCCTAAATATAAATAAACTGATCATGTTTCTCAGACAGTACACAAAAGGGATTGCTCTGAAGCTGCGCTGTGATGGGCAGAAGTAGAGAGATAGTTTGCTTGCAAGATTAGATGTACAAATTAGCACAACCATAGGTACTGATGGTTCATCACTGGTGATTTTAAAGCCCAGATGCCAAACTAACCTAAAACCAATATATTAATAGAAACTGTCATTATTGCCATGTTTAAAATGAAAATTAATACTTATATTTTATTGATTAAATGTGAATACCATTTTAAATAATATAATTAATATATAGATTCAAAAACAACTTTTAAAATTACATTTTATTCAAAAGTGCACTGTGTTAATGCATCTTGGTATATGTGATTACACATGCATATTACACACATATACAATATTAAGAAATCAGACATGTTTATATCACTTTGAAAAAATGTGGAAAGGAAGCGTCAATAGACTGGAAAGCTAAAATCAATTTTACAATAAGTATATAATCTGCAAAACAAAAACAGTAAATCAAGTCGTAAAATTCCCCAATTGCTGTGGTTTGTCAGAACAGGAAACACCATTTTCTTCCTTGGTTTTCATCTAGTTTGGAAGTGTAGGCAGTTTACATCCACCCCCCCCGCCCCCTGCCCCCTGATAGCAATAACCACGTTGTAATTGGTGATTCTGCATGGCGAATAAAGCAAAGGACTGAATCAATTCCTGGTCGATAGAAACTGACTGTGTTGGCGGTGGACTCTTATTTCCTTGCAGACAGTTAAAGCCGCTCCGGGCAAAGGCTGTTTCATTATTATCGATGATGGAGAATCGAGCCGAGTGCCACCTGTATAACACAGTCACAGCTCTCGGATTGCTGCGCTGCATTGTTTCTTGATCTTTTGTAGGGATGGTCTAGTTATTTGAAGTCACATTAATACAGATACTTATGATAATCGTCTTAGTTTCTACCACTTGCTAGAGCATATACAGCAATTATTATACAATCATGTAATCGTTGGCAAAATCATTCTTTTTCTCTTCTTTAATCAATCCACAAGCCTCAAGGCAGTCATAAGTATCAACCAGTGATGGCTCCTTCTCTTCACCACTCCCGCCCCTGTCACATTTCTAAGGTTACATCTGCAGCTCAGCAATCCAGGAAAATACATGTTGCAGAAAAACAAAGGAATAGTCATAATAGTTCCACTTACTGAAAATAGTAGTACTTCTCTCTAAATTAAGTGCATAATTGGCAAGCCTTATTTATACTCTCAGAGGGATTAGCTTTTATTGATCTAATTAGGATGAAGCTCTGAAATAGCTTGCCAGTCAACCTGATAGAGCGGCAGCTGCACATTGTTCTAGTCTCCAAACAAAAAGTGGAATTTGTGGGTGAAAATAAAGCACACTATTCTAGACCTATGCTCCGCCCACAAGAAACAAGTCCTGATGGAAAGATCTCGCCAGAAATTAAATGTTATATTCCTAACTACAAGATGGAAAAGAAGGCTTATAAATATTATTTCTATGGCGAGTATCATGATACTATTAACGCTATAAACAGAAGACCTTTTTTAAGATCATAAAAACATTAATTGGTCTTAAATTATTCAAATTTACTTGAACAAATAAATCCTTTGCCCTTTGTAGTTATTCTAATATCTTTCCTTTCTTAAGTTTTTGATCATAGGTATTACAAATAATTCCTAACAAATGTCTTACTTCCCATTTACAAGCCAATGTGGTAAATTATAAGCAGGATTAAACTCCTAAACAATTAGGAAGAATGGGCAAAGATGTCTTTTTCTAATGAAATTGCTGTGCACAGAAGATGGGTTTGAGCTTACTGACTCAGTGGTCAGTTAGGCCCTCTGAGCATGTGTGGCTGCACTCACTGACCAAACTCCATTAAGATAGTTCCACTGACTTATCCCTCAGCAATGATGAACAACCATGGACACAAAGTCAATATTTTAGTGAAAATTAGCAGATAAAGTAATGGCCCTTCATTTTTAAGATTGCACCAATTTTGAGCCATAATTCAGCCCAGAATGAGAAGAGCTGAAATAGGAAGTATATTTGGTACTGCTAAGATGATGGAATTAATTGGCAGAGGTTCCAGAAAGTTGTTTGCATTTAAACAGATGCAAAAAAAAATTGTTCAGCTTGTAAGATATTTAATGAGGACTTCTGGCATTTGAAAATATAAAATTCAATACAAATATGCATTTCCTTTTATTGCATTTCAAAACATTTCTATATTCCAATTTCTGAGAGACATAAAATGTATTAACAGTTAATTTGATTAGTATATGACAGCTCTTACATAATATTATACTTATATTATTTTCCCCTATGAAACTTTCATTTTCATTTATATGCAAAATATCATTTTTTCCTGTAATTGTAGTAAAATTTTCTAATGTTTGCATAATTTAGATAATATAAGTCCAAGAAATATAGCTTTTAAAAAGTATACCTACTTTAATAATGCAGTTCAATCTTTCTCTCATAATCTCTGTCATCTCTTTTTCACTCTATCTCCTTTCTTACCCATACACACACACATGCATGTACATACATGCACCTCAATATATATGTACATATTTATATTGCTACCCCTTTGCTTCAATTTCTCAATTTTATATGAGATGTACAATTGAATAAGCTGTAATATTTCAAGTTATGTAGGTTTGTTTTTTTTAACAAGTAACCACTGTGTTAGACATCAACAGCATGTAACTCTCATCATATGATCTGATAGCTCATTAGAGAAAAATACTTATAGTACATTGTGATAAATGATTATAGTATTACAGTGCATAATACTGCCTGTGTGACTTGGAGTTCCCTTTTGAGAGGAGGGTTATTTGAACTTTCTCAGGAAGAATCAGTAATAGATTATCAGCCAAGAAGTGGGCCAGGATATTCAGTATGGGGAAAGAGCAAAATCTTCAGTGAGGTCATACAGAGAGATGGCCACATAGCACATAATGATTGCCAAGAAAGATGATTCCAGAGAGATGTGTTGTTCCAAATCACAAAGGTCTTTAAACACTATGTCAAAGAGTTTGGATTATATTCAGAAAGCAGTGCATGATGGCAAGAGATCTTTTAATCAATGAAATGACATATTCTGATTTATTTATTAGGACAGTAAATTTGTCAGCAATGTGAACAGTGGACCAAAGTCTAGGAGATCTGGCAGCCAGCAAACTATTTTGGAGGTTGTAAAAATAGTGCAGACAAGAGATGAGGAAACCACAGTATTTCTTTTAGCATTAAAAAAATGTTATGGAGATAAATTAGGGAGATTGGATTCAGGATATATGTTTTTGTAATAAACAGGATTTGGTAATACCTTTAATTTGAGATGGGAGGGGAACTTGGTGGGTAATGGGGACATGAAGTAACAAAAGAGATACATGATGAATAATACCAAGTGTTGGTGAAGGTAAGAATGTGCAGCGAACAAACTAAACATTCATGCTGACAGGGAATCAAGGTCAATATCCTGAAAGCCTGGCATTCAGTACAGTTGCAGGGACTAGAAATGAAGGCACAGCACTCATCCAAGTGTAGAAGGGGAATGGAAGCCATGATGGCAATTGTTACCATGATGCAATTCAACTTCACTTGAACAAATGAAGCTGAAATGGTACAAAATATGGTAAGAAGATTTTAGAACTCCGGGGCACACAGAGAGAGGCCAGGCAAAGAAACAGGAACACATCAAAGGTGACAGGAGTGTTATAAGAAAGAACTCAAGGAGAAGGGAGGTTCCAGCAGCTTCCAGATACCAGCAACAAAGGAAAAAAGAACTAAAAATGGACTCTTGTGTCTGGTCACTAGTGATTATAGGAAGACAAGCTTCTGTAGAGCAGTGGTTCTTAGCTAGGAGTCATCTTGTGATCCACAGATCTTAGCAATATTTGGAGACATTTCTGATTGTCACACCTTGGATCCCATTGTTATCTAGTAGGTAGTGTGCAAAGATGCTGCTAAACATCTTACAATGCACAATGGAACTTCCACAGCAAAGAATTATCCAGCCTCAGATGTTAATATTGCTGAGGATGAGAAACTGCAATAGAGTGATAAGGGTATTCACAATAGCCAAGACATAGAAACAACCTAAGTGTCTTTCAACAAACGATGGATAAAGAGGATGTACATATACACAGTGGAATACTACACACCCATAAAAAGATGGCATATTGTCATTTACAACAACATGGATGGATCTTAAGAGTATTTATATGTAGTGAAATAAGTCAGACAGAAAAGGACAGGAACTGCATAATTTCATTCAGATGTGCAATATAAAACAGAAAGCAACAAGTTAACAACCAAAACAAACATACAAACAAAGAAAAAACTAACTTGTATATACAAACAACAGAATCATGGTTACCAGAGGGGATGGAGTGTGGGGAGGAGACGAAGAGGGTCAACTGCATGGTGATGGAAGGAGACTAGACTTCAGGTGGTAAGCACATAATCGAATATAGAGATGCTGTAGTATAAAATTGTACACCTGAAATTTATACAACCAGTGTTACCCCAATAAATGTAATACAGTTTCTTAAAAAGAGTACAGAGTAGTTCTTAAAGAGTTGATCCAAGAATTTGAATTTAAGAGATAAACTCTATCAAGACCAAGCAAACTATAGAGAAGTTAGAAGCAGTTTTGTATTTAGAAGCCAACGGATATGGGAAAAATTAAATAAAATGTTTAGCAGAATGTTTGGGAAATATGCTGTATACAGAATGAAGGAGAATATCACCTAGAAAATACTCTTAGTTAAATCATATTGTCATATATGACTTTTTATTGAAGCATACAAAAATGAATGTATGCATAAAAATGAGACTTGAAGCCATATATGCAAATTGGATTTAAAACAAAGGTAATATAAATGCACATAAAAGTATTAATATTGATGTCAACAAAAAATGTATGGCATAAGGAACAGATAACTTTCATGAAGAAAGAATAAAATTCCCTACTATTCAAAGGTTATATAAATGCTGGTCAACATTTAACCTTTTGCAGGTCAGAAATAAAGACTATTAAATGATAGTTATGAGGATACTATATACAGAATAATTCGATCAAAGGCAAAAAGTTTCAGATATATGTGGCATTGATTCAGTAAGTTTGCAAAGACACATTCATTTAATAGAGGTAAATTAATCAGGGCCACCCTTGGTTCCAGCATTGTGGAAATATGCAGAGTTGTCTGGGTTATAGAAATATGCAGAGTTGATGCAGAATCTCTCAGTGACACCACCCCTAACAACATAATCTTGGACACAGTTCTTATTCTCTTCGAGAGCATCTGGTTTCTTTTTGGGTTAGAAAGAGGATTAGCAACGTTTCATTTCAACTTCCTCTTTCTATACTCTTCTCCCTTATTAATCCTGGAGAAACGTTACCCTCCTGTTGCTTTAAATTCCCAAAACCCTGTCTTAAAATGCCCTCTGCTCCCAAATAGCCATACATCCAGGCCTATTCCTGCTCACCAATGTTGGCTTTATTTTGGTGACCATCTGGTTGAAATGGCATTTTAATTTATCTCATGCTAAACCGTGTAGTTTCAACCAATCGTTGGAAACTATGACCAGAGTTATTTTTTTTCTTTCCCAGCACAGTGAGTTACTTTTTCTTACATTAAATTGAAACCTTTACAGAACCATGTTTTCACTGTCAAGTTTGCCTTAGCCTAACCCACACATTTTCCTGCACTGTACTTTTATATTACTGCTCTTTCCCTGAATGCATTTGAATAATAGACACAGAGTTTAAGCCAGCCTTCTCAAATGCTAATGTGCATACGAATCACCTGGAGATCTTGTTAAAATTGCAGATTCTGATTCTGTAGGTCTTGAGTAGGGTATGAAATTTTATTCCCAGAAATTCCAGGTAATTCTGATGATTCTGTGCCAACCAAGGACCATTTTTTGAGTAGCAAGGATTCAAGGAAGTGCTGATTCTGCTAGGAATCTATTACTCAAATAAATCAATAATTAGAAAGACCTACCAAGTAATAATTGTTCAGCAAGTGAAGACTGCTGCTATTTATACTGTCAGTTTTTCTGGCATGCTTTTTGTTGTTGTTTGTTTTCTTTTCTTTTAGTTTAATGAAGGTGCTCCATTTTGGGATACCTGTATTCTAATCATTTTTATCCCAATAAAGTGCAATGGCAAGACAAGAAGAGACAAATCCAATACTGGGTTCTCTATATCCTTTATTTTCTATAAAATGTAGAACCAATTAAAATATAAATAAACTGATGATTTTCAGTACTCTTTCTCAAAATGGGTATTTTTTAATCATCTAATCATCCAAGCTGAACATGGAAGCTACCATTATTCCCTGGACTGACCTGCTTGATCAGAGAATGACAGTATGGCCCACTTATTACTCTTGGAAGAAATTGTCTACTTCCTCTTTTGCTCATATATAATGCATAGAGAAATCTTGTTCTAATCTATTATTTTAGAGGCATATTATTAATACATATAATTTCCATTATGCCAACTGTCTCATGAGTGAAATAAGCGATAGGGTTTATCTTAACTGAAAACAATTTTTGTGATATTGCAATGCTCTCAGTTACCAACAAAATATATAATAATAAAAGCATAATATGCTAATTAGACTGGACATTCTTCTGGATGACCTTCTCATGAAGCTAGGGCTACAAGGGCAGCCTGGGTCCCAGGTGCCGGCTGGAGGCCAGAGGGAAAGCCCCGGTCCTGAGTGCTAGAGGGAATCCAGTGCCGGCAGCCAGGGGAAGGAAGGCCTACTCTTGCACGAATTTCGTGTATTGGGCCTCTAGTAAATATATACGATGCCAGAATTGTTGACCAGTTTCTATTCTGCAAGCACTACCCTCCAAAATTGGTTCTCTGGGGAGTAAAATATAGGGGAAGGTGGCCAGAGAATTCTGATTACATTGCAGGTCAGAAGAACTGATACTTAATGAGATAATTAAAAATACAGTCATCATTTGGGTAGAGAATGTACAGGTTCAAAGGACCATGAAAGCAATATAAGAAACTGAAATTACATGACATGACATTTTAAAAATGTTTTTTAAATGACTTATTTTGTATGTTTTTATCCAATATAAACACCTAATTCTAAGACTTTAAACCAATATTGATTGTCTGCTTTAGATTAGGCACTTTTGTAACTGGGGATGGGCAGGTAGAAGCGGTAAAAAAAAAAATACCTTCATGAGCTTTCACTATAGCTGAGAGAAACAGACATATACTCTGTCAGATGGTATTAAGTGCTATTAAGAAAACATTTACCAGGCATAGATCATGCCAAGGTCAAGTGGAGACCTGTAGGGAATGAGAGAACAAGCCGTAAGATTAAAAGTTGAAACAAAATCTCATCATCACTGAGGTGAGCTGATGCTTGAGAAGCAGTGAAGAAGCTGATGTGTCTGGTAGAGAGAGAGAGGGAAGGATGCTCAGAAACCAGCCAGAGTGGTCATCCATCAGGCCATGTAGGCAAAGAAGGGACATTGCCCTAATGATGAGTTTTGACAGCCCTTTATATGAAACCAAAATATAAATAAAAGTACAGAATATGGTTAACCTGTAGATAATCTTAAAGGAATGACAAAGGCTTAGGCATAAAATTTTGCATAATATAATAGTTTACATTATGTTCATTTTATGTAGAATGAACAGTTCTTTTAAGTAGAATATTATCATTGTCATCTCCTAGCTGAAAGAATTACAAAAGTTAACTGGTAGCATGATTCACCAAAGAAATAACCACCAAAGTAATAGCCACTGTGGTTCTTTCCTAATACCACTTTCATCAACTGACCCCTAAAGATTGCCAAGACAGGTAGAACAAAATTAAGGCACCAATACACTTTCCTTTTAAGCTTATAATTCTAGGTCTGAGTATACTAGTAAACCAGAACAGTTTCGACAAACGCATTCTTTCTTTCTTTCTTTCTTTCTTTCTTTCTTTCTTTCTTTTTTTTTTAACATTCCATAGGCTGAAGTGGATAACGAGGGAAAGTGTGAGACCATAACAGGGAGAGAGTCAAGTCTAGGTTGAGCAATGAATACCTGCCACCAGAGCCAGGAGTCATGGTAAGTACCAAGTAAGGGGATTTGCCTGCATAGTTAAGATAAAACAAAATGAAACCAGCTCAAAGTTCAAACTTTCTCCCAGACCTCACTTACTGCCATAAAAGTGGTGGACTTGAGACTTGTCCAAGGCTTCTGATCTTTCCATTATGCCAACTGACTACAATATGAATTAATCATTAAAAAGTTATGATAGCCCAGTCGGTGTGGTTCTGTGGTTGAGGGTCGACCCATAAACCAGCAGGTCTTGGTTTGATTCGTGGTCAGGGCACCAGCAAGGGCATGCAGTAGGTAGCCAATCAATGATTCTCTCTCGTCATTGATGTTTCTATCCCTCTCCCTTCCTCCCTGAATTAAAAAAAAAAGCAAACACATTTTTTTAAAAAGTAATAATAAAGTTAAAGAATATTTTCTCCACAGAAATTATACTTGTCTTTTAATATCTTATCCTCATACTTTCTAACACACCTAATGGTCTATCTATATCTATATCTATATCATCTATATCTATATCTATATCTATATCTATATCTATATCTATATCTATATCTATATCTATATCTATATCTAATCTAGATCTAGATCTAGATCTATATCTATCTATATATAAAAAAGCCTAAGCCACTGGCCAACCGGCTGATGGCTATGACATGCACTGACCACCAGGGGGTAGACGCTCAATGCAGGAGCTGCTGAGCAACAGCAACGTTATAGAGTGCCCTCTCACACTCTCACACTCTGGAACCCCTTGGGGGATGTTGGGCTGCCAGTTTCAGCCCGATCCCCACTGGGCAGGCCGGGGGACCCCACTGGTGCACGAATCCATGCACCGGGCCTCTAGTATATATATATAAAAGCCTAAGCCACCGTTACAACTGAAAAACGGGAACAACCGGTCAACCAGTGATTATGATGCACACAGACCACCAGGAGGCAGACACTCAATGCAGGAGCTGCCCCCTGGTGGTGAGTGTGCTCCCATGGCAGGAGCGCCACTCAGCCAGAAGCTGGGCTCACGGCTGATGAGTGCAGCTGTGGCAGCTGGAGACACTCCTGCCACCACAGCAGCACTACCAGTGGCAAGCAGCAGCGGCAACACCAGGCTTCTCTACATCCCTCAGTGGGGTGTCAGACTGCCGGTTTCGGCCCAAAACCAGCAGTCCGGCATCCCCCGAGGGGTCCCGGATTGCAAGAGGGCACAGGCCAGGCTGAGGGACCCCACTCGTGCACAAATCCAGGCACCAGGCCTCTAATAGTCAAATAAGAACAATAATAACCAGAATTTATTCAGCATTTGATATAGGTTAGGCACTTTAAAAAATTACATGAATTTCTCACTTAGTCATGTATTAAATCATTTAATCTAATCATGTTTAATTCCCCTTTTAATCATATATCATACATCTCTTCACTTTCTATGCCTATGTTACTTTATGCTGCTGTAGGTTCTTAGAAAGTTCCAAGCTCGTTTCTGCTTCAGGGACTTTGCACTTTCTAGTTTCTCCTTGAAACAATACCTCTTCTGAGTTCTTTGCAAGAATTCCTTTCTTCAATTTTACTTAAGTTACTTAACCCAATGTCACCTATTCAGGAAACACCTTTCTATGCACTTTCTAGATATTTTTTAAAATATATTTTTATTGATTTTAGAGAGGAAGGGAGCTGGAGATAAAGATAGAAACATCAATGGTGAAAAAGAGTCATTGATCAGCTGCCTCCTGCACTGCCCACACTGGGGATCAAGCCCGCCACCTGGGCATGTGCCCTGACCAGGATCGAACGGTGACCTCCTGGTTCATAGGTTGACACTCAACCACTGAGCCATGCTGGCTAGGCTCTAGGTATTTTTAATATTTAAAAATAGTCTCTTTCATTTGGTTATTATATATAAGATATAAGATTAACCTATTTCATAAGTTATTTTACTATCCCTCTGATTGTTTAAGATTATGTTTTATTTATTACCTATCAGTCCATATTATTTAACTCACTAGAACATATGTATCTAGAGCATATGAACAGGCCTATTTTGTAGACAACAGTGAAATGTAATTAAAAAACACAATAAGATACCACATCACAGGCATTAAGTTGGCTAGAATGAAAACACACACACACACACACACACACACACACAACAGGCAATACCACCTAAAGTTCAGGAAATAAACAAATATCTCTCTCCCACTCTGCTTATGGGAAAGTAAAATGGCATAGCTGTTGTGGAATGCAGTCTGACAGTTCCTCAAAGGCTGTAAGTATAGAACAACCCCATGATTAAGAAATTTTACTCATAGGTTTATACCCAAGAGAATGAAAACCTATCCATGCAAAAATGTGGACATGATGCTGATAACAGCATTAGTCCCGTAAGTAAAAAAAGAAGTAGAAATAAGCCAAATGCTCATTACTGATGGCTGCATAAATTACTGTGGTATATCTACATAATGGTGCATTATTTGGCAATTTAAGGAAAGCACTGATACACACTACACCCTGACTAGACCTTGAAAAAATTAGTGTAAGAAATCAGTCACACAAAAAATCACATATAGTGTCATCTTATTTATTGAAATGTCCAGAATAAGCAAGCCCATAAAGACAGGAAGCAGATTAGTAGTTGCCTAGGGCTGGAGTAAAAGTGGCCAGTGCAATTGGAGAGTGATGCTAATGAGAATGGGAGCCCTTTTGGGGGCGATGAAAATGTTCTAAAATTGATTGTGGTGACGGTTGCTTAACACTAAATAAAAACCTTTGAATTGTGCACAAATGGGTAAATTATATGGTTTGTAAATTTCTTTTCAATGAAGACATAATAAAAGGGGGCTCTGTAGGTAAGTGGACTTTATTCTTTATTCCTTTGCCCAAAGATACAACAGTTTCCCCTTTATCTTTTATGTTTTAAACTTCTCCAGGAGAGGTACCCTGTACAGTGATGTGAAATGTAGTTAGTGGGAAGAATCCCGTTAAAGCATAATTAACTACTCTCTAACAATTTCAAAATGGTGATTTAAAAGTGGCCTTTTTTATAGCAAATGATACATTATTTTGCATCATATCAATTCATTTTTTGTGAAAGCTTTACATGATCATTGATCTGATTTCATTGAGGCATGCAAAAATCTCTAAAATTCCATCCTATCAGCACAAATCCTCCTTGTCCTGCAACAACATACAACCTGAATGGTGTGTCCTATCCGCAGGTTGGGTTCACTCAACATCTTGAACTGCTTTCAAACACTTGAAGTCAAAGCTTCGAATGCACCTTTTGGAATGCCTTTGCCCTTGGTTTTTACAACCTTGTGTATTTTAATAGAAATGTAATCCATATGGTTTTGATTCATTGATGCTTAAATCATCAACGCATCAGTCTTTCAGGGTGATCTGATATCCATGAAGACTATTGAGACTTTTTAAATAATCCTTTAGAGTATTTAAAAAAAAAAAGACACCAGGAACTTTTGCTTTTCCCAGGTAAATGAAAAAGCTGGGGAGTTCACTTTTGACATGTTCTAAACTTGTCTAAACACGCTCTCTCAGCTGCCATAGGCAGAGGGACAGCAAGGTGCTGGTGACATGCTCCCTATAAGTAAAAGTGCTGAAACATTTGATGAGACACAGAGAATGTGTAATTCAGAGCACATTTTACAGCACTCGTGGGCTTTTAGACCTTTTCATCGTAATAAAAAGTTCTAAAAGTATTAATTTGCATTACTGTGGATGCTGTTACTTATCTAGTTTTATATTTCCACATTTGAATGCATTACGCCTTACTCAATATTATTAAGCATTTTATTGCACTTTATTTGAAAAGTGCCCAGTAATCATTTTACATATACTTTTCACATAGGGTGTAAATTTATTTTTTACATGAGGTGTAAAGAAAAACTAGCATGCTTTTTATATATCACTGGCTGGTTACAAAAGCTTTTTCCACTGGGTAATATTCATAGTAAGTAAAAATAGTGCTACTATTATGAAACGAAAATAATTTAGTTTTAAAATGCAACATTTTAAAAGCTAGTGTTTTCTTTCTCTATTTTCTCACAGTTAAATCAGCTTTGCTCTTGATTAAATATATATGAAAGATGCATTAAGCCACACTTCATCATCTCAAATTGTCTTCCTTTCCTCATTTTTCTAAAATGAAAAATGCAATCTTGTACTTACTTTCTCTGGTCCATATGGATTGGTTACTACCATCTCATCCCGTGTCCATTTGAAGATCAATTTCCCTTTTTAAGAAGGTTACTTGATCTGACACGTAATAGCTTGGTTTTATACAATTATATTTTTTCCATATAAACAATATATGGAGAGTTCCATGGGATGTAAAAATATTTTCTGAAGTGTCTTCTCATGTCTTTTCCCATTAAACAGCATCCAGAATTTATACAGATTCTGAATGTATGTTTATTTTTACATAATTTAAATTCCATTTGCAAATAGATTTTTTTTTTTTGCTTTAGGTAGTTGAAGTCTTCATTGCATGTTCAAATGCATTAGTCACTCTTAAGTAGAAAATCTTTGAAAATAGGAAACAATTTATGTAGATAATTGAAATTTATCTAATTTTTATGTTGTGTTTTCTTTGAAGTGCTGTTAAAGATTCACGCTCTACTAAAAAATACTTTTCCTACTAAAAAAATATCAATAAGCTCAACATGCACAGCAGTTAACCTTTGCCCTTAATCTATGGATGGCTAGAAAACATCACAATTGTTTTTCAAAAATACATGGAAACCTTATATTGTAAATAGCAATCAATGTTCTATGATGTTCTAAAATAATGATTACTTCAACAGTAAAGTGTTAGGTCCTTTAAATATTTTAATATTGTTAATATGGTAAAACCTATGATCATAGAAGTGCATGGGATGTCAAAGCTGGTATTAGTTTTAGTTATTTTAATTCACCAAATACCTTTCCTACATATTAGAAGGAAGAAGCAAATCTATTATCATTAAACTAAGTCCCTGAGATATATTAATTAGTAGGGCTTTATAGAAGCAACCATTTTCAATTATTTAATTGCTCAAGTGTAGTTTTTATTCATCACCCTATAGTGTATTGATGCAATATATATTTAATTCCATTCACTGCTTTTCTGATTTATTTCTGTAGGATGAAGAGCATGAAATTTCTGTCATGATAATGGACTTAGTTGAAATTGACCATCTAGATTATTTTGGTCATTTTCTCCGTAAGTAAGGTTTACAATGAGTCTTAAACTTAATTGCTTAGGTTCAAAAAAAATGTTGATAAGGCATATGGCCTGTGGAATATAGCTTTCAATGTGCTACTTATTTAAGTTTAATGGCCAATGATGTTTCTGGATTTTTTCCTATCCAAGTAAAGCACTCAAAGATGTTTTGTGTTCACTGGAATGAGAATTTTTTCATAAGCTCTTCACCATATTCTATCTTTGGTAAAAGATATATGTATAGCATATGTGTAAAATTTAACAATTTTACATGGATATTAGTTGGTAGAAATTTTATATTAAAAGGGGGAATTCATTTTTAAGCTACATAAACATTTCTTTCAGCATAAAGAGTAATATTTAACAACTGCTGAGAATGCACACAAAGGCAAAACAATAATCTAAAATTAATTTAGCTTCAATAGTTTTTCAACATACATTATGCCTAATCAATTATGATTGAAAATCAATCTCTCTCTTTCTCTCTCTTTACTGGTCATATGCATACTTGATTGTATTGTGAGTGATGAAGTCCACACTTATTTTTGAAGCCACTTAACAGTTATTTAGAAAACCTTAATTTTAAACCTGCCATTCCATTAATTTATTTAAATGGCCGACGTGTATAATGAATAAATGATGTTTACTTGCTTTAACTAAATCAATATAATTGAAAAATGCACATTTTGTTTTATTTCAAGTGTTATCTCACTTAGAATTACTTGAAAAATGTTACTGAAATATTAATTACTTGAACAGTGTGCTACTAAATATGTTAAAATAATAATAATAATACCTTATTTTACCACAACCTTAATAACCATATTTCAGAGCCTATCTAATAATGAATTCTTAAACTGCTTTATAGAAATAAGCTTTTCTATTCTGATCATTTTGCCTCTTGCAGCCCTGCTTGCATAAATGTATCCATATTTTCTGCAAGCTATTTGCAAATGTGCAAGCCATCTGTAGCTAAATGATTAGTGGAGTGCAGGAATATGTGTCCTGCATTTGGTCCCCACTGGCCATTTATTTTGTTTTATTATTTTTATTATAAGACTAATCTTCAATGTGACTATTATGTGACATTTGTATGCTAAAAATTAGCCTCAAATATTCATGTAATTTTAAATTGCTCTATAATTTTGAGATTTATTAACTGGGATTAATTTTGAGTATCCATATTGTTGCCTTGAGTTTGTGCTGCTTAGTGGTATTGGAAATGGAAGTTACATTTCAATGTTAACTGACTGTTACATGACAAGTAAACAAGTTTAATTGTGTTATTCAACTCATTGACTTTAATGAGTCAATAATAGATGTAATAGTCACCTCAGGACCAGATGGCATAGGCTAAAAAGTTCCCATGAATGCCATTTTTTCATCTCAAGTATCTGATAAATATGCTAACTTCCTGCGTTAAGGCAATTGTTGAAATTTCTTAGCAGCTGGTCAGTTACTCCACACTGCAGGGACCACCGGGTGCTGGTTAAAGCTTAAGTATCAGCTCTATATTCTTAGAGAAAGTAAGAGTGAAAAATCCCTCTTTCTAAACTATAATGCGATATCATAACTGAATAATTGTATAAAAGTATTTTATTCAATTAAACAGAAGTTTTGAAAATCTCTCTGAAAGGGGTAATCATATATTATCTATCTGAAAGTTAACGAAGAAGTTGATCCGACGGTTGTGGGTTATTGTTAAGCTGAAAGTTAACGAAGAGCCTTCCCACCTGTCAGAATGTCAGTTTCACAGGCCTATTATTTGTTTGACGTTTCTTAATTTTCTTTCACATGTCCTTTGTTATTTTATTTAATACAAACATATAGAGTATAACAGGAAGTTAATTGGCAAAGTGACACTTGCATATATTGTGGAAGGAACCATCTTTAACAGTAGCAGTGGATTCATTGCTAGTCTGGTCTGCATTTGGCTTTTTGAACAGGGTGTATGGTTGTTCTCTTCATATGCTAATCAGATTCTTTTTAAATAAGGAAATTCCAATATTTTCCTGATGTATAATAGCTAAATGCTCATTCTCAGGTGAATGTTGAACTGCTGTCTTGGCAACCGAGAAAATATTTTCAAGAGTGTCATGTTATTATGTTCTTGGAAAAGGCAAATGAATATTCACCTTGTCCATTTAATATTGCATCAAAAAGGATTTCTCACTTCTGATATAACTTTAGGACCTAGAAATGGCACAAACCCATAGTCAAGAATTTATAACACATTGAACATTATTGATTTAAAATAAGAACAACCTACTAAGCTCTCTTCAGCTTACCTGCGGCACTGAAGTTTAGGCCATTCTCCCATGTATTCAATACTTAAAGTTTTAGTTGCAGCTTAGCACTTCACACTGTGCTGGATTTGACAGCGCATTAACATAACAACAGCCACTGCAGTGTCCACTTAAGAAAGGGCATCTTTCAGGATTTTGTGTGTGCAAAGATGCCTTCATAATAATTGCTATTCTCTTTGTTGGTAATTGGTGTTTTTAGTCTCTTGGCTATGGTAGATTGAGGCTGTTTTTCCTACTAGGTAGAAATATACTATTCTTCATAATTTACAATTTTACATTTGGTCCAAGAGCAAACAAGTCTATCTCTTGGAAATGGCAGAAAAAATTATTGGGAAAAGTTCTACTGAGAAAAATGAGAAACATTGGATAATCTTTTTTAATCTGAAGGCATATTTTAAGACGCTTACAAGATCCAACCTAACTAAATTCTCCAGGAGAATCTAGTGATACTGGAAGATAATATAAAGACTTTAAGAAGACAACTAGAGTTATACAAGTCATGTGGCATTATGAGAGAAAATATATAAGGTCAGCGTGCACCAAAAATTGAGGCAATCTGACAAACCAACCTAAATTTAGTTTAGGATCCAAAAAAAGCTCTACTGTAAAAGTAAGTGGAAGAAGATACAGAACAGCCTAGTGATGATTGAGACCTGCTCTTGCTTAAAATAAGGTAACACTGAATTGACATTATCCCTAGGATCCCAACAGAGGGAGAAAAATATTTCGAAGGAAAAGAAAGCATTTTATTATATTTCAAACTATGGGAGTTTTTTTTGTTTGTTTGTTTGTTTGTTTTTTATTAGCCATGTACTCTATCAGGCAAACAAAAGCAAAGTTTTAAGGAGAAGAGAAGAACAAGTAAAGATTCATACGTTTTAAAATAACATTGTTTAATAACAAATAAAGTTAAGAATTTACAAAAAAGAACTAGAAACTATCTAAAAAGGAACCAATAACTGAATTAGAAAAACACAAAATAAACTAACAAGCAGAACAGAAACAGACTTCTAGATACAGAGAACATTTTGACTGTTGCCAGATGGGAGGAAAATTGAAGGATGTGTGAAAAAGGTTAAGGGATTAAGAAGTACAAATTGATTGTTAGAGAATAGTCATGGGGATGTAAAGTACAGCATAAGAAATACAGTCAATAATCATAATAATAAAAGGCTAATATGCAAATGGCCATCACAGCATAACAACTAATCAGCAGGGACTGAGGTTACATGGTGCCTGGCAGGGACGGGGGACCTCAGGCCACACCCCCCCAACCCAGCACTGGGCCGGTGGACCTGAGGCTGCACCAGGGGACCTGAGGCTGCACCCTTCACCTGGCAGGGCTTGATGGGGGTGGTGTCAGCTGGGTCAGGGTCTCACCCAATGGGGGTGGGGCAGGCGGGTTTGGTTCTCAAGTGATTTCAAGGTGCAAATGGGTGGGCAGGGACTTGACTCTGGGTCCTGCAGCATGCCCCAGACTCTGACAGTAGGGAGATTTTCATATATATTTTACTAATTTTCTTTCATCTCTGACACTTTTATTATAGAGAAAGGGCAAATAGCAATATTAAAATATTTCTTCTAATTAATTCCCTTTTAATGTGCACAAATTTTGTGCACTGGGCCATTAGTATTCTAATAACTATGTATGGTGTCAGAGGGGTATGAGATTTATTGGGATGATAACTTATGTAAGTTGTATAAAGTCTAATCGCTCTGTTGTACATCTGAAACTAATATTGTGTGTCAACTTTACTAGTAATTGAAAAAATGATTTCAAAAAAGAACCACATGAAAAATATATAGCTGAATAATAAAATATGTGCAATTAATAATAAAATAAGTACATTTAGCAGTGGAATAGACACAACTAGAGAAAGAATGAGTAAACTGGAACATCTGATGAATATATCTCCCCAACAATGAACAGGTAGATTAAAACATTGAAATTATGAAAAGATTTTAGAGAAATAGGAGTACAGTAAAAAATTGTAATTGTACATATAATTGGAGCTCCTGATGCCATTGTAATTAGCTGGTTATTAATAGTAGAAAAGGAGAAAAGGGAAGATCAGACATTATAGGCATGTGTCCTGCAAAACACAGAGGAAAGGGGGCTGGACAAAGGGAAGATATATGCATGTCCATTGAAGTTGGGGTGACATAGGGAAGGTTCTTGTCAGTCACACCTGTTTTAGAAAAGCATACTAAAATATTTAGTAATAAAGAGGTTTCAGGTCTTCTACTCTGAAGCAGACTAGAAAAAAAATAATGTGAGTATGTGTATATGTTTATATCCAAAGTATATAATAATATAAAATAAAAGATTGACAATATCAAATATGCTGCAAATAGAAAACTTAATGGGAGTGTAAATGGGTATAACAATTCAGAACAATATGGGTAAACATCTACTTATACTGAGAATATGCAAAACAAGATCAAGTTATTTCAAAAAATATTCAACGTACATGCATATGCAAGTAAGCCAAAAGACTCATCTGTTCCTAGTAACAGTAAATGTAGCAGTCAAACACTAACTTGAAACAACTCAAAAGTCTATCAAGAGCAGAATAAATAAATCATCATTGGTATATTCATAAAGTGGGATTATATCTAGCAATGAAAGAAAAGAAACTCCTATTACAGAAAATGACATGCATGAAAAGATGCAAAGACTAATTATTTCCTACTTTATTATCTTCTTTATATGAACTTGAGAAACAGAAATCCAATCTATGTTGATAGAAGCCTGCAGAGTAGAGACTTTGATGGGTAGGGATCAGTGTTATCTGGTGTCAGAATGGGTTTTCTAGGCATCGGTGATGTCCCGTTACTTGACCTGAGATAGTACTTCTGCAATTGTAGTCACTTTAAAATAGTTAATTGAGTTTACAATCCTGTGCACTTTTCTGTTGTATCATTCATAAGTAGGAAATGTTTGAAAATAGGAAAAAATTTACATAGATAATTGGAATTGGACTTCAGTGCTATCTAATTGTAATTGACCCTGTTGCTCTACCCTTTTACAACTTTACTGAAAACTAATTGCATCTCTAAAAATTTAATCACGGTGCTTGTTTGCCTGTAGGAGAAAGTCGAGGCTCCTTTATTATGATCCTGTCTCCTGACTCTTAATGATTTGTATTCAAAATCAAGAACCTCAAGGGGTCTGATTAGGCATGATCTATAGGCCTGGATTATCAAAGGTAGTAGTATGTTCTCTATGTCTTTGGGTTTTTCTTCCTGAAAAGAGCCTTGGTGTATAATGTTCTAATTATTCCAGAATGTAGAGACTGAACAAAATTAATCTATTTCTCTTTGGACATTATTTTCTTCCTTCTTGCTTATAGGCTGTGACACACTAAGACAAACTAGATCACTTATTTTTTTCTCTAGGCTCCAATGGCTCTCCGTCCCCTATGACTTCTTAAATTAGTCTACAGTTTGCATATGATCTTAGAGATATTTTAACTACTTTGGCTCAAATCAATGTACTCGTAATTATCTCAGTAAAATGCATTCCAGGTATATTTGCAATTTGAGACAGAAGACTTAAACTATTACTTTGCATCTTGGATATCCGATGTATGAGGGACTTTTGGGGAAGAAAATGTCATGGCAAAGAGCAGACTATAGGTAGCCTGTCGTGGGAACCCTAATCAGTGTGTGATGAATGGTCAAGGCCAATTGGAATGTGGGGGCCCTGTCCAGAGTACGCCGGATGTTCAAGGCCAATATGAATAAGGACACAGCGATTGTACTGCACACACTGTGTTCTCCTATAACCCAAAGACTGAGATCATTTTTTGTCAAGAAGCCTCTTTTGTCTTAGTTGGTATAAAAATGTGTTACTGACCAGCCAGTCAGAGACTGCCTGGTCGGGCTAGTCTGTATAATAGCTTCTACGTTTACTGAGGTTGCTTTTATGTAGGGGTGGCTGCTTGGTATGGCTCCTGTGTTTGTACTGTGTTTTCAGTGGCTGCTGTGTTAGTAGCAGCTACACAGTAAGGCTACTTTAAAGAACTGTTTTGTCTAATGGCTCCTTAGTAGCAATGGCTACATGGGCTACTGTAAAGACTCTCTTATATAACCACGACATCTCACGTCTTCTCCATCTTCCAATACCCAGCATCCATGGGGACACAATTCCTAACAGATAAGGATCTGTGCACCCAACATTTGGTGTAGTTGAGCATGATGAAGGAGTGAGTACTCCCACAATTGGCGAAGCAAGCAGGGTCAAGGAGAAACTTAATCCAACACCTATATAGCACTCTAGTATTATAGTAAGACAGACCTGCAGTGATTTTCCCTTATTTAGGCAGACTAAAATAGGCTCGGGCAGTTGGAAGAGCAATCTCCTGCCGCAGAAAAGCAAATCATAGGTTTTCCTAACACTATGTACAAATAAAATCTCTTTTATAACTTTGGAGATCGTTTCTTCCCTATACATCTGTTGACCAATTTGAAAACACTCTTCCCTAAAAGTAGTTATGCTATCCAAAACCTAAGCACTTAAATGTATCAATGAGCGCTAAAATATAACATTTAAGTTCTAATAGTCGGTAAAAACAGCAGCCCCTTCATTCATTAATTCATTTTTATTATTTTTTTCATTAATTCACTTTTAATGTGCAACCATATTTTCTCTATCCTGAAATAAGCACTTTTCAGATGACCTTGAGTTGACCTTCCAAGATCCCTAAACATTTTCTTTTTTTTAATTAAATCTTTATTGTTCAGATTATTACATTTGTTCCTCTTTTTTCCCCCCATAACTCCCCTCCTCCCAGTTCCCGCTCCACCCTCCGCCCTCACTCCCCACCCACTGTCCTCATCCATAGATGCACAATTTTTGTCCAGTCTCTTCCCGCATCTCCCACACCCTTCCCCCCCCCAAGAATAGTCAGTCCATTCCCTTTCTATGTCCCTGATTCTATTATGATCACCAGATTATTTATTCACTTTATTCTTAGATTCACTTGTTGATAGATGCATGTTTGTTGTTCATAATTTGTATCTTTACCTTTTTCTTCTTCTTCCTCTTCTTAAAGGATACCTTTCAGCATTTCATATAATACTGGTTTGGTGGTGATGAACTCCTTTAGCTTTTCCTTATCTATGAAGCTCTTTATCTGACCTTCAGTTCTGAATGACAGCTTTGCTGGATAAAGTAATCTTGGTTGTAGGTTCTTGGTATTCATCACTTTGAATATTTCTTGCCATTCCCTTCTGGCCTGCAAAGTTTCTGTTGAGAAATCAGCTGACAGTCGTATGGGTATTCCCTTGTAGGTAACTGGGTTTCTTTCTCTTGCTGCTTTTAAGATTCTCTCTTTGTCTTTTGCTCTTGGCATCTTAATTATGATGTGTCTTGGTGTGGTCCTCTTTGGATTCCTTTTGTTTGGGGTTCTCCGTGCTTCCTGGACCTGTAAGTCTATTTCTTTCACCAGGTGGGGGAAGTTTTCTGTCATTATTTCTTCAAATAGGTTTTCAATATCTTGCTCTCTCTCATCTTCTGGCACCCCTATAATTCTGATGTTGGTACGCTTGAAGCTGTCCCAGAGGCTCCTT
Source organism: Myotis daubentonii (assembly GCF_963259705.1). NCBI lineage: Eukaryota > Metazoa > Chordata > Mammalia > Chiroptera > Vespertilionidae > Myotis > Myotis daubentonii. Next base: position 186,499,127 of record NC_081841.1, read on the forward strand.
ACACTATCTTCGTATTTTCGGATTCTTTTTTTCATTTTGCTTTTCCAGTTGGGTGTTTTTTGATTCTTCTCATTTTGAATCTTTGCCTTGATTCTTGCGCTCCTCTGGTCTGCTGTTGGGTGTCTGTATAATATTCTTTATTTCAGTCAGTGTATGCTTAATTTCTAGTTGGTTCTTTATCACAACATCAAGGGTCTCATTAGATTTCTTGTAGATCTCATTAAGTTTATCGGCAGTTTCTAGAAACTTATTGAAAGACCTTAAAACTGTGGTTTTGAGCTCTGTATCCTCCATTTCTGTCATGTTTCTTTGTCTCCACATTTTTTATGCTTTCTCGGTGCACCCCCTTGTGGTCTTTGTGCGCAGTCTTGCTGTAGTTAAGCCTTGGTTGTAGGTAATACTGGCAGGGATTTGACCTCCAGGCCAACTGGCTATGAGAATCAGCTGTGTCTGCAGTGGGAGAACTTCTGTGCTGGATCTCTAGGGCGGTGCTAATCTAGCCTTTGCCTGAGGCTATCCGGCAATGCCTCTGTGCAGGGCTTGGGCGGGTTGGGTCCCAGGGGATCTACAGGGCGGGCGGAGGGAGCAGTTACGGCTGCTCTCAGTTCTGTCCCTAGGTGCTCTGCCTCACCGAGTCCAGCAACGGCTGCAAACCTCTGAGAGAAAGCTGCCTTTGAGTTCCGACCGAAGCCAGACAGTCCCGCTTCTCCTGTTTGAGTCTGGGTCCCTAGAGACTCGCCCAGCTCTGGAGCTCAGAGTCTGAAACTCCCTTCCTATTGAAAACAACAACCGTGCCCTCCGCTGCCAGCCAGCTCCAGGGGCACTTCGCACCTGAGTATTTCACTTCAGCACTGCACCTCCTCTGAGTCTGGGTATGATATTCTCTTTCCTCCTAGTTGTAGAATTTCCACTCAGCCAGCCTTCCTGTGGTTCTGGATGATGTCCGTTCCATCTTTTAGGTGTAATTTGAATTGGTTGTTCGAGGCAGCAATCTCTGGCGTTAACCTATGTCGCCATCTTGGTTTCTCAATCCATTTTCTTTTTTAATGTTCTCCTTTCAGTTAACATCTCTGGCATAAGAATCTATAAACTTTATAGACTAGTCAACATGACAGAATGTGTTGTGTGTGTGTTTTTTTAGAAGTGATACTTATTCATGCATTTTGAATTACACCTAAAATTATTCTATTCTGTACATATGACAATCCAGACAGATGTTCAAGTGAAATACAGTGTTCTGTAGCCCTAAACACTTCACTATTTTGGCTGCCTTTAAAATATAATATGTGAGTGTTCTTAAAATAGTTTGAAAATGTTCGTCAACATTTATAGAAAATAGAAATAAAGTAGAATAAAAAGATACATTAAAATAATGGAAAACTGTTTTTAACACAAAAACGATTTGGTGGTCTATCAGGGCAATATCACAGACTCTAGTAAACATAAATATCATTTCACAATGATAGTAATTTCTGAAGGAATAAAAGTAGAAAGTGAAACAAAACAAAAATTATAACATGACGCTTTATATGGTAATATACACTTCGTAGAAAATGCTTATTTCTATGAAGTTATTACCCCAGACTTGGTTATGAGAATAAATGGGAAGAAAACAGATGAAAATAAAATTGTGATTTTTGCCTTTTCCTTATGAGAGTTTTAAATGCCATTCAAGAAAAAGAAATAAATAGCAGTCTGGAAGCTCCTATCTACAAATAAATAATAAGATAAAAATTCTAGACAAGCCTCTAGAAGTGTCACTTTAACTAAAGTACTTGCCATTTCTCATGTCTGCATACATCATAAGGAGACACTCACCAACCCTTCTGTCATTTGTTTAATTAAGGATGAATTTTAGCATATAGGCCAAGGGCCTGAGAATCAAAACCATCCTACCTAAACAGAGTGAGGACACAGTTCTAAAACACGGTAGTTTCCACATAACCTCTGATATTAGCATGACTTTACTATTCCTGCAAATTCTCTCCCAGGCTATTTGCTTGATTGTTCACTAGAGGGATTACCAGCAACTCTTCAGTGGAAAGTACTGACAGTTTGTGTCCTAAGATTCTTTGAACCCCATTCTGCAAAATCCTCACCTCTGTTCTTATCCAACCTTTCCCCATTGTCCCACCAAAAGAACTGCACTCAGCAGGCACAAGCGATGTAACTGGGGGAGGCAGAAAATGAAATGTTCAAGATTGTGAGCTCTATGCTTGAGAGGTAGTCATATAGTCTCATGATAGCACAGGACAATTTTCCAGGTTTAACATATTTTGAATACAATAGTATTGATTTAGTGCTTTGTAAGAGTTCTCCTGAAATCGATTCTTTTTAGGATGAGGGATCATTTTATATAAAATAATTTACTAGACTTAAAAAATATTAGTTTGTGGTATTGGCCAAAGACATAAAATAAATATGTATGACTTGGGGCATTCGGGTGGCTTTAGAACTTTGCAGGAAGACCATGCTTTTAAAACCATACATAAAAATTCATGAATATGGTAATGGCCCATGAGATCTGCCATAGGTACCACTCCCCTGCCCTGGATTTCAGGAGTGTGTAGGATGCTGACACCAGCAAAACTTCAAAGCTGCCTAGAGGGCAATTTTGGTTGGGAATCATTCTCTTCTCCCCACATGAATCTCCACTTTAAAACCAAAATTTTCGCACAGGAAACCAAACATTTATATTCTACATTTTTGTTCCTTTTATTGGATTTTGAGGCAGCATTACCTCAGTTTCTGTCGAGTTATATAGTACATTAAAAGCTGTAAATTACCATAAAGTGAAACAACACATCACAGGGTGATGTCGGAACCATAAATCACGACTATTTCCAGCTGCAAACAGATGTTCTTATTTTTAGACCCATGTCAAGATTCATTTTGTTCTTCCAGATTGTTGAGCCAAACTTTAAATTTTCTTGTTATCAAAATGAACTATTATATTCATGCTGTCATTTATAAGCCGAGCAAAATGAGTTGCTCAGGCATTCAAGGTAAATCAAATTGCATGCATCACTCTTCCACAATTCACTTCAAATACATCAGAATTTAAACCAGCAAAGACGAAACTGTGATAGATTTTAAATAATAATCGTATTCGACATCATTAAGTAAAGATGACATTTTAACATCTGTTGAAAGATCATTATAGATGATTTAAGCAGTGATGGTTTTGCCAGAGGTATCACAGTTTACATCCGCTTGGTGTCTCTTTGCCTTTGGGAATGGTATGTCATTCATCAGAATAGGAGGCTGTAGAGAATCAGAGGTGTATGTTAATGTTTGCTGTTTGCTCCTGAAATTTGTCACCCGCTTTTTATCTCCACTCCTTCCTTGGCCTCTCATAAAACTGGAGCTTCTTTTATGTCACTCATGAGGGAGGGCAGCAGTTGGCATACCTACAAATAGAAATTGTATGCCTCCAGACAAGGGCTGGGTAGGTGAAGAAGACGTATTTTCAAAATGTCACAGGAACTTTTTAGTGATCCATCTGAGGAAGAGCAGAAATCCTGTGAGAGAAAATCAAAGAAACAATTAAGGCAGGAAAACGCGGTCGAAGCTTGTAACACCATATAAAGAAATGGATTTCATTTATAAGAAGCCAAACATCTGCTGCAAAATAATCTCTGTGTAGATAGCAGAATTTAATTGATATATTTTCAGGTTTTCTTTTTGGTGGTTTTCATGTTGGTGAGTATGAGATTAAGTGGAGTATATTTGAAAGTATTTAATATATGATCTACTCTAAGAAAAAAAATTATGTTTAAAGTATTATTCAGGAATCCACCAATAATGCAATGTTTTATGTGTTCAGTGTAATAACTACTCCAAAATAATTTATATTGAAGTTTAAGAAATAAAACTATAAAAAGATACATCTTTCCACTTTCCAATCTATTTCAGAAAATTAAGATTTAGTTGCAAACCAAGTTACAATATCTTATAAAACATTTTGTGAAAATCTTTCCATTTTCCTTTCCTTTCAGTTTTATAAAATATGTTTTTATTGGTTTTAGAGAGAGAGATAGAAACATTGATGAGAAAGAAACATTGATTGGCTGCCTCCTATATGCCCCCTACTAGGAATGTGCCCTGACCACGAATCAAATTGTGACCTTCTGGTTCATGGGTCAAGGCACAACCACTGAGCCATGTGCTCCCACCAGGAATCAAACTGGGGACCTCTGGGTTCATGGGTTGATGCTCAATCAGTGAGCGACAAAGGCCTTGTTTGATCCTTTCATTTTTAACACTAGTTCTCTCTTTTCTGTCTTTATACCCTTCTACTTTCCTGCATTATTTATCCCTTAATCTTTATTTTCTCTCTCTTTTTAATTCCATAAATTATCTATCTCTATTTTACTTTATGCAAGATAATCTTTTAACATAGTCTCCAGATATCAGAAGTGAAGTCTAAAGTACCTTTCTTCACCTGGAAAACCTAAATAAGGAACAAAACATTTCCAGGATAATTGTTGAAATTTATAAACTGAGTAACCAAAGCAAAATACTTACAACAGGGATCAGGATAATGAATGATTCAGATGTGCATCCAATGATTGTGAGCAGAGAACTGTACTGTAATCTTTAAGAATTCAACAGAGAAAAATCTTTTTTTAATTTCAGAAGTATTAATTATTATGATGATGATTGTTAGGAATGGTTGCTAAATTATTATTATTTTTCAAGGAATAATTCCTAAAGATAATATAGGCATCATAGAAAAATATAATGACATCTTAACAATAATGAAATAACATGTTTCAATTTCACTTACATACTGTATGAAAACCTATTATCTTGAGATATATGTATGTATTAATAGAAATTTAACAGAAGAATTCATCAAGGAGAATGCCAAAAAATATGTTGGCATCTTCTTGAAATAAAACATGTTTTCAAAGTAAATACTTCTAATATTATTAATTTTTTTCAATTTACCAGATGTCCTAAAATGCCTGAGAACAGCTCATCACATCAATCACTGAATATAACTAAATTTCAACCAGGAAGTACTTATAATCTTGTGATTCTATATTGTGTTTTGTATAAAGGGTAAAATTAAAAAAACAAAACAAAACTTGTTAACCTTGTAGAAATAATCAAGACCTGTTATTTTACATGGAGATTTCAAGGGTAAATGTGTTAATTGGACAACAAAATATTCAGAAATTAATCAAAGTAAGGGTAATTAAAATAATAACAAGTGTGGTTTTCCCTATCTATAATAGAAATGCTTCTACCAACCAAATGAGTATTGAATTCTCTATATTGTGCAACTTCTTTTCACTCTTTGTTGTCCTATTTACATGAAACTCACCACCACATCATGAAGCAGGCAAGTCCTAGTCCTCATCTTCACAAAGACAGCATTGAGTATATATTCAGTTTGACTCAGTCAATGATGTACAAGAATGTGTACCAAAAGTATCTTTGTGTTATATGAATATTAACAAGAATAAAACATCCTTGACAATTATAAACAAAGCACCAGCAATCCGGAATGATCTTTAGTTTTCAGGTAGAGATCTTTATTTTCTAAAAATTGGCATTATTGTCATGAAGTGATTCCTTGTTGCCAAACACATAGTTCATGGAATCTTTAAATAAAAAAATACTTATAGGTATTTAATGATGTGATTTCTGTCCTCAATGAACACATAATACAGTTGGGATAACAAAACTAACAAAGAAGCACAACACAATAAAAACAAATGTGTTATGAAATGCTAGGTGGTGCACCTATCATGATCTTAGCAGCTTCTCCTGGGAGAGGTGAAGAGAGTCAGAGGGCCATGGAAGACGTGAGACTTGGTCTGTCTATCAAAAGATAGATAGAATCTGGAAAGGAAGAGAGGAAAGTGAAAAGACAAGGGAGGAGCAAACATAACTGATCATAGTGTCAGAGGATGTTAGGAACTTATGACTTGTTGGTAAGGGAGAAAAGACTAACTCATGGGAACTTAACTATATTTATTTACAAATTTATAGACAACTTAAAAAAAGTATTATAGAATTAGTGGAGTGTCTTTTACACCCAGCCTAAAAGAGTATTAACTATTTTAGATCTTCAATATAACAGTTGGTGAGAACAACAGTATCATGATCTCAGTCAATATGTGAAGAAATGTAAATTTTCCATAGCTAACCTATAAATGGAGGAGCATATAAGGATTTGTGATCTTGAAACTCCTTAGGTTGCTAGTAGATTGCTAAAATATAAATTATACTTAAGTAACTAATTTCAAATTGTAATTATCCTCTTAGTTTTCAAGTACCTTGCACTTCTTTCCCAGGGTTGGGTCACCACAAAACCACTCTGAGCATAAGTAACAAGTATGAATATTTCTAGAGGCCCGGTGCACGAAATTCTGCACAGGTAGGTTCCTAGGCCTGGCCAGCAATCAGGGCCAATCTATGGGGTGACCGGAAGGGCGATCAGGGGCCCTCCGCTGGCACCCACCTTGGCTGGCCTGGGGCCTGAGGGCTGGGGGCAGCTCCTGCATTGAGTATCTGCCCCCTGGTGGTCAGTGCATGTCATAGTGACCAGTTGTTCCACTGGCTGTTCCCCTGTTCGATCAATTTGAATATTAGGCTTTTATTACATAGGATTTCTTGAAAAAAAAACAACAACACTTTTTAAGTGGTATTATTAACAAGTATTGGGGACATTTTTGCTTTAAGGGCTATTTTCTTTTTTTAATTTCAATTCTTTATTGTTTAAAGTATTACATAAGTCTCCTTTTTTCCCCCCTTGACCTCTCCCCAGCCACCCACATGCCCCAGCATGTGCCTTCATCCCCCCCCATCTGTGTCCATTGGTTTTGCTCATATGCATGCATACAAGTCCTGTGGTTGATCTCTTACCCCCTCACCCCTCTTCCCTCATAGGTCGGATAGTCAGTTCATAGCTTCTATGTCTCTGGTTCTATTTTTGTTCATCAGTTTATGTTGTTCATTATATTCCACAAATGAGTAAGATCATGTGATATTTATCTTTCACAGACTATTTGGAATACTATAAGGAGGATAGGTTTTAGTTCTTTGAATGTTTGGCTTATATTATTGTGTTTTCATTGTTATTCTGATTGGCTTATTTCATTTAGCATAATGCTCTCCAGTTCCATCCATGCTGTTGCAAGTGGTAAGAATTTCTTCTTTTTGAAAGCAGCATAGTATTCTATTGTGTAGATGTAGTATAAGTGGGCTTGGTGGCAGGTCGCATGGTCAAGGGTGGCAACTGCTCCTCAGGCAGTCTTGGGCGGCATCTGCTCTCCTCGGGTGGTCACAGGTGGTGACTGCTCCTTGGTGGTCGCAGTGTAGCCACTCCTCATGCAGTTGCAGAACAGCAGCTGCTCACGGGGCGGCTGCCTCTCACACTGTCATGGAGCGGCTTCTCCTGGGGGGTTGCTGGGTGGCTGCTCTCCATGCAGTCTTAGATGACCGCCACTCCTGGGGAGTGATCATGGGGCGGCTGCTTGCGAGGAGACTGCTCCTCGCTTGGTTGCGGGGCATCTGCTCCTCATGTTGTCACAGGTGCCAGTTGCTCCTGGGGTGTTTGCAGGGCAGCTGCTCCTTTTCGGTTGTGCATGGTGGCTGCTCCCCCAGTGGTTGCAGGCAGTGGCTGCTCATGCAACTGCTGGTGAAATCTTGGAGCCCAGGGTTGCTGAGTAAAGCTCGGCTGTTCATGCTCATGGTCACGGAGAATGGGGCTACTGAGTAAGGCTTGGCTGTTCATGCACACGGTCAGGGCGTCCTGTGCTGATGCATACGGTTAGGCTATCCACGTGTGCACAGTTGTGGACCCTGGGGTCAGGGATAAGTCTTGGCTATTCAGGCATGTGATCTCGGAGCCCTGTGCTGCTGTGTAAGTGTAGACTGTTCCCATGTGGGGTTACGGTGCCTGGGACTAAATCCTCTGGCTTGGGGGAGGGGAGTGCCCTCCAGAACTCAAAGGAGCCCTCAGCCTGCAGGGCTGAAGTACCAGTGTCCATGGATTCTAATGAACAAAATGAATTGACCAACAAAATAAGACCCAAGGCATGGAGGCATGGGACAGACTGACATATCTCAGTGTGTGTGTGTGGAGGAGGGGCGGGGGTATGGGCAGGAGAAGAGATAAACCAGAGAACTTATATACTAATATGCACAGCCCATGGACACAAACAATAGCCTGTTGAAGGCATGGGGATGGTAGGGGCTGGGAAAAGGAGGGTCTGGGAGGGGGGAATATGGGACATCAATGATATTGTCAACAATATATACTTAAAAATTAAAATAAAATCAATGATGGCATTTAAACTAAGAATGTAATATTATAATATTTCATTAAGGCAATGTAAATAATAGAATTATATTATTTATTATTTTAGATTCCTTTTAATGAATTGCTATTCTTATTCTTTCTGAAACTTCTGGACTGAGTGTATACATACAATTATTTCAACAATAACTACAACAGGATAATACTCAGCACTACTTGTTCTTTCCTTTTTGCATGTAGCCTAAATTTTCCCAATTCTCACCAGAGTATATATAAAAGTTTTAATATATTGATCTTAACATATAGTTATCTTTACCTCATTAACTCTGTATTTACATATTTGGATTTCTTTTCCTCCCTTAACCACTCCCAATTATGTCTGGGAAACAATAGGTGTTTTGTGACCAATTTGTCTTCCATTTCCCTAATTACTGTAAATACTAGACATGTCAAAAGATGCTACATTCGATTCCCATTGTGATGTAGATACATCTATATATATAATAGAGATATATGCTAATTAACCAGAACGCCATAACGCTGTAACGGGTTGACCAGATAGGAGGAGGTTGCTCGTACAGCGTCAGGGGTGGGGTGGCAGGGGCCTCCCTGTGCCTGTGCTGGGGAGGGCCTTATCAGCAGTGGCTGTGGCTGCTTCAAGGGCCAGAGAGGGAGTGGGTGGCACCATGAAATTTCGAATCATGCGCTGGGCTCTTAGTATTGTTAATAAAAATCACAGGGCAAGTACTTGTTTTCAACACTGTGCTTCCTTGTGTCCTTGGGCTCCCAAGTTCCATTAAATCATCTTTGCCATGATTAATTCAGTTATTGCTCTTCAATAAAATCTAAATAATTATAATATAATAAATAAGTACAGTGACCTTAACTGGAATGGATACAATGACCTCATCCTTACAAACACATAAATACATAAACCTAGCTCTTTCTTACTGCTAGACATTGTCTTGATATAATTTACTGTCCTATTAATTTTTCTTCTCCTTGAAGTCCAGAGTCTTTCCCTAAGCAGAGGAATTTAAATTAGATACCAGGGTAGAGGTTATAAGCCTCAAAAACCCAAATACTAATGCAAAGTATGTTTAGAATCATACATTTTATTGATTGTATTAAAAAATTTAGAGGTGGTAAATCGCTTTTTGAACATGAGTTAACATCTACTAGCTTTGAACCATTGGTTAAATTTATCAAGTTGTAAATGTTCTCCATGCTTGATTAAAATTATCTTCTGTGCCAATTTTATGTCCCGTGTACCTCACCTATTCTTTGTTCTCTGTTATATATGCAAATCTAACTCCATTTAAACAGTCATGGTTATTACCTATTTGTTTTCATAATAGCCAACATGGAAAAAACAGATTTAGACTTTAGAACTCACCATTTTGTCTTTGATAATGCTATCACAGAACAATGTAGTCTTCATGTAACATTTTAATACATTCATTCAAGAATTACTTATTGGTCATCTATAATACTTGTCACTACTCCATTTCAGTCCCATTGTTCTTCATGTCTCAACATGAGCCAAAAGCAAATAGCATTATAACATCACTGGAGGTCTGGTGCACGAATTCATGCATGGGTGGGGTCCAGCCAGCCCATCCTGATTGGGGGCCAATCAGGCCTGGCCAGCTGGGGGGAGGGGATGTGAGAGGTTGGTCGATCCTGCTCCCGATTGGGATGTGGGGGGTCAATCAGGGATGGGGCTGGCTGGGGGGAGGGGCCATGGGAGGTTGGCCAACTGACCCTGCCCTGATCAGGGTGTGGGGGGCTAACTGGGGTCAGGGCTCGCCAAGGGGAGGGGGCCCAGTCAGTTGACAGGCTAGCCCCACTCCCTGATCAAACTCCGGTCCAACCTCCTGGTGGAGGGGATAATTGGCATATTTCTCTGTTGTTATATAGGATGGGGAGAGAAAAGTTACTTATTCATCAATTATCCATCCCTTCCATTAATATTCGTTAAATAACCACTCTTGCCCACACACATTATATGTTTGCAGCATGATTAAAGGCATTTACATATTTTGATAACAGAAGGAAGAATCATAAAAAGAAGGATACAAAAAGACAGTGAAGAAACAGGATTAGAAGTAACTGAAGCACTATTTCTCCAAATACAAGATTGCTTTTTAGTCCTACTGATTCACTCATGATTTCTCAATAATAAAGTGGTGGATGAAGTGGATACAATTAGTATCCTCATTTCACAGGTAAACAAGCCAAGGTTTAGTTTATTTTTGTAATTTTCCCCAAAACTGGTATAGAAGTGGACTTTAGATTTGAACCAAGAGTTATCTGACAACAGAGAATTCTATCTGAACAAATAATCTTATGAATGACTGACTAAAAACAATGCGTCTGCACTGGGCTTATTGGATCATAAATTCATTCATACTTTTAACAGATAAATATTCTAGAACAGAGTTAGGTAATCTTTTTATGAAAAAGGCCAGATAGTATTTTAAGCACTGTGGTTTATAATGTCTTTGTGATAATTACTTAACATTGTGGTAACTACTCAACTCTGTCTTTGTTGCAGGAAAGCAGGTACACACAATCAGGAAATAAATGAGTGCAGTTGTGTTTCAATAGAAAATGTATTTACAAAAACAGGTGGCTGCCAAGACAGATTTAGAAAACAGCCAGTCATGTGAGTAGGAAAACTAAGAGTAGATTGTGACATGTTCTGTATGACACAGGTTGCCATGGTAGCCCATAGCAGGTACCTTTTAATCAGGCAGTCCTCCCATTTTCAGACTAAAAGAGACCCTATTTACTTAAAATACATGATTCAGGCCTTTTGCTCATAATTTTGGGAAACAAAATTCATACACTTCTGGCACACACTTGACCAGATTAATGACAAATTTATAATATTTAGCATTTTTTCAGACCTACTATCCTTCTAATTGGAAATATTTCTATATTATTCCAGCCCTAATGTCGAGCAACCATCATTTTCTATAGTGAATATACTTACCATGCGATAGCCACATCAAGTAACCTGGCAAAGCTCAAATGGCACTGAGACTACATAACAACTTGTCATGGTTCAGTGTCTGACTTTATGTTAGTGCTTAGTTCATGAGAGGCCAAGTGTGCCCATAGAGCCTTGGAACCAATGGGGATGGTGGCTGTATTGACAACAAGACAAAAGAGTACTTACCCTACATGAAGCACTCACCTTTGAGACCCATCAGTTATAAATAGCCCAGTTGCTGTTTCAGTAGCTGGCCTGCAGCCAGGAGAGAGAGGAAAACAGATTGAGGTGAGCCACAGGGAGATGAGCAAGGTGGGCAGAAGGTTCTTCAATATGAAAAAGTCAAATAAATAAAATCAAGGGCATTAAAGTGGTGAAAGCAGAAGGAAATTTTTTATGAGGTTACTATTCTATTAGGATTCTCTGCAATTCCTGTGTCTTTTCAACTGTACACCCTTCTCTCATACCTGTGAGAAAACAGGAAAAATTAGAGGAAGCAATGTATGAGCATATATAACATGCATTGGCAATAAATCCCACCTTCTGTTTTTTGAATAGTGGCCGAGGGATATAGAGGAGCAGAGAGGAAACAATCAGACATACAGTGGATCAGGGTGGCACAGGAAATGCTTAGTCAGTATACATATGTTGATGAATTTATGGGACATCTTTAAAAAGTAGCTAAGTCTTCCCCACATGAAACAGTGGCAACTCTAATAGGGATATCAGTGTAATGCAATTCATAAATGGGTTTCTTGAAAACTGTTTTGATTGGCTTGCTATTTATTACAAAAAAATCAAAAGGAACTCTATCATTCTTGAGGGGTAAAATTTATTTTAACTTCTCTTTGATGTCCATTTATAGTTTAACTTGTGTGATAAATAAAAAGTTACTGAGAAGTAAAAATATTTGACTTGTCTCTATGGATAAATGAAAACCAACGTGTTGTAGATATAGCTTAGATAATATTTCTCCACAAATTCAATAGTTTAAGATCAATCAGTTAACATCTTTCTTTATGTACAAACTACATTAATAGGTGCTCTGGAGATACATGAATAAATTTGAGTACACCTTTTAGAGATTTTATAATGTAGTGAATTAGGATGCTTACACATTCAAACAATAACAAAGTAATCTCAAATGAACAGCATGATTGATTCTGTGCTCTATTTGTGTATTGGATTATTTGCCTGTGAATGTCAGAATTTGCCCACACAATTCCAAAGAGAATGTTAACAACTTAGATGATATTGCTGGTTCATAGACAATTTTAAGAACTCATAGTGCTTAGCATTTTAGCAACTAAAATATTTTCAGTTGCATGTTAGAATAATGGCAATTCATTAGTCATTACTCCTTAGACACTTACTAGTATTAACCAGAGATTTCCAGAATAGTAATAATTAATTTCCTTTACTTCAAATGTGATTCGTTTTTCTGTTGCATAGTAAAATTGAGGTATACTTTTCAATGATTCAAAATAATACTCAGTGTTGAATATACAAAATAAATTGTACTTCAGAAATACTATCAAATGTATTCTGTTTTTTCTAATTAATATGAAAACCTCACTCTCTAATTTATAAATAAAGGTATGAATATTAACTTACCTATTTATATTTACTGTGTTGTCAAAGAAAATATGGCATGAGACATTTTCTAATTTTATAGCAGAACTCTTCCCATCAACTATAAAAAGCAGCATTTACCTTGAAAGTTGTTTTAATATGTATTTTAATAATAAATTTTCTAAATTGTTCAAAAATAGAATATACAAAAGACTACCCTAATTTTCAAGAATATAGCCCAGCTGGTATGGTACAGTGATTGAGTATTCACCTATGAACCAGGATATTACAGTTAGATTCCTGATCATGGCACATGCCCAACTTGTGGGCTCAATCCCCAGTAGGCAGTATGCAGGAGGCAGCCTATCAATTATTCTCTCTCATCATTGATGTTTCTAACTCTCTTCCTCTCCCTTCCTCTCTGAAATGAATAAACATATTTTTAAAGAGAATATATAGCCATACATTGAGTTGCAATTATATGTCTATTTAACATTTATATGTAACTAGAGGCCCAGTGCACGAAATTTGAGCACTCGGGGGGTTTCCTCAGCCTGGCCTGCGCCATCTCACAGTCCAGGAGCCCTTGGGGGATGTCCAACTGATGGCTTAGGCCCACTCCCCCTAAGCAGTCAGTCTGACATCTTTAGTGCTGCCACAGAGGCTGAAGAGGCTCCTGCCACCGCCACTGTGCTTGCCAGCTGTGAGCCCTGCTCCTGGCTGAGCAGTGCTCCTCTTGAGGGAGTGAACTGCTCACCAGGGGGCAGCTCCTGCATTGAGCATCTGCCCCCGGTGGTCAGTGTGTGTCATAGTGACTGGTCATTCTGCAGTTCAGTCAATTTGCATATTAACCTTTAACTATATAGAGTAGTAAAAAGGACTACAATTATGCAAGATTTCAATGAATACATATGACCCAAAAATATATGATAATGCTTCATATACTCTGAAACTTTGTGTTTTTTATAATAAATATAATTCTGTAGTTCTGTAAAAAAATGTTCTGTAGGAAATGATATAGTAATTTATATTCTTTAAAAAGCAATAATGATAGTACCAATTGGCCACAGTTGAGAAACAGTTAAGTGGCGAGAAATTTTTCAAAAATGATAGCAGGATAATGTCTGAATGTCTGAATACTTTTATCCTGAAACTAATTAGAGTCATGATGAAGCTCAAGAGTCAGCTAGAATGGAATAAGTAGATCTGGGTAAGAACTAGAAATACACAGTGTATTTTTGTTATATTTATATTGTTACTATATAATTTATTGTTAGCATTAATTTTCTGTTACTATGTTAACGTTGACTGGAAAAAAAAAAGAAACCACATTTGTAGAAGTAAATGGTGTTGCTTCCAATTAGTAGGATAAAACAGTGAATATATGGGAAATAAAATAATGTTTCACTGTTTCAATATTTCCAGCAAATAAAGCAGACAGGTTTGGGATTTGGAATAGGAAACATAAGTGTGAAACAGAAATGTGGCAAGGATAGAAAGGGATTAGCCACTTGCCAGGTGTTTTCCAATATAAACAAAGAAGGATTATCATCATAAAAAAAGACAATTAAAGACACACTTTGCATAAGGCACCAGAACTCATCTGGGAGCAATGTACAGTTAGGAAATGTGAATCTGGTATGGAGGAAAAGGACATGGCATATTTTCCAATAAAATGTTGCAACCTTTATTATGCAAAGGAAGTACTCTATCTATGCAAACTACTCAACAACTGAACCAACTTCAAGGACTCAATATGAGAGTTCGGTGTGGGAAAAAGGATATGGAGCATTCTTCTAAATTAATGTGACAAAGATTCTAGGGTCAATAGGAGGAGAGGGCAGAAGTGAGGGGGACTTCAAGAAGAAATGAGAAGAAATAAAACAAAGACCGTGTTCAGGCTGAAGTGAAAGGAAAGAGACAAGTGGAACACATCACAAGGGACGGAGGTGAGGTTCAGACCAGAGGGCGGAGATGGATCATGTGGAGAAAAGAAGGCAAAACATGTCAAAAATTTCCATCTACAGTCCTCCGATGAGGGAAGAAAGGAAGGGAAGAATTATAGGGAATGAATAAATGGTGAAACCAAATAAAGGAGAATGTCAAGACCATAACAAAAAGCTCCTTTCCCAGCAGGTGGAATACAAGAGAAGATAAGCCAAAAAGAAACATGGGAGCCAGGCCTGTGTGGCTCAGTGGATTGTCTTCCCATGCACCAAGAGGTCATGGGTCTGATCCTCGGTCAGGGCCCATGCCTGTGTTGCAGGCTCTATCCCCAGTCGGGAGTGTGCAGAAGGCAGCCAGTCCATGTTTCTATCTCTCTCTTCCTCTCTCTCTCTCTCTCTCTCTCTCTCTCTCTCTCTCTCTATATATATATATATATATATATATATATATATATATATATATATGAAATCTGAGAAATCTACATGGGCATTTTTATGATTTGAGGGAGGAAATTTCACCTGTCTTTTAGATAAATTCAAGGAAGTTTGAATCTAAGCAAAAATTAATGATAATGTTAAGTATTCTAAAATCAGTCTGTTTGTGTGTACTATAAGAAAGTATTTAGGGATACATATGCTAATTGTATGAAATGTATATGAAATGTAGGGGGAAGAGTGTAGTTCAAGGCCACAAAGGTTAAAAGAAAGAACTTCAAAGAATACTTGAAGAGGTAACCACATAAATATAAGGAAATATAATATAGTGTATTAAAATATCTTACTCATATGTGGAATCTAATGAACAACAACAACAAAGAAATAAAATAGATCCAGAGACATAGAAGCATGGAACAGACTGTCAAATCCCAGAGGGAAGGCAGGGGTGGGTGGGTGGATGATAAGAGATCAACCAAAGAACTTGTATGCATATATGCATAACCCATATATGCATAACAGACAATAGGGTAGTGGAGGCCTGAGGTGGGGGCAGGCGGGGGAAGGATATAAGGGATCATTGGGGGGAAAAGGGGGACATATGTAATACTTTCAACATTAAAAATTCAAAATAATAATGATAATATAATGTGTTGAAGTAACAGAAAATGTGTCCCATTCAAAACATGAAATAGAAGGAGTAGGAGGAAAGGTGTGGGAGAAGGAGAAATTCAATGACAGTTTGGGTAAGCAGGTGTGTTTTGTTTTGCTTTAGGTGTTCTGGGCCACAGTTTTCTTACATGTTAAGTGAGCAGATGGGACTTCAGGATGGCTGACATCTCCCTGTCCTCTAGCCTTCTGGGGGGTTGCCCTTCCATTCTGGCAATGAGGAATACCAAATATACAGAAGGTCAAAGACACTGTTTCTGAGTCTATGAAAGGACATATTCAAGCAGCTCAGACGAGTATTTCGGTTTCAAACATAAGGACTCAGGAAGAAATGAAAGAAAACTCTTTAGTCCTAAGATTCAAAATTCTTCCCAGGCAAAAAATAAGTGATTATGTCCATTAAATCTGCACAGGATTTAGAGACATGGCACAGAAACATTAGAAATCTGCATGGGAAATTTTATGATGTGAGGGAGGACATTTCACTTGTCTTTTAGAAAAATTTAAGTAAGTTTGAATCTAAGCAAAAAGTGATGATAATGATAAGTACTCTAAAATCAGCCTGTTTGTGTGTACCATAAGAAGGTATATAGGGATACATATGCTAATTGTATGAAATAGAATGGCAGTAAGATGAAGTATACAAAAGAATTGATACGGTGTATAGAAAGTGTGTGTTATACGTATAAAAAGAAAAATATTACAATTTCTCATCATGATATTGCAATAACTAAAACTAATTTCACACAATATATTGGAAATTTGAAAGTCATATGCAGGAAGTAAAAAACTTCTGTAAGAACAAGAAGAAATTTAAATGTTAATATAATCAATGGGAGAGAAAGCTTGCTTTCATTCTAAAGTGTTACTAGTTGCATAACTGGGAAAACACATTCCATATAAGAAAAGAAACTGCAAAATAGATTCTCTGATTTTACATTTAAAGACATGCATAGATTGTTTTCAATAAAGAACAAGAAAATGAAATAGGACTAGACCAAAAAAAAGTCAGGAAGGGGAAAATGAGAGAAAACTACAGACAGAGCCAACATAACAATACAGGGATAAATTTGCAAAAATAGATGCCCTGTCTAGATACATTTCACAGGATAAGGAAGGGAGGGATGGTGGTACAGGTCTTAAGAGATTTAGGTGGTGCTGAAATGGAAGATGTGAGCAATAGAGCATAAGAATCCACAGTGTGGAGGGAACTGATGTGTGAGCTCACATTATAGCATCAATCGAAATGATTAAGGGTAAACTGGTGAATGTTGGGAAGTTCTACCCAATAATAATGACCTCCTTGCAAAAAAAAAAAAAAAATTGAGGAAGACCTATACAAACCTCAGACTCTGTTTGCAATGGCATGTGGGAGGAATGGCACTCTAAAACAAGCATCACAGTTAAACAAGAACTGCTATTAATACATGAAAAAAGGAGAAGGGAGTGAAAGCAGAAGCTGCAGATCATTAACCTTATTAATCATGCAAATGGTACTTCTCATACTTTCATGTGCATACACATAGTCGGTGAATTGATGTTAAAATGTAGATTCTTTGATCCCCACTAGGAAATCACTGGCATGAGAGACTCCATGTGTTTCAATCAATTAAAATGTTTGTTATTAGCCCTAGCCGGTTTGGTTCAGTGGATAGAGCATCAGCCTGCTGACTGAAGGTTCCCAGGTTCAGTTCCAGTCAAGGGCATGTACCTTGGTTGAGGGCGCATCCCCAGTGGGGGGTGTTCAGGAGGCAGCTGATTGATGTTTCATCGATGTTTCTAACTCTCTATCCGTCTCCCTTCCTCTCTGTAAAAAATCAATAAAATATAGTTTTTAAAAAAGTGATTAAAAAAATGTTTGTTATTGTAGTCGTTTTGGGTCCTCAGATTATCCATTTTCAGCCAGTTGGAATCTCTTCATGATAGCCCCAGTGTCTATTTGACATGACCTCAATAGGTTTGTTGTTTGCTTTCCTTGCTTTGTGGCACAACATTTCCCAGAAGCATCATGAATATTTCTTGCCCCAGATTGAAATCACCTTCTTTAAGGAGTCCTGGTTCTTTTTGTAGGGGAATTTTCAGAGGGCACATTTTTGCTGAATTGTCATTGATTTTTGGCCTCCATTTGATTTCTAGTTCACACAGCTGGTAAATCCATAATTTAGGGGGGGGGGGGGGTTGGAGGAAAGAGTTCTGAGTATTATTTTCAATTGAATCAACTTCTTTGGTTTTATACTTGAAGTAACTTTAAATAATACTTACTTTGTGTGAATATGTTATCCACCCAGCAGACAGCTAAGTTCATTCATTAAGCTTGTTATCAAATTTTATGAACATTTAAAAAAAAATTTAATTTTTGTAATGCAAAGCAGCTCCATGACATCATAGTCAAATAATAAAACAAAGGTCTTCAAAGCAGTGTTGCTTCTATTCCTATTAACTCAAGAGTCTATAACTAACTAAAAGTCCTTATTTTGGCATGCATAGCCAAGTTGGTGCTACTTAGTATTCACGACTCATCTCCTATAACTCTATAACATAAACTCCAGCTCAATTGTACTATGCATGACTTCAAACGTGTCAAGAATATTTCCTACTCTCTGATTCACCTTCAATGCTCATCCGTTTTTCTGGAATGTAGCTGCTCTCTCTGCCAATTTACATTATGTGTTTTTCTCCAAACCCCCTAGACCTTAAAAAAAGAAATAAATTGAAAAAAAGAAAGTTAAAAAAACAACAACTATTAGCACAATTTTAACCACTTTTTTATGACTTATATATTTCTTTTTTAACGTGTTGTGCTGGTTTATAACAAAGATATAAAAATAATAGAATTATGAATAAAAATAGAGAAAAGCAGAAAGAAGGTGAACGTAATAGAAGTACAATATTTTGGCATAAGTTGGTAGTTTTGTAGGAGTGTGTTCTGGCTTAGATTTCAAGCACAGAGATTGAGGACATGACCTGATCTTTTGCATCCAAGGGCAATTAGCAGTGGAGGATGCAGACATGAACTCTCAGCAGCCCATTCTCTAAGGAGATAAGGGTTGGAAACACTCTGAGCAAAGCACCCAGTATCCATCACATATAACAACGTTTTAGGATGATGCTAGAGAAACAATATAATTTAATGAATAAATTCTGCAACATTTAAAGACAACTGTCAGGTGTTACCAGTCTTTAAAATCCTAAATGTATGTGCATTAGTATCTCTATTCATATTAATTGTGTATAACTTTTAAATAGAAAGAAAAAGGCAAAAAACAAATGAACATCATTACATACTATTATAATTATTATTGGTGCTTGATTTTTTTTTTGTTACTATTTGAAAATAAACATTGTAAATTGCCAGAAAAAGACCCTTTAGGGGAAAAAAAAAGGACTTTCATTAGATTAAGATAAAAATATATATCTAACTTTAAATAAAAACAAATTAATTTATTTACCTATGTTTTGTAATATAAATATGCCAATGTGTTAGAAAAAATATTTTAAAAGATAAATACTTTGGGTCAGAAAGCTCAATAAACTTGCTTTGAAGTGGCTAAATATTAACCTGCTATCCCATCTTTTTTCCAAATAAGATACATTCTCTTGCTGTATTCCTAATTTATTTAAAAAAAATTTATAGCATCCTTTGGTGAGGTAAACATATGTGCATATACATACAAGATAATTGAAGTGTCACAGGCTTACGTGACTATTAGAATGGACTCTCTAGACGTGTGACACTGACTGCCCTGGAGCTTTAAAAATAGATACCCATCTGTTTAGTACAATTTTAGCAAGTTTCTGCTAGGGTACAGAATATATTTCTAAAGTTTTAGATTCTCTAAACTTCTTTTAAAAGCATGCCCTTGATATCCTATGGAGTTAAAAAAATATTTGGCCTTAATTTATGTTTAATTTATTGGTGTACAAAGAGGTGTTAGTTTGTTGGCAAATGTTTTTAGCCAAAATGTATTTCTCATTAGATTACTTCAGTCTAAGGGAGACCATCTTCTGGTTAAACTAAGGGAGAAGTATCCTTTGATTTTTAAAAATATTTTGGTATTAATTTAATTTAATTGTGATTTCTAGGATCAAGGACAAAAAGTTTACTCACCAGAAAGAAGTTTATCGTTTGAAATTAAATGTATGTGGTAGATTACAACATAGTTAAAATAGCACCCACCAGGGGTTTCGTTATGTGTGTCTGTTTTTCTTTAATGCTTTATCTTACACCAGTCTGCATTCTCTATTCTTGAAACCCTGCTTCTTATTTTCATGGTTCCTGACTAATGAAGCCAAGGCAAGTACTGGGAGTAGTGTTAGAGTAGACAATTATAGTTACTTGAAATACCTTGGTTCATATTGTGTGGCAGTTGCTATAACATTGGTAGTTTTCAATTAAGCATCAGTGTAAATACACGTCACACAATCTTTCAAGGGTGCTTGTGTATGCATGGATATGTTCATACGTGTTTTTAAAAAAACACATATTTTTCATAAAACATATTTTTCACTTTCAAAAAAATTCTAAGATATAAACAAGGACAAATGACAATTTAATCGACCTACTCAAAGGACAATTTCAAAAGCAAAAACAAGTAGATAGAGATTTTCAGTTTCATGAAGTGGCTGATCCATCTCATCATGATAATCATGAACATGCTTTCTTCATTCTAATATTTTCTTCTTATTTGGTCTAACTGCAAATGAATATATAAAAATCAGAATATGCATTGTGTACTGTGGACTTTTGAAAGCTCTAGGAATATGTTAAGTCATATCTACTGCCTTTTATTAACAAAAGTGTCTATCAAATCTCCATTCCTATTAGTATATTTGAATGCTATATTGATTCTCATTTAATATAAATTACAATATAATCACATAATGGATTTGCGTATAAGCGATTGCGAGTAAATGAGGAGCACATGATGAGATGCAACATGTGGATTTTGGTGTTCAGGCCTTATGAACACTTGCACATGTTCAGGAAAGCCCACTGGATAAAATTTATGTATTGCTAATGATTTTTATTGGCCCCTTGGCCCAAAGTAGTGGCAAGCTGCCCAGGAATCTGAAGGAATCCTGTTTTCGGTTAGTAGTTAGAAGGCAAAGAGTCATAAAATCCAGCAAAGGCATGGTGAAAAGCTAAAATACATTTACTCAGGTACAACGAGTCTAGCCAAGCTTGCCATTGTGATTTCTTTTGTCTCTTTTTCCTGAGGTTGTGGAATTTTGTTTTATCGGGGTATTTTTGTTGGAGGATCATTTTTAACAGAGTCCTGAAAAGCGCTGCTTTACGCATTTGTGTGTATTTGTTTACATGGTGTGCCTGCACAATGTCATAAAATGGCTGATATGATCCACAGCTTTCTTTTTCTTACTGAATGAATGATCTCTTATATTCCTGATGGAATTTCAGGCAAACCGCTTTGCTTATATTAAAAGCAGGCATTTGGATAATCCAAAAGTTATATATAAAAGTGCATAAGATCTTTCTCTTTCAAGGTAAGGGCAAATTTCCTGCCACATTGCCTCTATACCGCCACAAGAAAGAGATGATGCAGTTAAAAGCATCAATCACTTTCAATTTTTTTTTCAGATTGTTTATTTGTACTTTTTATTACTAATTAAAAACTTAATTTTCTTGTTATTGTTTCCATTTAATATATATATATATATATATATATATATATATATAGAGAGAGAGAGAGAGAGAGAGAGAGAGAGAGAGAGAGAGATGAGAGAGAGAGAGAGAGAGAGAGAGAGAGAGAGAGAGAGAGAGAGAGCCAGGGGCTGTCACATCCAAAACAACTGAACGGAGGACTGAACAGGCTGAGTGGGGCAACAAGGCTGGCAGGGGGGGTTAGCGAGGGACGACCAAATGACTGAGTAGCAGGCTGCATGGAGCGTCCAGGCCAGCAGGGGGGTTAGTGAGGGGCGACCAGGTTGGCAGGGGTGACAATTGGGGGCGACCATGCTGGCAGGAGGGCAGTTAGGGGTGATCAGGCAGGCAGGCAGGTGAGCAGTTAGGAGCCCATGGTCCTGGATTATGAGAGGGATGATCCTCAGGATCAGGCCTAAACCGGCAGTTGGACATCCCATGAGGGGTCTCAGATTGGACAGGGTGCAGGCTGGGCTGAGGGGACCCCCCCATGCACGAATTTTATGCACCAGGCCTCTAGTACATTTATAAAATGTATTATGGTTTGACTCCTATTCAAACATTCAACTAATGGGAGTGTGAGAGGGTGTTTGGGGAATTTGAATCAGTAGCTGGACAAATGATGATATAAAATAAATTTTGTCCATATTTTCAGAGAGATCATGATTCTATAGTTATTTTGGTAAATAGTGTTGTTGTAGTTTATAAATATATAAATAGATACTTCAAGATGAAGTAACATGTATCTGAGATATAGATATAGATATAGATAGGACTTGGCTCAGGTGATTACAGAGGCAAAGAAGTCCCACCATCCGCTGCAAGCTGAACAACCAGAAAAACCAGTGGTGTGATTTAGTCTGAATCCAAAAGTCTGAGCAGCAGGGGAGCTGATGATGTAAGTCTCAGCCTTGGCCTTGGGGCCCAAGAACCACAAGCACCCATGTCTGTGGGCGGGATGAACAGCCCAGATCGAGCAGCCCGGAACAGCCCATCGTCTACCTCTTTGTTCTATTCAGCCCCTCAGTAGATTGGGTGATACCCACCTGCATTGGTGAGGGGGGTCGTCTCCCTCACTCTACTGATTCAAATGCTAATCTCTCCCAGAAATACCAGCACAGACACACCCAGAAATAATGTTTCACCAGCTCTCTAGATATCCCCATCCTAGGCAAGTGGGCACCAAAAAGCTAGCTATCACAGCCCACAAGTGTAGGAGGAGTGCAGTGGGCACATAGGGATTATTACACCATGCCCCTCTTTTGTGTATATGTTTGAACTTTGAAATTTTCATAATAACGGTTGCATGTTTTTTAGGATTTTTTTAAATATAGGGCAGACTATTTTATCTGTAAATTATGCTACAAGGCAAGTGTCCAGACATTTAAATCATAATACTAGAAGTGCCTGGGAGATTTCTAACCTAATCTGGGCTGGCTTCCATCGATGCAAGCTGAGCCAGAGGCTAGGCAGTTATTCCTGAATAAAAGTCATACAAGCTTTTTAGGAGTGAGAGAGAGTTTATAATCTCTATTCCAGAGAAATGTGAATGAAATCAGGGGCCGATCCAGGTTATAAGTACAGGTACAGTGTCCAAGTACATAGGGCAGTCGAAGAAAGTGGCATCAGAACCTAGAAAGGGAGTACTGGATTACAGTGACACCTGTGTATAACAGGGCTCACATGCTAGCTAGGGGACATATAAGCACTCAGGTATCCGGGCGCACACTAGTCAGTCATGCTAGAGCAGGAGACCAGCATCTGGACTGGCAACTGGCAGGTCCCCCACGCAGCCCAGACTATAATAACAACACCTGTGCCAACAAAACCCAGTTCCCTAGTGGTGGCAATCATCTTTTAGTATAATGCCAGATATAATTAAGATTATCCCAATGACTATAAGGAGTTGGACTAGCTGTATGAAATTTACAAACATATAAACCTTAGGCTATAAGTAGGGCTGGTCAGTTGCTGTTCTTCCATGACATGTGTGAACTTATCTTCACTACGTCCATTATTTCAGGGGCCACCTTGGTCAATGGTATGCCCTATGTGAGACCCAAATTTCATATGTTTGCCCAATGTGTTAATTATTTACATTCTTCTGCTTATTCTTGGAACCAAATCAGAGATCAAAATAATGATAACTTATAAAGTGGAAAGAACCAAAAGCAAACCTTAAATGCTTATTCAGGGGAATTGTCATAACCATCTTAAAACTGAAGTGTATATACCACGAGGCAGAGCAAATGGAAAAGGGATACCCAAGAGAAGGCCATGGAACATATGGCCACAAATACCCTACCTAAGCAGATAGGAATAAAGTTCACAGGAAATAAAGCTAGTTTTAAAAAAAAAAACACAAAAAAACGAAGCATGCAAAATAAGGATGATAAAGCAGCAAACATGATAGTCATAAATTCCAAGAATTCAGTTGAATGTGCAGAAAATTTAATAAGCACAGCCATTATCAAAAGTGCTGAGAGAAGCAGGGAGGCAGCTCAGGTGTAGGGATCGCTGAAAGGGCTGGGGCAGATCAGCCAGTGCACAGAGGCAGACACAGAGGCGCAAGCAAGCTGAGAACAATGACCTTTTAAAATAGATACAAATGACCTACTTAGAGAGGCCTGAAAAGATCCAAGTTTAAAGAACTAATGGGAAAAGCTCAAATAGCAAAAATGAAAACCCTAAAATTATAGACAAAAGCCTATATTATAGGATGGAAAATATCAGCAGGTGTAAACACAGGCCCTTATTGGTATGTGGAACAGCTGGGAAGAAAGGAAAAAAGAATGGAAGGAAGGAGAGGGAGGGAGGGAAAGAGGGAAGAAGAAAGGAAGGAAGGGATAGTTCCCCAAAGTAACAGCTTCAGTTGACTCTCAATAAGAAAACCATTCCGTTAAAAAATAAACTGTAGATAATATCTTTAAGACATGTTTTGTCAAAAAAACAAACAAACAATAAAACAGCACAATAGATATTTACTAAATATGGAATTAGGATGAGTTTTGCCACTTAATTGATGGCAGAATTTTTAAAAATATACATCGATTTAGGAGGTTTGGTTTTAGCTTCTTCAGTAAATGGGAAAAATCATATAGTTCTGGTCTCTCTATGGCCATGAGCCACTAAAAAAGACCACATCAAATAACATATGCACCATGTAAATATTTGCTAATATTTCTTTTTTTAAAAAAATAATTTTATCATTTAAAGCATTACAAATAGTCGTACATATGTCTCCTTTTTCCCCCATTGATCTTACCCTAGCCTCTCTACCCCCTGGCACATGCCCTCACACCATCCCCTAGTGTCTGTGTACATTGGTTATGCTTAAATGCATGCATACAAGTCCTTCGGTTGATCTCTTACCCCTGCTCCTGCCCAACACTCCCCAGCCTTCCCACTGTAATTTGACAGTCTAGAAACACCAATCAGAAAGGATATATGCACCCCTATGTTCATAGCAGCACAATTAACCATAGCTAAGATTCAGAAACAGCCTAAGTGCCCATCAGCAGATGAGTGGATTAAAAAACTGTGGTACATCTACACAATGGAATACTACGCTGTGGTAAAAAAGAAGGAATTCTTACCATTTGCAGCAGCATGGATGGAACTGGAGAGCATTATGCTAAGTGAAATAAGCCAGTCAGAGAAAGAAAAATACCACATGATCTCACTCATTTGTGGATAATAAAGAACATTATAACCTGATGAACGAAAAGATAGATACAGAGGCAGAGAAGCGTCGAACAGACTGTCAAATATTTGGTAATATTTCTTTCAGATACGTTTGTTAGTGTGGGAATTGTTTTAGTCTATTTCTCTGAGGAGAGATATACATGTCTTCTAGGGGTGCTCTATCAAAGTACCAGAAACTAGGCAGCTTAAAAACAGAAATTATTTCTTCACAATTCTGAAGGCCAGAAGCCCAACGTCAAGGTGTCAACAAAGTTGGCCCTGTCTAGGAGCTGTGAGGGAGAATGTGGTCCCTGCCTCTCTTCTAGCTTCTGGAAGTTGCAGGTGATCTTTGGTGTTCCTTGTCAACTTCACCCTCACATTCCGTTTTCTCTGCATGTGAGTCTGTATCCAAATGTCCCCTTTTTATAAGGAAAGTGCATGGGGGCCCACCCTATTCCAGTATGATCTCATCTTAACTAATTATCTCTGTAGTTTTTTTTTCCATTTCCAAAAAAAGGTCACATTCGGAGGTACTGTGAGTTAGGACTTGAACACATGAATTTTGAGAGCCATAATTCAAACCATTACAGGCAGTATATATTAGAGTTGCCAGGTTACATACAGGACATTAGGACAAACTTGAATTTCAGATAAACAGCTATGAAATCTTCCTCTATGTATATATAGAAATATGTATATTTTATGTTATATTTGTATTTTTGTTTGCTGAATTCGGCAATCCTAATATACTGGTATATACATCAGTGTTTTTAAGATTGTGATTTTTGATGAATGCTGAACCAAATGATTATATAGCTATAAAGTAATTTTTACTTAAACCAGAAGCTGTGATATAAAGTTAGTGCTTCACTCCTGCTTGTCAGTATGAGCACAGCACAAAGCAATGTATTTAGCACACAGTATGTACTTATTTTTAGTAATTAATTTATTAAATAAATAAATCATTTCCACCTTTATGTTTCAAAATTGCAGTGCATATATTACATTAGAATTTGTGAACAAAATCAATGCTCCAGCTATGCCTCTGATAACTTATTACATAAATTTAGACTCAGTCTAAAATAATGTTTTTTAATCTATGAATTTAAACAGTTACATAGTATTTATGGGGGTTATTTGCACATTGAGTGAAATTTATTTGGTATTAATTTTAATTATGGCAAAGAGTCATTAAAACCTGCCTCCACAGTACAGATTACTTTGCCTTTCAGCACTGGCCAAATAATTCAGAAGAGGGGCATGTCTCCATTTCATAAATATTAGTATTTTTCAAGAAATACTTCTGAAATATATGCAATTTATAGAAGAAAACATATTCTTTATCTTCTTTATATAAAATTCAACTCAGTTGGAATGTGAACATATAATACTAATGGACACAGATCAATGTCCTATAATAATTAAGAAACATAAACCAGAGAAGACCTACTATTATGTACTAAAATGCCTAATGTAGTGGTAAGTCCTCTTATAAAGGGAACATTTTCAGATAAAATTAGAAACTGAAAGATGATGCATGATTCACCTACTGAGTCTTCTTAAACTCTGATTATATTCTCATTTTGCTAACAGCACCTGACACTTCCCACAACGCAGGGTGTTTCATCTGGCATTTGCATTGTTTCTTAATCTCCATGTATTTTTAAAAATCTTATACTTCCCATTAGTATGAAGTTTCCTAGATGAAAATTATTAAGTTAATATTCTTTAATTCTTTCAATATTGCTGTCAGAGACTAGATGCTAAATTAAAAAATAGCTAGTTGACTATGAATAAGTGCATTAAAAGCAGTAATAGCATATATATATATATATATATATATATATATATATATATACTGATAATACATATCAAAGCATAATGGTTATAGTAAATATTATTTCTCTACTAACACTGTTTATCTTGAATTTCAGATAAACAGCTATGAGATATTTCTCTATGTATATAGAGGAATATGTACATTCTGTTATAGTTGTATTTTTGTTTGCTGCAGTAAGTTTTGTTAAAGTAAGTACCTTGGAAGAGAGCATGCTCACTAAATGACCCAATTACCTCTAAAAGCTACAATAGTCAAGTTCCTGGTTAATGACAAGCTCACAATATATATATGTAGCCGCTTAGAAAATGAATGTTAGCGTTATCCTGCCTCTGTGGTCCCCTGCTCAACTCCTTAGGCTGGGTGCAGAGGATCACTGTCTCTGTCAAGGCAAAACTGGACAGCGTTTGATTGGCTAGAAATAACTACTACAGAATACTATGATGGATATATAACCATTATGCACAGGTTAGAGTTTGTGAGTCTCATCCTCTAAGGCAGTGGTTCTCAACCTTCCTAATGCCGCGACCCTTTAACATAGTTCCTCATGTTGTGGTGACCCCCAACCATAAAATTATTTTCGTTGCTACTTCATAACTGTAATTTTGCTACTGTTATGAATCATAATGTAAATATCTGATATGCAGGATGTATTTTCATTGTTACAAATTGAACATAATTAAAGCATAGTGATTAATCACAAAAACAATATGTAATTATATATGTGTTTTCCGATGGTCTTAGGCGACTTCTGTGAAAGGGTCGCTCGATCCCCAAAGGGGTCACAACCCACAGGTTGAGAACCGCTGTTCTAAGTTGAACCAACATTGAGTGGTGCCATATATCCTCGACTGAGACAGAAATAAGTGCAGAGTACAGAGGGGATATGGGAATGGTTGATCAAAGATGAGCAGGATTGAGAAATAATGAGAAAAAATGGAAGTAGTTTGATACCCAGATACACATGGTTGGGCTTGACTTAAGGTGTTCTCACATCTAAGAGTGCGTTAATTATTTTTAGGGAATAGACCCAAGGTGAAGACTAACTCAAGGACGGAATTCAGAGACTAACAAGAGCAGTGGTTGTTTTATTGTTGTTTGTTTTCTTTTACATGTGTCCTGATCTTTAGTATGGTAAAAGAAAACAAAAAACATATATGACGCCATAATTATAGGTACATACATATTGTGTTATGTTGAATTGTTTCCTGCATATTACATGTTAAGAGCAAATAAAAAAAAAAACTTTAATGGGAAAAATGTTTAAATGCTCAGAATGTGTTGATGTTTTAGCCTGCAAGTCATCACTCATCATTATCATCTTCTTCATCATTTCATCATCAAACTCTCCTTGGCTATTTGCAAATATTCTGCAAGAAAGCATTATTTTGTATTGTGGGTCAAAATAACACCGCATGAAGAGATGTAACTGCAAATAAAAATGCAATTAGAAATTGGTGCCCTTTTATATTGAATATAAAGTTCATCACTTTCTTTGTGGTCATAGACTCAAATCCAACACCAATCATCAACCATACTTAACAAATACAGGAGACTCACTAAATGACATCAAAGATATAGTGAGCATTACTAAAACAATAAAGGCAATGTATAATTTCAATCTTGGACAGGAACATTCCACTTAAAAGGAGTGATGAACTGTCATGTGCTATACGCTGGCAAATAGCAAGTAGGAAAGTGGAGAAAAGTAAATCAGAAAAGCTGATTGCAGGGTCATTTCACATTCTAGCTTTTTATAAGCATCATTAGGTACCTCACATATCCTAACACTGGGAAGAATCTTAATGCAGCCGTGAAACAGGTACAGCTTCACAGACCTTTTCATTATTGCCCTTGCAGCATCAGCAAAAGCTTTATGAAAAATTACTATCATATTTCTCCATATCCTTTATTAAGCATTTATGACAAATTTTAAAATCATATAATGTTTCATTTACCCTTTTAACTGCAAAGTATATTAATATTACTTTCTATATGAGAACAATGAGGTACAGGGTTACAGCTATTTAGGTTTTAATTTAGCAGCAGCACAAGGAGCAGAAAAGTCCTATTTTCTAAATCAAGCAACTAAAAGACTTTTTTTTTTTAATTTGCCAAACCTGGTCATCATATCAGCTATCTTGTCACATTTTTGAGACATACTCTCATAATGCATGTAGGGGAGTGATTACATTAATAAACAACAGGGTCATATTTAGAGAATATGACCTTTTAATCCATAGCAGTGGCCAGCTTTATTAATTCTCTTGCATCATAGTCTCAGGCTGCAGATTTCCTGCTAGACTTCCATCCAGTGTGTCAATCTTCACCTTGCACGGTAAAGGCATTAAGATGGTGTCAACATTGTGTTGAGTAGAAGGGGGAGAGCTAGAATTCAGATCATTCTCTAACTATTACTAAGAGAATATTTCACAAGGAATTTAGGCTGGTTATAGTATATAGATATATATTAAAGATGTAATTGTATTTTTCACAAGACATAGGATTTGCCCTGGAGGATGCTGCCAAGATTCTGGAATCTGGACGTAAACCAAGAACCTGGCATATCCCTATAGGGAAATATTCACCTTATAAAATAAGATTTATGTATTGACTTAATTATGTCATATGATGCCCCCACACCCCACCCCCGCAATTAATGGCTAAAGTTCAATTCAACTAAATTTCTGTGTGATGAATGTACCTCTCAGGTTGAATGAAATAATTAATGAATTTTCCAATCATGAATGAATCCAAAATCAATTAAATGTGCATTGACCACTGATAGCTAAGAAGGAGTCTGCCATAATGCATTTCTGGGTTTAGTCAATATTTTTCCTCAATTGTTATTTAGAGAAGAAAGAATGAATGAAGGCATAGTTAAATTGATATGTGAAACTTTTTATATGTAGAAGAGTGACAAACTATTTTTACGTCACTAATGCTGGAACTCATAGTTGAGGTTAAAATATAAGGCAAGATGTAAGAATATTATGACATTTCCTTATTTTGAAGTTTTGAGTAACAGATATGATTTTGACATCCAGGTTAGTGATCAAACTAGAAAACTGTTAATGAGGATTAATGGCACTAATATTTTCTTTCAAGCAAAAATAGATAAATACATACATACATACATATGCATAAATTATATTACTAAAGAGAAGTCACAAAACGATAGTTTTTATTTTTGGTTTTGTTTGTTGTTTTTATAGTTCTGTTAGTGTTTTTTCTTCTCTACATATTGCAGAATATTCCCTATACCTTGATTCCCACTTCTTGACAAATCCTATGTGATTAGCTGCATTGGTGTCAACCATTTAGAATTGGGATTGAAAATTACATCCTTCCTTGAACACTGCTCAGGCTCTCTGCCTTTCCTCTCTGGAAACAGCTACCGTTGATGTAATTTTCTTAAAGCTTTCTCCCTACCATGTTTGTTCCCCCTAGATGCTGTTTCAAGGATAGATTCTGCCTCATTTTCAAATAATGACTGGAAAATGTAATGCGGCATTAGAATTTAGGGTTAATTATATAGCATTATTACTTTTTCATGCAGTTAACATTCCTACAAAGGGCTGCTTCATAGCTGAACTCTAAATATCCGCTGGCAGAAGATGCATATGTTTCCTGAGGGGAGTGCAGTCATCACTGAGCTCTTTCAGGTACTTAGTGTTGAAAGAGAAGATAAGTTCTGAAATGTTGAAACCTTTGCTTTCCTCCTCCTCCTTCTCCTCCTTCTCCTTTTCTTCTTCCTTCTCTTCTTCTGAGCAATAAAAAAGGTGGACTAACTGTATATCCATCACCATTTAAACAAATATATGAATGAGAGGTGGAAGCATTAATTTTGTATATACTAATAAAAACAGGGAGATTGAATTTCCAGGGAGACGACCAGGACATTGGAAATTAAGGTACCTGAGGAAAGAATAAGGTGATTGGCCTAGAGACATAAAATCTCCCAGTCAATATAGAACTTTACAACATCCTCATACAAAGTCAATGGTGTATCTGTTGCATTTGAGACAATGATCTGTGTTCTACCTGCAGATCATAGTAGGATGTAAATGGGAAGAGCAAGTGCAATGGCCAGATAGTGGCCACAGAAGCAGAAGATTCAATGCAGAGCCGCCACAGCATAAGGGAACTCTCTGTCTCATTATAAACCCTCTTTAAACCCCCTGATTCCTAGGAAAAGAAGTTGGAATGGCATGAATCAGTTATAGCATGTGGAAGGGATTAGAACTAATTTCATTTGAATTTCAAAGGATGGGATATTACAGTGGACATTAGAATTATAAGGATGGGAGGTCACTAATTAGATTCTGGGTTTATCAAAATATAATGCAAAGATCACTATACTGAAGTATTAAAACTTATTTATGCAGAATTATTATCAGTATGCTTATGTTCTTTAGCTCACTATTTTTGTTAACTACTGTGCCATAGCACATTAACGGATAATAATTTTGGGAGTAATTTTGTCTTGTTGCTTCTAAGGACAACTGGTAGAAAAATACAGTGCTTTTTTAACAAGTAGAAAATTCTCTCATAGAAATATGTGTATATATTTTTTCATCCTCGAGTTTTGTGTTGCTAGTATAGCAGTACATTTTTGTTATTGCTGTTGCTTTAGTATTTTTATGTCAATTGTTCCATATTTATGCTGTTATATGTGAATCATATGTTGCTCTTTTACCTCATGAAAAGTAAAAAAAAAAATGTCGTGGTGTATCTTGAATTTAGATGAACCTTCTCTATTAATTTTATTTTTGTTTTCTCTGTTTCTGCCTCTTTTTTATGTCCACCACTCCCCTGCCTCTTTTTATTTCTCTCTTTCTCTATTTTTTTCCTTTATATCAAACTAGAGGCCCGGTGCACAAAAATTTGTGCCCTCGGGGGGGTGGATCCCTCGGTCCGGCCTGTGCCCTCTCGCAGTCTGGGACCCCCTCGGAGGATGACCACTTGCTGGCTTAGGCCTGCTCCCTAGGGGATTGGGCCTAAGATGGCAATCAGACATCCCTCTGGCAGCCCGACAGCCCTTGGGGGATGTCCACTTGCCAGCGGGGAGCAGACCTAAGCTGCAGTCAGACATCCTTAGCACTGCTGAGGAGGCAGGAGAGGCTCCCACCACCACCGCTGTACTGGCAGCCATCAGCCTGGCTTGTGGTTGAGCAGAGCTCCCCCATGTGAGAGCTCACTGACCACCAGAGGGCAGCTCCTGCATTGAGCGTCTGCCCCCTGGTGGTCAATGTGTGTCATAGTGACCAGTCATTCCTAGTCCTTCTGCTGTTAGCGTCAGTTTGCATATTACCCTTTTACTATATAGGATAGAGGCCTGGTGCACAGGTGGGGGCCAGCTGGTTTGCCTTGAAAGGCATCCCAGATCAGGGTGGGGGTCCTGCTTGGGTGCCTGGTCAGCCTGGGTGAGGGGCTGATGGCTGTTTTCAGGCTGGCCACACCCCCTTTAGGGTGGGGGTCCCCACTGGGGTGCCTGGCCAGTCTGGGTCAGGGGCTGAGGGCCGTTTTCAGGCTGGTGGGCGACTAAAACTCCCAGCCTCTCCTTTTTATTCTTTTTTTTTTTTTATTAATTCTGGGATTTATTTACTTCTATAATTGAAACATTGTTGCCATCACTGGCGCTCCCAGCTCTGAGGCTGCGGCTGGCTGAAAGCAGGTATCTGGGGTTTGTTTAGCTTCTATAATTGACACATTGTTGCTTCCAGAGCTCCAAGCCAGGCCACGGCAGGCGGGAAACCTTGGCTTCCTCCATCACTGGAGCAAGCAAGCCTCCTGCTCGCTTCAGCTGCGTGGCTGCCGGCCGCCATCTTTGTTGGCAGTTAATTTGCATATCGCCCTGATTATCCAATGGGAAGCATAGTGGAGGTATGGTTAATTACCCTTTTTGTCTTTTATTAAATAGGATATCCACTATGTATGCTAGGGGTTACATATTTTTTAACTTTATAATTACTTCATGTCTCTATCCTAAGTTCTAAAATATACATCACTCTTCTTAAGAATTTGGGTATACTTCTCCCATAGTCTTTGATTTATAAGGTGCATCGGTTGAAATATCCTTGGGATCTGGAGTGGACAAGCCAGGTAGGAAACTCATAAAAGTAAGTTAGCCGTTAGTATCCTAATCCTCTAGCTAAAGAAACCAACAGAGTGAGTAAGTAAACTCTCCTAAAGTCACATAGTTAAAAAGTCGTAGAATTTATGTTTGACTCCAAAACTTACTATAAAAATATGTTTTTGATTATACCAGCACCTTTAATTATCATTCAGGAACCTGTATATCAGAGAGTATGGGCGAATTCCCAAGGTTACACAGCCACTTAAAAATAATATGCACATGTTCAGAAATTATCATGAAGAAATTTTATGGTTTGTTATTAACTATTTCTTCAATAAGAAACTGCTAACATTATTCACAGTCAAAAGGTAATGTATGTATGTACATGTGCCTGTGTTTTTACAGTAACTTGACAGTTTTCCCACTATCCTCATACATGAAGGACAGCTCTGAGACTAAGGGGTAGGAAACTGAACTCAACACATTGTTTTAAATGCTTTATTCACATAAAAAGTAAATATTAAATATTGTTTTATTCTTTATTATATACTAAATACTTTATATTATATTAGATATTACACATCGTATATGATATAAGTACTGTGTTTATTTTCTTTAGGAACTTAAAGATATGTATATAAGAACCAAAAATAAGTTTACACTTAATGAAATATCACAATATTAATGGAAAGTAAGTTTAAAGAGAAAAATATTTCACATCTGAAGGAATAGGTTAACAGAGTACATTTCTTCTTAGGAAAAAAAAAATGCCATGGGAAAAGCCTGAAGCTGTTTTATATGTTCTTTTTTTTTCCTTCTTTAGATCTTCTTTGCCCCAGGGTCCTGTGCATAGTAAATGGACTGAAGGCTGGAGCTGGTCCATCTCTGGTTTAGGTCAGGGGTCAAAAAGTATGGCCTTCAAGCCAAACCCAAACTCACCCATTTTGGTATATAGCATTTTCCTGGAACACAGCCAAGTTGATTCTTTTGCATATTGTCCATGGCTGGCTTCTTGCTACCAAGCAGAGTTGAGTAGCTGTGACAGAGACCACATGGCCCACAAAGCCATAAATATTTACTATCTGGACCTTTACAGAATGTGCTTGCCAAACCCGGGTTAGGCTTTCGCAGCTCAAGAAGTAGGGCCTTCTGTATTCCTTCTAGAGCCAAGTGCCAGGTCCAGTAATGTGCAATAGTATAAGACGCAGAGTACTAGCCCATGGGCAGGTCATACTACTGAACTCCAAGGTAGCCAAAGCCAACTTGTTAAATTTTATTTTGACATAATGTATAAGTTTTATGAACAGAGCGCTTTAAAACACATTTAAAATAAAATGACCACAGTCTTTTATTTCTTTAGCTCTTCAACCTTAAAACAATAACATCATCAATTCAGCTTACGGATTCTATGGGTATTTTTTCCCTCCATCTCACATGCCAATCTATACAAACTAAGTCTTAATGCGGTAGATAAAATTTACCTGTTTTTGCCCTTGCAATTTGAACAGTATATACCTACTGTTCCAATTGACAAATATCTGTATTCAAAAGCACTACTAGAAGATATTGTATTGTAGACAGTAGAAATAAAGAATTGTATGCTAAACCATTTGAAATAAATGACTTCTTGGAATAGGCCAGGCAATAAATACATTTTAGCAGGCACATTGACTGCCATCTGAATTAAGATTTTTCTTCAACATTGATTTTTGGATGCAAAATTTAGGAATGGAATCCAATGTATATTAAGGGAGCATTAATGGAAAATGAAATAAAACTTCCTCTGGCCTGTCCTCATCTCAGCTGCTATCCTGTTTCTCTACTTCTCCTGGGAGCTGAAGTAAATCAAGGGTGTTTTTGAAATATATGTCCACTCTTAGGCCAAATAGACAGTGCTAAAATCCTTGAGTTTGGAGGCCAACTTAATGGGCCATTAAGTTCTAAATTCTAACTTGACTGCAAAGAGTTTTTGGTGGAAGGAGTACTCAAAACTGTGACTAGTATTTCCAGAATTCAATTACATGCAATATTGCATATTTTTTCTGATATAATGAGTGTATACTTTTTGCATGGTAAATGCATTTACATGTACCATTTTTTTTTCTTTTCTCATGAGTTCCTTTCTCACATATTTCTTTTCTCCTCCACATTTTCAGATGAGACTATAAATGCCGAGGATGGGTAGGATTACATCAGAAAGCAGGAGTCCTGGCCGCCGCAGAAGTGAGTTCAGGACAGGCACAGGCCGTCTGTGCGTCTTCAGGAAAAATAGCCATCTGTCCTTCAAATTGACCACAATTGAAGCTAAAAGATACCATCCTCCACCCAGGATTTCACAAAGGTGGGCCGCTTGCTGCTGAATGATTTCTGTGAAGACGCTAGAGCTACCAAAGTGCAAGATTTTGGTTTGAGGACATTGGCAAGAACTTAAAGAGGGGGTGACTTTTGAAATTATGTCACATGCCTTTCCATCTTATTCTTCTCTCCTGAGCTTTCAATCCATTTACACAGAATTAATTGCAGTTTTTTGTACTCACAGGCTTCTTCTGCTCTCTTTCCTTTGCACAAGCTGGTCGTTTGGCCTGAATACCTTCTCTGAACATCGTCCAGTAGTGTGATGTGACTGAGCTTTAATTTGAGCAATGGAAGTTTCAGCATAGCATTAGCAGGAAACAGAAGAGATGCTGCTAACAGGACTTGATGATGACTTTAAAATGTGATATGTCTGCTGTAACCAGTTTGGCTCAATGGATAGAGCGTCAGCCTTTGGACTGAAAGGTCCCAGGTTTGATTCCGGTCGAGGGCATGTACCTTGGTTGCAGGCACATCTCCAGTGGGGGGTGTGCAGGAGGCAGCTGATCGATGTTTCTCTCTCATCAATGTTTCTGACTCTCTGTCCCTCTCCCTTCCTCTCTGTAAAAGATCAAATATATATATATATATATATATATATATATATATATATATATATATATATGATATGTCCCCCAAAAGGATGCCATGATTATCTCTCACAATGCCATTCCTGACAGTTTTCCATCTCAGTGAAAGACCCTTTTCTGCCTCCCCCACAACCCACACTGGGGATCGAACCTGCAACCTCTGCATATGCCCTGACAGGAAATCTAAACGTGACCTCCTGATTCATAGGTCAACATTCAATCACTGAGCCACACCAGCTGGGCTTGACTCCTCTTTCCTTCCAAACCACACCCAATCCACAAATAAATCCTATTCATTCATTTTATTTGCTAAAGATATGCAGACTCCAACCAACTCTTGAAACTCTGACAGTGATCACTTTTATTTTTTAAATTTCTTTATTGATTAAGTTATTACATATGTGTCCTTATCCCCATATTACCCCCCATCCCCGCCACTCATGGGCAGTGATCACTTTTAGCTTCCTGGAGAGAGCTGCCTAGCAGGGCTCCAGCTTCTACTCTTGTGTCTATTACGATCTCTACTCTCATCCAGATGTGCATTTTAAAAAAATTGGATCACGTGTCCAACCTTTTGGAAGCCCTCTAATATCTTCCCATCTCACTCAGAGTAACACCTAAAGCTCTTCAATGATGGGGGTGCCATAACTCCTGCTCCTCTTTCTGTGCACAGCTTATTCATGTAATTCCCACAATTCTCCTGTTTCCTCACAGTGGGGTGGGAGTAGTGGTGATGCTCTCTCTGCCAACCACTAACCCAGCTGGGCAGCTCCCGTGAGGGCTGTGCCCTCTGACTAGAACACTCCCTCCCCACCCCACACACATACACAAGACTCAGCTCCTCATCTTCTCCAAAGCTTTGCTGAAATACTGTTGTATCGGTAAGCGTTCCATCAGAGAAACAGAAGCAATGGCATATATATATATGAAGTGGTGTGGGTTTTTTTATTTGTTTTATTTTGTTTTCGTGGAATCGGCTTACATGATCTTGGAGACTTAAATGTATAGGGCAGGAAGGACAGGCTGGAACTCAGGGGCATGCACGTAAGCTCCAGGTCACAATTGGAATTTCTTTTTCAAGGTGCTGCCCTTAAGTTCTTGCAACAAATTGACTCAAATCCCCCCCTTATGATTAAGAATCACCTCCCTTAATTAGACTAAACTGATGCTAGACTTTAATCCCATCTACAAAAAACTTGTACAGAAACACGTAGAATAGTGTTTGAATAACTGGGACTATAGCTTAGCCAAGTTGACACATGACATCTTCTCAGTGAGGCCCCTCCTCACCATCCCCACTAAAACTGCACCCCCACCACACCATAGACACCTGTCATGCTTTATTGTTTCAATACCATGTTCCTCCTACAGAGTAGTAAATGCTCCATGAATAGTGGTTAATTTTCTATCTCCTGGATACATGAGAACACTACCCAACACATTGTCAATACTTAAAAATATCTATTGAACAAACACATAGAAAGCCTGAGTAGGAAGAGAAGGAAAAAAGGTAAAGTTATGGCATATGGGAGCAACCCCTTGAGATTTCCCAGAAAAATATGGGGGGAAGGGGCGGAATGTCAAATATAGGTAAAAGTCTAAACAACAACCAAGTAAATCTTTATACCCTTTAGCTAGATTCCAGAGCTTCCAAAAAGCATTCTCCCAACACTATACTACTATCTCACACTTAAAAATTATTAATCTTATACTTTTTAGTAAACATTCCCTATTCAAATTCCATAATTATTTATCTGATATCGCATATTTTAAAGGCAGACTTTGCTTCATATCATTTCTAACACTGGTATTTAGTCAAATTTTACTCATTTCACATGGTTTGTACATCTCCTTACTCTTTTAATCTGGACCAGTGCCCTCACTTGTCTTTTCATTGTATTACTCTGAAACACCAAGCCAATTAGTTGCCTTATAGAATAAATTGTTTTGTGAACTTGTCTGAAACTGTTGTGTCATAAAATGTATCCCTCTACTTCCTATATTTTCTACAAACTGGGAGCTACATTTAGACTTTTAGAAAGCATATGTAAGCTGTTGGCTTTTTTATGCTTCAGATGACATCACATTAGCTGTCATACAATCTCAGTGTTTCTTGATTAGTAGCATAATGCTTGAATAAGATCTTTTGAGAGCTGTTATAATCCCCATTATAACAGGCTGCCTCATTTAGACAACATGCGTTATATACTTTGTGCTTAGACCTCTGCTGCTACTTTTTAAAACGTGTACCCTTATGACAGTAGACACATTATGTGGCATTCCAGAAAATGAAAACTTCAAAAATCTTTGAAACTTAACTTTAGATTTGTCCTCAAATAAAGGCAATGTGGGACATAAAACACTGAGGTGAAGATAAACTCTGCCATAGACTCACTAATAAGCAGCCAAACAGCAGGAATGTAGCAGAGTTAAATAAATATTGAATAAGTATGCTTCCATTTGATTTTATACATAAAAATTTTACCAGGAACTCATTGCATTATATCTATCTTATCAATAATTAGAAAACTGACAAATGAGTTGCAAAACATGGCTATTTTTTTAAGCAAAATATTATTTTAACACATTTAATATATCTTAGAACTAAATACATATATATATATATTTTCCCATGTTTGATATATATGCAAGTGTGTGTGTGTGTGTGTGCATGTGTGTGTGTGCATCTCCACAGGTAAGAATGTTTCTGGACATTCAAAGAATCATATTTTTCTTCTGACAAAGCAAACTTAATGGTGGTAATATGTATTTTATATTTATTTTTAAATACATTTGTAAATCTACCACTTGGACCCCAAGTCCAGGTCCTGTTTTCAGAGGCCATTTTGCACAGAGAAGTCTGGCTGCTGTAACGGTGTAGGAACAGCTCTCCCATTCACCTCGGTACCACTTCTCCAAGATACAGAGCTGCCAGACCCAGGCTGCCTTTGCGGTAGCCCTCTGATGTCCCAGTCTCTATTCCAACCAAGTGCACACCCTTCCTGGGTTCTCTGTGCTCTTTGAAATTGGAAGCTGTTTTACATCTGAGTACCTCACACAGCCTTGGTGATTCTGTATGTCCAAATATAATGTCTCCTGATCTCCCATCTTTCTTTTAATATATTCCTCTGTCCTTGAAGTAAGCAAAAACAATTCTAAATTTATTAGAATTTTTAAAAAATATATTTAATTGCTTGTGCAAATGCCTTAGAAACTTGTGCGTACAGAAATGCACGTGTGCATTCGTGTGTGTGTGTGTGTGTGTGTGTGTGTGTGTGTGCGTTGCAATAGCTATGGTTGTGGATATGATTATTATTGTTGTTGCTTGAGTTTTTAACCACTTCATTATAGAGACCCTAGAGATGATGAGAAGAGCTTGCAGAAAAATAGCCATGGTGAAGAGTGCTGTTAGATGTAGGGGAGGTTTTTGGATAACAACACCAATTCTAAAATGTTGGCCACATGGCTACAGGATGCAGGACTAGAGACACTCCAGCAACCCCTACATACCCCACTTTTAAGCTATGGTTTAGAAACAGTAAGGTTTTCTTTGCATTTATCATAATGTTTAAAGCAGAATAGATATTCAACAAATACTGAGGGAAACTAAAATTGGTGTTTGGGTGGATGTAAAAGGATTTGCAATCTTGGCTGCCTCTGGTGAAATGGAATCTCATACCTAATTTTTCTCCATTAAGATTTTTCGTTGGTGCTGGCTGTAAGTAAATTGTGGTAGACAGGTTACAAGTCTGTGGTTACTCTTAAATTTAAATCTAATCCTCTGTTACAAAAACAAGTTTATACCAGAAAGTTGACTAATATCCCTCAAAAATATATACAAATACTAAAGTTAAGAATATATTTAGAAAATGCAATATGCAAACACAGTATCTATATATATAACACCCTAATATGCAAATAGACTGAATGGCAGAACAACCAAACAACCAGTTGCAATGTTGTGCGCTGACCACCAGGAGGTGTACTCAGAACATGGTGAGCATTGGCAGCAGACGAAAGAGCATGGAATATGGCGGGCATCGGAGGCAGTGGGATGGTGGAGCAGGTGAGCAGGGGCGCCAGAGCAAGGTGGGGTGCCGGTCACTGTCATTGGGGTGAGCCTCTGGTGGTTACTGAAAATTCTTTGCTCCCACATGCCGCAGTCCCTCCCGACACTCACACCCGCTGCCGGCTCCTGGCGCCTGTCCAAATTGCTCAGCGCCGTCAGTGGGTGCGAGTGGTGGCTGCCAGCCCCGATTGCCCCTGAGAGCTTCTCCACCTCCCCCTGCTCCTGAGGGGCCATCAGGATAGCAGCCACCACTCGCACCCACTAACAGCACTGGCCCCAATTGCACCAGGCAGGACATCAGTGGGTGTGAGCAGGGCAGCACTGTCGGTGCGTGGGAGTGGCAGCAGTGGGAGTGGGGATGCTGGCAGACAGGGCACTGGGGGCTGCAGTGGGAGGGGCTGGGCAGAGGTGCAGAGAATGGCTCGAGACTTGCCCTATGCCCACTGCAGCCTCACGGCCCACAGTTCCTTTCAAGGTGCATGAATTCGAGCACTGGGTCCCAAGTATGTGTATAATTCATCAACATTTATCAAAATAGTTCTTGAAGTGTGTGTATGTGGTCAAATTTGCATTACCTTTTAAAAAATATGTAGAGTTAATTTTCCGCTTTTGGAGTTAATGGCACACATGTTTAAGTGAAATATTGCAAAAAGAAACATATAACATATTTGAAATACCTTAAAAAGCAATAAAGCAGATATTTTGAAAAAAATTGAAAAGAGTTGTATATTTTACTCTAAACTTTAAAAAAATCT
The DNA here is from genome assembly GCF_963259705.1 of Myotis daubentonii. Taxonomy (NCBI): domain Eukaryota; kingdom Metazoa; phylum Chordata; class Mammalia; order Chiroptera; family Vespertilionidae; genus Myotis; species Myotis daubentonii. The sequence continues at coordinate 186,540,047 of NC_081841.1, forward strand.
CTATTTCCAAATTGGAAATAATTATTTGCTTCTAATTAATTGAAATTAAAATTTGTAATAAAATAGTAGGATAATGCATATAATAGAAGTTGTCTCAGAAATTCTGAGGTCAAGTCATTAATGTTATAATTGATATCAAACAGTGAATTACATTTGGATTAATAAATTTATTCATCCAACAACTATTTAATATATATATGTTAGTGTAAGAGGCCAAAGTGGATATATATATCTAAATACATAAAAATCTTCTTGAAGGAACTTACCAAAGAATATTCATGAAAAAAACTATGCTATATTATAATTTCTCTGCATTGTTTTTTTCATAGAAGAGCTAGTTTAAACAGTTTGCCCATCAAAATCAGATGACTGAATGTCCTACAAGAAACAACTATATTCTGAACAACAGAAAACAAATAGACAAAAAGCAAATAAATAAATAAATAAAAACAGAGACTCAGGAACTTATAGAACAGAAACAAAGATCCAACATTATATCATTAGAAACCCAGAGGCAGAGGAAAAAGAAAGCGGAACTGTTAGAGTATTTGAAGTAGTAATGGCCAAAAACTTACCAAATTTGGTGAAAGATACAAATATACAAAACAATAAAATGGAGTGAACCACAAAAAGAATGAAATAAAAATTCACAACCAAGAGAGATCATACTTAAACTTCTGAGAATGAAAGACAAAGTCTTAAAATCAGACAAAGAAATAACACATTTTCTAAAGATAATTGAAATGACAGCAGATTTCTTATCTGAAACCATGGAAGCCAGCAGGAGGTGGCACACCATTTTACAGGTGTTGAAGGAAAATCTTCAGGGAAATTCTGCTGGGGTCCAGCTGATTGGGGTGAGGGGGCTGATCGGGGGCCGGGCCAGTTGGGGAGAGGGACTGTAGGAGGTTGCAGGGGATGATCAGGGCCCTGCTTGGGCAGGTTGGCCACTGCAGTACACGTCATAGCAACCGGTCATTCTGGTCGTTCCAGTTGTTCCGTCGTTCTGGTCACTTGATATATATATATATATATATATATATATATATATATATATATATATATATATATATAGTTTAATTATTTTCATATCATAAAATGTTTAAATGTACTTCAAAAAATGTCTTATTGTTGTTAAATCAAATAGATACTTTCAAAAACAATTATGAAATATATAGAAACTATTTAAGAAATTTGAGTATTAACTAAATATTTGATATGAGGGGCCTGGTGCACAGATTCGTGCACTTTGAAAGAAAATTAATTAGAAGAAATATTTTTGAGGCCGGAGAGGGACTGCGGAAGGGCTCCAGGGCATGTCTGGCATATCTCGTCCATTCCAGATTGGCAGGACCCCAGCAGCAAGTTAATATACTGGTCAGAGCATCTGCCCCCTGGTGATCAGTGCACATCATAGCAACTGGTCGAATGGTTGAATGAGCAGCATATTACGCTTTTATTATATAGGATAATTGGGAAATTATTGTTAATTTCATTAACTAGGTTAATAGCATTTTGATTACAAGGTAGAATGTCCCATTATAGGACAGGCAAGCTAAGTTATATAAGGATGAGGTATTCTGATAATTTTAGTGCTTTATATCATTGTATTTACATATATATATATATATATATATATATATATATATATATATATATACATATATATATATATATATATATTAACATATAATGCCAAAATCTTTAAAATATGAATGATTGAGTTAGGTGGTGAATATCCAGGAGTTTGTTATACTATTAATTATTCAAACTCTTCAATATATTTTACTTATTTTTTAAAAGATTTAAAGCAAAACAAAGGAGAAAAAAAACAGAATCACTTTCTTAAATTAAAAACAAAGTGATGCATAATTCTAATCTGAAAATAAAATAATTCTATGCTAAGACATTGTTGAATTTAAATGTATCTTATTCTTTAAATTTTTGTTTTATTTGTCACTCAAGTACATTTAATACGTTAATATAGTGCTACATGTAAATACATATTTCATATGATCAAAAGTTAGTGGAAACTGCTTGATTTTTTTTGTTCCACCAATTCTCAATACATGATCACTTCTGGTCCTAAATAAATTATTTTTTTAAAAAACTGGTTTCTGTTATGCATTTACCTCAGAATGCTGAAATGGTTTCAAAAATAAATAATTTCAGAAGTTATTATAGGGAATATATATGACCTACCCACAACAATAAAATGATTATGGTTTACAGAATTAAAATGTAAGGAAACTCTGTCCTGGCCAGTGTGGCTTAGTTGATTGAGTGTCACCCAGAGGTCACTGGTTCAATTCCTGATCCAGGCACATGCCTGGGTTATGGCTTGATCCCCAGAAAGGAGAGTGTAGGGACAGCTGATTGATGGTTCTCTCATTGATGTCTCTCTCTCTCTCTCTCTCTCTCTCTCTCTCTCTCTCTCTCTCTATTAAATTAATGAAAACATATTTTAAATAATAAAAAAATTAATTCAAAGTAATAAAGGTAAAAAAAACAAAAAGTGTTTCAAAGGACAGTAAGAATATAATACATCCAGATTTTGTTTTGTATTGGGATTAATGTAAGTCTAATGTGGATGGGAAGAATTATGTTAGACACAAAAAATAGTGCAACTGAGTTTAGGAGGAAATAAGTCTCAGTGCAGTTGCTAAAAAATTATTTTCAGGAATTCAGAGAGGTGACATTTTTTCTTGAAGCAATGGAATGAACTGCATATGGTTTAACATATTAATAAATTGGCATATTCTGAAGCTAATTCAAAGTGTAAAAAGTTATAGAGGAATTGACCTTAAGAAATCACATCATTTCCAAATGCAAGACTATTTTTGGAAGGTGTGGCAGTTTTGAGGCTCAGTGCACATTGGGACAAAGTTTCCCAGGCTGAGAGGATCAATAGTGCATTTGAAGGAAACAAAAGAGTTGGAACACAGCTGCAAGAGAGAGCACCATTCCTTCAGGTGGAGAGGCTGACAGGCTTCGACAGCCCTTTCAAATGCTTTCCCAGGCCATCCATGGCACTCTGTCTCATAGTCAATGAACTCCAGCCACTTCACTTCTGACCCTCCACAATAATCAGGTACAAGGAAACCACACCATTGGAGGAAGGAGAAAACTAAAATGAAACCTTGAGCTAAGCCACAATAATCCATTCTTAATCCCTACCTCTAAACTTGGGCTGAGATGCATGGGAACATGCACGGAAAGCGATAGACAAGTTTGAAGACAATTGTTATTTTTTTCTTTCTAATTTTGAGCTGACACCTGAAGTCTCTGGATGCCTGATAGAGGATCAAAAGGTAAATTCACCCTAGCTGCAGTCTCTGACGCCTCGTGTCCTTCACCAGTAAACCCTCCTTAAAATTAACCAGTAAGGCAGTAGTGCAATTAGGACCTGGATATTTGAGGAAAAAGTTCTCGAGGATATTAGGGGGTTCCTAATTTTATTGCCGGTGGTCATGTAAAGGGACACTTTGCAATATCTATTAATCTTGGATATTAAAGTACAAAAAATAGTTATTTTATCGCAGGGATGCTGATTGAGGCATCTGCCACATTCAGGTTTTTATACCACATATTTAGGACAATTTCAACTGTAAAGGTGGCTTTGTCCACTGACCTGTACTATTTCCCTAACAAATCGCTCATTTTAACTGAAGTATCATCCTCCCTTTAAGACAGTTGGCTAATGCTATTGTCCCGATTTAGAACTGCTTATTCAACTGAACTACACAATGTGCATATCAGCTGCTGCTGGGGAGATGAACTTTATCTTCTCTTCATTTGGTTAAAGCATATGGTGCCTTCCTTGTTTTGAAATAAAATAGCACTGGGCGTTCCTTCCCTGCCCATTAGAGTCTTTGGAAACACATATATATTTCTGGCTTAGTTAAGAATTTCATAAGCAGTGGTGAAATCAGAGTTTATTATAACTAGGTATATTATAACTGCCCTATTTAAAATGTGAAATTTATACTTAAGAATTATTATGCACAGTGGCAACATATTAATACTGACTTTATTAGCTCATGGATGGCTATGTACAATGAGTTATATAAAAAGTTGATTTTGTTCCTGCTGACATTGTTTCCACCTTGCAGTAATGTGAGCTGTAGCAAATCACATTTAACAATCTGTGGGTCTCTGACGCTCAGCCTTTTCATTCCCCTGAAACACATTTTAAAAACTGGTGCCTCTTGCAAGATGAGGATCAAATGTCAGCGTTGTGAGTAGCCTAAGAAAGTTAATCACTGAAATGGATAAATCTCAGGTTCATATTATTAAATAGATGACTTTGCTTAAAGGATGGACATTCAGTTAGAGACTGATTTCATCTTCAGAAAAATGATTTAAAAAAGAGAATGACAAAAAAAGAAGAGGGCATGCAGATTTTTTTAGAAAAAGATAAAGTCATATGAATTAAAAACCATCACAAACATTTGGAATAACTTTAATTGCTTGAACCATAGGACTGTTTGGGCTTCATCTTTTATAATAATAAAACTTACCTAAGATGATCACTTTGACCGGGTGTACTTTATAAGAGAATAGGAAGTTTTCCAAGAAGTTCTTAATCCTTAATGGTGTCAGTTTTGATGGAATGGAAGCAAGCAGTGGCCAGTTACAGTGACATGAGGGAAAGCCCTGTTTAAACACACCAAAGTCACATATTGAGGCAATAGAACCTTAAAGAAAGGTGGTTTTAATAAAGAATTCTTTTTATACTGGACGTATTTGTTTAGATTTATATTCTGTAGACTCTGATGACAACTCAATAATGATTGCTCCAGACCTCTGTATTAATAAGATTTAATATAGTAAAGTTTCCAGAAATGTGTTTTTTGAAATATTATGAGTCAGGAAATATTCCTATGAAGCTGAATCTCATCAACAGATTTTATGAGTTTGAATTCAAAGAATTATATATAGTCTCTAAGAAAAAAATGACCCCAAAGCAAGCAAATTAGTTAACTAGTTCTTATGAGTGACAGATATGTATGCTAGAATGCAATACATCTTCTATGAACCTTTTGAAGTTCACATTTTTGGAGTTAATAGTAGAATAGAATCCATTCCGTTTGCAGATGTATTGCATTGTAATTGCCAAAGGTCTTGGGCCAAAATATTACTTCTTTTAAAACACACTACTGATTTAGAAATTTTAAATGGGTCTCTTAGATCATTCAAAATAGGTGAAAAATTATATGTGGGAAATACAAAGAATTCAGTATGTATGCAGCAACTTAATTTAACAATGAGGATAAATTTTTCATATATTAAAATCATTTTAGGATGTTTTCATAAGTACAGCTTGATGTTAATACAGTTATTTTATGACCAGAACAGAACATTTGGGATCAACATATGTGAAAAAAAAATATTTCCTGTGATTTACATGGTTATTTCACTTACTCTGAAGCAATTTATTACTTCTATATTTTAATCTCAGTGCTCTTTTCTAAATATAAGAAAATCCATCTTATATTATCTATGAACTTATTTAATTTTTAAAGTCTTTAATAGAAATGAAAATAAGTTCTTTAGCAGTGAATTTTTTAAAAAAAATATAAAACTTTTATAACTTTTTAAAATAATTATTCTTTAAATTTGGAATTTTATAGGAAAACATAGGAATAATTCAAGTGCATTTAGATGCCTGTGTCTATAAAAATCTTTTAATATTCAGTAACACCAATCTCATTTCCATTTTTCCAAAAGAAATCCTATATGTTAATTAACAAAACAAATAAACTAAAAACAAAATAAACCTTCAAGTAATGCATCCAACTTCCATAAAATATTTTTATTTTTCTCATCATAATGACATTATTTTTTTTCCTTTCAGTGCAGACTCCTCTGAAGGTAATGATCCTACTACTGACAACACTTTGAAGTTTGATCAATTATATTTAATCACAGTTTCTTTCTTCAATACATGATTTACTTGCTGATTTAATAAAGATGCATGAACAATATATAAGATCAAATGACAATCTAGAGACTGTGTCTAACAATAGTCAATTTATTAAAGGTATCCATATAATCAGCTCTTTAATATTATGCAGCTATAAGTAATTTGGTTAGAGCCATTTTCCAAACTTCAATCTATTTGATGCAGTCATCAAAATTTATATTGTTAAAAACAAAACATCTGTAATCATTAATACCTGAAATGAAAAAAAATACAAATGAGTTATAAACATATAACATACAATGTTTCTTAGCAGAACTTGAAATTAAACTTTAAAATATAAATATTTAAAAACAGACATTATGGAAACAAACAGACACAGAGAAAAAAATTGATGGTCACCAAACGGGAGGGGGCAAATGGGAAAGAGGTTGAGGAATGAGTGAAAAAGGTGAAGGGATTAAGCACAAATTGCCAGTATACAAATAGTCACAGGAATATGAAGCACAGCATAGGGAATATAGTTAATAATCCCATCTAATAAAAGAGAAACATGGTAATTAGCATACGACTGCTACCCTTCCCATTGGCTAATCAGGGCAATATGCAAATTAACTGCCAGCCAACAAAGATGGCGGCTAATTTGCATACTGAAGGCAGGGTAGGACAGCATAAGCCACCATGCAGGCTCGGGTTTGCCATGGGGGCTGCAGAGGGCTGGGGCCAAGGCAAGCAGTGCTGATCACTGCACCGGAGCCCTCCCCCCGCCCACCGCAGGAGTGGGGGCTGGGGCCAAGGCAAGTGGTGCCAATCGCTTTGCCTGCCTACCAGAGACAGGGGGCCCACTCCTTGTGCCATCCGCAGCCGGTGGCTGGGGCAAAGGCAAGCGGTGCAGTTCTACTAGCTGGAGCCCAAGCCCGCCCACCAGAGACACATCCCAATGAGCGTGGGCTAGGGCGAACGAAGGCACGCGGTGCAGATGCGTCGCTGGAGCCCTTGCCCACCCACCAGAGACACGTCCCAATGCATGTGGGCTGGGGCGAAGGCAAGAGATGAGATCGCCTTGCCCGAGCCCAAGCCCGCCCACCGGAGACCCATCCCAATGTGATCTGGGGGCGAGTGGGGGCCGGGGCAAGGCAAGCGGTGCCCACTGCCTTGTCAGAGCCCTTGCCCGCCCACCAGAGACACGTCCCAATGCGGGGCGAAGGCAAGTGGTGCAGATTGCCTCGCCGGAGCCCTTGCCCACCCACAGGAGACACGGGGCCCATTCTGAGAGAGAGAGAGAGAGAGAAAGAGAGAGAGAGGCGGAATTTTGCATCCCGCATCCCTCCCTGATTGACCACTGTGATTCCAAGCCAGCAAGGGCTGCCTTCAGGACGGTGCTCCATGTCCCTCACCCCTTCCACGTCCCTCACCCCCACCCCAGGCCCGAGAGCACAGTGCTGGACAGGGGCACCCAGGGGTTTGGGAATGCAGCATGAGGGGCTGGCACAACATGGGGGTGAGCTGTGTTTACACCGCCAAGTTCCCCAATTCTACCCTGGCCGGGCATGCATCCTCCTTCCCCTCAGAGGCCCAGCTCCTGCCTACATGCTTGCTGGGCAGGCCCAACTGCACCGGGGAGTGAGCTATGGTGATCAGGATGGCCACTTCCTGGGATGGGACGGCGGACCACGGCAATTCATGAAGGCGATGAGGCCTGTGGGGCATGTGCAGGGGGTGGCTGGCCAAGCCCAGACTGGCTTCAGTGGGGCCAGTGGGAGCCCGTTGAGGGCACCCCAACTCCCACAGCTCTCAGGTGGATGGTGGCCCAGTGGAGAGCGGTTTCTCCATGCGTGGTGCCCAGGGATGGCTCTGAGCTGCTGCAACCCCGCCTCACGCTTCAGGGAGGGGGAGAAGGCTCGCAGCCACCAGCACCCTAGGCTGCACCTCCTGTGCCTCAGCCTGCCAGGTTGGCAGGGTCCAGAGCAGGTGAGCTGCTCCCTTCCTCCAATGGTAGAACAGGGAGGAGAGTGCTGGGTGCAGGGAGGGGACCTCAACTGGGATCTTCCTGCTGCCGGGAAGGGGCCCGGCCTGGGCCCAGTGGGGAGCTTAGGAAGTCTGGCTAAGCAGGCACTGGTTCATACCAACTCTTACCCTGCCATCTTCCTCCAGCTCTTCAAGCTAGCCCCCCTGCCCCACCTGTCTGGGCAACGGGCTCTGGGTGACCTCCCTGAGCTCAGACTGTGGACCCAGAGACCTCAAGGAAGAGTGCCCAGCTGGGCCGGGCAGGGGCCAGTGCAGAACTACCAGGGCAGAGTGTCTTGGTGAAGTTTGCAACTGACCCATGGAGGAAGCCCCAGAGGGGAAAGGCCAGGAGGTATGAATTGCCAGCACTTTAGCCACTTGAAAACAGCTCCACTTGGAATGTGAGGCGGTTATATGTTCAGCTGAGAAGTGAGAGGGCTGAACTCCACCATCGCTGGGCTCCTGTCAGTCCAAGGCCCAAGCGTCCACCACGACAAGGGGAGAACAGAGAGAGGGGCCTGGAGGAAGGGAGGACAGTTGAAGAAAACCATGTCTAGACTTTCCCCAGCTCTCTCCTTCTTTCTGCTACCTACAAGAGCTCCAGGCCCGGCCACAGTTCTGTCTCCACCTTTTAGTCCCCTATTCTCCAACCACAGAGGAAAGAAATAAGGAAGGAGTCTGTGCTGCCTTCAGAAAGTATCTATATACCTGATCGGCCAGTTGCCTTCCACAGAGGGAGGCCAGACTATGGCTTAGGCTCACTCCCCACAGGGACATCAGTAGGACATCCTGTGAGGGCTCCCAGACTGCTAGAGGGGTTAGGCTGGGCTGAGGGATGCCCCCTGAGTGCACAAATTTTTGTGCACCGGGCCACTAGTCTACATTATAAAAGACCAGGGGCTGTCACTTTCTAAACAACCAGATGGATGATAAGTCACCAAGTTGGGGGGGGTTGCGGAAGGGCAGGGGTGCTGTAGGGGGCAGTGGGGCAAGGTGGGCTTGGCAAGGTTGTTAGCAGCCACTGTGGCTGCTGGCGAGGCCCAGAGAGAGAGAGACAAGGGCTGATCAGCAGCTGCCACAAAGGCTGCGAATCAGGCCTAGAGAGAGGCTCAGAGACAGAGGAAGGCAGAGGGGTTAGGGGTAATCAGGCAGGCAGGCAGAGGCAGTTAGGGGTGATCAGGCAGGCAGGCAGGTGAGTGGTTAGGAGCCAGCGGTCCCAGATTGTGAGAAGGATGTCCGACTGCCGGTTTGGGCCCAATCCTTGTGGACATTCCCCAAGGGGTCCCTGATTGAAGAGAGTGCAGGCTGGGCTGAGGGAACCCCCCACCATGCACAAATTTTGTGCACCAGGTCTCTAGTATTGTAATAACTATGTATGGTGTCATATGGGTATGATACTTATTGGGGTGGTCATTTTCTAGGGTATATAAATGTCTACACACCATGTTTACATCTGAAATCTGAAACTAATCTAATATTGTATGCAAACTATAATTGGACAATAAATTAATTTTTAAAAATGATATATACATGTTTTATTAACTGTAATAAATACTGAGCCTATAGAAGAGATTCTTTTGTATTAAAAACAACAAAAATCATCTCCAATGAACTTGTAATTGTCAATGCGATATCATACTGATGACTGTGGTTGACATATTAATATTTTCTGTCTTTTAAATTTCTTTGATTATATAAGAACATAGAAGATTTTCTGACACTATTAATGTGGTGTTTCAAAAAAGTGTTATGTTTTGTCAAGGGAAATTGTACATAGAAGCATCGATGGTAGCAATATAACTTCCAAACCAGATTTCTCTAAGGAAATGCTTCTGGAAAGTTTTTATTATAATTGATGTGCTATGATGTTATGAACAGAATTTTCCAGCTGAAAATATTTTCATGGCTTATAGTCAGCCAAATGGTCTGGCTGTTTTTGACCACCCACTTAAGAAGAGAAGATCCGGGAATTATTAATTCCTTTTCTCAGAAATCTTTAGTTCACAATCTTGTACTCCTCCACATCCTCTAAATTTTTGTGCTGTATATAAATATACATAGGTATAAATCAATCAGTATCTTTTCACTTGCTTTCCCTTTGATCATCCTCCTTATGTCATCTATTACAAACACTTTTGATAAATCATATACCACAATTACAGTTTTGATCACATTACTCATTCTCAAAATCCTGGTTTGATATTTGAGAATTAATCAAATAATGTAGGGAAGAAAGATCATCTGATCACATCAATTGGCAAAGAAAAAACATTTTAAAAGTTCAAACCCATTCATGATAAACACAGAAAAATAACAATAGAAAACAATTTTAACTTGCTAAAGATACTGTATAAAACTTAGAGCAAATATTATATTTAACATTAAAATGATTAATTATTTCTACCCAAAATTTTTTTAGAAAAAGGTGGGTTTCCACTCTTGCTATTCTTGTTCAATGTAGTGCTGGGAGTTCTAAATAGCATAGTAATGCAAGAAAAGGTAATTAAATACATGGTGTTTGGAGAGGAAGAAATAAAAATGTTCCTATTTACAAATTACATTGTTAGGTAAAAACCCTAAAGAACCTACAAATAAGCTCTTGAAACCAATAAGTGAATTCATCAAAGTAACAGGATATAAGAAAAACATAAAAAAAATATTATGTTTCCATATACTAGCAATGAATACTATGATAGTAAAATTAAAAATACAACTCTATTTACAATCACTCAAAGCAATGAACTACCTGAATATAAGTCTAAGAAAACATGTATTGGACTTGGAACATTAGTTAAGGAATATTTCTTACCTAAATATTTACATTTCTTCTTTATATTATCACTATGCAGATGAAAAAAAAAGTCAAAGAAGATCTAAATAAATAGAAAGGTTCACCATGTCCATAAATTGGAATATTCAATATAATAATAATGTTAATTCTTCCCAAATTGAAATGCAGATTTAATGTTATTTTTATAAAAATTTCAGCATTATTTCATATAGAAATATCAAAGATTAATAATAATACTGTTTTGAAAAAGGACAGTAAAGTGAGTGGAAACAGGCCACTCAACTTCAAGATATTGTATTATTGGAAGAGGGTTAGCCACATACATTAATAGTTTAGTATAGAAACCCAGAAACAGACCCATAGAAATTTGTCCTACTGATTTTTTACAAAGGTACAAAAGCAAATCCACAGAGGAAAGACAGCCATTTTAATAAATAGTACTGGAACCATAGGACATCAATAGGCAAAAACAAACACAAATTTCAACCTAAGGCTCATATCTCATACAAAAAGTAAGTAAAAATGAACATAGATTTCAACATAGAATGTAAAATTATAAAGCTCTTAATAAAACATACAGAAGTAAATTTTTGAGACTTAGGACTAAGCAAAAATGTAGAAGTGACACAAAAAGCACAATTCATAAAAGCTAAAATGATCAACGGACTTAATTTCTTTAAGAAAGTATTTGTTGTGACAAATAGGACAAGCTACTTGGGGAAAAGACATGAATGTACATTTCTCTGAAGAAGCTACAGACATGGCAAAGAAGCACAGAAAATGATGCTAATCATTAGTTATTTGAGAAATGCAAAATAAAACCACAATAAGATACCTATATACTTCTATCACAATGGCAAAAATAAAAAGTACTGACAATACCATATGTGGTGAGGATGCAGAAAATCTAGATTGCTCAATGTCCCATTGTTAGTGGGTATGTAAAATAGCACAGCACATTTTACAACAGGTTTACAGTTTTTTTTAAAAAAATGCAAATACCATATGAGCCAGAAATTGTATTTCTGGGCATTTATCCTACACAGATAAAGCCTTATGTTCACCCCAAAAACCTGTACCCATGTCTATTAGCAGTTGATTTACCATAGCCCAAACCTGGAAAGAGCACAAATGTCCTTTAATGGCTGAATGTTTAAAACAAAAGAAAAATAAAAAATTGGGGGGAAAAAACAAACAAGACAAAACTGGTACACCCATATTATGGAGAAGTATCTTCTAGAGTAATAAAAGCCTAATAAAGGATTACCTACCGGATGAAGCCAGGGCTATGAGGGAAACTCAGGTCCCGGGTGCCAGAGGGAAGCCAGTGCCAGCAGCCGGGGGAAGGAAGGCCTACTCTTGCACAAATTTCATGCATCGGGCCTCTGGTTGATCAATAAAAATGATGGACTGTTGATGAGAAATGCCAATACCTAAAGGCTAATATTTCATATACATGTATATGACATCCTCGAAATGACAATATTGTAGAAGAGGAGAATAGATTAGTGATTTCTAAGTGTTACGTTACTGTAAAATGAACACTAAAAGAAGCAAAGGCATTTCTTAAGCTGGGGACACAGATGTGACAGAACACAAAGGCAGAGAAACAGAGCTTTGAAGTGTGAGAATGACTCTACCTCCCATTGCTGGCGTGATGACTGAGAAAAGGGGCCAGGGACCAAGAAATATGAGCAGTCTATAGAAGCTAAGAAAAACACTGGGCCATTAGCCAGCAGCCTCAGTCCTCCAACAACATGGGACTGGATTTGCCCAACAACCTGAGTAATCTTGGAAGCAGATGTTCTTCTGGATGCTTCTGAAAGGACTGCAACCCTGTTGACACCTTGATTTTGTAAAACCCAAGCTACATGGTACTTAGACTTCTAATCTACAGAACTGTGAGAAAATAAGTGGATGTTTTTGTTTCTCTACAACAAGCATAAGTAGGATGTTAAATATCCATGTACAATTTTGACACATAGAATCTATGGCATCAGTCCTTGAATCGCAGCAAATCGTCCTCACACAAGGACAGGATCCAGAGGTGTGCATGGGGGTGGTAGATTCCCGATACTGCTCTTCGCTTAACAATTCACTGATGGTAGCCAGGTATGCCTGAGTAGCAACCTAAGAAAGGGTGGGATCAAAATGGAGTCATTAAATTTAGTTTCAAATATTTACCCTCTAATTCAACAAGCATTTGATTCATCACCCTCCAAATCATCAGTTTATGCAAAACTTCTCAATTGTGATATGGCCATCATGAATTGCTAAGTTATTGAGTGTTTTAAACAAAACTGTACTGTTATCCAAAGCTTTCCTTGTTGGTCTTCAACTGAACATGTATTTTGGTCCAAACTTTTTCTAAGTGACTTATAAACTATTCCTTAATTCATATCTGTCTTGTCTTACATATCAGAAAATACATAGTAAATGTTTAACAGAAACATTTAGGTTTTTTGAGCCATATTTCCATATTGCTATTATTTGGAAATGCAATTTTAGCATGAACACTTTTAAACTCTATTTTGCTTGTCTACCTGTTATTTTTTTAATGGCACACCTTCAAAGCCAATGCCAATAGCAACATCATTTTGATGTACAATCAACATATAAAATAATATGGTGGCCAGTTTCTATTTCCTTTATAATATTTACTCTCTTAAATTTGCCATGTACTTTTTTACTATGGAGAACTGAAAGGTATAGTTACCTTCAATTTGCTGCCTATAATATAAATCAGAGGCTAATTACATAATATAAAAAAAATAATTTATAAGGACACTTTTTCTTTTATATTCAGATTTCTGTCCAAACTGGATAAATGAAAAAAAAAATTACAAAATAAGTATACATGAGTTTCTCTTACACTGAAAGATGTTTATGGATTAATTTATTTTGTAGTGTGATCTACATTGAAGGGAGAGCTAACAAAAAAGTCCAACAGCCCTAGCTGGTTTGGCTCCAGTAGATAGAGCATCGGCCTGTGGACTGAAGGGCCATGGGTTCAATTCTGGTCAAGGGCACATGCTGGGGTTGTGGGCTGGATCCCCAGTAGGGGCATGCAAGAGGCAGCCAATCAATGATTCTCTCTCATCATTTATGTTTCTATCTCCCTCTACCTTCCTCTCTAAAATCAATAACGATATATTTTTTAAAAAAGTCCAACAAATAGAAAGTCTATGAAAAATGAAAAATAATATAAACATGGAAAGACCAAGCATATTTAGATACTCTGATATGATATCTTGAAGATATGCTTTTCTTTGTGTTTTGCATTTTTAACCAGTTAATTTCCCCTTATCTCTAGAGAGGTATATATAGAGAGAGCATAGAACACATGAAATGTTTCCAAGTAATTTTTTTAAAAAAATTAAAATGATTCTCATACAAAGAAATATTGAGACTGTATCAAATTTTTTTTAACCTACTAATGAAGATATCAGCAGGATGGTAAATTCAGTTGAAAAGACAATTTGAGGGACTAAAAAAAAAATATTATCACTGAAAGAAAAAAAAATGTGGAAATAAGATTGCCAGGTTAGAAACAGAACTAATTAATACACCACAATAAAACAATATGCTTTGTCATTATCCATCTGCCCAGACATAAATGCAGGTTCAAAATCTACAAATTTAGTTAATATGCAATGTTACATGGTGTACCCACTAAAGCAAACAAAAGCTCATTCTCTTAGAGCAGAGGTTCTCAACGTGTGGGTCATGACCCTTTGGGGGTCGAACAACCCTTTCACAGGGGTCGCCCAAGACCATTAGAAAACACATATATAATTACATATTGTTTTTGTGATTAATCACTATGCTTTCATTATGTTCAATTTGTAACAGTGAAATTGGGGGTCACCACAACATGAGGAACTGTATTAAAGGGTCGCGGCATTAGGAAGTTTGAGAACCCTTGTCTTAGAAAATTAAATATACCCAGGGTATGCCCATTTAGGTATCAATCAACTGTGACACTGAAATGCCATGAAGTTACCTTTTGCTTTATTTCCAATCTTCGCTTATTTTTTCCTTGACCTTGGGATGTAATACTTTATTGATTTCTTTGGCCTGGAGAGGTTGCCTCTGGGCCCTAAGGAAGATATATCCTTAAATCCAGTTATTCAATCTGAGAATTTGTTGATTATGAAGTTAATTTGGTATGTCAAGATGATTATCATGGACAGAGTAACATTAGGAACATGGCTGAATAAGATGTCTCTTGTCATACCACCCATCAACAACAACAATTTGGCATCCATTCATGGACAAAAAGAGCCTCTGTGGGAGCTGTGGGATCCTGTGCCATTCATCAAGGGGCCTGGGAGGAGTCTGGCCCACCTTGGGTGTTACGTAGGGACACAGCCTCTGTCCCAGCTGTGGACCCTCAGTTGCCTGTGAACTGCTCCAGCCTCACTTGGCCCTGGTTCGGGATCCCCTGAGAAAACTGTTTTAGACAATTATCCACAGACAAGAAAGCCTTTGTAGAAGTCTAGGTTTCCAGCAGAGAAGTTACAGTACATCATTGGAGCAAAAGGCAAGCAAATAAACAAACAAGTTTGGATCATCAGAAAGGGTAAGAGGAACAATTTGACTTTTCGCATGTCACTTCCCCTTGCAAGTTTGAAGAACAGTTCAGTTCCATAAAAGAACTCAGCCAAGGATTTGTCCCGTGGGGGAAAGTGGGTGTGTGAGTGGGTGCCCAGCTTCCCTGCCTGTGTGGGCTGCAGACTAAGAAGCCTATTTCTCTCTTCCCTCATCTAATGTTTCAAACTCTACAGAAACCCTGCTCATGAGCTTCTGGGGATGCCTTCCCCATAGGTCTCCCCAAACAGAACCATGGGCAACCTGGTGCACTGCCCCTCACCCGCACACCACTCCCCTACCTCTCATACACACTCTGGGACCAGGTCTCTGTGTGAGCTCCTGATGACAGTGGGAAGAACAGGCTTCGGTGCATGGCTAGTGAGCACCCATAGGAAACCACATTGAATCTGGGGGCCAGGAGAGCACAAACTTGAATTTTAACCTTACCCAGGTGAAAGCAAAAGGGAGACCATTAGCATGTGGCTGGTGGATTGCAGGATTCAGAGCTGGCAATACAAACTGAACCATTCTGCCACAGAGGGAGCAAAATCATGGAGCAGATATAAAGATAGAAGATCTGAGAAAACCTGGGATCACTAGCAAGGCTGGTTGGTGGGATATATTTGTTTCCCAAAACTGGTTATTAAAGTCTGAAAGAGTTGACTGCCCGGCAAATGCAAAGACAGCAATGCAAGACTTCAAACAACATGAAAAATCAAGGAAGCATGACATCACCAAAGGATCACAATAACCTTCCCATAACTGACCTCAAAGACATGGAGATCTGCAGTTACCTACCCAATAAAGAAATTGACTAATTTATCAATATATAGTGCCTTTATTTGTCTCATGTAAAGCTTGTTTCTCATTTCCTTCATTAATGTCTTTTATGTGTAATTGATTTTTGTAGCATTTCTTTTTTATTTTGTTCTCATTTCCTTTTGGGCATTTATATTTTTAAATACATCTTGGAGAATGCAAATGTGATTGTGGTTATCTGACAAGTACTAATAACTATAATCTTCTAAAACTAATTTAAATTTCTTGAGCTTCAATTTCAGAAATTGAAAAAAAATATTTTAATTGTTGGGAGAAAATGCATGAGAAAATGTCTGTGGAGTGTCTCTCATAGTGCCTGGTATACAGTAGGTGCTCAATTAATGTTCTCCCTTTGTACATCTATATGTAAGCCTAATCTATAATAACAAAAGCATAATATGCAAATTAGACTGGACAGCTGAATGACCTTCCAGACAACCTTCCCAACGAAGCTGGGGCTGCGAGGACCGAGCCCTTTGCACGAATTTCATGCATTGGGCCTCTAGTTTTATTATAATAAGATATGATATGATATATAAAAAAAACATTGCTATGTACAGATTCTTTAATTTTCAGACACTTCAAATTAGGTTGTTTTATAAACCAAAGATTTAGAAATCTTCCTTAATCTACAAATCTATTATGTTTTCTAATCCTTGCCTGAGGATATGTTTTTATGAATTTTTAGATAGAGAGAAAGGGAGGAAGGGAAGGAGTGATAGAGGGAGACTGGGCGGGGGGAGAGAAAGAGAGAGAGAAAGATCAGCTGCTTCCATTATGTTTTCCCAATAGGGATCAAACCCTCAACGTAGGTAGGTATGTGCCCTGACCAGGAATTGAACTCACAACCTTTTTGTGTACTAGGATGACTCTCCAAGCACTGAGCCACCTTGCCAGGGTTCTGAATCTAGTAAAATGAGAGAGAGAGAGAGAGAGAGAGAGAGAGAGAGAGAGAGAGAGAGAGAGAGAAGCGCAAGAAATAAATATGGAGAGACGAAAGGAGGGAGGGAGAAAAATATAATTTTTAGTCAATAGTTTGTTCTTTATTTTTCTAAGGTGGTAAGCCTATAGGTCAAAGACCATGATATAAACTTTATATTTCCTGATACATTAAACCTGACACTTACAAAATATCTGATGAATAAATAGAGTAATAAGTAAATAGCCCAAACAGTTTAATCTAAAATTTTTAACTTAATTGAGCTTTTGAAATATTAGATTAAAATAAGTATACTTAGTATTTGATCACTTGGAACTTCTTATCTTATATTTATTGATTTGCTGATCAATGACATCCATGATAATTCTTAGCCAATAAAAACATTGTCCTTCCAAATAATCATGTGAAAATTAAAATGTAAAAGTGTAGTTACCCAAAGATATTTTCTTCATGAGGTAACAAAACCTGATAATATGTTTTGTAAGCCTTAGAGGGAATAGTAAAATAAAACAGGGATTCCATCCCCTAGTCATGGTAGATGATTGAACATTTACACCCCATGGAGCACTGTAAATGTCCTTCAATTAAGTTTTTGCTGTTAATGAAAGAATAAAGAGAATTGTCAGGCAGTACTATAAAGGGGATCTTGGCCTCTACGCTGCTTGTCTGTGGGTCAGGCCCTTCTGAGGCTCTCATTGTGTTCAGTGCTTTTATTTATTCCTCTGAAGTAGGGAAAACTATTCAGCCTGCTCGGCTATCACTTTATTGGCTATTAAAAACCACTCTTGTCCACTGAGGCGAGTTCAGCCCCAAACAACTGGAAAGCTGAAGACAAAGTTAACTTACTCATCTTCATCTCTCAATGCTTGTCTGCTCTCTAAAAGAGATTGATTTTGCTTTCATTAAAATAAATTTTGGTATTCATATGGGGGAAAAGGAAAATAATAAATATAAGGCACAGAGGAAAATACAAAGATAAAAGATTATAAGCTTCTTCACTAAAAATAGAACCAGCAGGCTTAAGGATAAGAATTAAACTATTAATTCAGGCATATTTGGTTTGAATTGCAGCTCCAAGCATTTTAGCCAGTTATTAACTTCTATGCCTCACTTTCTCAATCTATCACATGGGGGAAATAAAAGTATATTATTTATATTAATATATTAATAAAAGTATATTAATAAAAGTATATTATGTCCACTGAGATAGCACTAGAAAAGTTCTTGACAGGGTGGCTGCCTCAGAATAGGAAAATGACATATTTTTAAAAACCACAACACTATTCACCATCAGAGAGTCTAAGTGGTAGTCCCCTAGGATGCCTCCCTTGTTTCCCATCTTAGACAGTACTTTCACCAGGCTCTCTGCCCTTCTTATCACACCCTCAACCTTCTATAGAGCAGCTCACTTGGAGAAATAACAGACATATAAGTAGTGTTATTAAGCGAGCAACTTAGATCTCTGGATGGATGCATTCTGAGAGTTTCTTCTCCACATACACTTTGGATTGTTTTTAATCACACCATTTCTTTTATGTAGCAATAGGCTACATTTGTAAACATCACGTATACATAAATACAAGCTTCACTGAGAATGAAAAAGTACATATGTGATATAGTGAAAAGTAAATGGAATCTGTGTAGAAGGAGCATATATTAAATGCTCCAAACTAGGAGATTCATGAAGGGGAACATGTTTTTAGTAATAATTTCACTGGGACAATAGATATAAACCTGGTTTAATTAGACAGAACTATTAATAAATAAGGACCGTCCCAGACAATCAGAACACATGACCACCATATGCACAAAGCAAGGAGACATGGGTTTTAGGTGAAGTTTGCATTGCCCATGAATTTTGATTAAGTTATGACATACTTCTAGACCACACAACTTATTAATTAAAAAAAGGAAAAACAGGGGGATGACTTGGTAATCCATAAGGACCTTTCTCTCTAACCTTCTGTGATAGACAAGTACATGTGTCTATTTGACTGAAGAAGACTTTCAACCTAAATTGCTAACAACAGAACCAAAGAGATTGGGTACATCCTTTCGAATTCTCTGAAAACATAAATAATAAACAACAGAGAAACTGGAATACAGAGAACAGGAACTGGGCTGAAGATGAAGATGAGGATGAGAGTGAAGGGGTCTTAAAGGTTCTGGTTGAGCAGCAGGTAGAAAGGAAGCTTTTGCGAGAGCTCTTGGAAGAATTCCCACTCCCACTGAAAAGTGGCAGTGGGAGCAGGAGTCAGATGAGAGGACCGCAGAGGGAAGAGAATGCCAAAAGATACCCTCTTGCCTTTTCATCTCTCGCTTTCCGATTAATTACCCAAAACCCTCCTTCTGTCACATTGGAGGGAGGTATATGTGAGCAGATGGAGAGGCCGGAGGGTTGTTTGTATCTATGTTCTAATCTGCAGTCCTGTTTTAGATTTGCTAATTCATAGTGACCAATGGAAGCTCTGTTTTTGAAGCAAAAAAAGTTATATCGAGATGTAAATACGTGTCTATTTATAGATGTGTCTGGGTGTTGTATACTTTTTATATAATCTTATTCTTCAGATCTCAAATATTTTCTCAGAGAGAAATTTAGTGAATATTCATTCTAATCATGGCTCCTCACAATTAATTTCTGTCCTTTATCTTCAAGGAACCTATCAAAATTGCTGTCTGTTTAACACATAGAGTAAAGATGCAATAAATGTTTGTTGAATAAGTGAATAAAACTAATAAATATAAGTTAAATAAGTGAATATCTGGTGTGAAATTAATGAAGATGTCTAGAAATAATAGAATTCTAATAAAATTGAATTATGGGCTCCAACAGTGTGATGGAGAAGAGGATGTACATGAAAAGGAAATTTATACTGAGTTTTTGTATATTACTAATTAGGGAGTGGGAGAAAAAAAAGGGAAAAAAATGCATTAATTTTACTATTAAAAGTCTCAAGAAATAGTTTGCCAGTGTTAGGTGTTGGATAGGGCCAAAATGTGTGGACTGTAGGCCCTACAACAGTAATGTGAATATTCCTCTTTTAAAAGCTTTGAATTTGACTTAGTTGCAGCTTATCTCACTGCGATGGGCAGGAGAAAGTTATAATTGTGCCAAAGAAACTTGGAAAAATATTAGAAATTGAAAGCAGAAATAATTAAGTTTTTGGTAATGAATGAAATGATTAAAGAACAGAGAGAGAAGTCAGAATGTACAAAACCACTGGCAACCCCTTTGTTTGGGGGTAAAGATGGAATTTGTGTTACTTGTGAAGAACACAGACAGGAATAGGTCAAGGATTCTGATGGATTACATGGGCTAATGGAGATTTTTTTAAAAGGCAACAATAGCATCAAAAATACTGGATATTGTTTGATTAAAAATAATCAGTCAAAACATTTTAAAACTTGCATCATTAACTCCTCTGAGAGAATTTTTAGTAATCCAGAATACAAAGTCATATTATGTGGGATTACTCTAGGAAAGAGCTGGCAAATACATTGAGACAATGAAAACAGATTTCTCTTAAGCTGCGATGGAAAGGAGATGCATTGTCAGTTTAAGTAGGGGCAATGGAACTACGTTCCAAGTGCTTATTTGAATTAAATTTGCCTGAAAGCCCAATGGAATGAGCAGGTAGAGTATGAAAGACAGGGTGTTATTGGTAGCTCAGCTGTGCTCTGCATGTTTCATACTAGTGCATGTTAAACAGACGGCCACATTCAGAGTAGAATTTTTAACATAAAAGTCAGTTTTAAACTGTTAAATTGTGGTTTCTCTGGACATATCCAGGTCTTATTTTAGTGATCTGTGTTTTAAGGTTGGCTCCTCTCATATTAGGTAGTTTACAATTAGAAAAATGAATCCTTTTTTCTAAGTGGTGGCATAACCTGATGTTCTCCATCCTAGTATCCCCCCACAGACATTTATCTTTAGAGCTTATCTTTCAAACAATTTCTGTGACATTTTTAGCAATTGCTCCACTGACCTGGTTGGAAATCCCACGTGTACCCTTCCTGTTTCATAGGAGCATTTCATTTTGAAACAGAGAATTCGGGGTTACAGGGGGAAAGTGCTAAAGAGACTGAAAATGGGGTTGCATATTTCCCTGGAGAAGAAAAAAGCAAGCAAAACAAAACAAAACAAAAACAAAAAAAGAAAGAAAGAAATGCTGGGTTCAATTGTTTTAAAAATACAGGGGAAGTGGCTGCCGTAGCAGAACTGGCAGTGTATGTGTATATTTGCCTGCTTTTCAGTCTGGTATGTCACTTGGGTGGAAAATGGTAGATGTTTTAAATTACCAGTTTTATATTTTGCCCTTTATCCCATACTCCATAAAAAAAACACCCACAATAACAAACAAAATACACAAAAAATCAAACAACAGCAAACAAACAAAAACCTCCCTCCCCTTTGATGTGCTTTGTATTCACAGTGTGTGCTTCCATTCAAATGGCCAGCCACTTTTGTTTCCTAGAGAAAATGACATTATTTGAGGGCGCCTCATTCTGTGTGACGGCCCCCAGGTGCCTGTTTACAGGACTGGTGCACACACTTGGTTTTGGTTAGCACCCAATTTTAGCAGGAGATTCTTGGCAGAGTAGCTCTGCACACCACTCTGCTAACACAATCCTGCTCGCCACCCCTGGGTCCCTACATGCGTTGGATTGCTCTGACCCTGATGAAAGGAAAAGTTGTGAACAGATATGAGGGAACAGGTTTGTATGAAAGAATGCCTGTGAGCCAGCTGGCCCTGTGTTTGCTCATCACGACAGGGTTAGGAACCTTGTATGGTCTTAATAAGTAGAATCAACCAGCTTCATATGTATTTTGGCACTAATCTGTGGCCTATGGCCCCATTTCCTGGGGTTTAGTACAATATTAATAAAAAGGGCTATCCAGATTAGGCACAAGTCAATGAGGTATTATAAAACAGTTTTAATTTTTGCTAAAAAAGGAAAATGAAATAGGGTCACTGCCGTTTATAACATTGACTTGAATATCTCTACAACTAGTATAAATTGAGATTTGCTTGATTTTATGTTGCTATTTGTTTATGTTTACTACTTTAAGAATGCATTTTTTTTCTTAGAAATATAAGTTGAATATAGTGCATGCCTGCAGTAAATCTAGGTTTAGCCCTTGGCTTTGAAACACACTGAATTCATTACATTTGTTTGTGTAGCCTCTCTTAATCTGTTGTGACAACAATTTAGACTCTGATTTAAATGAAAGAAAATTGCAAAATAATTAGAAATGTTTTTCTTTCCTTTTCCCCCTTTCCTTCTCCAAACTAACTTTCATGAGATAATCTGTATATAAATTGGACAATCTGAAGAATGTACTCTTCCTTTCATTAAGGATTATCTTTGGGAAAACTGAATAAAACAACATCTTGTTAAGTTATGATCAGAGTAAAATAAAATATCTACTAAAATAAATAAAAACAATATTCCTTTTTATCAGAATTTTTTTTTCACTTGTGTTCCCCATTGTGATATTTACTGGTTTGTCTGTATTTTGAAGTGGCATTGGAGTAAGATGCATCGTAGTCAATAACTTTGTATAATACAGTGTGATAGCAACAAAAAGCCAGCAAGGCAAGTTGTTCCCCTGTATTTAAAATGTAAATTTTTCTTGAGTTTTCTACTTCAAAATTTATTTATTTTCTATTATAAATTTATTTAACACATTTAAAATTTGTTCTTAAATGCTCTATCTAATTAAGGTTTAAAAATGAAACTAGTGATATAGGTCATGCTATAGGAGCAAGTTCTGGAGCCCCATCACCTAAAATGCTTCACAAATCCCATCCCCAACCTCCTATTCCCCTCACCCCCACCCTGATCCCTCCCTTAACCACCACCCCAGTGCCAGCTCTGCCTGTTGAAGCCTGAGCAGGAAAGCAGCCTTTAATGGTGGCCTGGAGGAACACTTAATCAAGGAGTCAAATTTTGGAAGCAAGTGTTCATCCTTTTCTTTGAGACCCATTCGCAGCACCTTCCAGACAAGCAGGGAATATTTTGCCAGCAATCAAATTGAAAAGAGGTTTTTGGGTAAAATAGGAATTTCGGGGGATTAAAAAGGCAGGTTTAGGAAATTTTAAAAAGTAAGGTGTCCATGGAAAAAACACAGGGCTACAGAGTTGCAAAAGGGAACATTTCCATAAGAGAAGGGAGCAGGGAGCAGCAGAAGTTATATTTCCATAAGATAAGAGAACTGGGAGTAGCAAAAGGTCTATATTTACAAAATAAAGAAGGAGGAAGAAAGCCCAAAGGGAATAGGAAAACAATAAGAGAGGAGGGGAGGAGGGCCTCACCTATCCCTTGTGAGGTTTGACCTTTGAGCTCAGGAGTTGCTATAGTGACCAAATCAAAGGGGAATAGCAACAAGTCAGAGGGGATATTGAGCCACAAAAAAACTGCAGCCTTTATAAACCTTGGAAAAAGGAACTCGGTGGGATCATTTCCCCCACTTGGGAGTCTGTACTTGTTCTTCAATAAATTTCCACCTTTACTATACCATCTTCCATCCATGATTTCATTCTTAGACTCCACCAGACAAAGAGCCTGGGACAAGCCATCCTGACCAGGGGAACACCGTGCATTCCAGTCCAACATTTCCCGTATCAGAGTTGTCCTTGGGACACACCAAATGGATGAACAAATTCACTCACAGCAACAAATGTTCAATTCCCCAAAAGGGAGGCTCAGCTTGGTGTCTGAAGGAAGCAAGAAAGAATAATTTGGAGATTTCAGCTCAGACACTAGGAAAATCAAAATCAAAATGAGGATGAATGATAAGCAATCAGGACTCTTCACACACACAAGCCCCTTGCATTTTGCTAAAAAACTGGAGTCAAATGCCAAGCTTCTGAAACCCTTTTAACTTGCTCTGGGTATTAAGTGATATAGTATTCCTTGGCCCAGGGCAGGGCCAGTAAATATTAATGAATATTATTCCAAGAAGGCTGAAGCTTTGAAAAACAGTTCACACACATGCACAAATGCACATATACAAATAAAATCTCCAAATAAAAGGAAAAATAAAACACAGTTTTTATTAGTATAATATTTTTCACAATAAAATGTTAAAATCTATATATTGAACTTTCACATTAAACAAAAATAATTCTCTGAGAATGAAACTCAATAGTACTTCAGGCACCTATAAATGATAATGTGTAACGGCTGAGGGTAATAAGTAATAGACAAAAAATAAGTCCATTTATTCCACATACAAGGGAAATTATGTACCGTAGATGAGGAGGAGAATAAAGCTAGTCACAGGGCTCCTGAATAGTCTACACTAGAGTTTATTCACCATAAATGTCTGGTTCAAAACCATTATGTAACAGAGAAAAACCAATGATGTAACGGAACAGTTCTCAACTAATGAAAATTACACAATCATATAAAGAGCCACCCACTCCACACTAATTATTTAATATTAATATGTTAGCAATTATTTAATTATTATACAGAAATCTGCACACTGCAGAAATATTAGTCTCTAAAATATGTTAAAATGGACCACCATTTTCATTGTGTAGATGGGTCTAATTTCACAAAATACATCATTTTCCCATAAAGAATTGTAAGCATGAATAGGTGGGCACAAGAAAAAAAAAAAGACAACAATGGCTTGTATACCAAATTAAGAAAGTTCACAAGGGCGGGGGAAAAAAAGAAAAGAAAAGGACACATATGTAATACCCTTTGTAATACTTTAAGCAATAAAAAAAAAAAGAAAGTTCAGAGTGCATCTGAGTAAAACCCTTAGCTTTGCATGGAAACACATTTAGAAAACTCTTTTAAAGAAAGTTAGTGAAGATGATAGCAGACCACTAAGTTCCTGGAGTTCGTCTGTTTAATTAACTTGTCTTAATTTAGAATGTCTGTGCACACCAGAAGGTGAAATGTATTCCTGAAATATAAACACATTAAGACTTCATTGAATTTTATTCCTGGTTTCCTGAACCAAAAGATAAATGCAATTTTGCTTGTAATAAGAGGATTAGCAGAAAAATGATTATCACATCTTTATTAAAAGGCTGTCCCTTTCTCTGCTATCTTTCAAGACTTACACATTTTAAGTACTCAAGAATAAGAGGGATATGTATATTTACATAAAAATGAAGTCATTTGAAAAATAAGTGGAGGAATACATTTTTGCTTCAATTTCACTCTTTTCATTTTCATTTGGACTTTTGTAAGAGGTCTTAGTTTTATTTTAAAACTAGAGGCCCAATGCATGAATTCATGCATGGGTGGGGTTTGTCTGGCCTGCCCCGATCAGGGCCACTCAGGCTGGCTGGTCGGCCAGGGGGGAGGGGACACAGGAGGTTGGCCAGCCAGACCCAACCCCTGGTCGAACTCCCTGCCGAGGGGATAATTTGCATATTAGCCCTTTATTATATAGGATTACATGAGGAAATTTGTCATTTTTGACTATTAGATACTAGAAGCCAGTTGCACGAAGATTTGTGCAATAGGACTTCCTTCTCCTGGCTGCTGGCACCGGTTTTCCTCCGGCACCCAGGACCCAGGCCGTTGGTCAGGCCACAGCGTAGCTTGGCTTCTCCACTGAGGAGGCAGCAGAGAAGCCAAGCCTCTTCAGTATTAACTCGCGCTGGAGCCTGTAGTCTTCACTCCGCACCTGCATATGCAAATTAACTGCCATCTCTGTTGGGTTAATTTTCAAAGTTGCTCTGATTGGCTGATGGGGGTAGCGGAGTGACACAAATTTGCATGTTTCTCTTTTATTAGTGTAGATGAGTTTTACTTTCTAATAGTCATTGTGCAAAAGGCATCTTTTTACAGAAAATAATCAACATGTTAATATCAACTGCAACACATACAGAAATGAACATGTGCAAGAAGCCTAGGATAACACTTTACCTTTTTGTCCCACAAAACATAAATCATCCTATCTAATAAAAGAGAAACATGGTAATTAGCGTATGACCGCTACCCTTCCCATTGGCTAATCAGGGCAATATGAAAATTAACTGCCAGCCAAGATGGCAGCCGGCAGCCAGGCAGCTTAAAGTGAACATGAGGCTTCCTTGCTTTAGTGACGGAGGACTCCAACGTTCCCCGCCTACCACTGCAGTCCTCTGAGCTGCAACTCTAAGCAACTATGTAACAACTATAGAAGCAAAACAAAACCCCAGAAACCTGCTTTAGTCCGTAGGGCTTCAGCCAGGAGGATCGCAACATTGTTTCAAATAAAGAAGGTAAACAAAGGCCAGAAACCTGCTTTCAGCAGTGGAAGCCTCAAAGCTAAAGCTGGTCCAGAATAAAAAAAAAAGAAAAAAAGGAGCGGTTGGGAGCTTCAGTCACTTGCCAGCCTGAAAACAGCCCTCAGCCCCTCACCCAGACTGGCCAGGCACCCCAGTGGGGACCCCCAACCTGAAGAGTGTGTGACCAGCTGCAAACAGCCATCATCCCCTCATCCAGGCTGGCCAGGAACCCCAGTGGCGACCCCCACCCTGATCCAGGACACCCTTCAGGGCAAACCAGCTGGCCCCCACCCATGCACCAGGCCTCTATTCTATATAGTAAAAGGGTAATATGCCTCCCAGCACCGGGTCAGCAGAGCTGAGAGGCCTCCCAGTACTGAGATCAGTGTGACAGGGGTCAGTGCCCAAACACCCTGATCACCCTGCAGCTCTGTGTGTGACAGGGGGCGGGGCCAAAACCTCCCTATCTGCCCTGCTCTGTTCGTGACAGGCTAAGGCGCCCCAACCCCCTGATCAGCCCTGCTCTGTGCTTGATAGGGGGAGCTCCCCAACCCCATGATCGCCCTGCAGCTCTGTGTGTGACAGGGGGCAGTGGCCCAACTCCCCTATCAGCCCTACTCTGTGAGTGACAGCGGGGAGCTCCCCAACCCCCTGATGGGCCCTGCTCTGTGCGTGACAGGGTACGGAGCCCCAACCCCCCTGATCAGCCCTGCTCTGCACGTGACAGGGGGTGGCACCGCAACCTCCCCATCGAACCTGCCTTGAGTGTGACAGGGGGCGGTGCCCCAACCCTCCAATCGGCCCTACCCTGAGCATGACTGAGGGTGGTATCGCAACCTCCTGATCCGCCCTGCTCTGTGCATGACAGGGGGTGGCACCCCAACCCCCCAATTGGCCCTGCTCTGAGCCCGACCAGGGGCTGCACCTAGAGATTGGGCCTGCCCTCTGCCACCCGGGAGCAGGCCTAAGCCAGCAGGTCGTTATCTCCCGAGGGGTCCCAGACTGCGAGGGGGCATAGTCCGGGCTGAGGGATCCCACCTCTCCCCCGAGTGCACAAATTTTTGTGCACCGGGCCTCCAGTCCTATCTAATAAAAGAGAAACATGATAATTAGCCATACATCTGCTACCCTTCCCATTGGCTAATCAGGGAGATATGCAAATTAACTGTCAGCCAAGATGGCAGCCGGCAGCCAGGCAGCTTGAAGCTAACATGAGGCTTGCTTGCTTCAGTGACGAAGGACTCCAACGTTCCCCGCCTGCCTTGCGGGCCTCTGAGCTTGCAGTTTGAAACATAGTTACAAATATAGAAGCTAAACAAAGCCCCAGTAACCTGCTTTCAGCCAGTGGGATCTCAGAGCTGGAGTTGATACAGTGTTTCAATTATAGAACCCAAACAAACCAGATACCTGCTTTCAGCAGCAGAGGCCTCAGAGCTGGAGCCAGAGTAAAACTGGCCCAGAATTAAAAAAAAAAAGAAAAGAAGGAGCAGTTGGGAGCTTCAGTCACCCACCATCCTGAAAACAGCCCTCAGCGCCTCACCCAGGCAGGCCAGGCACCCAGTGGGGACCCCCACCCTGTTCCAGGACACCCTTCAGGGCAAACCAGCTGGCCCCCACCTGTGCACCAGGCCTATATCCTGTATAGTAAAAGGCTAATATGCCTCCCAGCACCGGGATCAGCAGAGCCACGAGGCCTCCCAAACCCGGGATCAGTGTGACGGGGGCAGCGCCCATACCCCCTGATCACCCTGCGGCTCTGTGTGTTACAGGGGGCGGGGCCACAACCTCCCTCTCTGCCCTGCTCTGATCGTGACAGGGGAAGGTGCCCCAATCCCCTGATCAGCTCTGCTCTGTGCCTGATTATGGGGAGCTCCCCAACCCCCTGATCGCTCTGCGGCTCTGTGTGTGACGGGGTGCCGCGCTCCAACCCCCCCACCCCACGGGCCTTGCTCTGTGTGTGATGGGGTAGAGCCATAACCTCCCCATCAGCCCTGCCCTGAGTGTGACAGTGGCGGCGCCCCAACCCCCTGATGGGCCCTGCTCTGTGCGTGACAGGGGGGAGCTCCCCAATCCCCTTATTGACCCTGCTCTGTGCATGACAGCGTACGGAGCCCCACCCCCATGATTGGCTCTGTTCTGTGTGTGACAAAGGTTGGCGCCGCAACCTCCCCATCGACCCTGCCTTGAGTGTGAAAGGGGGTGGTGCCCCAACTCCCCAATCGGCCCTGCACTAAGCCTGACCAGGGGCTGCACCTAGGGATTGGGCCTACCCTCTGCCACCTGGGAGCAGGCCTAAGCCAGCAGGTCGGACCTCCCTAGGGGTCCCAGACTGCGAGAGGGCACAGGCCGGGCCCCCTCCCCCTCGAGTGCACAAATTTTTGTGCACCGGGCCTCTAGTATACAATAAAAGGCTAATATGCAAATCGACCAAATGCGGAACAACCAGTTGCTATGACGCACACTGACCAACAGGGGGCAGATGCTCAACACAGGAGCTGCCCTCTGGTGGTCAGTGCGCTCCCACATGGGGAGCAGGCCTAAGCTGTCAGTCGGACATCCCCTGAGGGCTCCCCAGACTGTGAGAGGGAGCAGGCCAGGCCAAGGGACCTCCTCCTCGAGTGCACGAATTTTGTGCAGTGAGCCTCTACTTTAGATATAATAGAAAACAATGCTATGTAATGATTTTCTTCCTGTTTTCTCTCTCTTTTTTTTTATAGATAGATTTTGTAAAGGATGAATAGTTTTAAATCAATACATCTATATTTGGGAAATATTATCATATGGCATTGTTGCCTGAGCTTGTGTAGTTTTATTACCCACTAGGGGCCCAGTGCATGAATTCATGCACCTTGGAAAGGAACTTTGATCCATGAGGCTATGGTGGGCACAGGGGCAGGTCTTGGCCCAACCTCCACACCCCCACTCTGCCCCTTCCACCACAGCTCCAGTCCCCTGTCTGATGGCAGCCTTGATCCTGCCACCACTGCTCCCATGCACTGCCTGCATTGGCCCCGCTTGCACCCTCTGATGGCACGGAGTGATTAGGGCCAATGCGACCAGAGGGTGCAAAGAGGGCTGGCACAATGGGTGCAAGCAACAGCTACTGCTCCGATCACCCCTCAGGAGCTGGGGGAGGTGGAGAAGCCCTGAGGGGTGATTGGCACTGGCAGCTGTCGCTCACACCCACTAATGGCGCTGAGCAATTCGAGACCAGTGCCAGGTGCCAGCAGTGGGTGGGAGCACCCAGCAGGACTGCAGTGTGCAGGAGCAAAGAATTTTCCGAAACCACCAGAGGCTAGTCCCGATAACAGCGACTGGTGCCCAGCCTTGGTCTGGCATCCTGCTCACCTGCTTCTCCATCCCGCCATGGCCGATGTCCACCATGTTCCGTGCTCTGCCACCTGCTGCCAATGCCCACCATGTTCTGCTCATGCCCCCTGATGGTCAGTGCAGGTCATAGTGACTGGTTGTTTGGTTGTTCAGTTGTTTCACCGTTTGGTCTATTTGCATATTAAGGTTTCTATTTGCATATTAGGGTTTTATATATCCTACTAGAGGTCTGATGCACAAAATTTGTGCACTGGAGGAGGGTGTCCCTAAGCCCAGCCTGCACCCTTTCCAATCTGGGACCCATCAGGGGATGTGCAACTGCCAGTTTACACAGGCCTGTGGGATAAGGCCTAAACCGGCAGTCAGACATCACTCTCACAATCTGGGACTGCTGGCTTAACCTCTCACCTGCTTGCCTGTCTGCCTGATTGCCCCTAAACGCTTCTGCCTACCAGCATGATCACCCCCTAACCACTCTCCTGCCAGCCTGATCAATGCCTAACTGATCCTGTGTCAGCCTGGTCACCCCCACTGCACTCCCCTGCTTGCTTGGTCACCCCCAACTTCCCTCCCCTACCGGCCTGGTCACCACCAACTGCCCTCCCCTGCCGGCCTTGTCACTCACAACTGCCCTACCCCACCAGCCATCTTGTGGTGGCCCTCTTGTGACAATATGGGGGCAACGATCTTTAACCACATTGGGCAGCAATCTTGTGTGAGGGTGTGATGGTCAATTTGCACATTACCTCTTTATTATATACTAGTAGCCCTGCACATGATTCCATGCACCAGTAGGTTGCTGCTGCCCTCCTGTAGCTCTCTGCCCACTGCCCCGCCCTCCTATAGCTCCCCCCTGTCCCCTTCCTCCTCCCCCCCATAGCTTGCTGCCCTGCCCCCTCCTGTAGCTCTCCACAGCCCGCTTGTACCTCGCTGGACCACCCTCCTGCTGATCTGTCACCTGGTTGTGATGCGCTTGGTTGTTATACCTCAGGGCATAAAGGCTAATTAGCATATTTCTCTCTTATTATATAGGATATTATAAAAGCCTAATATGAAAATTTACCAAATTACTGGTTGCTATGATACTCAACACGCAGCTGCCCCCAGCCTGCAGGCCCCAACCGACAGGGGGTGGGGTTGGTGAGTAGGCGGCTGCAGGCCAGCCAAGGCGGGTGCAAGCAGGAGTCCCGATTGCTTCGCCAGTCACCCCACAGACTGGCTCTGATCGCTGGCCAGGCCTAGGGAGCCTACCTGTGCATGAATTCATGCAGTAGGCCTCTAGTATATAGATAATTGGAATTACTGTTCAGTGATAACTCATTTAAAACAAGATATCTTTCTTGAATTAACACTATAAAAACAATAAAGTCCTGAGGATTTGAAATGTCAAGACATTAGCTTTGGGCTCTGAATTAGCATATCCCTAATAAGGCAATGTTAGTCATTGTCCCTAAAAGGGTAGGAAGTACCCCTCCACACCATTGGGAAAGGTTCACAAGGAGCCCAGTCTTCGCAGGGAACAATTCCCAGCCCCTATTCCATCTACAATTACTTGAAGGCAATTCCATAGTTAGTTTGCTTGAAACAGAGCTCAGCCTCTACATTCATTTCCCTTCAACATGAGGAAGCTCCATGAGAGAGGAATCTTTTAGTTTCTTCATATGCTCTGTTATTCCCAACATGGACTTAGCTCAGATGTCCTCTTGCTTAGTCTAGACTTCCTCTCATCTGAACTCCATATCTCTTTATGTGGACCTATGAGTACCAATGATATTTTCTCCCAGGAACTCAGAAATCCATAGGGGACAAGATCACATGCTTATCAGGCATTTTATGTTATTACCCTTTCTATCTCTCCATAGAAGCTGTCACTACACTCCAAATTCAGTTACTTGTATTAAAAAATATATATATATTGTCACCAATCTTGATGTTCACAAATGTTCCCAGAATTTAAAGGAATAATTTTAGCTTTCTCATCAGGTTTCTCTTATATGGAGACATTAGATTGTCTGCAGGTCCCATCATTCTGTCTTCTCCTTTTCCTGGGGTGGCAGGGAGCATGAAGCATCCAATTTATGCCAAATAAGCACATCCACTCTGTGTAGCTCTTGCAGTGAATGGAGCCACTTGATCAGACTGAAATCTTGCTAGATATTTAAACACATGGCAAAGGGTGTTTTCCTAAAGCCACAATAATGGTTCCCATATCTACAAGGCACATTGGAATGGAAGGCCCACATCTGACATATGTGTCCACAGTGATGAGGCACCACCAGCATTCATGGTGACTAGCTGTCCAATGCAGTAGTCAGGTTGATAAACTCAGGTGGGGCTGATGCCCTGCCTGCTGTGGCCCAGATCACCACATTGTACTGCCTGGGCTCTGGACAGGAGTACCAAAACTATGTCTCTTCTTTGGCTTTATTTTTTTTTTCTAAGGGACGCCTCATGATCCGGCCCATTCTTGTATCTGGTGTGCACTTCCATGCCCCATCAGTGATGGACCCAATGTAGTAATGTAGTGATTTGCTGAGCACATACTTGATCAAGTTTTAAGTTCCATCCATGCTCTCTTTCAGATGGTATCATTCTCATTTTAAAGCTATTTCCATAGTTCTTGTCCTGACACAGGGAGCCATTAATGGTTCAGTCACAACTCTGACTCTGTAAATAAGTAGCAAGAAGTGGTATTGGAATAGGGTTTACAGCTAGCACTACAACACAGAGCTAGCTCATGGGGCAGAGTATTCTTGTCTGCTCTTATTTAAAAGGTGGCTGTCCTTGGAGCAGATGGTTGCAGTGGCCCATTGGGCTCCATCTTCTTTGAGTTTCATGGATCCATCTGTGAACCAAACCATATCATCAGCTGGACCATTTTTAAACCATGGGTCCCACTTAGCTAAGAGAGGGCAGGAGCACCTGCTAAAGGTCATTTAGTTTCATCCAGCAAGACAGTACTTATTCAGCTGAGTCAATGGGTCAGGCTTGATCTTAGATATGCCTGTTCCATTTAATGGTAGAGCTTTTCAAGACCAGCTCTATCTTATCAGTGGGATTAGTGAGTACCCTCTTGCGGATAGGCAGCTCAGGCATCTCATTATTTAATTCATAGTTGTCCACTGTCAGCCAGCCAGACTTGGCAGTTAAGCTGTGATTATGTGGTGTATAACCCTCCTGCCTGCAGCAAATCCTGAATTAGCAAAGTGATATCTTTTTCTCTACCTGATAGATAGTTCTGCATTTGTTGAAGAACTCATCAGGGCTCGAGCAATTTAAATGGTGGGCGAGAGTGGATTAACCCTACCGGTATGGCTTCAATCCTTTGTTATGAGTGGGCATATTTCCTGAGTTTATAGGGATGTTTTGTGCTGCAAGCTGTCAAAAATTGTCAATACTTATAATGTATTCAGCTGTGGGGACCACCATCACAGGCACCAGAAGTGACTTGAAGATCCCCACCCATAAACGTCTGACATGGGTGATCACATTTGTCCAAAACGCCCCCAATGACAACAACTTACCTCTGTAGGGGCCTTGGATTATTGTCACTTGTACACCAGTGAGCAACAGCCCCAGCAAAGTCTGAATCCCTACGTTTTGCTTTGCTCCCTTCACAGGAGCAAAAGCCAACCTGGAAGACCTTAGCTTGGTCCCACACTTAACTGTTGTTTCTACAGGGGAGCCTTGGCCACTCAAACTGCTCATTCCCTGCACAGTAGTCAGGGACTCTGAGAGCTTCTCTAATGTTTCTTTGTTTGCCAAGGTTATGACTACAGTATTAAGTCTTCCAATCTATGAGTACAGAATGTCTTTCCACTTATTGATGTCTTGATTTCTTTCAAGAAAATTTTGCAGTTTTCAGTGTATAAATCTTGCATTTTCCCCCCAATTATTTTATTGTTTTGGATGTTGGTGTTAGAATAGTCAGAATTATCTGCATTTAAGATCATATTTCTATCTGCAAATGGAGATACTTTTAATTATTTCTTTCTGATGTGGATACTTTTTATCTTTCTCTTGCCTAATTGCCCTGGCTAAGGTTCCCAGTACAATATTGAATAGAGTGGGAGAAAAGATATCCTTGTCTTGTTATTAGTCTTAGTGGGAAATCTTTGTTTTACACTATTAACTATTATGTAAACTGTGAGATTTTCATAAGATGTCCTTTATAAAAGTTGAGAAAGTTGCTGAAACCGGTTTGGCTCAGTGGATAGAGCGTCGGCCTGCGGACTGAAAGGTCCCAGGTTCGATTCCGGTCAAGGGCATGTACCTGGGTTGCGGGCACATCCCCAGTAGGAGATGTGCTGGAGGCAGCTGATCGATGTTTCTCTCTCATCGATGTTTCTAACTCTCTATCTCTCTCCCTTCCTCTCTGTAAAAAATCAATAAAATATATTAAAAAAAAAAAGTTGAGAAAGTTACTTTCTATTCTTAATTCTATCCTTAGTTTCTATTTATAGTTGCTATTCCTCGAGGTATTTTTTTTTTAAATTATGAAAGGGTGTTAGATTTTGTCAAATGATTTTCCTGCATCAATTGAGATGATCATTTAATTTTTAAAATTATGTTAATATTATATATTGCATGAATTGATTTTTGTATGTCAAACCAACCTTGCATTCCTGGAATAAATTCTACTTGGCCATGGTGTATAATCCTTTCAATACGTTCCTGGATTTGTTTTACTAGTATTTTGTTGAGGATTTTTTCCATGTATATTTATGATAGATGGTGTATATTTTTTGTTTGTTTGTTTTTTTCTTATGACATCTTTACCTGGCTTTGATAGTTTGATAATACTGGTTTAAGGGAATAACTTTAAAAAAGGCACTCAGTTTTTGCAGAGGGGCTCTGTGTTTGGGATAAGACACATCTTCAACACCCAGCCAGATCATTGAAAACTCTCCCTTAGCCTTTACGCCAGTCCTCCATTGTGAGTTTCAATGTCAACCAGAGGTGAGCATTTATGATTTTCTCAGGTCTTTCTTGAGCACATCTATAGCAAGGGCATGTGTGTGGCCTTCATGATTTCAAGTAATGAGTTGGAGCTTTGCAAAGGCCCTTTTCTCTAAAGCATCTCTTCCCCAACCTTTCCCCCAAAGGAAAGTCTATTTGTTCAGTCTTTTGTTTGTTCCATCTGTTATCAATTGCCTCGGGCAGCAGTGAGTAAAACATTTTTCCTCTACATATTTTGGACAAATGCTCACAGGTAGCAGCATTTTAGCATTTGGTATTCTGAGTTAAGTGAGATGAAGAGAAACCTGTTGAGCCAGTTCTCCAGGGAGTCAATAAACCAAACACATACATATAAAACAAATAAATATAAAGACACAGGATTATTTGCAAATGAGGTCAGTTCTGCTCCCTCCTGTACCTGTAATGGAATTCAGGCTGTCATTTTCAAGGCTACCACCAAGCTGGGATTTGGCACTTGGAACTAGGGTAAGTTAAAATGACACATAACTCTGTTCTTGCCAAGATGCAGACACTTTCTTGAATGAATTCTCCCTCTTTGCTGAAAGCTTTTGGATAGTTTTCAGAGTTCTGGGAAAGTTGATTCTCACATCCTCCCTCCATCCCCCATTATTTCATTACTTTTATGGAGAGGCAAACTTTAGAGTTCCTTGATTTATTATTTTTGTTACCTTTTAAGAATTTAACCACCCAATTTTGTATTAGCATCAGTGTTCATCTCAAATGGAAACAAGCCAATTTACTTAATTTGTAAAAGCCTGAAAAGATGTAATCCATATGTATATATACATGTAGATTTATGAATACTACTTTCATCAATTTCTTTTAGCAATTTTACTTATATTATGTATGGAGGTTATCTGCTTTATTTAGTCTTTATTTTTCTTAAATTAGACTTTTTGGAGTGTACTGCAAATCATAACACAAAAAATTAAATAAACATTAAAGCTATAAAGTTGGAAAAAAAAACCTCTCTATTTTCATCCACAGTAATTCAGAGAAAATCAAGGCATGTCTATTTGGGATTTTAGGATTCATGCATCAAAGTGACAGAGTGGAAAGTTAGGAAATGATGTTCTATTCCCTAAAGCCTGCCCCCAGGTTGGGACCAGATGGCCCTTGTTCTCTCCTCTGTAAGCAATTGGAGTGCTTCTGACTACAGCTGTACCATGGAGGGAAATGTCCATAGAATAGAGTCTAGAAATTAAAACCTAAAGAAAGCTAATCTTAGCAAGTTTAGACAGGTCCTACCTCTGACCTATAAGCAAAATAAAAGCAAACAAAACATAACACACACAAAAATAACTATGGTCTGTAAATTATCTAGTATTGACTTGTATGTTAGCATAGTTTGCATTGTTGATATTACAACTAGGTGACATATACACTATCAAATCTATAATGGGTTATAAAATTACTATACTGTCAAATAAAGCATAGAGCACTCATTGCTAACTCCTCCAAATGAATATATTAAATCAGTGAATGTATTACAAATTTCTTGAAGAAATAAGTAACATTCTATGTAATAAAACCCTAATATACAAATCGACTGAACAGCAGAATGACCAGTCACTATGATATGCACTGACTACCAGGGGTTGCTCCCCCTGGTGGTCAGTGTGCTATCACAGGGGGAGCACCACTCAGCAAGAAGCTGGGCTCACGGCTGGCGAGTGCAGTGGCTCCTGCCTCTAAGGCAGTACTAAGGACCCCTCAGGGAATGTCTGCTGAGGGGTCCTAGACTGCCAGAGGGCGCAGGACAGGCTGAGGGACCCCCCACGCTCGTGCACGAATGTTGTGCACTGGGCCTCTAGTTTTACAATAATCCATTTGCTGATTTGTATTGTTAAATGTGTATTGAATAACTAATATGTGGTAAGCATATTTCAAGAGCTATCAATTAAGGTTGCAAATAAAATATAAGATGTCCAGTTAAGTTTGAATTTCAGATGGCACACCCATTTTTAATGTATGTTTAAATATTGGGACATACAAACACATTTTAAAAAATGTAAACTTGAACTTGAAATGGGAATCCTCTATATTTATTTGCTAAATCTTTCAGTATTTCTGGGGATGCAACTGCAAGCAACAAATGAATACTGGCAGCTCTTATTATCAAGTATTGAGAGGAGTAATTAAATAGCTAGATATAATATAGAGAAATTAATGCAATAATGGTGGAGTGGAGGATATAAAACCCCCTTTTAGGGTGTTCAGAGAAGCTTTCTGGAAATATTGATATAGTGTCTAAGCCAAAATTAAAATATAAATCACAGGGGGAGGGTAAAAGGAAGAATGATTTAGTCAGAAGGAAGAGCTTTTATAAGCTCTAAGTGCGTAAATGAACTCATTGAGGAATTATAATTAATTTACATTTCCAGAGCATTAAACAGCAGGTAGAAACTTGATATATGGATCTTAAAACCCCATACAGACAAGATAAGTAGGTCTATGTAGGCCAAGGTTAAAGAGATGTTGTAGAAGAGCACTTTATGGGATCATTATGGAGAAAGTTCACTTTGTCTACAGTCGGGGATAAATTTGGTGGGTCAGGCCTGAACCAAGGAATAATGTTAGCAGTCTACTGTCATGCCTGAGGGTTGTTTAGACCAGAGAAATGGGAATAGAGATGGAGAAAACAGAATGCATTTATGAACAATCAATGCAAACTACTGACTGATGAAATATGGGGAAATGAATTAAAGAAAGGGGTCAAAAATGACATTTAAGTTTCTACCTTTGGCAACTGGATGTATATGCTGACCTATACTGAAACAGTGAATACCAGAGGCAATAAAGTTTTGGAAGAGTTTAATTTAGACAAGTTACAAGGGACATCAAAGACAAAACGCTCGGATATCAGCATAAATTATATATATATATATATATATATATATATATACACACACATTTATACATATGTAAATATATGCACATACCCATGCATACAATTATACTAAATATTTGCTGTGTGTGCAAAAAGTGTTCATATATTTATATACCAGAGAATATATGTATGAATCATCAGCCTGTTGATGATACTTGAAGCTTTTGGAATGGACCTGCTCACCCAGGGAAACACAGAGAAAAAGAAAAGTAGGACCCTGAGGACTCATAACCAATGTGTAATAAAGTGGCAAATGAGATATCTTACAATGTTAGAGATCTATATGCTGATGGAATATTCAAAAGAATAATGATTTAATTAAGGGGGAGCAATAAAGAGTATCAATATAAACATTCAGATAAACTAAGAAAGACACAGATGAATAAAGAATCCACTGACTTACATATCATTAAGTAAATTGGTGGCTGATATCTAGAATTTACTAGCTTACTTCAGCTACTTTCTTTTAGATTTAGGCAGAAAAATTATCTCACATTGAAATCAATTTAATTTTATATTTAATTTAGTATTTTGATTAATTTATTTCCATTATAATTATTACTATTTTGCCTAATTTTTTTCAGTAGAATTTTTTTTTTTAACAAACACCACATATCTTCCATACCTGAGGTGTGCATAAGTCATGGTCACAACTTCCAGGCTGTGACTTTATCAGGCAAATTTTCACAATTTATTTTTATTATCCAGGAGACTGTTTTTTACTTCTTTGGAAAAATAAAAGCTTATTTTATAGATGAAACATAATTTATATGTTAAGATTAGAAAAAAAATATTGTTTATTTTCTTCATCAAATTTAAGGCATTGTTTCTCCCTACCTGCCTCTTTAGAGATGAGCTCATGGGTCATATGAAGTCAGACAGCTGAGGTTGCTTCCATTGATTAAGGGTTGCTTAAGCAACTGTCTGGGAGAGGCAGGCAATATTTCCAGTTTACTGCCATTGCTGAGAGCTACAGTGAAATGAGAATCATGGAATCATTACACGTTAGATCTGGAAGGACCCCAGAGAAATCTTATGCCTCATTTTCAGTTGAAGAAACTGTAGCTTTGAGCAGTTTATTGATTTCTCCCAAGTCCCATGCTAGCTCCTGCCAAAATCAGAACTAGTCCTTCTTTCTTCAGACCTCTGCTCTTATGCTTCGCTGTATTTCATTTCTTGTCCAGATTTGCCCCAATCTCAGGATGACCGGGGCTGCAATGGCAAATTTTGGAAGCTGCCTAATGACAAAAGCAACTGAGAAATGGGGGGAAAGATAAGATCGGGGGGCAGTGGACAGATGAGCTCAGTACTGTGGAAGGTGGGGCACAGCAGTACCACATCCAGAAAGACAGGAACTACGGCCAGGAAACATGCGGCATCAGGAACAACCAAAAGGCTTCATGAAAGCTCAAAACCACACACAAACTGGGCAGAGCCCCAGGAACGACAGCTGTATGGAAACTGTATCCGAGACACACAGAAATATGGAAATGCGTGGCCGTAAGAGAGAAGATCACTAATAAACTGGAAGCATACTGAGTAGATAGGCTCAATTTTTCATTTAGTGGCTGAAGACCTGAGGCTTTAGCTGGCTGTAAACATCCCTCTGAAACCTCTTGGGCCTGCTCTTCCTGACTGAGGAGAGGGTAGTTCCATCTGAGCAGAGTGAGAAAGAGGCAGATGTGTCCTACCCTTATGGATCAACCTCCATGAGCATGGATTAGACCCTACATTAATTCTAATAAAAAATTTGGCACCATTTAAATTATTATCTCCATTTCACAGGAGGCTTAAAGATATTTAGTATTTTGTCCAAGGTTACATGTTTATAAATGAAAGAGATGGTACTCAAATCTAAGCTTGGTTAAAGGCAAATTTCAGGCATCTTCTATTTGGCGTGGTGAGTCAAACCTGAGAGGGAGAGACTGGAATTGAGCTGTCAGTGCTGCATGATAGAGGCAAACTTGCTGGATGGTAGGGAATTTAGAGGTAGAGTTTGATCTAGTTTTTAAGAAATTTTGGCTGAGGATGAAACTGGGGGTTTGAGTGAGTAGCCAATGTACATGGAAAGCATAAATTCTTAAGGATGGAACCTATTTCAGAGCACAGCATCAGAATGTGTTTACAACTGGAACCAGCTCATATGTGCTTGTAAGAGATGATGGGTAAACTTATAGGAATTTTTTAATCTTTTTTTTTAAACACAGCCATTATTACAAATTACATTATAAATAAATCTGCAAATAAGTTAATTTTACCAAAACAAAGGTTTTCAAAACTCACTATTTCCTAATCATTTCACTATATTTTCTGTTCTATGCTATTAGAATTATTGATAACTACTTTTTGCAGTGGAGATGAGGTGCTCCTTACGTGTGATGCCTCCCAGCTCTGTGTTCAGTGACGTTACATTGGTAGCATGACAGTGGACTTAATAGGAGTACTTATACAACAGAAATTGGCGAGTGCTACAAAATGAGAATTCAGTTTTTGTTTTGTGAGACTTCTGAGGCTTACAAGATTGATAAAGAGAAAAGTAAATAAGGCACAGTAAACTTAAAAGTGTGCTATGTTTCTCACTAGTTTGTAAAGAGCCCAAAATGTTGTCAAATCATGGCCAAATTGCAATCATGGGTTGGCTATGGACACAAGATCCAAGAACTTGACAAAACTAATAAATACTAGCATTCTGTGGAAATCAATTGTTTTATAGAATTTACAACAAAGGTATTGTAGATTTTGTTAGCACTTGTAAATTATTTGCCATAAATTTTACATCAATAAAATGCAAACTTACACACACACACACATTTTATTTTTTGTCTGTATAGCCAGGTCTTAAACATTCCCAGTCCACCACAGAGTGAAGGGGATGAAATTGATAAAGTAAGCTGAACAGGCTTGTACCAGTCAACATACAAAAACTCAGAACTGGAACATAGTAGATAAAGCAGAAGCCAACAGCACTATTAATAAAACAGTGGAATTAACCCTTGAAAAGATGCTGCATCAATCATGATGGTCCTCTCAATATAGCCTTTTAGTTAGAATATTGCTCAATGCCATGGATACATATTCAGGAAAAACACAACAGATATTTAAAGCTGGGGAGATCCAGTAATGCTTATGCAAAATCCATGCAAAACTTTAGAGGAAAAGGAGACACGGAAATTAAACTATGAAAATCCATGCTTTATTTGCCTGGAGTTGGACAATTATAGAGATAAAAGTCACCTGCCTTCAAATTATTAAAATTCAGAACTCTGTCAAATAGATATTTTCAAGTTCTTTTCCTCATCATTTGTCAATCCTAGCCAATATAAGTCGATGGGAAGTTGATTTTCTAGATACGATGCACCTCAGTTGAATTATGTCTGCATGTATTTTTCATTAAACTCTTCAACTTCTTAGGAAAGAGTTTGTTTGTAAATAAAATTTCTCATACAGTTTTATTAAAAATTTGGCTCCTTTGTTCATTTATCTATAGAGTGATATTGCAGAAAACTGTCATTTAAAAATAATTCTACCACTATATAAACTCCAGGAACTTTTTATATTGTACACTGCATACTTCTGCCCCAGTCATCTTAGGAACCTTCCCTCATTTGATCCTATGTCATTTCATTTTCTATTATGGGTGTAGCATTTCTGGAAGGTTTATATTTTTCCGTAAGATGTAAGAATTTTATTTACAAAGTTAGGAGATATTTCATAAATTTTTTTAAACCTTTTTTTTTTTTTTTGCTACTTTAAGACAATTGTTTTCATTCAATATCAGTTCTCTTAAGGAGAAAACTTTTTTTTTCCACTTTCCACATAAAAGTAAACCACTCATTTTATTTTCTTCTGCAAGGTTTTGAGAGAACAAGAAATACGAAGTTGTTTAAGTGCTTTTTTCTTTTTTCAATAAAATGAAGTTAACTGCAAAGAGGGAGCTGAAGCAATGATAACAAGTGCATTTTCTCTGGTTAAAAAAATCAACAGTGGTGAAACCATCCAATTACTATTTTATGGTTTCCCTAAATAATTGGATCACAGGGTTTTATCCTTATTTTTATGTGAGACTAACTATAAAACAAACACCACAAATTATGAGGAGCTCACAAATTAAATATGGAGTGGTGATATACTCACTGACATGAAGATATTAAATATAACACAAAATTGGGTTATATGACAGCAGAACTATTAATCAAAAACATTGAATTAAGCCTGATTCCTGTTACAGGGCAGTCATTTTCATAAATTTAACTGCTTAAAAGTACATACTGGTAAAATATTTAGTGAATTTATAATTGGTTAGAGTTTTATAATCCAACAGCACTATTATCATTTGGCACTTATTACATACTGGAGGCCCCATGCACGAAATTTGTGCAAGGGTGGGGGGGCATCCCTCAGCCTGGCCTGCACGCTCTCCAATCTGGGAATCATTGGGGGATGTCTGACTGCCAGTAGTCAGGCATACCTCTTGCAATCTGGGACCACTGACTCCTAACGAGTCGCCTGCCTGCCTGCCTGATTGCCCCTAACCACCTCTGCCTGCCAGCCTGATTGCCCCCTAACTGCCCTCCCCTGGTGGCTTGATCACCCCTAACTGCCCTCCCCTGCCAGCCTGATCACCCCTAAATGCCCTCCCCTGCTGGCCTGATCACCCTAACCACCTCTGCCTTGGCTCCCACCACTGTGGCTTTGTCCAGAAGGACATCCGGAAGATGTCCAGTCTAATTAGCATATTACCCTTTTATTAATATATAGATGCCTTTATTTGGGGTTGAGGACTCATCATTCCTATCCTATATAATAAAAGCCTAGTATGCTAAGTGTCTGGTCGTCCAGTCATCTGTTCAACCAATCAAAGCGTAATATGTTAATTATATACTAAGGCTGTTCAACCGCTCACTATGATGTGCCCACAAGGGGGCAGACAGTTGACTGGTAAACCAGTCGCTATGACATGCACTGACCACTAGGGGCAGATGTTAAATGCAGGAGCTGCCCCCTGGTGGTCAGTGTGCTCCCACAGGGAGACTGAGGCTCAGCCAGAAGCCAGGCTCATGGCTGGTGAGTGCAGTGGCAGTGGCGGGAGCCTCTCCCACCTCTGCGGCAGTGCTAAGAATGTCTGAATGACAGCTTAAGCCCGCTCCCCATGGGGGTGGGCCTAAACTGTCATTCAGACATCCCCCAAGGGTGATGCGAGAGGGCGCAGGCTGGGCTGAGACCCCCACCCCTACCCCCAGTGCAGGAATTTCATGCACTGGGCTTCTAGCAAGACTATAAAGCTCATTAGGTCAAAGGGGTTTTTCTTAAATGTCATTATAGTTTTTGCATATTACATGTCACCTGGCTCATGTTACCAGGAAGAATGATATTTAATTGTAAGATTAGTACCAAAAAGTCTTTTGAATAAAGTAATGTGAATGGATACATATAACATAAATTTTAAAGTATTCTTTTCATCTTTATTGGCCGAAATCAGAGTAGTGACTTCAGTTCTAGGCTAAAGAGGGGCCTGTGCAATTGCAAAAGGATCACACTAGTCACAATGTAATTTAAGGACAACATTCAGCAGAAAGTATCAAAAAACAAGGCACTTTTAGTGAAGGTGTGTACTTCTTGTGATTAAAGAGCTGTTCCCTTTGTTCTGGAAAGCAGAACAAGCGGGCTGATGATTTGAATTAAGTATGAGAAAGTAATATAATATCTTTTATTCCTAAGCTAATCAAATGATGCCATTATTTGAGATGAGAAGGCTCTCTTTGCATAGACTATTTTGGCAAGTGACTATAGCCTATTTCATAATAGCAAGGAAATCCAACTCTTTCTTGTATTCATGGAAGCTTGAAATTACACTAGTGATATTGTTTCTCTCTGTGTTAAATATAAGCCACTGCCCGTCACAACCCTTTAAAACTTAAATGATCTTATGCAATGTAATTTATATCTTGAAATCAGCTAATGCATTTTTTGTTTGTTTGTTTGTTGTTGTTTTGTGTGTTTTTTTTACTAGATTGACACCTTTTTACCTTCTGATGGGAGAAGCAGCTTGTTAGGGTGTGTGTGGTGTTGATGCATCAGAAGAGAGAACTCTAAAGAAGAAAAAAAAAATCAAAGAATAGAAAAGAATAGAAGGGCAAATATTACAATAAATAAAAAATAACTTATATTAAAGTAATTATTGTTTTACTTATGGGGCTAAAATTAAATTTATGTACTTTTACTTTTATTATTCTAGAGCTTGATGAAGTTCTTTTGGAATGAGTTATTTTATAAGATAAAAAAGCTTTCTTGCTCTTCTGCAAAAGATAAGTTAATGAGAAATGGGTTATTAAATCTTTTTAATTGTTCAGCAATGATTAGTAGCTGTAAATAATTATGGTGGTGATATTAACTGATGCAATCACAGAACAATAAATTTATACAGGGCTTTGTAAAAACAATCCCAAATATGTCTCAGTAGTAAAACACTGGCTTCTGGACAATTCATTTTGTCATTAAAGAAAAATACCCTAAACAAGTTTAATTAAAATCAGAACTTTCACTTTTATAGATGCATTATTTTTTTCCTCATTAGATCTTTTTAAGTATCTGTCTAAGATTATTGACTTACTTTATTTAGAACTTAAATGAATATTGTAACCTATTATTGATAACATTTGTGTCATTAGCCTAATTGTAGAAAGTAATATTATATAAAAGGATATATATTTAGTATTTACTTTTCATTTATTTATTTTTGATTGGCTGATCCAGCCCACAATC
This sequence comes from Myotis daubentonii, assembly GCF_963259705.1. NCBI lineage: Eukaryota > Metazoa > Chordata > Mammalia > Chiroptera > Vespertilionidae > Myotis > Myotis daubentonii. Next base: position 186,584,324 of record NC_081841.1, read on the forward strand.
TGGGCATGTGCTCTGACTGAGAATCAAACCATGACCTTCTGGTTCCTAGGATGATGCTCAATCACGCAGGTCGGTCACTTTCATTTTATTTTTTAAATTTATTTTTAAATCATTTATTGGGGTGGCATTGGTTAGTAAGATTATACAAGTTTCAAAGTATACATTTCTATGATACATGGTCTGTATAAGTATTGCTTCATGTGCCCAGCACAGTCAAAGCATCTTCCATTGCAACACTATTCACAGGGGTCAAAACATGGTAATAACCAAAGTGTCCTTTGATAGATAATTGGATAAAGAAGATATGGTATGTATATACTGTGGAATACGACTCAGCCAGAAGAAAAAAATGAAGTACTGCTATTTGCAACAACATAAATGGGCCTTGAAAATATCATGCTAAGCAAAATAAGTCAGACAGAAAAAGCTTAGAATCATATGATTCTACGTATATGTTGGATATAAAACTAAAACTCATAGACAGAGACAATAGTATGATCGTAACCAAAGGGAAGGGTGTAGGCAAGTAGTAAGGGTAAAGGGGGCCAAATATATAGTGATGGAATACATACTTAGTATCTTAATTATTTTTATATTTTTTAGAGTCTATAATAAACATTTAGCTTACTTAAGAAGCCATCCCATATTACATTTAAAAACACTTCCGCAGAAATAATTTATTTATTAATGCACTTCTCCATTTATTCAACAAAGATTTATTTCATGCTTGCTATGCACCACTTGTGTGCTAGATATTATAAGGAACCGATATATATATATATATATATATATATATATTTATTTATATAACTAGAGGCCCGGTGCACAAAAATTTGTGCACTCAGGGGGGAGGAAGGGTCCCTCAGCCCGGCCTGTGCCCTCTCGCAGTCTGGGACCCCTCGGGAGATAACAACCTGTTGGCTTAGGCCTGCTCCCGGGTGGCAGAGGGAAGGCCCAATCCCTAGGTGCAGCCCCTGGTCGGGCTCAGAGCAGGGCCAATTGGGGAGCTGGGGCGCCGCCCCCTGTCATGCACAGAGCAGGGCAGATTGGGAGGTGGCAATGCCACCCTCAGTCAGGCTCAGGGCAGGGCCGATTGGGGGGTTGGGGCACCGTCCCCTGTCACACTCAAGGCAGGGTCGATGGGGAGGTTGCTGCACCACCCTCGGTCACGCACAGAGCAGGGCCAATCAGGCGGGTTGGGCCTCTGTACCCCATCACACACAGAGCAGGGCCCATCAGGGGGTTGGGGCACCGCGACTCTCACACTCAGGGCAGGGCCGATGGGGAGATTATGGCTCTACCCCATCACACACAGAGCAGGGCCCGTGGGGGGGAGGGTTGGGGAGCTCCTCCCTATCAGGCACAGAGCAGGGCTGATCAGGGGGTTGGGGCGCCTTCCCCTGTCATGAACAGAGCAGGATGGATAGGGAGGTTGTGGCCCCGCCCCCTGTCACACACAGAGCCGCAGGGCGATCAGGGGGTTTGGGCGCTGCCCCCTGTCACGCTTATCCCGGTGCCGGGAGGCATATTACCCTTTTACTATATAGGGTAGAGGCCTGGTGCAAGGGTGGGGCTGGCTGATTTGCCCTGAAGGGTGTCCTGGATCAGGGTGGGGGTCCCCACTGGGGTGCCTGGCCAGTCTGGGTGAGGGGCTGAGGGCTGTTTTCAGGCTGGGAGTGACTGAAGCTCCCAACTGCTCCTTTTTTTCTTTTTATTCTGGGCCAGCTTTAGCTTTGAGGCTTGGCTCCAGCTCTTAGGCCTCGGCTGAAAGTAGGTTTCTGGCCTTTGCTTACAATGTTGCGAATCTGCTGGCTGAAGTCCGGCGGTATTTGTTACAGAGTTTCTTAAACTGCCTGGTCAGAGGCCTGCAGCTGCAGGCGGGGATCGTTGGTTTCCTCCGTCACTGAGGCAACCAAGCCTCATGTTAGTTTCAAGCTGCCTGGCTGCCGGCTGCCATCTTGGCTGACAGTTAATTTGCATATCTTGCTGATTAGCCAATGAAAAGGGTAGCGGTCGTACGCCAATTACCATGTTTCTCTTTTATTAGTGTAGATAGCTTAGCCCTGACCGGTTTGGCTCAGTGGATAGAGCGTCGCCTGCGAACTGAAGGGTCCTGGGTTCGATTCTGGTCAAGGGCATGTACCTTGGTTGTGGCACATCCCCAGTGGGAGGTGTGCAGGAGGCAGCTGATCAATATTTCTCTCTCATCGATGTTTCTAACTCTCTATCCCTCTCCCTTTCTCTCTGTAAAAAATCAATAAAATATATGAAAAACATAATAGCTTAGTAGAGGAGACAAAGAATTTAAAAAATAGGCAAAAATGATAAGAATATGAAGAGAATGTGATGAGAGAAAGATGGAAGCAAGTTCTTAGATAAATGATCTGAGAAGGTTTACCAAGGATTTAATATTTGAACTGAAAACTGAAACAGCCAGCCAGGAAGAGCTAGGGAAGAAGCAGATGGAAGAGCCTATACAAAGCCTCCTACACAATCACAACCACCTTTCCTCCTAGAATCCTCAGTGTAGCAGCACATGGTCTAATAATGACCCATTGGCTATGGGGTGAGAAAGAGGGGAAATCAATAGCAACTCAATTTCAATAAAAAATATTTTTTAAGGAGAACCAAGATGGCGGCATAGGTTAACGCCAGAGTTTGCTGCCTTGAACAACTACTTCAAAAGTGAAACTAAAAGATGGAACGGACATCACCCAGAACCACAGGAACGCTGGCTGAGTGGAAGTCCTACGAGTAGGAGGAAAGAGAAACCCATGCGGACACTCAGAGGAGGCGCAGTGCTGAAGTCAAATTCTGAGGTGCGGAGTGCGCGGAGTGGGCTGGCGGCGGAGGGTGCGGTTGGCGTTTTCAATCGGGAGGGAGTCACAGACTCTGAACTCCAGATCCGGGCTAGTCTTTAGGGACCCAGACTCAAACTGGAGAAGCGGGACTGTCTGGCTTCCGTCAGAGTGAGTGCAACTTTCTCTCCGAGGTTTGCAGCAGTTGCTGGGACTCAGAGAGGCAGAGCCCCTGGGGACAGGACTGAGAGCCGCCATAACTGCTCTCTCCGGCCCACCCCGTTGATCCTGTGCGGCCCGCCCCGCCCAAGCCCTGAACAGAGGCATTTGCCAGATAGCCTCAGGCAAACGCCAGATTAGCACCTCCCTGGAGGACAGAAGTTCTCTCACTGCAGACACAGCTGATTCTCACAGCCACTTGGCCTGGAGGTCAAACCCTCCCTGGTATTAGCTACAACAATCAAGGCTTAACTACAAGACTCCGTACAAAGACCACTAGGGGGTGCACCAAGAAAGCATAACAAAATGCGGAGACAAAGAAACAGGACAAAATTGTCAATGGAAGATATAGAGTTCAGAACCACACTTTTAAGGTCTCTCAAGAACTGTTTAGAAGCCGCCAATAAACTTAATGAGATCTACAAGAAAACTAATGAGACCTTCGATGTTATGATGGGGAACCAACTAGAAATTAAGCATACACGGACTGAAATAACGAATATTATACAGACTCCCAACAGCAGACCAGAGGAGCGCAAGAATCAAGTCAATGATTTGAAATGCGAGGAAGCAAAAAACACCCAACCGGAGGGGCGGAATGAAAAAAGAATCCAAAAATGCCAGGATAGTGTAAGGAGCCTCTGGGACAGCTTCAAGCGTACCAACATCAGAATTATAGGGGTGCCAGAAGATGAGAGAGAGCAAGATATTGAAAACCTATTTGAAGAAATAATGACAGAAAACTTCCCCCACCTAGTGAAAGAAATAGATTTACAGGTCCAGGAAGCACAGAGAACCCCAAACAAAAGGAATCCAAAGAGGACCACACCAAGACACATCATCATTAAAATGCCTAGAGCAAAAGATAAAGAGAGAATCTTAAAAGCAGCAAGAGAAAGAAACTCAGTTACCTACAAGGGAATACCCATACGACTGTCAGCTGATTTCTCAACAGAAACTTTGCAGGCCAGAAGGGAGTGGCAAGAAATATTCAAAGTGATGAATACCAAGAACCTACAACCAAGATTACTTTATCCAGCAAAGCTATCATTCAGAATTGAAGGTCAGATAAAGAGCTTCACAGATAAGGAAAAGCTAAAGGAGTTCATCACCACCAAACCAGGATTATATGAAATGCTGAAAGGTATCCTTTAAGAAGAGGAAGAAGAAGAAAAAGGTAAAGTTACAAATTATGAACAAATACGCATCTATCACCAAGTGAATCTAAGAATCAAGTGAATAAATAATCTGGTGATCATAATAGAATCAGGGACATAGAAAGGGAATGGACTGACTATTCTTGGGGGGAAAAGGGTGTGGGAGATGCGGGAAGAGACTGGACAAAAATTGTGCATCTATGGATGAGGACAGTGGGTGGGGAGTGAGGGCGGAGGGTGGGGCAGGAACTGGGAGGAGGGGAGTTATGGGGGGAAAAAAGAGGAACATATGTAATAATCTGAACAATAAAGATTTAATTAAAAAAAGAAAAAAAATATTTTTTAAGAAATATATTTGGGGGAAAGAGAATGTGTTTTATTTGAAATTTTTCAATTTATGTAACATTTTAATGAGAAAACAAATTGGAACTCAGGAGACTAACTGAGCTGGATATATAAAGCTTGTCATCATCAGTATATTTGTGGCTATGAAACCTCAGGGAGAGTTGACATCATTGAGGCAGAGAAGGAGTTCAGATGCCCAGCCTGAGGGAGCCAGGAAATTGTGCAAAGAGCATGGAGACAGGAATAATGGGACATGGAAGAGATGTGGGAGTGCAAAAAGCATATATCTTGCTATTAAAGGCAGTTGAACATTTCAGAAGTGTGAACTACCTATGATCTCTTATTTTATTGGGTGCGGTTTTATAATACAAGATATAAATCAAATGTGGGCTGAAGGAAAGGACCCTACATAATACAATATTGTTATGTATAAAAGAGGTCACCAAAGAAAGAGTGTATAGCATCTCAAGTTCATGGTAAGTTATTACATTTTGATCACAGCATATTTTATTTTTTTTCCTTTTCACGTAGAAATGATCATAAATCAATGAGGTTATTATCACATGATGTTGACTTTTTTCTTTTTCTTTTTTTTCAATGTAGTAGAGGCAGGTGCATCAGCTTTTAAAGTGCTAGAAGTGGTAATGTTGCCAGATTTAGCAAATACAAAGCAGGATTCCCAGCAAAGTTTGAACTTCAGATGGCAATGAGACATATTTTAGTATATGTATGCCTCATGCAATATATGGAAGAATGTATCTCTATAATGAGTGGGAGGAGCTTGGGAAATGAGGGAATGTCTGTAGTAGATACTGTAGAGTGCAGAAGACAAGACTTCCTAAAAATACTAGTATACAGTAGGAGCAACAAACGTCATGTGTGTGTCCATATCAGTGACAATGAATGTAGAACTGGTTTCAGGTATCCTTAATTGAGATGGGATTCTAGGACCTTATGTGCATGCCACCAACATTAGCTGTGTATAAATTGTATCTCTTTATTTCTGTTTTTCTATAACACTAGTTGAGAGAGAGAGAGAGAGAGAGAGAGAGAGAGAGAGAGGATACTTGTTAGATAGAAATACGAGAAAATGATAAGATCTTGAAACTTCTGTATACCATTGTCAATACTTGAAGGTTCAGTGTGAATAAGATTTCAACCAGCCATTGGAAGGTTTTGAATAGAGGAGTGATTTTATTAAAAAATCTCTGTAGCAGTTGGATGGGGAATCGGCTCTTAATGGAAGAGCAAGTCTGGCAACAGGGGACTGATTGCAGGCTATTGCAGTAATAAAATCGAAAGTAATTGTGGTTTATCAGGTCATAGCTGGGAGGAAGTCACAAATAGTCAAATTCTGGACATAATTTGAGGGTGAATCTAACGCTATTTGTTGATGGATTAGATATAGGGCATAGAAGAACCTGTGCTAAATAGTTGACAAAAGTTATAACAATTTTTCAAATGGTGATCTTTAATATATTTTTATTAATATTTACTTTAGACTCATAAGACATATTTATCACCTATATAATATTATGTATAAAGGTGCACTGACTTTTCTAAAGCCAAAGAAAGGAATTAATGTCCAAGCAAAACAAACTTGGCAGGTGTAATGAAGATTAGGAATTGTTTACAAAAGACTGAGATGGTAAATGCTGACAATATTATCAGTTCTTCTCTATTCAACTTCTCATGCCAACACAATTGCCATGTTCCTTGGAGTGACTCTCATTTTAAAGAGATCTTTTCTAATGGCATGGTATAACCACTAGCTGATGTGATTTTTCACAGTGATTTCAGCTCCTAAATTTCTAAGACTAAAATTCTCATACCCTGCTTTAAAAAGCATCTTACTTAACAAACAACACTTCACTCTTTTTGAAAAATATATGAAATATTCCAGAAGAAGCGAACTTAATGTAACTTGATTTAATATCTGTGTTGGCAATGTGTTTTGGTATATTCTTATACATAGATGATCTACTTAAAATATACATGCCCCTTATGCAAGTGTTCATATATTTAGATGGGGAGATTTTAAAACTATATGTGTACCTTTTTTATTCCTGCTCTAATTAAAAATATAGTGTTTTTGTAACCCATGATTCCTCAGTAGCATAAATTTCTGTGGTATAGAAATTACCTTTAGCATGTTATCTCAATTTATTATCACAGCTACTTTAAACAATGTAGGTTGTTATAATTATGGTATTTGGGGAAATTAAAAGACTAAATGATTAATACATATAAGTTCCCCAGTTAGTATCAGTTTATTTAGGTCATTAGATTCCACATATGAGTGAGATGAGTGAGATCATGTGTTATTTATCTTCCTCTGACTGACTTATTTCACTTAGCATAATACTCTCCCGGTCCCTCCATGATGTTGCAAAGAGTTAGAGATCCTTCTTCTTTACAATTGCATAGTATTCCATGGTGTAAATATATCATAGCTTTTTTATTCACTCATCCACTGATGGGCACCTGGGCTGTTTCCAGACTCACTTCTATGAAACTTAATTAAGTTGCACAAATAGCATTTAAGTAGTTCATAAAGGCTCTGAAAAAAATGTATATATATATATATATATATATATATATATATATATATATATATATATATATATATATATATATTACATCCACAGATATAATAGAAGAACAGAGTCTTGGTGAAACATGATTTTCAACAGGTATGCCATGGCACTCACAAGAGACACACCTGTATGCTGCAAGAATTTTTGAAACATGCAATACCTGGCAATTTAGTTGGGGGCACTGACCTATTTTTCCTTGGACTGTCAAATTTTAAAAAATATGACAACAGCCAATAAAAAAATAGAAGTCCGGTGTGAATAAATCAAAATTATACCTATATTTCTGTCAGATGGGCAAAACTGTAATATATTTTTAGGTGTGCTGCAGAATTTTAGTAACTAGTTTATGTATGCCATGAGGTGAAAAAAGTTGAAAATCTCTGATGTACAGTCACAGATATTCTGCCATCAATGGATTTTAAATGGTGAAATAATGAAGACCTGGGTAAAGTGGGAATAAATGTTCCTTTTTTTACATTGCTATTTATCAGAATGCTCTGTACATTTGAGAGGATTACATAGACCTTGGTGAAATACACACTACAGCAATGCAAATCATTACAAGACAGAGCACAGAATCTATGGGGCCTGGTTAAGGAAAGTGCCATTGATAAGGGTGTGGATGGTAGGAGAGAAAATTCTAAGATTACTCCCATGCATGTAAAGAAGAATGTGAGGCTATTTTCTCATTTTGTACTAAATTTGGGAGGGGGCAGTTTAAAGGTTTGAAATAAGAAAATATAATTTCCCACTAGATATAATAGTTCAAGGACTGAGAAAGGTAAAGATCTCATTTGTTTGTGGTATCATTTTGTGGTATAAATCACAATAGAAAAAAAATGGTGTGGGAGAAAACTGTCGATGTTATTGTTTTTTAATTTGTCACCAATAGGGTGGTGAGTATACTAGTAAAGAACAGGCTTTAGCTCTCACTTTTTCATATACTATGAAGTCTCATGTGTCATTGCCCAAAGCTATTATATTTATATAGACGTTTTAAAATCAGCTTTTAGGCTTTGATTCCCCCCCCCCCCTTTGCAGAGATTATTTCTTTGTTTAGAGCAGTTTGAAGTTCATGGCAAAACTAGAGTGGAAGGTAGAGAGGTTTCACATATACTCTTTGCCTCCACACATCACAGGCTGCTCATTATTAAACTCCCACCCCCGGGTTGGACATGCATTGCAATCCAGGAACCTACATGGACACACCAATATCATGAACGCACCATTACCAACCAAAGCCATAGCTTACATTAGGGTTTATTCTTGATGTTGGACAGTCTATGAGACATGATCCTTTTATGAAGCATGAAACTCCTTCCTGCAAGTACAACAGGTGAGAGAAAAGTATGTCTTGCTTAGACCAGGGCTTAACTCAGGCCCCTTAGTCTTACCAGAGGCTTGGGAAACCTTCCAACAATGACGCCAGTTTTAAAAACACTTTTAGGAGAAAGAGAACTAAATTTAGAGTTGGACAGATCTAGGTGGTAATCCTCTCTCTAGATCTTTGGCTTTGAATAATTTAATCTAATTTTTATTGATTTATTTATCTCATCTTAAAGATGAAAATAATATTGAAATTCACAGGTTTCTGAGAAAGAATTAAATGATGTCACATATAAGAAATACTTACATAACACCTGGCATAATTAGTCATTCAGTAAATGGTAGCTTTTCCTAAATTTTCTAAATCATATTTTACTCAAGACTAATGTCATTAATGCCAGCGCTAACTTCTTTTTTTATTATTATTATTTTTTTTATTGATTTTTTACAGAGAGGAAGGGAGAGAGATAGAGAGTTAGAAACATCGATGAGAGAGAAACATCGATCAGCTGCCTCCTGCACATCTCCTACTGGGGATATGCCCGCAACCCAGGTACAAGCCCTTGACCGGAATCGAACCTGGGACCCTTCAGTCCGCAGGCCGACGCTCTATCCACTGAGCCAAACCGGTTTCGGCACCAGCTCTAACTTCTTAGAATAATGGTGAATGTATATTGACAAGCTTTAAAAAATGCAGTGTAATACATTATTACTAGAGGCCCGGTGCATGAAATTCGTTCACAGGGGCCTCCCTCAGCCTGGCCTGAAGCCTCTCCAATCCTGGACCTCTAGGGGGATATCCGACTGTCGGTTTAGGCCAGGGGTGGGCAAACTTTTTGACTCGAGGGCCACAATGGGTTCTTAAACTGGACCGGAGGGCCAGAACAAAAGCATGGATGGAGTGTTTGTGTGAACTAATATAAATTCAAAGTAAACATCATTACATAAAAGGGTACGGTCTTTTTTTTCAATAGTTTTATTCATTTCAAAAGGGGCCGGATCCGGCCCGTGGGCCGTAGTTTGCCCATGGCTGGTTTAGGCCCTGGGGGATAGAGCCTACACCAGCAGTCAGACATCCCTCTCGCAATACAGTACTGTTGGTTCCTAACCTCTTGCCTATCTGCCTGCCTGATCGCCCCTAAACACCTCTGCCTGCTGGCCTGATGCCCCTAACTGCTCTCCCATGCCAGCCTGATTGCCCCCTAACTGCCTCTGTCTCTGCCCCCACCAATGTGGATTTGTCCGGAAGGACATCAAGAAGATGTCCGGTCTAATTAGCATATTACCCTTTTATTAGTATAGATTATTCACAGAAATCATGAAGTATTATCAGATGCCAACCTCAAAAACAGGTTAACTTTGGCATGAGGTAGATGTGCTAATAAAACATGAACAATTTATGGAAATGTTCTGAAAACTGACCTTTGCATTATTGTGCCATATAGAAAATTAACTGTTTCAAATAAGAACCTAAATTTACCACCTTGTTCCATGCTTAACTTACTTACATGTGACTTTGAACTATATGGGAAAAAATAGAGAAGGCAAAAATGAGATACACTCTCTGATAATTCATTTTTGCTTCATGGGAATAAGGAGAAATTTAATATATAAAAGAAATTTATTTAATAATTAGTTTATAACACATTAGCATTTTTTTCTGAAAATTTAACATTGGAATCCAAAGTTTATGCCTATATTTTGACTATTCTTCTATTATTTAACTGAATAATTTTGAACTATATCTCTTTCTTTTGATTTTTATTTGTATTTTTCCACTTATCAAAGGAACCTTTTTTTCTACATTCCCATCCACTTTACATGAACATAAAGAGATAGAAGATTTAGTGATTATGAATGATGTTCAAATTCATGACTGTGTTGTAGTACATATCTTCTCATTATCCTTTGTTTAGATTTGCAGGATTAAACAATAAATTATGTTATTTTACTTGGCCTTCAGTTAATTATATTAGAAGCTGAGCTTATAATTTACAATGAAGTAAATTAATGTGTGAGTGTTTTGTTGTCACTGTTGCTACCATAAATAATTACCTCTATATTTTCTAATGTTGACTTCTCATTAAAGATTAACATAGAATTAGTGACAAAATGGGATTCTCACCAAATACAAAATCCCATAAAAATTAATGCTTCCCAAGCTGTAACTTGAAAATCCAAAAAGCACTTTGATTAAAATCTGTTCATTCTCATTATAAAACTTATATTTCTGCTTCAAACACACACATGAAAACACAGACACATTTTGTATAAAAGCAAGAAGTGTGAGGAAATGTCTTAATCAAGTGTAATAAACTGTTTATGATAATGCATTCAGAGATATTTTGTGTTAACACAAATCATGGGACTATCAAACTAGTATGAATCTGGGTACCTCTCTAATATTAAACCACCCTGATGTTCCAGGGGGGTCTTCTAAAGATAGCCAGGTAACTGCACATCATGTAAGGTGATTTGGAAAGTATAATACAAATAAAATACATTATTTTGAGAATTCTTGGCTTGGAAATCATTTAATCAAGAGGTCCGCATGAATGCATTTTTGCCACAAAAGTTATAAATTATACATAACACAGCATAACATTAAAGCATTAGCATAACTTAATAGCAAGGGTCTATCACTGGTTAAATAAAAAAGCTCGGAAGGCCTCCCTTCTGACAGATCTGACTTTGTTATCATATTGCTTGTATGCTAGCACAAATTGGTTGTTAAAAGCATCTCAATACTATGAATCCTAACTTTCACTTTTTGTCAATTAGGCGAGGAAATATTTGATGTATCAGCATGTTCAGGTAGTTTACATGTTGTTAACATCAACCGAACCTCACCTTTGTTCTCTATATGGTGATAAAGTTTTGTGCCAAGACATGCTTGTTCTCAAAACAGTAAAATATAACTATCTCAGGGTGAAGAATGTCATTTGTTTTGCATTTTCCCTGTGGTTTATACAACATCTTACATTTTATAAAGTGGAGTGCTACAAAACTGTCTTTTCTATAAAACTTTCTGGAAAAGCATTTACCATTTTACTATAGGTTAGCCTGGTTCATAGAAAAAAGAAAAGAATATTTTTCATACTTTCCATACCACGCCATTACAATCCATTTGCTAAGAATGCTCTAGGGCATGCAGTACCACCTTGTGTTGTGGTGCTTTAGACTGAGGACCATATGTGGTGCTATCCCAGGAAACAGCAGGGTTCAGCTCCAAGGTTGGATGCTTTCTTTTTTCCTTATCCTAACAGGCCATGCATTTATACATTGCTTTCATCAGTGCTATTTATTTAGTATAATTAGCATACTTTTGGTGCATTTGTTAAGAATACTATGTAGGACATTATTTACATGAATCTTGATAATCACAGCATTGTAATTAAAATGCAGTATTCTGCATTATATAGCTAGGTTACTCACAAGGACATTTGATCATCAACCAAATCTGATCTGGAAAAGCTGAAAATTATTTTACTGCACAAGTTGTCTTCCACCTAAAAGGTGTAAGATGAGGACACACCAGGCTTCGTTGGATACATTGATGAATGCGTATTTGAGGCAAGTGTTTATAATCCACTAGACCTGTAATGAAAATGTCCATGGTATCTTGGCCTATAAATTATGAGATTACTCTAAAAGTATTTAGTTTATTCCTGATATATGTATTTAAATTGATTTTTTTAAAATATTTTTTATTGTTGATAATATTACAAATATCTCCCATTTACCCCCCTTTACCTCCCTCCTCCCAGCTCCTGCCCACTCCCACACCCAGGTCTACACTACCCTATTGGCCGTGACCATGGGCTATGCATATAAGTATATAAGTTCTTTGGTTTATCTCTTCTCGTCCCCTCTACACCACATTGAGGTATGTCATCTGTTTCATGCCTTCACGCTTTGGGCCTTATTTTGTTGGTCAATTAATTTTGTTCATTATATCCCACAAATAAGCCAATCTGAGAAAGGCAAATATCACATGCTCTCACTTATTTAAATTTATTTGAATATATAATTCAGAATTATATATTCTGAAATTATTATACAATCTATAAATTAATACAACAATTAATTTATGTAACAAGGAATTAGGTTTCCTGCTTCCTCAGAATCAGAATCTCAGAAAACAATACCAATTTCTTTGTATTTGATTTGGATTTTGGTAACTATTTTAAATTATCTCAAATCATTTTCCATAATGAAGTGCTACTCTCCAGAAGAAAGGAACTTAGCTGAGTCTTGTGTCACCGAGGGGAAGGAATACCCTGACTCTAACACCCTATGGCCTACCTGTATAACCTAAGAAAGAAAAATAAAAACAACTAAGAAATACTTGCAAAGGTCACAGCCCATAGACTCAAATTAACTAAAAGACTGAGATTTAACCAAATATTGTAGAAAATTCACCCACTACTACCACCACCTGCTACCAAGCCAATATATTCCAGTGTAAATAGTGGTTACAACTGAAGAGGCTGTAAAACAGAGTCTTTCTCTAAAGAGAAGTTTTTAGGAAAGTCCAAAGAAAACAGGGGGGGTGGGAAGAGGGAAATAAATCTGTTAGAAATCTCTGGGTCCAACAGTTAAGACAAGCAATAAATACAATAAAAATCTTAACCAGATTACCTTGAAAACTCACAGTAAAAGCTTAATTTACCTCAGTTTCCATATATTATCTCCAGTTTTTAATAAAAATTACAATGTGTGCCAAGAAACAAGGAAAAAAACAAAACACTAAAAGCCTAAAGAAACAGAGAAAACATCAGAACCATCCTCAAATATGACACAGATGTTGTAATTGTAAGACCATGTATTTAAAAAAACAGTGACATACCTTCAACCTCAGTGATTATTTCCTTGTCTGTGTCTAGTCTACTGATGAGATCATCAAAGGGATTCTTTATTTATGTCACAATTCTTTTTTTTTCATTACTTGCATTTTATTTTTATTACATTTTAGTAATTCTATTACTTAGCTTCTCTTCCTTTTCTATTCTAGTATATTTTCCGACTTATCCATTAGAGTTCTCATGAACATAGATGCAAAAATCCTCAACAAGATATTAAAAAATTAAAGTAAGCAATGTACAAATACATTAAATATCACATTTAAGTAAAATATATTTCACATATTCAAGGCTGGCTTACCATTTGAAAGTCAATCAATTTATTCCACCACATCTACAAGAAAAATGAGAAAATTTATATGATTATAACATATGTGGAAAATATTTGACAAATTAAAACATCCATTCTTGATAACTACTCTCAACATATTAGAAATAGTATAGAACTTCCCTGACTTGATAGAAACATTTGCAAAAATGTACAATTATCTAAGATCAAGTGGAACACAAATATATGGTCTCAGCACTCGGCTTTAATTTTGTACTAGAAATCTTACCTAATTTCATCTATACTAATAATAGAGGAATATGCAAATTTTCTGGGACACTGTCACAGTAACAGTAATGACCAAACAGCAGGCTGCGTGGGGTGACCAGGCTGGCAGGGGGGTTAGTGAGGAACAACCAAATGACTGAACAGCAGGCTGTGTGGGGTGAACAGGCCAGCAGGGGGCGCTGTTGGGGGTGACCAGGCCGGCAGGCAGAGGTGCTTAGGGGTGATCAGGCTGGCAGAGGGGGGCAGTTAGGGTGATCAGGCAGGCAGACAGGTAAGCAGGGAAGAGCCAGCACTCCCAGATTGGAGAGGGAGCAGGCTGGGCTGAGTGGACGCCCCCCCCCCCCCACCAGTGCATGAATTTCATACACCGGGCCTCTAGTAAGACAATAAAGGCAATAAATCTCTATATATACAGATTGGCAAGTATGAGGAAATATGAATGAAATACTAGGGATTACCTAATCCATATATGAAATAGAGTGAATATTGTGTATCGAGGTATCTGAAATTCACACTTTGATTATATGTGTGTGCATTTGTGTATCTATATACATACAATCATGCAAAGTATGATATAATATAACATACAGTGTGCCATTTTCTTCCTTATAGTAGTTAATTTAGAGGAAGTAAAGCATGTATTTGTATTTTTCTTATAATTTTACATATCAAAACTTCCAGGGCTAATAAATAATACAGTTGAAAAATAATAACTAACGTTTTCTTGTTGAAGGAAGTAATTAAAATCTTGTGAACCATATAATTTATGATGAGTATGTATTTCTGTACTAGTTAATTAAAACTCCCATCACTTTTTATGAGTATAACTTTGAAATAAGTATAAAGATTTAAATGTTGGAAAATGCTATATATATAGTTATTGCCTCAAAGTAATTTTCATAGATTATAGTATCCAGAGAATGAGGCTCAGTAGTGAAATGAGTAAGATGAATCTTTTATAAGATATTTTACTGGATGCTTTTTTCCCCCTCAAAAAGAGTATTTCACACAAAGATAAATGAGGAACTTTATTTATTTTAAATTTCCACTAGAACTTTTCTATTTAATTTCCACCTTAAATTTTCTAAAATCATTGTCATATATCCCCATAAAAATCATATGCAAACAAAAATGAGAACAATCTATAATAGGCTTAAATGCATGTGTTAGTTCATTTCTAGGCTCAAGCAACAACTATTTCTGAGATAAAACATTATGAGACTTCAGCTGGGATATTGACAGTCTTGACACGAAGTTAAGTCCAGTAAAGGCTCTTTCTCAAGTGCAATAGAAACATAGGAGAGCATTTGGGAAATGTGATTTTCACATACTTAGGTAACATATAATAAATATTTAATATATTTTGATATTTCCTCTACATTTCCAATACTGTTAATATTGCTTCGTGCATTTTCCAAGAAAAATCCTGTCTCTGGGTAAGGGACAACCTTAGCTACGCAGTATCTTCTTTCTTCCTAAAAGTTTCCTCCCAGATCATTTCTTCCTGTTGATACCATTGAACTTCTCATAGACATACATCACCCCTCTTGCTGTTAGCAGATAAGGTAGATCTTTTGGATGTACCTTCCTCTACTTACTTTCTGCATTCAGGAGGAATTGGAGTCCAAACCGTGTTCTCTAGAAGCAAAGAACATAGTGCTCACTTCTATGAGAAGGCAAATTGCAAGTATTTGCAGATATTACTATGCTACTTGAAAATTATAAATGCTACAAAAATAAATAGAAGTGGAAAATGTTTATTTATTTATATAATGTATGCATAAGTATACATTATTGCAGATGTTTCCAGTGTGTAAATATAATATATAATTACAGAGTAACCATTTTTTATGTATTTGTGTACATTGCTGTCTTACTCTTCCTTGTCTGGCAGTCCTTATTAATACAGTTATAATGTTGAGGCTCTATCAGATGTAACTGTGATGTGGAAAATATTGAATCACTGCTTGGCTGACCCGTGAATAGCTATCATACTCATAAATATAACACATAATGCATAATTTTATGCTTCCACACAGAGGGGAGTAACAAGTTTAGAATGATTAATGTCAGTATTGACAAAATCACCTACAATAATGTTACCTGTGATTCTTATGTTTTCTTAATAGTGAGTTTTAGAGAAAATGCCATGTATTAGTTTTTTGTTGAGCATATTACAATAGATAATGAAACCATTACATATACTGTTTCTAACATTATATCATTAAAGATAAATGATAAACAGTATTATCATGTTCATAATAAAGGGCTAAATCTCCCCATATTATCCCCACAAGCTAAATATTCAATCAACTTAATCCTTAGTTCATAATAGATGCAGGAACGGTTTCAACTACTGAGAAATCTCCTCAGCATTAAAATACATTAGAGGGACATGTGTAGTACTTTCAAAAAATTTTTTAAATTAAAAAAATAAAACATTTTAGAAAAACAGGGCTTGAATGTATATGGATCCCTCACATAAACGCATAGCCTTCTATGGAAATCCAGATTTAATTGAAGTGATAATAATACAAAGTATAAATGTAGAGACCAGGATTTATTTATTTATTTATTTTTAATATATTTTATTGATTTTTTACAGAGAGGAAGGGAGAGAGATAGAGAGTTAGAAACATCGATGAGAGAGAAACATCGATCAGCTGCCTCCTGCACACCTCCCACTGGGGATGTGCCCGCAACCAAGGCACATGCCCTTGACCAGAATCGAACCTGGGACCCTTCAGTCCACAGGCCAATGCTCTATCCACTGAGCCAAACCAGTTAGGGCCAGGATTTATTTTATAATGAACTAAACCTACCTACATAGGAAATCTCTCAGCAATATGTCCCTTTCTGTTTTCAATTATAAATCAACAAACAGGAATTTAAGTCACACATAATATTTAAAAAATTAATGTATAAATGCCTGTATTATAAAAAAATTAAGTATAACTTTTAAATTTCCTTATTTAAACATAGTTTGAAAAGTGACTAAGAACTTTAATGTTGGTTTTGAACTTCAACAGAGTGAAACACACATATACAGCCTAGTCAGAGGAAATGGGTCAAACAAAATATTACCAGGTGAGACTGATACCTGTATTCTACTTTGGAGAAAAAGTGACATCTCCAGGATATGAACTTGTCCCAGGGACTCTCAGAGTCTCCCCAGTTGTTATCTGCATTTAACTCCTGTAGCACCTGTAAGTGTTTATGCCATTCTCTGAATGGCCCCTGTTCCTAAATTGAATGCATATTACTTTTATAGCTATAAACATATCTTTAAAATATGTCCAAGTAAACTTTCAATTTATCCGTCTATATCCAGATTGAATTTTATCACTTCCTGATGCCTTCCTTGTATTCTTCTGTATATATTTTTATGAAAGTTCACGTCCAAAGAATTGTCTATCTTATATTATCTTACCTAATACTAGACAAACATGTAAATTGACTGTCCCTTCGCTATGCTCACCAGCCAATCAGGAGACTATGCAAATTAATCCAACAAAGATGGCAGTTAATTTGCATACATAGGTGCCCAGCGACCTGGGTCCTGGGAACATTATTGGCACCCAGGTCACTCTGAAGTAGGCCTGTGTGGACCCTGAGCAGCATAGGAAGGGCCTGAGCCAGGGGGCTCCTGGGAAGGGGTGGAGCTGGCCATCGGAGCTGCGGGGGGGTTCTCGGCCAGAGGCATTAGGCCTGGGCAGGGGGTGGAGCCGGCGATCAGGGGGAGATGGGGGTCCCCTGCCCAGGCCTGATGCCTGGGCCAGAGGCGTGAGGCCTGGGTGAGCAGCCGATCCAGCGATTAGAGGGTGATGGGGGTCAAAG
This sequence comes from Myotis daubentonii, assembly GCF_963259705.1. Taxonomy (NCBI): domain Eukaryota; kingdom Metazoa; phylum Chordata; class Mammalia; order Chiroptera; family Vespertilionidae; genus Myotis; species Myotis daubentonii. Next base: position 186,602,021 of record NC_081841.1, read on the forward strand.
CCTCTGACCAAGGGGTCAGGCCTGGGTGGGGGGCCCAGGCGGGGATCGGAGTGAACTACAGAGGAAACACCTTTTCTGACTGCTCATTGGCTAAGATCCCTGTATGCCACTGGTAATATTCTTAGTAACTTGGGTAATAAGAATCCAAAAAGGTGATCTAGGGTTTTTCACCACACTCCTGGCAAAAAAAAATGAAGATCTGCTGCTGGAGGGCTAAGAAATGTCATATCCTGCACTAGCCGGTTTGGCTCAGTGGATAGAGCCTCGTCCTGCCGACTTCAGGGTCTGAGTTCAGTTCTGACCAACGGGATGTACCTAGGTTGCAGGCTCCTCCCTGGCCGGCGCCCAAGTCAGGGCTCATGCAGGAGGCAACCAATCAAAGTGTTCCTCTCACTTTGATGTTTCTCTCTGTCTTTCCCTTTCTCTTCCACATTCTCTAAAAGTCAATGAAAACATATCCTCAGGTGAAAATAAAAAAATAATAATAATAAAGAAATGTCATATCCTATGAAAGACACATCTTGAAAATGCCTAAAGAAAGTTGTCATTTTTTCATGGTGAAGGGACTGGAGTCTGTGTTGATGAAAACACCTTGGTGGCTGTTGTGACTGGCAGTGGCTGCAGCAGCGGGGTGATGGGCTGATGCCTTCCCCTGATCAGCCATGTCGCCTCCCACAAAGGGAGGCCAGACTGTAGCTTAGGCCCGCTCCCCAGGGCAGCAGGGAGCAGGCCTAAGCTGTCACTAGGACATCCCCTGAGGGTTCCCAGTATGTGAGAGGGGGCAAGCTGGGGTGAGGGGACCCCCCCGCCCAGTGCACAAATTTTGTGCACCGGGCCCCTAGTTATGTATACATGTCCTGAGTACCTTGTACAACATCAAGTGATTGAAGCCTATGAATTGTCTAAGCATCTTTATGCTTCCCACAGGATCTAGAAAAGTGTCACTTTTCAAAAATGTTAATTCTACTGAAATTAAAAATAGTACTCCAGATTGTTTTATCACATGTAATAGGCATTTTTTCATATTTAGTGCATAGAGACACTGGGGTTATGCTGGCTCTATTCAATTGCATTGAAAATACACAAACAAGGGGTCCATTTTTTCTGAGTCTTCTTTGCAAATCTCTGATTGCTACTTTACATCAGAGCCTTCTAAGAGCCGGATGTTATAGGCAAGGCACCGGTGTTATTTGGATTTATGGGAGATTTGAGAGAAGGTGGACTGCTGAAATAAAAACATAAAACTCTAGGTGCCTTGTGTGCAGGTGTGCTTGTAGGCCTACTTGGAAGGCTCTGTATTATACTGATAATCAAGACTCTTCGCTGGGGTTTGGTACCATATTGAATAATGTCAATACAGGAAGTTCTGCTTGACAATGTGTTTGTCATTGTGAAAATGAGCAATGGAAAACTGTTCTGAAACTGTTTCAGATCATGAAATGTGGACCCTTGACATATCTCCAAGATCAGTGAAAATTATAAGTGAATAAATGCATGTCATTACAACTGGTACACTCTTGTTGCCTAAAGAGAGGCTCAATTTATTTGAGATTGCACAAAGTTAAAAATGTCTTTTAGCTTGTTTGTCAGGGACAGCTCTAACTTTTTTTCTTATTTTTGTTATGTCATTATGTCTTTGAGATTAAATATTTTAAAAGCTAGGAAAAATAGTATATGAATGGATATGTGCTTCACTTCTTTATCAAATGTTATAATTTAGTCATATTTGTGTCAGTATGTAAAATGTAGGTTACAGTTCATGTAGTCTTTCTTTTCAAAAAAATTAATAGTTTAATTCGCTATTTATCTTTAATTAAATTGTTAAACAAGTATATATAAAATTTTCACATTTTATGTAAAAAGTATTACATATTATACATTATTATTCATCTTTTTCTTTCCTTAGATATTTATAAAATATGTATCTACATTGATGTACATGTCCCTGGGCTCATTCTATCTCACAGGTGAAAATCTGTCCATCATTACTCAGTGGGTTACCTCTTCAGATACTGATGGGAGTTCATGTGTTTTGAAAATTTCTATCCCTGAACATTCTTGCCTAAGAAATTAAGATTTTTTTTCCCCTCAATCTCAATGGCCTGGAATAATAACTTGTTTTCATTTTAATTCTCATTTCATTAAATATAGTTAGCTTTGTCATATTTTTAAATATTTGTTTTGCCATTCAATTTTCTCTTATCTGAAATACTTGTTTAGATAACTTAGCATTTTTGTATTGGGTAGTCTCGCTGCTTGTATATTTGTTTTATTGGCTTTTTAAAAAATTTTGAATATAAATCACAGTTTGATTCAATATAATTCAAATACCATTTTTGAAAACTATCTTTTTACTATGTTCAGGGATATTTTATTGAATGTAGTTTTAAATTTTGATGTCAAATTTATTGATTATATACTTAATTATTTCTGATCTAAGATAATCTACCTTACTATGAAATAATTAAGATTTTAAAAATTATTTTCTAGAGGTTTTAACAATTATTTGTCTAGAATAAATACATTTTAATGAAATAAGATAGGGGAAATTACATATTTTTTAGTAATTTTTTACAAAATACCTTATTTTTTTCACCAATTCACAATAACTTTGAGTCTATTGGTTCATTTTAATCTCTGGGCTAATACCACAGTTTCCTGTCATTTATGATATTAATTTTATTCTTAATCTTTAAGTTTATCTAAATTATTTTCAGTCCTTTAACTTTTCATCTAACTGTAGCCCAATTTTTCAAATGTATTTTTAAAATCTTTTTGGTATTTAAAACACTAAATATATAGATTAGCTTTGGGAAAAGTGGCATCTCATATTTGTAAGCATATTATAGTTCTTATTTTGGTGTATTTTTTTACATTCTTTAGTGAAATTTAGTAATATTTCTATGAATATCCCCACATATTGGTCAGTATGGTATCTTACAGTTTTGTTACTAAGGTGAATAAATCCTTTTCTTTCCTACTACAGTTTCCGTGTGTGTGTTCTGTGTGTGTGTGTGTGTGTGTGTGTGTGTGTAGATGAAATGTTTTGGGGAAGGTGGGGATCAATCTTCACTAACTACATATGGCTGATGAATTTGTAGTATTTATATTTCTTGAAATATCCATTAGTCCAAAGCAGTTTAATAGGCTCAAATAATTGGAAGATAGGCTGAATCTCTTTTGGCATTCTTTTTTTCTAAATCTTTATTATTGAAAGTATTACATATGTTCCCTTTCCCCCATTGACCTCTCTCAGCCCACATCCGCCCCCCACCCCAGGCCTTCAGCACCCTATTGTTTGTGTCCATGGGTTATGCATATATGCATAGAAGTTCATTGGTTGATCTCTTCCTACCTGCCCACTCTCCCCTGCCTTCCTTCTGAGATTTGACAGCCTGTTTGATGCTTCTATTTCTCTGGATCTATTTTTGTTCATCAGTTTATGTTGTTCATTAGATTTCACATATGAGAGAGATCATGTGACACATCTTTCTCTGACTGGCTTATTTGACTTAGCATAATACTCTCCAGGTCCATCCATGCTGTTGCAGATGGTAAGAGTTTTCTATTTTTACAGCTGTGTAGTATTCCGTTGTGCAAATGTACCATAGCTTTTTGATCCACTCATTTGCTGATGGACACTTAGGCATGATTTGGACACTCTATAAATGAGTTGGTCTGCATTTAATTCTTAGGTACATCTTTAAGGTTGAGTTAGATAAGTAAAAATGAACTTAATCCAAATAGAATATGCAAGACCCAAATTAGTATACAAATTCAGATGCAGCTGGTTTTCATAAATGCTTCTTGAATGCTTACATGGGCCAGTCATTGCTTCTACATGCCCAATATTTCAGTAATTAAATACATCCTGAAGAAGAGGTTATCTTTATTCTACTTTATTTTAGAAGAAAACTGAGGCTCATAAATCCAATCACCTTCATGGGTCATATCGTAAACGGCAGAGCTTGGCTATAAAACTAGGTTCCTTGTCTCCAAACCTAGTGCTCTTCTTATTATAACACATCTGCTGTTATGAAAATACCAACCCCAATATTCATTTTTGATATTTCTACTGCCTCTTGTTTTAGTATTAGTTACTTTCTAATGAAAATCCAATTACAGAATTTTCTTTCTTTATACTATTGTGAGAATACTTTCTCAGAAAAAAGACTCTTCTGAGTCATTGTGTTTTCTCAAAGTAGGGAACAACTACATTAAATTGTTCATTGATTTAGCAGGTCCCTGAGAAGAGCATGACTAGGTAACTTAAGGGTAGAAGGAAAGGATCAAAGATAAGGTAGAAGATCACCAAAGGCAAACGGAGGCAACTGCAGCTTAGATTTCCTACCACCGTGTAGCACAACTACCAAGGGAAAGAATAACCAAGGGACAATTTGCCCCTTACCAAAATGCCCACGAATGTCCATTACTGTGTTCTTCAGCAGGGCAGGGCTGAGTTGTTTCTGAAGTGAGGATGCGTGCTCTCAGTTACTGTAGGCTGCCAACATGGAAGAGAACTCATCAAAGGTTGCAAATGTCTTTCTAATCCTCAGAACCAAACTAAAGTCTCCTGACACTCTTCCTCTAGTGAACTCAAGGTGTGTTTTATTTTATTTGTTGCTTTTCCATCCTTAGGGAAATACTTTCACTGAGGATCCCTATCAAACACTACTGTACGTTTGCATTGTTCACTTGATTGTAAAAGCTCCGTAACATGTAAACTTTTAAAATACACATAAGATATGGCTGCATATATGAATAAACTTCCATAGATGTTGACATTTTCATTTTATTTTATGGAGAGAGAGGGGAGTACAATGGACTTAAAAACACAATATACTGCCCTAACTGGTTTAGCTCAGTGGATAGAGTGTCAGCCTGCGGACTCAAGGGTCCCAGGTTTGATTCTGGTCAAGGGCATGTACCCTGGTTGCGGGCACATCCCCTGTAGGGGGTGTGCAGGAGGCAACTGATCAATGTTTCTCTCTCATCGATGTTTCTAACTCTCTATCCCTCTCCCTTCTTCTCTGTAAAAATCAATGAAATATATTAAACACACACACACACACAATATACTCATGCTTTGACTAAAAATGTTACAAACTCTGCTTATTAATACAGTCTAAAAGCATTTATAGTTGGAGTAGCATGGAAAATCAAATCCTGCAAATGTTTATACACTTCAGTTTCCAATTTCCCCAATGACTTGGAAATTAATTGTTGAGTTTATCTGACTAAAATTGTCAGGAGTTTCTAAGCCACAGGGATAGTTAAAAATGGTTCACCTGTACATTGAAATTGATGTCATCCAACTAAATGTGAGTGGGTGGCCAGACCTAAGTCTGAGATGATAAATTTGTAGTTTCCTTTCAGCTAGCTAGACTTCCCAAATATCCATACTGACCTTTGCCCTTGGGCCGCCTGGGACTTCAGGATTGTGGTCAGAAATCTGGTATCCATGTTGAACTTCTTTCTGCTGACATGTTTCTCTTTAATTATTTTTTCTTGGATAAGGTTTTAGAATAGGATAACTTTTTAGAATGGATTACATTCTTTGAAACTACGTTAAAAAACAAAATATGCAATTTTCTATCACAAAGGACAAAACTTATAGACTTAACAGATTCGCTTGTTTACTAATGATCTCTATTTGAGATAATGGAAGTCCTATCAGGTTGTTACCTATTAAATTTCAGTAAAAAGAAGAACTTGGATAGACTGACTTAATAGGTATTATTATTATTATTATTATTATTTTATCATTTCCTATTTAATTCAGTCCAATATCTCATTATTATAAACATCAAAAGAGTATTAGAAATGGTTCAATCCTAATTTAAACTTATTTCTAAAGGCTTTCAGTATTCATATGATATAGAACAGTGATTTTTTTTCACTTAATACATGTAAATTTCAATTGCTTGATAGAATTTGTAGATAGATGTGTGAAAGGTGACTAAAATATTGACATGCCAAATCCATCATTACAAGAATGAACTATTTCCTCTGTAGCACACAGTTCTCCATGAAAAGGGACCTAAGATTATCACCTCATCTCTGCATGACTCAGTTGCTATATCTGTAAAATGAAGTGAAATAGATGGGCGATCTTGAAAATCCTTTTTAGCTTGCACAGTCTACAAAAGGTACTCAAAACCAAGGAATACATTTTCCCAAAGCCTCACATTATTCTCAGTGCTGTCATATAAAGTCATACAAAATGAAGAAGAAAAACATTGAAAAGCCAAAATAATAAAGGTCATCATCAGTGTATAACTTCTCTGTTTTGTACATTTTATATTTTTGTGATAATTACAAGTTTGATTCAGGAACAGGAGCAGAAACTTGTCTTTTTATCTCTATCATAGAACTATCTCAGGCCCTGACCTTCCTTACATTGCGCTATTTTAATTTCTTCTCTGAGTTAATCTTATCTCAATTATCTTTGGTCAATCACTCAATAAAATTAAGCTATACTTTTGCATATCTGTAGCTGGCAAATGTGATCTAAAATTGCTCATAAATAGCAAAAGTCAAGAAATATGTGCAATGTTATCCATGCCGCCTGAATTTTTTTTACACTAAATGGGTGGCTATTTTCAAGTTCGTTTTGCACTCAGACCTTTACTGTTGCTAAATGAGAGTACAAATCTCTTGGAACAAAGGGAAACATCAATTCTGAGGCAGGGCAAAGCCGTTGGGCGGAGCTGCCTTCTCTTCCCCAGGGTGGAGTGCCTCTCCTGTTCTCACTACATCTGGCAGCACAGATGGCAAGAAAATTAATAGGAGGGAGGAAGCTTTGACCTCATGTGGATATAAACAAGTCCTGAGACTACACAGGCAGGCAAATTCGATAATAGCCTTAAAAGAGACCTTGAAAGTTCATTGAGTTCAGCTCCCTGCTGCTGATAGAGCTGTACTTGACAAAGTCTGATGTCCTGGGCCAGCATCCTTGAGGTAATATGCGTAGAGATACCGGAATAGGACAGCCATGCAATGCATCTCCTTAGGTAAGTGTGGAAGTAGGATAGGAACATCTGTTTTAGGTTAGTATATCGTGATGGAGATAGGAGAGGAGGAAAATGACTTTAAGCTCTTCCTATCCCATTGATTCAACACATTAGAATCCTCAGAGACAAAGAGCCTATAAACAGATGTTCAACTCTAAACAGATTTATAGGGTTAAACCAACTAGCTTTTTCAAGAACATGGTGGTAGTTGACATTAGTCACTAAACAAATACAGAACCATTGATTACAGAACCATTGATCTGAAAAGTCATCTGGATTTTGCACATGTTGTTTGTAGCAGCCTTGAACTGACTATTCAGATGCTGTTGACGGGAGAGTGCAGAAGTATTTCCACCCTCATCGCCCTCACCATCTTCCATTAAAGGTGGCTATATGTTCCAATAAGCCTTAACCAGTGGCCATTTGGAGGGTTTTAAAGAAAGATTTGTGCCCTAACCGGTTTGGCTCAGTGGATAGAGCATCAGCCTGCGAACTGAAAGGTCCCAGGTTTGATTCCGGTCAAGGGCATGTACCTTGGTTGCGGGCACATCCCCAGTAGGGGGTGTGCAGGAGGCAGCTGATCGATGTTTCTCTCTCATCGATGTTTCTAACTCTCTATCTCTCTCCCTTCCTCTCTTAAAAAATCAATTAAAAAAAAAGAGCTTTTCTGATTCGAAGGACAAATGAATCTTATGCAGTACTTTCTCCCTTTCCACTTTTCTTGAACATGGGCTTGGTATATTGCAGTCATGGAAGCAAGCAAGAGAATTGCAAATTACCTACATTGTTCCAGCAACTTTCCTGGCAATGCATTTTTGTTACATGAAAATAATTAACTCCCATTATTATGCCAGGTTTTCTTCATTTACTCAATTTGAAAACACACCTAAAAGATGTAATTAATTGTGTCTGAATTTTTCTTTACAATATCTTAACTCCAAAAGACTATGCCAAGGTAGGCAGAGTAATATTAATTCAACTCTTATTTCAACATATTACTTCAACTATTATTATCCTACCTAATAAAAGAGAAACATGGTAATTGGCGTACGACCGCTACCTTTCCCATTGGCTAATCAGCGAGATATGCAAATTAACTGCCAGCCAAGATGGCGGCCGGCAGCCAGGCAGCTTGAAACTAACATGAGGCTTGCTTGCTTCAGTGACGGAGGAAACCAACGTTCCCCGCCTGCTTTGCCGGCCTCTGAGCCTGCAGTTTAAGAAACATTGTAATGAATATAGAAGCTAAACAAAACCCCAGAAACCTGCTTTCAGCGAGGCCGGGATCTCAGAGCTGGAGTTATACAGTGTTTCGGTTATAGAACCAAAACAAACCAGATACCTGCTTTCAGCAGCAGAAGCCTCAGAGCTGGAGCCAGAGCTAAAGCTGGCCCAGAATAAAAAAAAGAAAAAGAAAAAAAAGGAGCAGTTGGGAGCTTCAGTCGGCCTGAAAACAGCCCTCAGCCCCTCACCCAGACTGGCAAGGCACCCCAGTGGTGACCCCCACCCTGAAGGGTGTGTGACCAGCTGCAAACAGCCATCATCCCCTCACCTAGGCTGGCCAGGCACCCCAGTGGGGACCCCCACCCTGATCCAGGACACCCTTCAGGGCAAACCAGCCAGCCCCACCCATGCACCAGGCCTCTATCTTATATAGTAAAAGGGTAATATGCCTCCCAGCACCGGGATCAGCATGACAGGGGGCAGCGCCCAAACCCCCTGATCGCCCTGCAGCTCTGTGTGTGACAGGGGGCGGGGCCACAACCTCCCTATTGGCCCTGCTCTGTTCATGACAGGGGAAGGCACCCCAACCTCCTGATCAGCCCTGCTCTGTGCCTGATAGGGGGGAGCTCCCCAACCCCCTGCTCAGCCCTGCTCTGTGTGTGACAGGGTGTGGCGCCCCAACCCCCCCCCTCCCCTCCCATGGGCCCTGCTCTGTGTGTGACAGGGTAGAGCCATAACCTCCCAATCGGCCCTGCCCTGCGTGTGAGAATGGCGGCGCCCCAATCACCTGATCGGCCCTGTTTTGTGGGTGATAGAGGGCCGCGCCCCAACCGCCCCCCCCACGGGCCCTGCTCTGCATGTGATGGGGTAGAGCAATAACCTCCCCATCGGCCCTGTCCTGCGTGTGAGAATGGCGGCGCCCCAATCACCTGATTGGCACTGCTCTGTGGGTGATAGAGGGCGGCGCCCCAACCCCCTGATCCGCCCTGCCCTGAGTGATAGAGGGTGATAGGGGGCGGTGCCCCAACTCCCCTATCGGCCCTACTCAGTGAGTGACGGGGGGAGCTCCTCAACCCCCTGATTGGCCCTGCTCTGTGCTTAACAGGGGGTGGCCCCGCAACCTCCCCATCAACCCTGCCTTGAGTGTGATGGGGCGGTGCCCCAACCCCCCAATTGGCCCTACCCTGAGCGTGACTGAGGATGGCATCGCAACCTCCCAATCTGCCCTGCTCTGTGCATGACAGGGAAAGGCGCCCCAACTCCCCAATTGGCCCTGTTCTGAGCCAGACCAGGGGCTGCACCTAGGGATTGGGCCTGCCCTCTGCCACCTGGGAGCAGGCCTAAGCCAGCAGGGTGTTATCTCCTGAGGGGTCCCAGACTGCGAGAGGGCACAGGCCGGGCTGAGGGACCCCCCCGCCCCCCCCCGAGTGCACAAATTTTTGTGCACCGGGCCTCTAGTTATTATATAATATAGAGGTTTATAATCTAGAAATATTTCTCAAACACTATATCACCAAAATCCTTTTCCTTACCCTCAACAATTTTTTCTCCAGTTACTTTACATTTCGTCTCAATTAAATGAACCTCTCCACTACATATTAAAAACACAAACTTTCCATTTAAAATTAAATATGGAAAAATACTAGGTGGATACAGTTGTGTATATCTAAACCCTCTTACAAAATGAAACCTAAGAAGCATTATTTTATATGAGGGGTACTTGAAAACTACAAATGCATATATATCCATGAATCTATATATGACCAATGATTAAGAGATTGTGTTAAATTTGAATATCCAAAATATTTTACAAATAGATCCAAATACTGGTGCCCCCAAATTGCATTACCCTGTGGTTCTGTAGCATGCATACAGGTAATCTAGACAACTTGTTAAAAACCACATTCAAATATTGATCCAGTAGGTCGAGTTGTAGAGTCCAGCAATTTACATTTTTTAAACAGGTTCCAGAGGACCCTGATATTGATGGTCTGAGAACCAAATTTTCAGTAGCACAGACAGAAAAATATCTTAACTAATCTTCATTAATAACACTATTATACATGTACTTCTTCAATACGAGAGAGAGCAATTGTCTTTGGCAAAGGTGTTGCCCTATGCTCTTCAAAACCATGTTTCTATTTACTATGACCATTGCATATTATTAGCAAAGTTTTAGTGGATATTTAGATTGACAGCCAGATTTCCCAGATACATACTTAAGCTTAGGCAAATCCATGCAAATAAGTGGTCTCTACTCCAATTCTAATAACTCTTGTTTTAATGGGTCTTCACTATTTATGTCTTTGGTATTTATTATGATACATCCCAGGTACTATAGTGTGAGAATAATCTTCAAAAATATGGTAATGCCTTTTTTAATATATAGTTTTAATTGATTTCAGAGAGGAAGGGAGAGGGAGTGAGAAATAGAAATATCAATGATGAGGGCAAATCATTGATCGGCTGCTCCCTGCACACCCCACACTGGGTATTGAGCCCACAACTCAGGCATGTGCCCTGACCAGGAATGAAACCATGACCTCCTGGTTCATAGGTCGATGCTCAACCACTGAGCCACTCTGGCCAGGCAAAAATATGTTAATACTTTAATAAAAGCTCATATGGAATCCAAAATTCACAGAAAAACACATGAGCATGTTATGATGCAATAATCACATTTTCAGTTTTTTAAATCCCACTTAAATAAGGAAGAAATTGTGTTACTAATCAGTATTCTTTTCTTCTGTTTCTGATTTTAATCACACACATGCACACTGGCACATTTTGTTCATCGGATAATGCAGGGAAGATGCTACTTTGCACTTGACGGAGAGGACAGGCTGCTGTGATGAGTCTCATGCAGCAGGTGTCTGATGCACTATCATTTAATCTCTGCTTTGGGAAAGAGCAATCAAATGGTAGCTGTTGGTATTTGTTTAATAAAAACTCCAGATGTTGACAATGTTTCCCCATGGCCATTGATATATAATGATTTGCACACAGCTGCTAACAAACTATCAAGCCCAACTACTTTATGATTATCACTGGAAATAATTCTTTTTCCTTTGTGTGTTTTATGCACAGTCCTTATGGCATGACTCAAATATTTTTCAAGTGTTAAATTGAGCTAGCTAAATAAGATTTACTCACATTTTCTTTCTCATAGTTCTATGAAGAAGGCTGTCACATGTTAATGGGGTATTTTGATATGACAATAGAATGTCATCATTTTGAGTGTCGAGTTAACCTGGAAATGCAATGAGCTATGTATCTTTACATCAGGTCTTATTTTGACAAATTTTTCTTGTAAAATTATACATTTAAACTTCAAACACAGGTAAAGAGAGTAAATGAAGCAGATTATGTTGATTTGTTAAAGGACAATTTAAATCTGGACTCTCCCAGTATTTATATTTTTTCTAAAGTTAAAAATATTGTCTTTATTTTTATTTTTTGCAGTCAGCTACATAAAAGGGAGGCATCTTAAATTGTTCCACATCCACAGTAATATTTTCAGAATGATTTCTCAGTTGCTTCAGGACCGGTAGAAGATTGGTCTCCCCCCAGGGAGAAAAGACTAGTTCTCCCTGGATTTTATATGACACATATGAGGGTGATGAGCCTACAGGAATGATAATGTTAACATCAACACTTGTCACATACATTTCTTTTTTTCTCTCTCAGTTCCTTCATGATGGCTTTTTAAAAAAAGAAGATGGGGGTGATCCTTATGGGCTGTTTTAGGAGATGAGACTATGGCGTAAGGTGCAATAGCAAAGCAGATCTGTGACAATGTTCTGTAACTAAATGTGGTCCACAGATTGACAGGAAGTGAAGTTTCTGATGTATTCAGTCATCAGATGAAGGAGAGATTCAGCCCTGATTGTGGCCCTGATCTTCCCTGTCCTCTTATGTCCTCTCTCCATTACAGCAGAGTTGGCGTCTTTATCTCCACCTCTATATACCTCACTATTTGAATATGAAGGTCTACAGCTTCATAAATCAATACTGAAATCACTCACAATGTATGATGAGTGATTATAGAATATTGTGTTAGGTTGTTATTGCTGCTATAACTAATAATGTGAACTTATTACCTTAACACAAATTTATTTTCTTATAGTTCTGGAGGTCTGATTTATAAAATAGGCTTAACAAGGTAGAAATTAAGGTGTCATTTAGAGCTGTGATCCTTCTGTAGACTCCAGGGAAAATTCCATTTCCTTGCTTTTTCCAGCATCTGAAAGGCATTCCTTGGCTTTTGGCACCTTCCTCCAACTTCAACTCAATCCAGCAGAGCAGCATTTTCAAATCTCTCTCAAACACCGGCCTCCACTTTCTTTGCTACACCTCCTTTTCTCTGACTCTCCTTCCTCCCTCTTATAAAGGTCATTGTGATTACATTGAGTTAACCTGATAATTCCATCCCTTGTATAATCTCCCATTACAAGATTGTTAATTTAATCGTGTCTACAAAGATAAAGATGACATATTCATAGGTCCCATGAATTATAATATTGACACCTTGTGGGGGATTATTCTGTCTACCATAATTGCTACAAAAATTACATACCTTCCTTATAAATTTCAGATTGTTTGGGGCAGAAATGGAATAGTAGAGACTAGCTATAGTTATAAGAACTATTAATCATGCTCTGTTAAACATGATTGTTTTGTTCTGATTAAAGAAAGCATATTCTAATCTGTCTGGGAGTTGTACACCTGGAATCTAGAAGTTAACCTTGGAATGTGGTCCATTCTCCTTATCTGAGAAATGCCTATCATGGAAAGATTAACAACCTTGTTGTCCAAACAATGGAGTCCTGGAGGCACCCCCCCTTTGCAACCCCCAGCCCACATTGTAACCATTTTACCCATTATTATCCCTTTTGCTTACTTCCCTACATTATCTTTGTCCTTCTACCCAATATAAGCATCTGACTTATGGTGGAGGGGGGCGGGGTGCAGAGCAGATTTCATGGATGACCTGCTGCTCTCTCATACTTCCAGCATTATTAGAATAAATGCTCTGACATGATTCAGCCCCATTTCTGCTTAATTGGCTCAAGCAGTAACAGGTAGCCCAAACCCATTGATTGTTCGGTTTTAAGATGAGATCATTTCGTTCACCCAGGCTTTTTAGCATTAATTTTGGGGTCATTGCCAGTTTAAAAACAAAAACAAACACAAAACACCTATGACTTATGAAAAGTTTCAGTGTTTTCTTTCAAAAACATATTTTTAAGTAGTTAAATGTTGCAAAAGCCTAAGTCTTATTACAAAGAGCATATAAGATATAAGATAGTTATTTTGGGCTAGTTAAACTATACTAATTACTGCCTGATAATTAACTGATTATGATATCAAGACTAGAATATTAATACATATAATTTAACATAAACTTATTCTTAATAAAGAATATGTAATAGAACAGGTGTGATTGACATGTTTTCTTTTTTTTTTTTACTCCCTGGAGCTAATTTATGTCTTTTTTGACTTGATGGTAAAGGATAATATGATTGGGAAAGCAACGTAGGGAAGAACAGAATGTAGTGAGGGTAAAATATGGAGCATAAAGTTATTTAGGTTATCCTATGATGAGAGGGAGAGCGAAGGACATCAGGAAATAAGTAAAGGTAAATTCATGTGTGTGTGATTAATTTTCTGAGTTTCTATGTTTAAGGTGAGCGTTTTAAAATAAACATGGCATAAAGATTGGGAGAGGGGGTGACATAAACAGAGGGTCTGCCAGAAATCAAATGTAACGAGCTGTATTAGTGGAAGGTAATTATAAAATTGAGTCACCTACTAGCTGCAGTGGAGGATCCCCTGCTATCAGACCTTGGGGAGGCTACTGGACACTGATAGATCTGTGTCTGGGTTCCCAGTGAGCCTATCCACATGGAACACCCTTCAATGTATTCTCTATAACACTGAATGTGGTTTTCAAGAAATCTTCCCATACATGGCCACCCGAAGCTCTTTTTCTCCTCCGTGGAGTGACATACAGCTCTATGACTTTCCCAAATTCCAATGGTTGTGAAGATTAAAAAACATGCGTAGTAAAATATGCAACTCTTTATTTTAAAATAAGCACTATGAAGAAACAACATTTCAATGATTTTAGAACAGTAGTAAAACCATTTTAATGTGCCTCCCAGGTTCCCATCTGTTATAAAACCCTTAGGATTGAACATTCCTCTTTAGATCCTGCCTATCTGTCTTCTTTCCTTACCTCATCTATCATTGACTCCTTAACTCACAAATAATAGTTTTGAAAAACACTGTCAAAATTTAAAAATTGTTTTTGTTCCTTAAACCAATGGATTTTTATTCTCCAATTTTACTGTAATCTACAGCAACTGTGAACATACTTGACCCATCTTTATTTTTTCAAATATATTTTTGGTGCAGATGACACACACTATCTTGGATTTTCTACTAAAATTTTGCCTCCTGTTTATCAATTTCTTCACTAGTCTGTCAACTTCTATACAACCTAAAGCACCATTTTGATCTCTCAAAAGTCTCTTCTACTCTCATAGCTTCAAATATTAACGATGTACTATTGGTAGCCACATATATATCCCTTTCTCTTTCAAATTTCAGATGTCAGATTTTATATATATACATATATATATATATATACTAATAAAAGGGAAAAATGGTAATTGGCGTACGACGATACCCTTTTCATTGGCTAATCAGGGCTATATGCAAATTAACTGCCAACTAAGATTGGCAGTTAACTGCCAACAAGATGGCGGTTAATTTGCATATGTAGGCACAATGCAGGGAGGTGAAAGGGAAAGCAGGAAGAAGCCCCCTGCCACTGACAGTGATCGGAAACCCAGGGGGGAGCTAAGAGCTGGGGGGCAGGGCAAAGGCAGCCCTGCCCCCCAGCCATGATCAGAGAATCAGGTGCCTTTTCCACCCTGGCCAGTGATAGCAGGAAGTAGGGGTGGAGCCAGCGATGGGAGCTGGGCACGGTCAAAGCTGGCAGTCCCGGGAGCTAGGGGTCCCTTGCCTGGGCCTAAAGCGAAGACCAAGATCGCGGGGCGCTGCAGCTGTGGGTCCCCACTGCCCGGGCCGGACGCCTCAGCCAGAGGCTTCCTGCAGGGGCAGGGGCGGAGCCCGCGCAATCACAGCACCCCCCGCTGCCACTACAGGTCCCCGCTGCCCGGGCCGGACGCCTAGGCCAGAGGTGTCAGGCCTGGACAAGGGGCCGATCCTGCGATTGGAGGGTGATGGGGGTCAACACCTGAGGGCTTCCCAGTATGTGAGAGGGGGCAGGCTGGGCTGAGGGACACTCCCCCCCCGCCCCCCCCCCCACACCCAGTGCATGAGTTTCGTGCACCAGGCCCCTAATATATATATATATATATATATATATATATATAGATAGATATATATATATATATATATATATATATATATATATATATATATATCACATAGTTAAAATTCTACACTTATTTTAAACTAAACATGTTCTAAACTAATAGATTTTTGCCCCAAACTGGCTTCTCCAATAACATCACCCTAGTGCAAGCCAATCACATCTCTCTAGCACAGCACCTCCTAATTATTCTGCTCTCACCTCTCTCTCTAAACCAATTCGCCACTCAAGAACCTCAGTGATTAAACAAAGCAAATATAGTCTTCAAGGCTCTTTGTGGTTTGTATTCTGTTCTTTGCTCTATTCTCCAGACAACATTCATACTCCCAGACCCCTGCATCATTACTCTCCAGCCATAGTGGTCTTCTTTCTATTTCTTGAATGGTACAAAACTCTTTTCTATTTTAGGCATTTGTACTTCCCAGTCTCTGCCAGGAATATTCTGCTCACCCACCACTTTTCAAAGTACATTTTTCTGGTCTTGCAGAGTATGTGTGGCATGTTCTTCTACTCACATCATACCCTTCCTGTGTGTACATTTCAATTTGCATTGCATGATTATTTTATGTACTATGACCCAGTACATTTCCCTATTGCTCCATCCAATCACCAATACTTTTCTTTACACGTATTACTTCATGAAAAAAAGTTTAGTACATGCATATTTTGTGAGTATATAAAATTATTAAACCTTCCAAAGGCAGAGCCAATTTTGTGGTTTCCACATAATTCCCTACTAAGAATATATGTTTAATAAAAGTTAGCTGTATTCATGACACCATACAGAAGAAACAAGAGTATACTCCCAGCTTCTGGAAATAAATTGGCTATATTGCTGCTACAACTTCTTAGTCATATTAGCCATATTACTATAGTAGAATTGATACAACTGTAAAATGTCTTATATTTCTTCAATGTCTGTGGTTAGCTAATAATATGCAGCCAGGTTTGAAAACAAGTTCTCTAATTTTTGAAAATGTACCCAACAAGTTAAGGATAAGTAAAGTACTAAGTGCCTCTGATAGTGTCATAAGTCTATTCAGGGGTCTAGACCCTTGCTCTACTAGTGTGGTCCATAGAGGAATAGCTTCAGTATCACCTTAAAGTTGTTTAGAAATGCAAAATTACAGACACCTTGTTGGACCTATCTAATCAGAGAATTTATTAACAAGATTTCCAAATGATTTATATATGCATTCAAATTTGAAAGGCACAGCTAAAAACTATTAATTAGGCTATATTCAAGTACTTTCCTGAGAAAACACTTAAGCATCTAATAATGAAAATATATCAATCATTGGTCCATTTTCTAAAACAAAACAAGTATAATGAAAAACAAAACACTTTTATTAAAAATCACTTTCATAAAGATCACTTCTGTCTGATTTAACTGAAAACAGAAAAGTAAGATTATCATGAATCTTTCAACAGCCTTATTTTACATCTAATTTTCAATCCCACAATTTCACATCAATTATCCAAGGCTATATATGAGGTTAGAAACCCCAAAATTTTCTTGAGAAACAAGGGGCAGAAGACATGAGCACTGGATTCCATGGATAGATTTGGGTCCAGACATTGATTGGCTTTTGATTCTGACAAAATATCTCCATGACCTGAGAAAAAATTAATGAGCATGGCTATGCCTTAGTTTCCTAATCTGGAAAAGGAAACTACTACTCAAACATTTTTGTTTTTTTGTGAGACAAGTGAGTACATGGAAGAGAGAATTTTCTCAGTAAATTAATCCCCTCCATGATACCGTTTTTCAAATCTTACCTCTTTCAGCAGGTAAGGTTTCCTGCCAAGGATAGTTAGCTGTGACTATTTTTACACTCAACTTTCTCTACAAATACTTGATACCACAGTTTATTTTATACTTTGATTTTCTCCCGTTTTCTTTTTCTTTTCTTTTTTTGTGAAGACTTAATTCTACAGTATCTTTCTTCTGATCTCTACAATGAAAGCTTTGTTACAAACTAAAGAATATCAGAAATTTGTCTGTGAAAAATGTTTCATGTTGAGTTTTGACAAAAAGATTAGAAAACTGGAATGGATTCAGATGAAGCTATACTTTCCTGATGAACCTGCTTAATTTTACTAAAATGTAGTGGGAGTGCATGCATTTGATAATCAATAATTTCCAAGCATGTGGATTAAATATTTTAAATGAATCAATATTATGTTTAGATGCTATAAGAAAACATAAGACAGAATAAAAATTATGTATATTTTAATAATAATGATAATGCTAATGAGAAAAATATGATTATAATTAGGAACCACAAATACGATTTATAATTCAAAGCCATATGAATATCATTGAAGGCTGACCATTATTTCAGATCATACAGTATTTGAGATCCCTTCGGTTATTTGGCAAGCTTTAGCTCAAGGCTTGCATATTAAATGTTGAGATATTTCACATTCTATGAGTAATTCAAAGGTGGAAATATGGTGCCCGATTTTATTTTGTTAAATTATCGTCTCTTATATTTCTGCAGTGTATTGTTGTTATTCTTTATGTGATAAGTCTGTGTCCCTTAAAAAGAAAGCTGCAAAAGAAGCACTGGCTTCATCAGAAAAATGAAAGAAAAAAAATTGTAACTTTGTTAAAATTCCAGCTCTATGTTTTCTATCAACAAAAACAACAACAAAAATATAGAATTCAAATACGGTTGTTCCTAAGTGGATATTATCAATAAAGTCCTATGAGTAAATACAGGAAGCAAATATTTTAAATGCCTACTTAAATTTCTGTTTAGCTCCAACAGATAAGGAGATTAGAACTTTTCACTCTCATTCTTATAAGAAAAACCCTGGAAAACAAACTGAAAAATCAATGGCTTTACTTGACTCCATCAGAGATTGAGGTAGCAGGGCAAATTGCCACCCCAAAATCTGAAGAGACAGGCAAATAAAGAAAAATACCGATATCTCACCTGCAGCAGAAGCCACTGGAGTCATAAACTATTGGAAATGCTTAAATGGAAACTTTGAAGGATTGTTGGATCCAGAGCATGGACTCACATGAGAATGAGAAAATTCTAGGAGCCAAAGACTTACATTTTCATGGACTTCAATTCCAGGAATCCTATCAGGTTCTCATAAAAAGGAGTCCAGGATTTAAAAAAAAAAATCAAAAAAAAAATCTGAGTTTCTGGCAATGATTGTGGGTGTAAGCCCTGTTGTTCTCCTAGACAAAGGCCTGAGACTTTATCAGAAGCTGATCCTACCTGGAAGGAATTATGCAACTACAGAGCACTCAGACCCTTCCTGCTTCACTTAGGACAGTGGTTGGCAAACTCATTAGTCAACAGTGCCAAATATCAACAGTACAATGATTGAAATTTCTTTTGAGAGCCAAATTTTTTAAAGTTAAGCTATATAGGTAAGTACATTGTTATTAACTTAATTAGGGTACTCCTAAGCTGGCCTTTGCTAAAAACGTCCTCAATCTGATTGAGGTACATTGAGGTACCGTTCACTGAAGTCGACCCCTTCCAACTCTTCCATCCTCAACTTGTGCATGAATCGCGCTCGCCTCCCCCACGCTGCATATCCCGCGCCCCTGCCTGCTCCACATCTCCCATCGCCCAACCGACCGACCGACACCCCCCACTTCTTCTAATGCCACTTCTTCAAAATAGACTCACCCAGGCCGAAAACCGACTTCTGCCCATGGGCCATGAAGTTTCAATCGCACTGTACGTGCGTACCCGCCCATGGTATTTTGGAAGAGCCACACTCAAGGGGCCAAAGAGCCGCATGTGGCTCGCAAGCTGCGGTTTGCCGACCACTGACCTAGGGGGTTGGAAAGAAGGTGAGAAACTATAGTAAAGTTCATAACGAAGGCACACAAAAACACTAAAAGATTTACCTTTATTCATTAGATTTCAGGATATTTCTTCTACCCCTCATACCTTACCATCACACCAACTGGCTTGGCAAGCAGGGAGTGCAGTCTGAGTTTCCCCAGTGGAATGAGCCTGGGCCAGGGTGACACCTCGGGCTTGGCAGACAGGGAACACAGACGCTCATCTGCCGGACACACAAGGCCAGAGCTGACTCTGTGGTCTTGGTGGGCAGGGAGCACAGTCTGAGGCTCTCTGGCGGGACACATGGGGCCCTGGGCCCATGCTGCAGGTTTGGTGGGTGGGGAGCATAGTTTGAGACTCATGGGGTGGGGGTTTGGGGGGGGCCCTTAGTGCCTGGAACTGACACAATGAGCTGGCAGGAGAGGAAAGGGTGCACACTCCAGGATGCACAGGAGCCCGTGTCTGGGGAGGCTAGAGTCCAGCTGTCCCTTGATCTGCAGCTCAGGTATCAGTTCTTTGGCCTGAGTGCCTGTAGGGTCCTGGGTAGTGCCTAAGGCCAGTCTGGGTGGTGGTGAGACTGGGCCCTCGTCACAGCAGCTCTCCTTTCAAGACAGCGTGGTTTCCGTCAGAGCCAGCTGCCCAGTGTGATTTCACTGGTAATAGGGGCTCTCCATATAGGAGAGCTCCGTCCACCAGCCCCCCAAAGTGAGTGTCCTGCAGGATCTAACTGTCTCTCTCTCTCTCTCTCTCTCTCTCTCTCTCACACACACACACACACACACACACACACACACACACATCCACACGCTCCCCTTTTGCTCCCTCCCTCACACTCTCTTCCTCACTGCCATCCTGCCAGCTGCCAACTTCTCTCCACTTCAATGTATTAATTCAATGTCTTATAATATTCTGAGTACATGTCTTTTAAGTCCTTGGTTCAATTTATTCCTAAGTGGTTTTTGTTTTGTTTGTTTGTTTTGATGCAATTATAAATGGGATTTTTTTTCTTAGTTTCCTTTTCTGATAGTTCATTATTGGTATAATATAAATACAACTGGTCTTGGGATATTTATTTATTTTTTATCCAGAATTCATTTATCAGTTCTAGTAGGTTTTTTGTGTGGAACCTTTAGGGTTTTATATATATAGTAATATGTCCCCTATAAATAATAACAGTTTTGCTTCTGTCTTTCCAATTTGGATGCCTTTTACTTCTTGTCTGATTGCTGTAGCTAGGACTTACAGTACTATGTTAAATAAGAGTGGTGAAAGTGGATATCCCTGTCTTGTTCCTGATCTTAAGGGAAACACTTTTAGTTTTTGCCCATTAAATATGATGTTTCCTGTTGGTTTATCATATATATCTTTTAGTTTGTTAAGATTAATTCCCTCTATTCCCACTTTGCTGAGAGTTTTTATCATAAATGAGTTCTGGATTTTATCAAATATTTTTTTCCATATGTATCCATTTGATAATGCAAATTTTATTCTTCACTTTGTTTATGTGGTGTATCACATTGATTGACTTATATATATATTATACCAAACTTGCATTCCTGGATAGTCACACTCGATCATGGTGTGTGATTTTGTGAATGTATTCCTGGATCCAGTTTGCTAATATTTTGTTGAGGATTTTCACATTTATGTTCATCAGGGATATTGGCCTATAATTTTATTTCTTTTAGTGTATTTAAAAGACACTCTTAATATAATTAAAAGCCAAGTCAGAGGCTAAGAGACTATATTTTCATACCATATATTTGATGAAGAACTTGTGTTCAAAATACACTAAGAGAATTTAAGAAAACTAAGAATTGGGCATGTTTCTGAAGACACCTCACCGAATAAGATAAACAGTTTGACAAATAAACATATGAAAAATATTCAACATTATTTGTCTAGAAGGAATTGAAACCATAATGAGATACCACTACAAAGCTATTAGAAGGGTTGAAATCCAAAAACCCAGTAGCAAGTGCTAATGAGGATGTGGAGCAGCAGGAACTCTAATCAACTGCTAGTGAAAACATAAAATAGTACAGCCACTTTGGAAGACTATTTGGTAGTTTCTCCCATAGTTAAATGTTGTCTTACTATGCAATGCAACAATTGTGCTTCAAAATAGTTCTCCAATTGATTTGAAAACTATGTCTACACAAAACCTTCACATGAATATTTATGGCAGCTTTGTTCATATTTGGCCCAAACTGGAAGCAACCAAGATAGTCTTTAATAACTGAATGGATATGCAAGCTGTGTACATTCATACAATGGAATGTTATTCAGTGATAAAGAGAAATAAACTATCTAGCAACAAAGAGACATGGAGGAAACTTAAAGGGATATTGCTATGTTAAAGAAGCCAGTATGGAAAGGCTATCTACTATGTGATTCCAATAAGGCCTTCTGAAAAAGGCAAGAATATAAGACAGTAAAATAATCACTGGTTGCCAGAGATTCATTGTGAACCATGTTTGATGAATAAGAAAAGTATAGGACATTTTTAGGCTATTAGAACTATATTTATAACACTGCAATAAAGGATACATTACATTATGCATGTGTCAATACTTATGTAACTTTACTGCATAAAAAGTGAATTTTAATACATGCAAATTTATTTTGAATTAAAAAAAAATTACTCAAGAGGTCCTGTGATCTCAGGAAGAAATACAGACTGTAGCAAATAAATAGAACAAAAACAAAATCTCCAACTATATTATAAACATATAAAACAGCTCCTGAAGAGAGTTGGTTGGTGGGGGGGGGAGGAGGAGGGTGGTATGAGGGGAGACTGTGGTCCTTGAAAAAAAAGAACTTTTCAAATGACTGAAAGACTAAAAGTCAAAGGAATTAAAAATTAGGACTGTACTTTAGTTGATAAAGTTTAACCAATTTGAGCATCAGTTAACCATTCTGATACATGTTCACTGAAATAAAACAATTAAGTAAATAAAATGAATAAATGGCATATGGTGAGTGCCAGGTTCCTCACTTTTGGAAGTTTTTCATGTAAGCCTGGAAAGGAGTCTAGAATAATTCACATGAAACACTGGAGAAATTATTAACTTGTGTTTTGTTTAAAATAGACACAGATGGTTCTATATGGAAATATTTATAGACTAGAGGCCCGGAGCACAAAATTCAGAGCATGGAGGAGGGTTCCTTCAACCTGGCCTGCACCATCTCACAATCTGGGACCACTGGCTCCTAACTGCTCACCTGCCTGCCTGCCTGGTTACCCTTAATCACTCTGCCTGCCTGACTGATCACCCCTAATCGCTCATCTGCCTGCCTGATTGCCCCTAACTACCTCTACCTCAGCCCCACCATCACAGCTTTGTCCTGAAGGACGTCTGGAATGACGTCTGGAAGGTTGTTCAGCTCTACAGTCTAATTAGCATGTTACACTTTTATTATTATAGATATGTGTATAGACATATGGTGGTCTGTCAGCTGAAAGTTCCTAAAAGAAATGCTAGAATTAATATATCTTATTTTCTAATGCAATTTTTCAATAATAGTCACCAGGGCTACTTGAAAAAATGGCTAATTCTAGGACTGGGACACAGGTACACAGGCTGAGCCTAGAGCAGTGATGGTGAACCTATGACACGTGTCAGAGGTGACACAAGAACTCATTTTTTTGGTTGATTTTTCTTTGTTAAATGGCATTTAAATATATAAAACAAATATCAAAAATATAAATCTTTGTTTTGCTATGGTTGCAAATATCAAAAAATTTCTATATGTGACACGGCACCAGAGTGAAGTTAGGGTTTTTCAAAATGTTGACATGCCAAGCTCAAAAGGTTTGCCATCACTGGCCTAGAGCATGATGTAGGGCCAGAAATTAAGAAAGTGCTCAACAGAAACCAAGATGGCAGCATAGGTAAACACCGGAAATTGCTGCCTTGCACAACCACTTCAAAAATACAAAACGGACATCATCCAGGACCACAGGAAGGCTGGCTGAGTGGAAATTCTACAACTAGAAGGAAAGAGAAAAGCACATTGAGACTCAGAGGAGGTGTGGAAGTAAAGTGCATAAGTATGGAGGCGCATGTGGAAAGGGCTGGCAACTGAGGGCACGGTTGGCCTTTTCAATCGGGAGGGAGTCTCAAGCTCCTGACTGCTCTGAACTCCAGTTCCAGGAGAGTCTCTTGGGACCCAGACTTATATGGGGAGAAACTGGACTGTCTGGCTTCGGTCAAAACTTGAGGGTGGTTTTCTCTCAGAGGTGCTTGCAGGGATTACCAGGACACTGAGACTCGGGGCCTTTTAGGGTAGGACCGAGGAGCAGCCATCGCTGCTTGCTCCACCCTGTTGATCGCCTGAGACCCCACACCACCCAAGCTGTGTGCAGAGGCTTTTGCATATGAAAGGTCTGGCCCTTTGCAATCTGAAAATTACCTAACAAACTGCAGCTGGGTCAGAGAGACCCAGAACTTCCAAAAGAAGGCCCAAGGCCCCACAGAAGCTTGCATTGCTTCACAGCTGGGCCTCATCTGGGCACCACCAAACCCCAAACAAAGAAGAGGAATCTGCAGATCTCTCCATAGCTCTTGCTGGGTAGCCTCAGGCAGAGGCTAAATTACCACCTCCTTAGACATCCAAGAACCAGTGTACCCAGTGGTCAGAGTGGGACCATCCAGATTACAACTCCTCAGATCCATAAGGGACACACTCAGAGCGCAGACTCAGTGAGCACCAAAGCCCCACTGAAGCAAGTCTTGCCCCATAAGGGTGTTTCCAGGACAGAAGTTCTTCCACTGCAGACACTGCTGATTCTCACAGCCAATTGGCCTAGATGTCAATTCCTCCCAGTAATACCTACAACAATCAAGGCTTAACTACAACAAGACTGTGCACAAAGCCCACAAAGGGGTGTACCAAGAGTGTCCACCTCAGGTAATTGGGGAGGCTGAGCCACTGGGCCCTATAGGATACCTAGCACAGAAAGGCACTCTATCAACACAGGGAAGCATAAAAAATGCTGAGACAAAGAAACAGGTCACAAATTACAGATATGGAGGAAAGCAAACTACTGGATATAGAGTTTGAAACCACACTTATAAGGTTTTTTAAGAATTTTCTAGAAACAGCTGATAAATTTAGTGAGACCCTCAAGAAATCTAGTGAGACCCTCGAGGTTATGAAAAGGGACCAACTAGAAATGCCCTAACTGGTTTGGCTCAGTGGAAAAAGGACCAACTAGAAATTAAGCATACACTGACTGAAATAAAGAATATTATACAGACTCCCAACAGAAGACCAGAGGGTCGCAAGAATCAAGTCAAAGATTTGAAATAGAAGAAGCAAAAATCACCCAACTGGAAAAACAAAAAGAAAAAAGAATCCAAAAATATGAAGATAGTGTAAGGAGCCTCTGGGATAGTTTCAAGCATACCAACATCTGAATTATGGGGGTGCCAGAAGAAGAGAGAGAGCAAGATATTGAAAACCTATTTGAAGAAATAATGACAGAAAACTTTCCCCTACCTGGTGAAAGAAATAGACTTCCAAGTCCAAGAAGCACAGAGAGCCCCAAACAAAAGGAATCCAAAGAGGACTACATCAAGACACATCATAATTAAAATGCCAAGAGCAAAAGACAAAGAGAGAATCTTAAAAGCAGCAAGAGAAAAACAGTCAGTTACCTACAAGGGAGTACCCATACAGCTGATTTCTCAACAGAAACTATGCAGGCCAGAAGGAAGTGGCAAGAAATATTCAAAGTGGTGAATATCCAGGACCTACAACCAAGATTACTTTACCCAGCAAAGCTATCATTCAGAATTGAAGGTCAGATAAAGAGCTTCACAGATAAGAAAAAGCTAAAGGAGTTCATCACCACCAAACCAGTATTATATGAAACTAGGGGCCTGGTGCATGAAATTCATGCACTGGGTGTGTGTGGGGGGTGGGGGTGGGGGGAGTGTCCCTCAGCCCAGCCTGCCCCCTCTCACATACTGGGAGCCCTCAGGCGTTGACCCCCATCACCCTCCAATCGCAGGATCGGCCCCTTGCCCAGGCCCAGAGGCATCAGGCCTGGGCAGGGGACCCTCATTTCTCCCCATCACTGGTTCTTCCCCCAGCCCAGGCCTGATGCCTCTGGCCCAGCTATCAGGCCTGGGCAGGGGACCCCCAGACCCCTCTGATTGCTGGCTCTTCTCATTGCCCAGGCCTGATGCCTCGGCCAGAGGCGTAGACCCCCATCACACTCCGATCGCCTGATCAGCCCCTTGCCCAGGCCTGACGCCTCCGCCAAAGGTGTCAGGCTTGGACAGGGGACCCCCATCTCCCCCCGATCACTGGCTCTGGCCCCTGCCCAGGCCTGAGGCCTCTGGCCCAGGAATCATTCCTGGGCAGGGGACCCCCATCTCCCTCTGATCGCTTGCTCCACCCCCCGCCCAAGCCTGATGCCTCTGACCCAGGCTTCAGGCCTGGGTAAGGGGACCATCATATCCCCCCAATCCTCGGCTCCGCCCCCCACCCAGGCCTGATGCCTCTGGCCCTGGCATCAGGTCTGGGCAGGGGACCCCCAGCCCCCCGCCGAGGCCTGATGCCGCGGCCAGAGGAGTTGACCCTCAATCACTGGATCGGTCTCTTGACCAGGCCTGAGGCCTCCGGCAGAGGTGTCAGGCCTGGGCAGGGGACCCCAGCTCCCCGCGGTTGCAGGCTTCGACCGTGCCCAGCTCCCATCGCTGGCTCCACCCCTACTTCCTGCTATCACTGGCCAGGGCAGAAAAGGCACCTGATTCTCTGATCATGGCTGGGGGGCCGCCTTTGCCCTGCCTCCCAGCTCTTAGCTGCCCCCTGGGTTTCCGATCACTGTCAGTGGCAGGGGGCTTCTTCCTGCTTTCCCTTTCGCCTCCCTGCATTGTGCCTACATATGCAAATTAACCACCATCTTGTTGGCAGTTAACTGCCAATCTTAGTTGGCAGTTAATTTGCATATAGCCCTGATTAGCCAATGAAAAGGGTAGCGTCGTACGCCAATTATCATTTTTCTCTTTTATTAGTGTAGATGCTAAAAGATATCCTTTAAGAAGAGGAAGAAGAAGAAGAAAAAGGTAAAGATGCAAATATGAACAACAAATACACATCAATCAACAAGTGCATCTAAAAACCAAGTGACTAAATAACCTGATGAACAGAATAAACTGGTGATTATAATAGAATCAGGGGCATAGAAAGGGAGTGGACTGGCTATTCTTGGGGGGGAAAGGTGTGGGGGATGCGCGAAGATACTGGACAAAAATCATACACCTATGGATGATGACAGTGGCGGGGGGGTGCGGGGGAGAAGGCAGAGGGTAGGGTGGGAACCGGGTGGAGGGGAGCTATGGGGAGAAAAAAGAGGAGCAACTGTAATAATCTGAACAATAAAGATTTAATTTTAAAAAAAAAGGAGAAACCAATATGGCGGCATAGGTTAACGCCGGAGATTGCTGCCTCGAACAACCACTTCAGAGATATAACTAAAGGACAGAACAGACATCATCCAGAACCACAGGAAGGCTGGCTGAGTGGAAATTCTACAACTAGGAGGAAAAAGAATATCATACCCAGACTCAGAGGAGGCGCAGTGCTAAATTGAAATACTCAGGTGCAGAGTGCGCTCGCAGAGCGGGCTGGCGGCGGAGGGCACGGTTGTTGTTTTCAATTGGGAGGGAGTTTCAGACTCTGAGCTCCAGATCCGGGCAAGTCTCTGGGGACCCAGACTCAAACGGGAGAAGCGGGACTGTCTGGCTTCGGTCAGAACTCGAAGGCAGCTTTCTCTCCGAGATTTGCAGCAGTTGCTGGGACTCTGAGAGGCAGAGCCCCTAGGGACGGAACTGAGAGCAGCCATAACTGCTCGCTCCGCCCGTCCTGTAGATCCCCTGGGACCCACCCAGCACAAGCCCTGCGCAGAGCCATTTGCCGGATAGCCTCAGACAAAGGCTAGATTAGCACCGCCCTAGAGATCCAGAACAGAAGCTCTCCCACTGCAGACACAGCTTACTCTCATAGCCAGTTAGCCTGGAGGTCAAATCACCCCTGGTATTACCGACAACAATCAAGGCTTAACTACAAGACTGCGCACAAAGACCACTAGGGGGCGCACCAAGAAAAGATAAAAAAAATGCGGAGACAAAGAAACAGGACGCAAATGTCAGAAATGGAAGATATAGAGCTCAAAACCACACTTTTAAGGTCTCTCAATAACTGTCTAGAAGCTGCCGATAAATTTAGTAAGGCCCTCGAAAAGACTGGTGAGACCGCCAATAAATGTAGTGAGATCCTCAAGAAATCTAATGAGACCCTCGATGTTGTGATAAAGAACCAACTAGAAATTAAGCATACACTGACTGCAATAAAGAATATTATACAGCCGAAACCGGTTTGGCTCAGTGGATAGAACGTCGGCCTGTGGACTGAAAGGTCCCAGGTTCGATTCCGGTCAAGGGCATGTACCTGGGTTGCGGGCACATCCCCAGTAGGAGATGTGCAGGAGGCAGCTGATCGATGTTTCTCTCTCATCGATGTTTCTAACTCTCTATCTCTCTCCCTTCCTCTCTGTAAAAAATCAATAAAATATATTAAAAAAAAAAGAATATTATACAGACACCCAACAGCATACCAGAGGAGTGCAAGAATCAACTCAAAGATTCAAAACGCGAAGAAGCAAAAATCACCCAACTGGAAAAGCAAAATGAAAAAAGAATCCGAAAATACGAAGATAGTGTAAGGAGCCTCTGGGACAGCTTCAAGCATACCAACATCAGAATTATAGGGGTGCCAGAAGATGAGAGAGAGCAAGATATTGAAAACCTATTTGAAGAAATAATGACAGAAAACTTCCCCCACCTGGTGAAAGAAATAGACTTACAAGTCCAGGAAGCGCAGAGAACCCCAAACAAAAGGAATCCAAAGAGGACCACACCAAGACACATCATCATTAAAATGCCAAGAGCAAAAGACAAAGAGAGAATCTTAAAAGCAGCAAGAGAAAGAAACCCAGTTACCTACAAGGGAATACCCATACGACTGTCAGCTGATTTCTCAACAGAAACTTTGCAGGCCAGAAGGGAGTGGCAAGAAATATTCAAAGTGATGAATACCAAGAACCTACAACCAAGATTACTTTATCCAGCAAAGCTATCATTCAGAACTGAAGGTCAGATAAAGAGCTTCACAGATAAGGAAAAGCTAAAGGAGTTCGTCACCACCAAACCAGTATTCTATGAAATGCTGAAAGGTATCCTTTAAGAAGAGGAAGAAGAAGAAAAAGGTAAAGATACAAATTATGAACAACATGTATGCATCTATCAACAAGTGAATCTAAGAATCAAGTGAATAAATAATCTGGTGATCATAATAGAATCAGGGACATAGAAAGGGAATGGACTGACTATTCTTGGGGGGGAAAGGGGTGTGGGAGATGCGGAGAGAGACTGGACAAAAATTGTGCACCTATGGAAGAGGACAGTGGGTGGGGAGTGAGGGCGGAGGGTGGGGCGGGAACTGGGAGGAGGGGAGTTATGGGGGAAACAAAGAGGAACAAATGTAATAATCTGAACAATAAAGATTTAATTAAAAAAGAAAAGAAAAAAAAAAAGAAAAGAATGTGCTCAAAAAATTTAAAAATTCCAGTGTATAGGTATGCCTTTCCCAAAAAATACTTTGCTTACATTGAGTCAGTGCTAGCTACTTGCATTCATTTTTCTCTTTCAATCATTTTAATCAACAATGTTCAGGTATGCAAATTAGATAATTTACCTGGATCATTACAAGATACTTTACAGGTTAGAGAGCTAAATCATAGTTCAGGTAAGTTACAGAGCTAGGAATTAGACAAAAAGCTGTCTATCTCCCAATTTCACTTTTCTTTCCAAATAAAACCCAAGGCTTCTATGTTAGGATATCACACTCCGAATTATTAAGATAGGCCTGTGATAGTCACAAAAACATGGAAACCTATATGTGCAGGTAGTATAATAAATATTTTTAAGCTAAAATAAAATTTTACTGTGACTTTGAGTTGAAGGTTCCCTATTATTTTGAAGACAGGTTCCACAATTTTGGCAATTCCAGATGGACTGCCTTTTAACAAAATTTATCATATAATAAATTATGCCATGATACTGAAGTAGAAAAACAATAACTATTACATCATAATAAAGAAGTATCTTTGGCACTGAACAAATGTACTTATTCATCCTGAGAGGCAATTGTTCCTGATTCCCTATAGGATTTCATCTTATATATAACACTGAAAACAATGAACAGAAGACAAGAGCTCTGTAATCCATGAGCTGTGTTCACTGATGCTTCCTCATAGAGAATCAAGCAATTTTATTCACAAATGGGTACTTGCTCATGCAAATTAATGATAATTACAAAATAAAGCACATAAGCATCCAAGAAAACCCTATACTCTTCCAATCATATCTAATACATTCTCAATTGTTAGTTGATAGTGATTTTCAAAATATCATGAAATACTTTTTTTGTATAAAACTTTACCTTAATATTTTAAATACTGTAGCTCTTATTTATTCGCATTTTTTTTAAAGATGGTGAATATAGAATGGGGAAAGAACCATGAGAGCAACTTCTGCACAATTGCGTATCAACAGAGACAGCTGTTTGTCACTGGTTTTATGCCACCTATACAATTTTAGCAATACTTTTAGCAACACTTTTAAGCATTGATGCTGGAGGCAAAATAAAACATGGAGATCAGAGTTTCATGCAGATTCACATGAGCATATTAGATACTGTTTGTCAACAGCAATCTTCCATTTTTCATTTGAAATTTTTCTTTTTAATAATCAGTATAGGGAAAACATCTATTAACATTTAATTATTCTGTCTTTTACCATTAGTTTGGTGCATTCACTTGAATTTTATTTTCAAAAACCTAAAAGTAAAGATGAAGTAATACAAAACTCTTCTTATTAATCACAATTGCAAAATGGAATTCTGTGGTACTTCTCCCTACTTTTTGGGTTAGTGATATAATTTAATATGAGACTATTCGCTTTTTCTTCTCCTTTTGTAAAATCTTAATTTCTAAAATTATTGAACTATTTTATTTCCTTTGGTTAATTTAATTTTTCTTTTTTATTGACCTTAATGTGGTGACACTGGTTAGCAAAATTATATGTTTCAGATGCACAATTCCACAACACACCATCTGTACACTGTATTGTATGCTCACCAACACATTATGCATAATGATATATCATATGATAATTTCTTCTCTTTCTGTAGTGCAAAGGATGAAAATATCAAGCACAAGTCTAAATAATGCCAGATGCAATATTCACATGGACCTAATTCTGTTCATTTGAATTTTCTCATTATCATCATCATCCCTCTTTCAAATAATTTGTGTGGCTATTTATTACTTAAAATGTAGACTATCTTCTTTAGAATATATATATATATATATATATATATATATATATATATATATATATATATATATATATATATATAGAGAGAGAGAGAGAGAGAGAGAGAGAGAGAGAGTCATATATATATATGACCATTTCCTTTTCCATGGATTTAGAATTAGAGTTTTGCATAAATATGCTCAGTTGTTAAAAGGGAATTGTCTTTGGCCACCAATCCATAATGCTTGGAATGTTTCCAGGTGCCACACTGATTTCAACTGTTCTGCTACACAATGTAGATTGTTTTAGGGCTGTCATTGGGACACTTCCAGAGATAAAATTGCTTTAAACCATTTGGCCTGTCTTATCTTTTGTTTCTCATTATTTTAAATCTCTACCACAGCACTAACAGGAGTTTCCTATAGAAAAAAAAAAAAAAAAAAGAAGAAGAAGAAGAAGAAAAAAAAAAGCAAAAACACACACACACACACACAAAAAATACCCCATATAGACTCATATTTCTAGCAAGGTTCTCTTTCCAAGGAATGTTATCTTTTTTGCTAAATGTACTTTTGTGCTTCTAAAAAGTTTGAAATTTGATAAGAGTGAAAAAGAACTGTTACGTTTATCCTTAAAACTAACAGTAGGTGAACTATAGTTTTTCTGATGTTGACCTAAGACTAAGTCCAAAAATTAGAGTTAGAACATAAATTTAAAATTCATAGATCTTTATCTTGTAGTTAAAAAACAAATAGACAAGTGAACTTTTTAAATTCTATTTTAATACTAGGAAGAATGTTTATTTCAATTGATATCTAAGTGTTCTTTCTTTGTGGCTGTATGAAGTTCATTAATCCACTTATACAAACACTGATATAGCTATTCTTCACTATAATTTTTTTTGTTAAATACCCAGCTCAAATACAAAAGCACAACTCATAAAGAAAAAGAATCCATGTAGTAATTTTGTAAGTAATCTGAACTTACAAAAACAGAACAGAGCTCACCAATGTTCTAGCCCACAAATGATTTTCAGCTCCTTAGTCATTTATTTCATTTCCTGGTTATTAAATTATTAGGAGCCCAGTGCAAAAATTCATGCACCTTGAAAGGAACTGTGAGCCCTGAGGCTGCAGTGGGCACAGGGTGGGTCTCGGCCCATCCTCCTTACCCCAGCCCGGCTCCTCCCACCGCGGTCCCCGGTGCCCTCTCTGTGGACAGCCTGACTCCCGCTGCCACAGCTCCCACAGGCAGACAGCACTGGCCCCGCTTGCACCCACTAATGGCGGGGAGCAAATGGGGCTGGCACCAGCAGCCAATGCGAGTGGGGCAGGCGCCATCAGTGGGTCCAAACAGCTGCTGCTACCCCAATCGCCCCTCAGGAACAAGGGGAGGTGGAGAAGACCTCAGGGGCAATTGGGGCCAGCAGCCACTGCTAGCACCTCCTGATGGCACCAAGTGATTGCGACCAGCACCAGCTGGCGTGCTGGCAGCGGGTGCAAGTGGCGGCTCCAGTGCCTGCAGCAGGTGCAAGTGGTGGTGCTGGCTGCGGGTGCAAGTGGGGCTAGTGCTGGCAGTGGGTGCAAGAGATAGCTAACAGCCCTGATCACCCATGAAGAGCAGGGGGTGGTGAAGAAGTCCTCATGGGCTATCAGGGCTGGCAGCCACTGCTCACAAACCCTGACGGCACTGAGTGATTGTGTCAGCGCTGGGCGCCAGCAGCACGTGCAAGTGCCGGGTGGGACCATGGCACGCAGAAGCAAAGAATTTTCAGTCACCACCAGGGACTTGCCCCTGATGACAGCAACCAGCGCCCTGCCTTGGTTTGGCACCCCTGCTCCACCATCCAGCAGTGGCTGATGCCCCCCATGTTTCGTGCTCTGCCACCTGCTGCCAACACCCACCATGTTCCATGTGTGCCCCCTGGTGGTCAGTGCACATCATACTGACCGGTTGTACTGCCATTCAGTCCATTTGCATATTAGGGCTTTATATATATACTAGAGGCCCGGTGCACAAAAATTTGTGCACTCGGGGGGAAGAGGTGGGTCCCTCAGCCCGGCCTGTGTCCTCTAGCAGTCTGGGACCCCTCGGGAGATAACGACCTGCTGGTTTAGGCCTGCTCCCAGGTGGCAGAGGGCAGGCCCAATCCCTAGGTGCAGGCCCTGGTCAGGCTCAGAGCAGGGCCGATTGGGGAGTTGGGGTGCCACCCCCTGTCATGCACAGAGCAGGGCCGATAGGGAGTTGGGGCGCCACCCCCTGTCATGCACAGAGCAGGGCGAATCTGGAGGTTGCGATGCTACCCCTAGTCACGCTCAGGGTAGGGCCGATCAGGGGGTTGGGGCTCTGCCACTCTCACACTCAGGGCAGGGCCAATGGGGAGGTTATGGCTCTACCCCGTCACACACAGAGCAGGGCCCATGGGGGGGGAGGGGTTGGGGCGCCGCACCCTGTCACACACAGAGCCGCAGGGTGATCAGGAGGTTAGGGAGCTCCCCCCTATCAGGCACAGAGCAGGGCTGATCAGGGGGTTGGGGCGCCTTCCCCTGTCAGGAACAGAGCAGGGTGGATAGGGAGGTTGTGGCCCCGCCCCCTGTCACACACAGAGCCACAGGGCAATCAGGGGGTTTGGGCGCTGCCCCCTGTCATGCTGATCCCGGTGCCGGGAGACCTCGCGGCTCCACTGATCCCGGTGCTGGGAGGCATATTACCCTTTTACTATATAGAATAGAGGCCTGGTGCATGGGTGGGGGCTGGCTGGTTTGCCCTGAAGGGTGTCCTGGATCAGGGTGGGGGTCCCCACTGGGGTGCCTGGCCAGTCTGGATGAGGAGATGATGGCTGTTTGCAGCTGGTCACACACCCTTCAGTGTGGGGGTCCCCACGGGGATGCCTGGCCAGCCTGGGTGAGGGGCTGAGGGCTGTTTTCAGGCTGGAACTAAAGCTCCCAACTGCTCCTTTTTTCTTTTTTTTTTCTTTTTATTCTGAGCCAGCTTTAGCTGTGAGGCTCCAGCTCTTAGGCCTCCGCTCCTGAAAGCAGGTATCTGGTTTGTTTCGATTCTACAATCGAAACTCTGTATCAACTCCAGGTCTGAGATCCCGGCTAGCTGAAAGCTGGTTTCTGGGGTTTTGTTTAGCTTCTATTTTTGTAACTATGTTTCAAACTGCCAGCTCAGAGGCCTGCAGAGGCAGGCGGGGAACGTTGGAGTCATGCATCACTGAAGCAAGCAAGCCTCATGTTAGTTTCAAGCTGCCTGGCTGCCGGCCGCCATCTTGGCTTACAGTTAATTTGCATATCGCCCTGATCATCCAATGGGAAGGGTAGCGGATGTACACTAATTACCATGTTTCTCTTTTATTAGATAGGATAGACCAGATCATAAGAATTCTTAAAGAAACTATGCACTATTTACAGGTGGAGTCCCACTTGATCCAGAACAGTTATTCAACTATAAAGAGATGTAGGTATATTCAATTATTCAATAATAATAAAAAGTAGCAAAATGATTTTTAATTCAACTCGGGGACCAAGTGATGAAGAAAAATTACAAATGTTAACTGTTAACACTTTCTATATAAGCTATTAAGTTCTCAGACAAAATTGTTAGAATTTAAGACTGAAAAGATTCAGACAGATATCAGAATATAATAGTCAACTTGGAGACTAGAATGTGATGCTTCTAATGAGAATGTTTCTTAAAAAAATTAATAGTACCTGAATGATACTAGAAAAGGTTTCCTTCTGTCATGTTTGAACAGATGATAAAGGGAAAACAGGTTAATATGTAAAAGAAATATTTGAAGGAACTGGGCCATCAAATATATTAAACCATCGAGGCTTTATGTTTCTTGAAACCAGTAAAAAGTAACATCTTATAAATCAAAAAACTAATTACAAAAAGAAAATTACAAAATATAACAGGAGAGCTACTTGTGATTTATTTGGAATTTCTTCTTTGATTTAGATAAAGGTTTCCTTTGTAGTTCAGATTAAGCATCACAAGATTAATGGCACACTTAGATAAGTACTTGAACATTTTTCCAGTTACTTTCTTTGGAGATCTGGCCTTAGCAGTGCACACATAAATTGCCTATGACTTATTACAGTTACATAACCACTTAATAAATGCCGACACAGAGAATCTTCTCTCACAGATTTTTTTTTCTTCTTTCTCACTACAAACATCTAATTTCATCTCTTCAGAGAGTTTTGGGTGCTACCAGTGACTGGCAACTACAATTCTAATCCCAAATTTATATCCTTCAAATAAATTACCTTTTCTTCTTCTTCACATAACTCCCAACAACTTTTATATTGAGCTTGATTATTAATATCTAAAGAGTGCTATTGTAAACTTTTCAGATTAATTTTTGCTATAATTCCTAAACTATCTCTATTTTAAATTAATATCTAGTCAAATTAATTTTGGCTCTTGATTATATAAGATCTTGAGAACATACTAAAATGATTAAATCAGACACTTTAAATGGGTGAATTGTACATGAATTGTATCCCAATAAAGATGGTAAAAAATAAAATAGACTCCCATTTCAAGCAAATCAAAATGAGCTTAAGGACAAAGATAATTACCTAACAACAAGAATTTGTGGTTAATTGAAGTATTGTAGACTGTGTTGGGGAATCACATCAGAGGGGGCCTTTAAGATGAGGGTCAGCTAGTGAGGAGTTGAATGAATTTGAAAGGGTTTTCAAAGAAATGACAACAGGGCAAAAACCTCTAAGAATGAAGGAGGGCCCAGCATGAAAGGAATTGGAAAATGGAATTCTAGTGAGTAGGAGACATCTTACCAGAGACAGTTTTGTTCCCGAAAGATCTTGAAGCAAGAAGAAGCTAAATAAACACATGTCAATTGCTCGACATCTGATCTTTGCAAGACTTGTTGAAATAAAGTAGAAAGCAATTAGAAAATATATGTTCTAAATCGAGTTAATTTTTAAGTGTATTTAATTGATTTTAGAGTATAAAGGCACCTCTTATTAATCACAAATTTTCATATATTCATGTCTCAGAGACTTTAAGATAACCTAAATGAAAAATTATACCTTTAAAAATCTTATTTTAAATCTTGCACCAATCACATTTAGAGTCATATGAAATTTATCTGAATATACTAGTCTTCTCAGGGAACTTATGAAACATACAACAGACTGTTCTTCAAAAAAATAGCCTAAGCACATTTTGAAAAGATGAGTGAGTGCAGCTTCCTCCTTAGGCTTGAATTGAAATTAAAAATTATGCCACCTTAAGGCTAAGTTTTGGTTGTAAGAGCCAATGAGGCACTCACTCTGTAAGAGAACTCACAGAATTTGATGAATGCTAGTATTTTAATATAAATATTGTATATCAACACGTGTTTGTGGTATATTATTATGACATGTGTTTATAGTAGATGAATGCCTTCAGTAAAAAGTGAAATATTTTAATAAAAAAATAAATATAAAAATATCATAAGTTCAGTAACTTTATTTTAAAATGTATATGAGAGAGTCATGGTGCAGGAAGAGGAAGACATTCGGGACTACTATTTGAATGAGAAACAGAAGGTGACCAAGGCCAAGTATCCTCCAGTCAATCAGAAGTACCAGTATTTGGATCATACAGCGGATGTCCAGCTCCAGCCGTGGGCAAACTACGGCCCGCGGGCCGGATCCGGCCCGTTTGAAATGAATAAAACTAAAAAAAAAAAAGACCGTACCCTTTTATGTAATGATGTTTACTTTGAATTTATATTAGTTCACACAAACACTCCATCCATGCTTTTGTTCCGGCCCTTCGGTCCAGTTTAAGAACCCATTGTGGCCCTCGAGTCAAAAAGTTTGCCCACCCCTACACCCATGGGGAGATACCCTGAAGGAAGCTTTCGAGCAATGGGCGATGGCCATGTTTGGTTACATGACAGATACTGAAATACGGTGGACCCTCTCCAAGCAATAGAAGTAGAAACACAGGGAGATGATTTACAGTCTCTTCTGTTTCACTTTTTGGATGAGTGGCTTTGTAAGTTCAGTGCTGATGAATACCCCAGGAAGTGAAAGTACTTAGTCTTGATCAAATACATTTCAAATTACGGTCAATTGAGTGGAGAGAAGAATTCTCATTGTCCAAGCATCTTCAGGGAACTGAAGTCAAGGCAATAATATATTCAAACATGCAGATCCATATTGAAGAGAAACCAGACATTTTTGTGATCATTGAGATTTAAGATAAAGAAAAAACTCCTCTGAAGAATGTTTTTTTTCTCTTCCCTTTGAGACGATACCATGATATAAATTCTACAGTCTCTGATGATATATGATGATGATTTGCAGAACAGAAATTTTTGATGTAAAGTACGACTTTTCCACAAATGGGAAATCAAGGCATAGCCTTGGTCTGTATTAACCAGATATTCAAATGTCAAAGAATTCTTTAGGTAGCAAGAATGGTTCCTTATTTATTAATTCATTGCTGTAGCAACAGGTCCCTCACACCCTTCCAATGGAATGCCAGCTCTCCAGCCTCGTTCTAAGAGGGATCATTAATGTAAACAGCAGCCAAGAGATTCTGAAGCCTTCACATCTTATTGAATCCAATTTGGGAGAAAAAAATGATAATTTGAGAAATTTTACAATCAAGATTTTGCTTTCCCTACAAATTGGTTAAGACATATATTTTCTTTGTATATTTTAAGAGAGGTTGTATTTTAGAATGCTGTAGGACAGAACCATCCTACATTCCAGTTGGATATCTTAGAAGAAATAATTATAGTTGAACAATAGATACTTCTCTAGAAAGAGTCCTGATTACCTAAATCACTTTTTTTTAAAGCAGTGATGTATTGATATTTTCTTGTTTTCCCACAAGAAAAATTTAATGCTCTTAAAAATGGGCCCTTTTATCATATAATTTTATATTAAAGCCAATATATTTATTCAGTTAGGGAAAAAGGATAATTTTTAATTTTTTTAATTTTTTAAACTCTTAATTTCTGAGAAGATAGGAGGCCAGGAAAACAACTAAAATTATCTGAACTTTTGTCAAGCCACAGTAGATCAGTGGTTGAGTGTCTACCTATGAACCAGGAGGTCACAGTTAGATCCCAGTCTGGGCATATTGCCTGGGTTGTGAGCTCAATGCCCAGTAGGTGCATGAAGAAGGCAGCTAATCAATGATTCTCATCATTGATGTTTCTATCACTCCCTCCCCCTCTCTGAAATCAATAAAAATATATTTAAAATGTAAAATAAAATTATCTGAACTTTTCAAAGTAGATAACTTCTAAAAAATAAAATATATATGAGAGAAAGCATAGAACAAAAATCAAGAACCTAAGTTTTACAGTTACACTAATTTGATTTTGACATTTTATTCTAGCTGTATCTAACTATGGATATTGAAACAAATTACTTAGTCTTTCTCTGACTATTTCTTCATTTATTAGATGGAAGTATCAAAATATCTAGCCATAGCATTATAGTGAAAAAAGAAGATAATGACAAGTGCTTTTTCAGCAAAAAAGATACTTTCTAATCTAATTTTAATTTAGCTATAATTTTTATTTCTGGAACTTACTCAGTAGGCAAAATAACCAAATGACAGAAAGGTTTGGATATTTTTTCTGTTTTAATAAATATATGGTAGCAGAGAGATTGAGAATATTTGCTGATAGCAGAATGATGAAACTTGAATATGAGCTGGTATCAAGCCCTTTAAATTCCCTGAACAACAGTTTGTTATCTGTAAAATGGTTAAATATTTAAGTATACTTTTATTGATTTCAGAGAGGAAGGGGAAGTTGAGAGAGAAATAGAAACATCAATGATGAGAGAGAATCATTGATTGGCTGCTTCCTGCATGCCCCTACTGGGGATTGAGCCCACAACCTGGGCATGTGCCTTGACTGGGAATAAAACCATGACCTCTTGGTTCATAGGTTTACACTGAACCACTGAGTCACACTGGCTGGCTAAATATTTAATTATAGTGGTAGAGATTGGTAAAAAAATAAAAAATGTAAATGTAATATGGAAAACTACCCAACACTAGTATGTGGTCTACAAATGTAAATTTTTATAACTGCCTATACCACAGCATCATGATTAGCAATAAATTTTGCATAAATGCCCATCAAGAGAGACTAGACATAATAGAAACAGACATGTAATAATTCCCAATGTGGGTTGTTCTTTCAGACACAAGCTTTAAAATATCTACACTAGTTAAATTCAAGAAGAAAAATATACAAATTAAAAGTTTAGAACTATCCAAAATGGTGGCAGAGTATGTGGGAGCAACACTCACCTCCTCTCAGTACCAAACTGGAATTACAACTAGATTATAGAAAAATCATCCTGAATAATCAACTGCAGACTGTATGAAGAGAAGTCTTATAAACAAGGATTTATAGAAGAAGCCACATGGAGACTGGTAGGAAGGATAAAAAATCCAAAAAGGTTGGTCCTGCTCCCCACAGGCAGCAGTTGAGGTTTCATGGCATATTTCCTGAACTAGAACAAATAAATCAAAATTTATATGAAACCACAAGATACCTCAAATGACAACAGCAATCTTAAGAAAGAAGAACAAAGTCGAAGAAATCACACCACCAAATATCAAACTATACTACAAGGCCATTGTAATTAAAACAGCACAATGCTGTCATAAAAATATACACACAGATGAGTAGAAAAAAATAGAAAGCCCAGAAATAAACCCACGCTTTTATAGTCAATTAATATTTGACAAAGGAGGAAAAACATACAATGGGGTAAAGATAGTCTTTTCAATGAATGGTGTTGGAAGAATTGGTCGAAGAGGTGAAAAAAAGAATGAAAGAAAGGAAAGGAAAGAAAGAAAGGAACTAGACCACCTTCTTATACCATACACACAAATAAACTCAAAATGCACTAAAGACATAAAGTTTAGACTTGAAACCATAAAAAATTGAGAAGAAAACAGTATTCAGTAACAAGTTCTACCATATGGATATTGGAGTCCCTGGAGGAGAAGGCAGAGAAAAATGGGAAGGCAAAGCAATGTTTGAAGGGATAATGGCAGATTTTTAAAATGTTATGAAAGAAATCAATTTACAGATTCAAGAAGCCATATAAAATCCAAAAATATGGATTTTTTTTTTTTAGAAAAAGGAGAAGAAAAAAAAGCCACATCTAATCATATGGTAAAACAAACAACAAAGCTATAAGATATGAAATCTGACAGCTGGTTATTATGCAACAAAAATATGTAAGATAAAAGATAATAGAATTATGTATTTCATGTATTAAAGTAAACCTGTACTATATCTAAAATTTCCTACCTCAAATTTAATGTTAATTAAGATATTTATTTGACAAACAAAAACTGAGCAGGAAGAATTTATCACTAGCAGACCCATACTAAATGAAGAAACATCATGGGTGTTTTTAGGCTGAGAGAAAAGAACCCCAGATGGAGGGCTGGAGATAGAGGAAAGAATGAAGAACAATGAAATGGTAAATTTGATAAAATATAAATAGCTAAAACATAAAAACAATTTTATTATATTAATTAATAATGACAATTTAAATATGCCATCATATATACAGTAATTTAGGCTTGCTATTTTTTGAACTTTATATAAATTGAATAATATGTTACATTTTATTTTACGTCTGACATTTTAATTTTACTAAACACTAATTTTTGAGAATTATTTATTTTGTTATAAGTAGTTGTAGCTCATTAATTTTCATTACTGAGAGAATTTATTTGTAAGAATATACCATAAATGATTTATTTCAATATTGTTGGGCATTTTTATTTTTTCCAGTTTTGTTTATTAGCTATTGTAATGGGGGAAGCACAATTTTGAGGTATTTCACATTGAATCATTATATTTCAAGGAAACATGAATGTACACAAAAAAAGGTTGGCACTATTTTAATATTAGTGTAAAAATATAGATGAACTTCCATAGCTCCACTTTTTACAATAAGGAAATTACAAAAACGTTGGCAGAATCTTTCTCATCTCAAACACTGATTGATTTCTGTGGTTGATCAGGAAATTCTGAGGACATACTAAACTATTAAACCCTTCCTATTGTCTGATTTATTCAGATGGGAAAACAGGATTTAAAAAATCAGCCATTTTCTTCTCTGTTGACTCACTATGTTTGTCTGAAAGGGGTAAGCAGGTATATGGTGAAAGGTTATAGCTTACT
Organism: Myotis daubentonii; assembly: GCF_963259705.1. Classification (NCBI taxonomy): domain Eukaryota; kingdom Metazoa; phylum Chordata; class Mammalia; order Chiroptera; family Vespertilionidae; genus Myotis; species Myotis daubentonii. The sequence goes on from NC_081841.1 coordinate 186,643,069, forward strand.
GAAGCGATATGCTGTCCTGAGAGAATAAAATGTCAGCACTTTTCACCATGAAACTTAAGAGAATCCAGAATCACAAAATAGCATGCTTGGTATCTGTCTGAGCGAAAGTTTCTAAATACTATGGATATAATCACAAAAATCAACAGCAGAGGGAGAATTTAAGTGAACATAGCAAAAATGATATATAAAGAGTGAAATTATAAAGGGTGCACACCATGTGGAAAGTAGTAGGCAACTTGAGGGTAGCAATATACAATCTGGAAAAGTGTAACTGTTTTTTCTCTTTGTCTTGTCTCTTTAGCATAATGGTACTTTGGTCTTTCAAATATATATATATACTGTTCCCCACTGATCAATTGATAATCTACTAAATTATACATTTCACCCATCTCTTGCTACAAACCATAGCTAATACTGTCATAAACACAGGATAACTCAAACATTAAAATTGCTTCTATTTTTGCTTAAAAGGAAAATACTGTGGATCATTTCATACATTTTAGGGAAGTTACAACTCATGCTTTTTTATAATCCTAAAGTAAAAGGATCAGGTGAGCACTTAACCATAAATTTCATGAGGACAGGTGTCATATGTGTGTTTTTACCCACCATGATATATACAGATCCTGGTATACTGCTGACATATATTAGGCACTTAATGTGCTGAGTAAAAGAATAAGCATGTTTCTGAAGTATTCAGTCAAATTATAGATGAATTTTGTCAAGGTTAATTAGCAGAGGCTAGGCTATACTACTATAATAAGCATTTCAATATTGTTTTGGCTTTGAACAAAAAGGTTTATTTATTGCTCATGCTTTATGTTTCTTGCTGGTTGGCTGAGTGAAGCTACTATCATTTCCTGTGAACAGAGGCTTCACCATCTTATTATGTGTCTCAGTGACAGCATGCAAGGTTTGCCAGAGCAAGGAAAGCACCACGAAGGAAAACACCTCAGTTCTGTGAAATGCTTCCAGTTCAAGATGATGTGTTCTCATATCACACAATTCTACTTAATTTCAAAAGGGTGGAAAAGTCAAATTCTCCAAAAACCACCGAAGGAAAGAAGAACTTAAAACATTGATAAGCTAAAGTAATATCTGTCTTACCAAGAAACTATAATTACCATATGTGTTTCAGAAATGTTCTATTTAGGACTCTCTAATACACATTAGCATAGTATAATTAATTTTAATGGAAATGCCCCTGGGGAATATTATGGGATACTGGAGGCCCTGTGCATGACATTCATGCACTGGTGGTGGGGGGCGGGGCGGGATCCTCACCCTAGCCTGCACCCTCTCACAGTAGGGAACCCTTGGGGGATGTCCAACTTCAGGCTAAGGCCTGCTCCGGAGGTGGGAGAGGCTCCCGCCACCACTGCTGCAATCGCCAACCGTGAGCCCAGTTTCTGGCTGAGCAGCGCTCCCACTGTGGGAGCACACTGACCACCAAGCTGCAGCTCCTGCATTTGAGCATCTGCCCCCTAGTGGTCAGTGTGTATCATAGCAACCTGTCATTTCCCTATTTGGTCAATTTGCATAGTAGGGTTTTCTAATAAAGGATATGGAGTTTTATGGGCTGTATATATACACACACACATTCACACGCATACACACACACACACACACACACACACACACACACACACACTCCTACGTATCCTAACACATCAACAGTTTTATTGGAAAGAGTTCAAAGATCTAGATTAGAATTCTTGCTCTCATCTGCTGAGTGCCTTGAAGATATCATTTAATTTCTTAAAGTCCTCTCCAGGAATTGAGCAAAGTATAACTAAAAACCCAAGTATCTTCAGTTTGTGAAATTTGTATTTTAAATCTGAAATTGACAGCTAATTCCTCAAAAGCTATCAGTGACACTTATAAACATTTGAAACTGTAAAATGGAGATCAAGTATATATTGAATAGTCACTGTAGTCTTAAATAAAATGTTACATGTGCTTTGCCAGGTGTTCTGAATTTATAAGTTATTACCATATATTAGGAATTACACTCACTTCACAAGATTATCTAAGGTTACAATATGTCGATATAGAATATATTACTAAGGCAGCCTTTGGCATTACTAAGAACTATCTTCAGTGATCATATATTCTAGCAGCACCTTCACATGTACTCTGTAAGTGGTTGATTAATTTCTGATTGACTCAGTAATGAAGAACCTATGGGAAAGCCAATCACTCCATATCAAAGAGGCAAAATATAAATTACAAAACAAGGAGCATACTCCATAGCCAGGTGGCTCAGTTGGTTGGATCATTGTTTCATACATCAGAAAGATTGTGGCTTCAATTCCCAGTCAGAGCTCATACCTAAATTGTGGGTTCAATCCCCAGTTGAGGTGTGTGGTCTGTCTCTCTCACATTGATGTCTCTCTCTCTCCCCCTTTTCTCTCTCTCTCTAAAAATCAATGCAAACATAACCTTGGGTGAGGATTAAACAATAAATAAATAAGTAAATACATAAATAAATAAATGAATGAATGAATAAATAAATAAATAAACAAATAAATGCCTTCAAAAAAGAAAGGGAAAAAAAACACATAGATTATACCTATTTTATTTTCTAAACCAAGAAAAAGCACTAATATAAATGATACATATTCACACTAAGATATTCTTTAATTTAATATATTATCATAAGTCATGCCTAATAAAAAGAGAAAATAAATATGAAGAATGCTGTAAAATCACCTTGAATCCTTTCACACTATGGTAATCATGATTAGATTCCTTGATGCATGATTTTCAAGTTATTTATTCTTCTGTTCATAATAGCTTTTAAATAAAAGTGTGAAAATACTATATATGTTGTTATAAAACCTTTTTAAACCTTAAAACTTTTTGTGAAAATATATATGCATCAATAAATATATTTCTATCCCATTATGCTAGTAGTTTTTAGTGTGTTTTTTAAGCTGTTAGTTCATTCTAAGATTCAGAAATATATCTATACTATTCATTTGTGATAGTTCAATCTTAGTCTCTCTTCTCTTCTCTCAACTATACTGGTTAATCTTTAGTTTCTCTTTTACCATTTGAACTAGAGAACTCAAACAATAAAATATTTTTTGCCTTATTGGTTTTCATTCCATACAGATATAGGAAAGAGTTTATAGATAATGATTGAAGAGTGAAAATTGTGTAGCAAGTCTCTCACAGTGTTTGTAAATTTCAATATATGAACATCACTCTTCTAAGCACATAGCCACATATAAGAAGAAATAATATTTTCTATACTAGAAGCCCAGTGCAAGGAATTCGTGCACGGGAGGGTGTCCCTCAGCCCAGCCTGCACCCTCTCCAATCTGGGACCCCTCAGGGGATGTCTGACTGCCTGTGGATTCGGGCCTAAACTGGCAGTCAGACATTCCTCTTGCAATCCAGGACCACTGGCTTCTAATCGCTCACCTGCCTGCCTGCCTAATGTCCCCAACTGACCTCCCCTGTTGACCCGGTTGCCCCCAGTTGCCCTCCCCTGCCAGCCTGGTCACCCCCAACTGCCCTCCTGGCCTGATTGCCCCTAATCCCCTGCCAGCCTGATCTCACCCCTAACTGTCTCTGCCTTGGCCCCCACCATGGCTTTATCCAGAAGGAAGTCAGATGTCCAAAAGATGGCCAGTTCCCCTGTCTAATTAGCATATTACCCTTTTATTAGTATAGATTAGTCTTTACTCTTCTACTTGCCAGATTGCTTTGAGTCTTCTAAGGAGGTTAATTTTGTAGCTTCTCTGCCCAACATGTCTGTTTGTTCAGTATATGCTTTCTGCTCAACTGCTCAGCCTTTTTGCTATAGCCACATAGGAACTGAGGAATGACTTGAAAGAAAATTCTGAGTCAGTTACTCCACAATGAGCTTCCTAGACTTCTAGATCTTGGTTCCCCAAGCCCTATCAACTTTAGTTATTCTCCAGTGCCTCCAACCAGATCTTCTAAAATCTATTTATTTATTTTTTCTAGTTCTTCTCAGTGGGAGATCCTATTAGCTGCAATATAATCTACTTTTATAGAAAGAATTGGTATTTTGGGGTACAATTTTATTCATTCTCATGGCAACTCTCTCAATCAGAATTTATTACTTATGAGATAAATGAGAGGTTCTCTGTTTAATTGATTTGCTTGCCCAATTTAAATAATTACAAGGAATAACTGGAGTTTGGATTTACTGTGTTCTGTGTTCAATGCAAATACCCATTCCATTGTCTTATTCCCAGAGTTATATGCTTGATTAATATGACAAAGAAACTAGCATCTTTTCCATGATACACAATGATTCTTTGAATTAAAAGTTCATTAAGAAAAGATCATTGTTGCCAAAACCGGTTTGGCTCAGTGGATAGAGCGTCGGCCTGCGGACTGAAGGGTCCCAGGTTCGATTCTGGTCAAGGGCATGTACCTGGGTTGTGGGCACATCCCCAGTGGGAGATGTGCAGGAGGCAGCTGATCTATGTTTCTCTCTCATCGATGTTTCTAACTTTCTATCTCTCTCCCTTCCTCTCTGTGAAAAATCAATAACATATATTTTTTAAAAAAAAGAAAAGATCATTGTTATAGCATCCATGTCAAATTTATTACTCAGAGTTATTGAGTGATAAAATAGTGAGAACTTATTGGCAATCAATTATATTATTGTGTATCTAGTCTCCTTTGCTTGCTTTAAAAAAAATAACATAGACTTGGTGGCTTATAAACAACGGATGTTTATTTCTCAGAGAACTCCAAGATCAAGGCACTGGCAGATTCAGTGTCTGATGAGAGACCCACTTTCTGTTTCATAGTATTGCATGCTAGCATGGGCAGGTGAGGGCTCTCTTCCAGGTTGCAGATGCCTTACATGCTGCCAGGGAGAAGGAGAGCTCTCTAGAGCAGTGATGATGAACCTATGACACGCATGTCAGAGGTGACACAGGAACTCATTTTTTTGGTTGATTTTTCTTTGTTAAATGGCATTTAAATATATAAAATAAATATCAAAAATATAAGTCTTTGTTTTACTATGGTTGCAGATATCAAAAAATTTCTATATGTGACACGACACCAGAGTTAAGATAGGGTTTTTCAAAATGCCTACACTCCGAGCTCAAAAGATTCACCATCACTGCTCTAGAGTCTCTTTAATAAGGACAGTAATCCCATTTATGAGGGCTTCTTCCATGATCTAATCACTTATTAAAGGCCTCACCACAAAATACCATCATGTTGGAGATTAGGATTTCAACACATGAATTTCGTAAAGATACAAACATTCTGTGTGCTTTAACAACCTTTCAAATATAAGTAGACTTAATTCAAAAAGTGCCTAATATCAAACATAAACAGAAGTGCACAGAAAAGTGAAATAAAATAACAGGTAATACAGTTTAATGCTAACCCATATGTCTAAAATGAAACCAAATGTAAATTTCTAGTTCTTCCATCAAGTTGATCCCTGAAGAATAATATGCAGACAAACCAAATGGAGTTAGTATGATGACCAAGAATGATCTGGGCATCCTATCTAATAAAACAGTAATATGCAAATTAACCATCACTCCATCACAAAGATGGCAGCGGCCATGCAGCTGGAGTGAGCAGGAGGCTTGAGTTGCCCCAGAGATGGAGGAAGCCTAGCTTCCCACCTGCCTGGCTGGCCCTGAGCTCTGCTCAAGGCTACAAAGTTTCAATTATAGAATACTAGAGGCCAGGTGCACAAAAATTTGTGCACTCAGGGGGGTCCCTCAGCCCGGCCTGTGCCCTCTCGCAGTCTGGGACCCCTTGGGGGATGACCACCTGCTGGCTTAGGCCCACTCTCCAAGGGATTGGGTCTAAGCTGGCAGTCAGACAACCCTCTGGCAGCCCGGGAGCCATTGGGGAATGTCCACTTACCAGCAGGGAGCAGGCCTAAGTTGCAGTCAGACATATAGGATAAATAAACCCCAGATATCTACTTCCAGCCTGCCTGGCCTCCATTCAAGGAGAAGCTGGGAACGTGGGTTGCCAGGGGCAACCCAGACTTTGAGCTGGACCAAGGCAACAAAGTTTCAATTATAGAAGTTAAATAAATCCCAGATACCTGCTTCCAGCCCGCAGCCATGGCCAGCCTGAAAACGGCCATCAGCCCCTCACCCAGGCTGGACAGGCACCCCAGCGGGACCTCCACCCTGATCTGGGACACACTTAAGGGCAAACCATCTGGCCTCCACCTGTGCACTAGGCCTCTATCCTATATAATAAAAGGGTACTATGCAAACTGACCCTAACAGCAGAATGACTGGGAATGACTGGTCACTATGACACACACTGACCACCAGGGGACAGACGCTCAATGCAGGAGATGCCCCCTGGTGGTCAGTGCACTCCCACAGTGGGAGCTCTGCTCAGCCACAAGCCAGGCTGACGGCTGCCAGCACAGCAGTGGTGGCCGGAGCCTCTCCCGCCTCCTCAGCAGCGCTAAGGATGTCCAACTGCAGCTTAGGTCTGCTCCCTGCTGGCAAGTGGACATCCCCCAAGGGTTCCCTGCTGCCAGCGGGATGTCTGACTGCCATCTTAGGCCCAATCCCCAGGGGAGCAGGCCTACGCCAGCAGGTGGACATCCCCTGAGGGATCCCAGAGTGTGAGAGGGCACAGGCTGGGCTGAGGGATGCCCCCACCCCCCGAGTACACAAAATTTTGTGCACCGGGCATCTCGTGTATCATAAAATGATATGTTAAAATAAATCACTTTCAAAGTTATTGACACATTATTCAAAAGGCATAGATTTACAAACCTAATTTTTCCATCCACAGGACTTTCCCAGGGGTGGTATAGATGAGATTATTAAAAGTTCAAAGCTTAGTAGAGTCCACCGAGGGGGAAAAAAAAAAGGAAGAATGGCTTTTAAGTTTTGCATTAGTTCATGATTCTTAACACTCCTGCTTAAAATCTGGCCTACTGCAATTTTATTGTCAACTTGCTGACGATACAGTGCTTGTAGGTCAGCCTTTCCTTGTTTGTTGATGAATACATTAGTAGAGAAAAATCACAAAATAGAAAAGACAAAATTCAATCTCCTAGTGTCCGTGAGTCTGTGATTATTTATACAAGGTGGTTTGCCCTTAGCATTGGCAATGGTTTACCAAGCCAGATAATTAGAAATTGAAATCAAGAAGGATCTTTAACTTTATGAAAGGACCATGATTATAATTCTAATAACCATCTACACTTATAAAAGAGAAACATGGTAATTGGCATACGACTGCTACCCTTTTCATTGGCTAATCAGCGAGATATGCAAATTAACTGTCAGCCAAGATGGCGGCCGGCAGCCAGGCAGCTTCAAACTAACATGAGGCTTGCTTGCCTCAGTGACGGAGGAAACCAATGTTCCCCGCCTGCGGCTGCAGGCCTCTGAGCCTGCAGTTTTAAACATTGTAACAAATACCGCCCAACTTCAGCCAGCAGATTCGCGACATTGTATGCAAAGGCCAGAAACCTACTTTCAGGAGCGGAGGCCTAAGAGCTGGAGCCAAGCCTCAAGGTAAAGCTGTCCCAGAATAAAAAAAAAAAAAAAAGGAAAAAAGGAGCGTTTGGGAGTTCAGTCACCGCCAGCTTGAAAACAGCCCTCAGCCCCTCACCCAGACTGGCCAGGCACCCCAGTGGGGACCCCCACCCTGATCCAGGACACCCTTCAGGGCAAATGAGCTGGCACCCACCCATGCACCAGGCCTCTACCCTATATAGTAAAAGGGTAATATGCCTTCCAGCACTGGGATCAGCGGAGCCGAGAGGCCTCCCGGCACCGGGATCAGCGTGACAGGGGGCAGCGCCCCAACCCCCTGATCGGCCCTGCTCTGTGGGTGATAGAGGGCGGAGCCCCAATCCACTGATCCACCCTGCTCTGTGTGTGACAGGGGGCGGTGCCCCAACTCCCCTATCGGCCCTGCTCTGTGAGTGACAGGGGGGAGCTCCTCAACCCCCAGATGGGCCCCGCTCTGTGCGTGACAGGAGGGAGCTCCCCAACCCCCTGATGGGCCCTGCTCTGTGTGTGACAGGGGGCAGCACCCCAACCCCCAGATTGGCCCTGCTCTGTGCGTGACAGGGGGTGGTGCCGCAACCCCCCAATCGGCCCTGCTCTGAGCCCGACCAGGGGCTGCACCTAGGGATTGGGCCTGCCCTCTGCCACCCGGGAGCAGGCCTAAGCCAGCAGGGCATTATCTCCCGAGAGGTCCCAGACTGCGAGAGGGCACAGGCCGGGCTGAGGGACCCCCCTCCCCCCCGAGTGCACAAATTTTTGTGCACCAGGCATCTAGTAACAAATAAGAAAAGCTAGCATCTCAGAAATGTCAGTAAGAGAGAGGTCAGAGGAGACAGAGGAATGCAGAGTAAAATAGAATCACAATGGGATAAAGGAATGAAGTAGGAAACCTAGAGTTTGAGTGCACAATACTCCCCTTGACTATGCTATTGAAAAGAAAGTGATAGCTTTTCATTCTGAAATTAAGAACAGTGAAATAAAATTAAAATGATAAATTATTACTTTGAGAGGTGTCTTTATATGTATAAATGGGATCCAGCACATTATTCTGAACTGTGGAAGGGAATTCAAAAATGGATATAATTCACTATAATGAATAAAAAACAGTTTTGATAGCCAGAGTGGAGAAGGTAAGGGAATATGTTTCAGAAACATCCCCAGTTTATTGTGATAAGAAGAAATACCTGAAGAAAATCACAGACAAGTTAGTGATCTCAGGAAGAAGGATACTTTATGAGAAGTTTATTCATAACAATTGTCTGCATTTAGGCTTAGAGACAAGGCTGCCAAAGGTAAGAGTCACTTCCCAATAGAAATGTGCTTCATAAATATATATGATAACAGTAAATAAGAAACATCATTTTAGGGAGGAACAAGTGTTCGTGTATAAAGTTAGGCAAACCCTCTTTAAAAAATCCTGCTTTTTTATTTTTAAACCTTCTGGACATCTCTTAATGCTGCTTTCTTCTCAATATGTGAGGCACACTTGTTGACACTCAGAAGGCTTAATGGAATACCTTTGAATGTATAACACTCAGGCTCAGTAACCTCTTATTATACTATCACTGAAATACAGACCTGAAGAAATCAGTGTACAGAGGGTTTCACTAAGCCCTGTTACCACTTGGTCTAACATGGACCTGCATTTTTGCCATTTCTTTGGGAATAAGCAAAGTCCTGCAAGATGTGGGGGGAATGCTTAGTTCTAGCAAAATGGGGGGAGTGAGGAGAAATTCTTCATCCCCATGGATGCCACATGACTGAGAGTCCAAGTCTTAATAATGAATCTCACTCTCTTAGCTGCAATTCAAAGCCTCAGCAGGCATGCAACTCAGAATGACTTTGAGTTTAGAAAGTACATTAATAACTATTGATCTGTTCAAAATACCAAGCATCGTCAGACCCCAGGAGAAATGTCAAAACTATAGTTGGTAACAAATTTGAGGGAAACTTTGTTTTTAGGAACATGGAAAACATTTGGGACATTAAAGGGGGTTCGGTATAGGTCAGTTTATGTGTATAAAGATAGACAAATCATTAGGACAAACTCCTCCGAACATGTTTATGCATGCATGTGAGCAGCTGTTTGTTCAATAAGAATGACAAAATGAAATATGTTGTGATAATTTTGTTTTATTAACAGCAAATCTAAAAGCTATTAAGCATTCAAAAGAATGATGAAAGTTAAACATTTAACAGTAAGTTACACATTATAAAACACTAATGGCCTGGTGCACAGATTCTTGCATATCAAAAGGAAATTAATTAGAAGAAATATTTTAATATCACTATTTGTCCTTTCTCTATAATAGAAGTGTCAACCAAATTCATGATCTACAATGACAGATCGAAACACACACGTGCAATTGGCACCAGCAAGAACTTTATATGTATCGCGCATATATGAGTCAATGTAGTCTTTTATGTATATAGAATAAACTTGCTTAATTAGACCTGCTTCCTGATATAGCTAAACTTTTTCCAGCCCACTGAAGCACCCCAACTTCTCTTTTAGGTAATTGTCAGTAACACAGCAGTAAATATCAACATGAAGCAGATTATTGTCGATCACACAGGGAGAACAAAGGGTAAAATATTTAACTACATCAGTGTTTGACTATATTCTGTGCAGTGACAAAACCTAAAGCCATTTACAACGTCCACCATTTCTTACTTCTTTTTAGTTGGGTCAAGTATCTAAACTTTCTAAATCTGTTTTCTGGCTAATGCAAATAAAATAGAATGCCATCCAGTCTCATGTCTACCTGCTCCAAAACTTCTGTGAGGATCAAATGAGATGAGGCCTGGAAAAGACTTCACAGTCATTAGGTTAAAGTATGAAATGTTTGCACCTGGCTATAAAGCAAGGTGTGTTCCTGGGCTGAAGAAACTGCAAGGAGGCCAGTTATCACTAGGGAAAGGAAGTTGGGCATTGCTACGTGATGTCATTACCTGGCACCCACTGCCACCATTTCTGGGCTGGGCTGGGCTGTAGGCCGCATTTTGCACCACGGGGTCTCAGCAGCGTTGGCTGCAATTTGGTGGGGTGTTGCTCCAGGGTGGTGGCGGGGCCTGTGTCCCACTTGGGGGAAGCCGAGTGTTGATTCATGGGAACCAGGTCCGTGATGCCAGTGCGCATCACGACAGCTCCTGTGTTGACCGTCTGCCCCCTGGTGGTCAGTGCTTGTCATAGTGGCCAGTTGGATTGTCAGATACTTAGCATATTAGCCTTTTATATATATATATATATATATATATATATATATATATATATATATATATATATATATATATATATAAATTGTACAAAAAAGTGTACCACTCTCAATAATATTGTTGGAATTCAATATCTAAGGGTAAAAGGGGGATGTGAGAAAGTTAGGTAATATTTCCTCATGAATAAGTTATTCAAAATTTAATAAAAATAGTCAATTTTACTCTCAGTTGTCTATTCAAAGTTGGTGCAGATACTAAATGAAAATCAAACTCAGCTATTTTGTGCTGTTGTATTTGGAATATGTAAAAATGGCAATCTTTCTCAATGGACACATTCTAATCACAAATGAGTTTACTTAGGTCATCTGGACTTGTACAAACCAGCTTTATAAACATTGCTTACATTCTATATAATAAAACCCTAATATGTAAATTGTGCAAATTGACTGAATGGTGGAATGACTGGTTGCTATGATGCTCACTAACCACCAGAGAACAGACACTCAATGCAGGAGCCGTCCCCTGGCGGTCAGTGCACTCCCACAGGGGGAGCGCCATTCAGCCAGAAGCCGGGATCAAGGCTGGCGTGGTGGCAGGAGCCTCTCCCACTTCCATGGCAGCACTAAGGCCTTAAGCAGGGAGCGAGCCTAAGCCGCAGGTGGACATCCCCCGAGGGGTCCTGGACTATGAGAGGGTGCAGGCCAGGCTGATGTACCTCCCCACCCCCACTCCCCCCAGTCTATGAATGTTGTGCACTGACCAGGCCTCTAGTGTAACAATAAAAAGTTGTGTGCACATCCGATTTTGTGATTTGATGGATCATGTAACACCAGTTCATATTGAGTAGTTAGTTGCATAGTGATTTGATTACATGTCATGGGGTCAGATGGTCAGTTTTAGGAATTGCTTTTGAATTGGAGAATAATTATCAGCAGAAGCAGTTCAGTACTGGAATTCTTACACTGGGACTTTTCAGAGGATCTATAGAGCTTTCTTATCTGCCATTGACACTTCTGGGTCACAGAAGTAGGCCCCTTAGAGTATATCCTGGAACTCCTGGGGAGTTCTTTCTGAGTCAGGCTCCACTTAAATGTGTCAGCCTAACAAGTTTTGATCAGTGGGTCAGAGCAACCTACCAAAATATGCTTCTTTCTTTATGATAGGCAGTACAAGGTACAGAAAATTATCTCTCAGGATAGTCTTGAATTTCCCAGATCATTGAACTTGTAGGAACCTCTTTAATTTGTCATGGCTGTGGGCTTACATAGAATTTGTATATTTTATCTCCCATACATTCTTACTAAGGTTCACTGTAACCTCACCTGGTCCAATTAGCATAATATCATTATGAATGGACAGTAGGATGTTCTATGTGCTATTTAAAAATGATTACATATTTGAAATCTGCCTTGTTTCAGAAAACAGGAGAGTTTATATTATTCTGATATAAGAAAGGGCAGTTAGACTGATGTCCATGTATTATGAGTCAACATGTCTGAGTATCCATGTTAAAGGGAGTTGAAAAGAAAGTATGGTGCAAGGTCAAAAGTTGTAAGCCAGATGCCAAAAACTATCTTTATTTGATCCAGTAGAAATAACACTCCTGCAATCACAATAGGAACTGATAGTATCACTCAATTATGCTTTTAATAATTCTTAAAGACCCACCTGGCTTTTTAAAACATCATATAGAGATATGTGAGGAAAACCTCTGTACCCCTGAAGGCTTTGATGATGGCACCTAGTTCTTTTGTGCCCTCTTAGATAAAACAGTGCTTTCAGTTTGCTCTCCTGGTGTATGAGGGTGAAAGAAGACAGTTTTAGTACTTCCACTTGACCCTTCCTAACATGATAACTCTTACAGATCTGGTAACCAATGTGAAGATTCTGTATGTTCCTAAGTATACCTTGTCTCACTACACACTCTAAAATTTGGACAATGTCTATACACCAATAGTGAACTTTCAGAAAGAGAGATTATAAAAACAATCCCGTTTACCATTGCACCGAAAAAACTAAGCTACCTAGGAATAAACTTAACTAAAGAGGTAAAAGACCTCTACTCAGAAAACTACAGGACGTTGAAAAAAGACATAGAGGAAGACATAAACAGATGGAAGAACATACCGTGTTCATGGATTGGTAGAATCAACATCATCAAAATGTCCATACTACCCAAAACAATCTATAAATTCAACGCACTTCCCATTAAAGTACCAACAGCATACTTCAGAGATCTAGAACGAACTTTCCAAAAATTCATCTGGAATAAAAAAAGACCCTGAATAGCTGCAGCAATCCTGAAAAAGAACAAAGTAGGTGGGATCTCAATACCAGATATCAAGTTGTATTACAAAGCCACTGTTCTCAAAACTGCCTGGTACTGGCACAAGAATAGGCATATAGATCAATGGAATAGAATAGAGAGCCCAGAAATCGGCCCGAACCAATATGCTCAATTAATATTTGACAAAGGAGGCAAGAACATACAATGGAGCCAAGATAGTCTCTTCAATAAATGGTGTTGGGAAAATTGGACAGATATATGCAAGAAAATGAAACTAGACCACCAACTTACACCATACACAAAAATAAACTCAAAATGGATAAAGGACTTAAATGTACGACAGGATACCATAAAAATTCTAGAAGAATCCAAAGGCAAGAAAATCTCAGACATATGCCGAAGCAATTTCTTCACTGATACAGCTCCTAGGGCACTTGAAACTAAAGAAAAAATGAACAAATGGGACTACATCAAAATAAAAAGCTTCTGCACAGCAAAAGAAACCATCAACAAGACAACGAGAAAACCCACTGTGTGGGAAAACATATTTGCCAATGACATATCTGATAAGGGCCTAATCTCCAAAATTTATAGGGAACTCATACAACTTAACAAAAGAAAGATAAACAATCCAATCAAAAAATGGGCAAAGGACCTAAATAGACACCTTTTAAAAGAGGACATTCAGAAAGCCAAGAGACATATGAAAACATGCTCAAAGTCACTAATCATCCGAGAGACGCAAATCAAAACAGCAATGAGGTACCATCTCACACCTGTCAGACTGGCTATCATCAACAAATCAACAAACGACAAGTGCTGGAGAGGATGTGGAGAAAAAGGAACACTTGTGCACTGCTGGTGGGAATGCAGACTGGTGCAGCCACTATGGAAGACAGTATGGAGTTTCCTTAAAAAACTGAAAATGGAACTCCCATTTGACCCTGTGATCCCACTTCTAGGAATATATCCCAAGAAACCAGAAACACCAATCAGAAAGGATATATGCACCCCTATGTTCATAGCAGCACAATTCACCATAGCTAAGATCTGGAAACAGCCTAAGTGCCCATCAGTAGATGAATGGATTAGAAAACTGTGGTACATCTACACGATGGAATACTATGCTGCTGTAAAAAGGAAGGAACTCTTACCATTTGCAACGTCATGGATGGAACTGGAGAGCATTATGCTAAGTGAAATAAGCCAGTCAATAAAGGAAAAATACCACATGATCTCACTCATTCGTGGACAATAGAGACCATTATAAACTTTTGAACAATAATAGATACAGAGGCAGAGCTGCCTCAAACAGATTGTCGAGCTGCAGCGGGAAGGCCGGGGAGGGTTGGGGGGCAGGAGGTAGGGGGGTAAGAGATCAACTAAAGGACTTGTATGCATGCATATAAGCATAACCAATGGACATAAGACACTGGGTGATAGGGGAGGCTAGGGGACTGTCTAGGGCGGGGGGATAAAATGGATACATATGTAATACCCTTTGTAATACTTTAAGCAATAAAAAAAAAAAATAAAAAAAATAAAAAAAATAAAATAAAATAAAATAAAATTTGGACAATGACCACAGGATGGATGCGTGGTTCAATTGGTCCCCTCAGTGATAGACTTAGTCCAAGAATACATATGTCCCTTGACTTCCATAAGTTTCTATTTTGAGCAATGATTCTTGGTGGGATTTCTTCAGATTAGTGTAAAAAGAGAGACAATATATATGTGTAAAGTTTCTAGTTATTACCCTTTTACTAGTACAGTAATTCTGGTAAATTTTTACAGAATCATGTAGAGAAAAATACTTAGAGGAAGACTCTCAGATATAGAAGTGGGCTGTGATGTGGGTTCTTCCTTCAGTCACATTGTTTCCTATCAGTAGAGGAGCACTAGGTTTGTGAATTGACTTATGCTGGAAACTGAGCAAAACATCATCAATTCCCACTAATGCAACTCAAGATAATTTTAACCCAACAGATTTTGAATTATCCAATTATGTCTTTCAAAAAGGACCTAAAGGGGCTACCCATCTGTATCATCCTTGACATCTGTGAGAATGGGCTATAACCATAGATACCTAAAGCTTATTATAATAATCAGGCACAACTTATCTGATAGTGAGATGTGGCCATCTGGCCTCTACCATGTGGAATCACTGTTCTAAGAAGAGATCTTATGCAGCAAAATAAAATCAAACTAAAAGCAAAATACACTGAAAACAACCTCTCCCAACAGGAAAAAAAAAAGTACTTAAGAATTGATCATGAATAACTTAGCTTTTATAAATGTTATTTTCTTCAATTTTGTAACGTTAGTTTTATTTGACAGCTTTTAAAACATCCATTTGTTGCAATTATTTTTATCATTCTAAATCAATAAATTATTTTTGCATTATTTTCATTCATAATATTGCACATTTTACTTAAAAGATTTCAAAATTGTAGAAGCCACAGAACCCACAAAACCTTGCTCAACCACTGAGTCTAGTTTGATTGCAACTTCATCCAATGCCACCTATGGCCCTTGGAGGAGGGACATTATTTCATTTCTTCAAGTTGAAAGGGTGTTGCCAAGTCTTGCCAGGGATATGGTAGGGAAACCAGAGGAGTCACTGAGCAGTTGTATACAACTAATAAACTCCAACATTCTTTTCTGCTAGAGCTTTTGATTCTCTCCTTTAGCACAAGGGCCAGAAGACTTTTTTATATAAAGAACCAGATAATAACTATTTTGGATGTGTGGACCATATGCTCTCTGTTGTAACTACATAACTTTGCCAATTTCATGCAAAAGCATTCACAGACCATGCCTAATATGGGTGTGGCTGTGTTCCAATAACACTTTTATTTACAAAAACAAGCTGGCTAACCAGACTTGGCCCACAGGCCAACCTGTGACATACAGTGTGCCTAGCAGCTCTGGCAATTAAACCTTATTGTCTGAAAAGAATAACAATGGGCTTGACTAACTAGTAATTTATGAATGCGACTCCTAACTGCTCAAGCAAATATGTGGAAATCTTACTTTCAGGTAAGGGCTTCTACGGATTTTTTTATACTTCTTCATCTATCACCCTCAAAATTCACTTCAATATGTTTCCAGTTACCTGACACTTGAAACTGAAGATGTTCTGCCACTCCTCTGGTGTACAGACACATTTCTCCCAGAGGAGAACTTCCCTGGTATGTCTCTCTCTGGGCTCATTTGAAATCTTACTTTCATTGTGGCTCTGGGAGACAAAACATAGTGAGAAGAGACATTCCTGGTCAGGCAAGTGCTCCAGGTACAATCAGTACAAGAGTTTCATGACAAGGAAGACTCATTCCTTTATTCAAGGTCAAGAAGTTGATTTAGTAGACTAGGACCCTTTAGGGAGACTTAGAGGCTAAAAGTCTTATCCTTGATTCTGTCTGCTCGTGTGTCCCCATCCTATATCTCAGTAGCTCCCTTCTCCTCTAAGTTCTCTTACTCTCGCATAAGAATCCTGGAGGGTCACATCATCTGTGTTGCAACTCTGTGCGAATTGCAGTTGGGACCTGGGCTTAATTCTCAGCTTATCTTTCATGTAAGCTTCAGAAGATTAAGGCATCATTCAGGTTGTCTTGGTGGTCCTCTAAGTTTTTACAGATGCCCTGGGTTGGGCATACATTCATTTTTTTTTCAATTTGTCCACTTCTCTGTGTGTACTCTCTAGGTCCATCAGATCTAGACAGCCTATGCCTCGCTTATTGCACTTATTGCTGTAGTTATAGTGACTCTGAATCATGGCCATTTGCTCCAAGAACACCTTGTCCTCTGCCTGCCCTCACAATGCCACCATATGCCACAGATCATCATGCCCCATTTCCCCTGGCAAGAAGATGATCATTGTACTCATCAAGTGCGTGAGTAATCCAACACCAGAATTTCACTCTGATGTTCTGTTTCCTGAGGCCAATCATAGTGACAATGTCTATATTAGTCAAAGTTCTAGAAAAAAACAACATGTACCCTCAGGAAGGGTATTGAATATATCTAATAGAATTCAATGAAATGGGTAATTTATTGTTGTGTTACTTGTATGATGTTAGCCAAGTGTGGATAGTAATAGTCCCATTGTCAATGGGGAGAAAAGGCATAACCACCCAGGTCTGAAAGAGCAAGGAGAGGAATGTTACTAGAACACAGAAACCAGTAGCAGTAGGTACTAATAGAGGGTTGACCAGCAGAAGTTGTGTTTTCAGAAGAGGAATGCAATCACAGCCAAAATTTAGACCAACAGGAAGAAAACAGGAAAATGAACATCCAGGTTTCTCTCTCTTTCTGCAGCTATGTATGTTGCTGCCATTTATTGGTTGACACCACCCAGAAGACAGAGGACACAGCAGTGTGGTAGCTTCCTGTGGCAGAAAGCAGACAAAAAAATAAAAGAAGAAGATGAAGAAGAGTGAAGAGTAAAGTTGGTGGGCAGAATTAGAATATGTAGCACAGAGATCTCATTTCTTGGGCATGCTATTTATCTTCTACTAGTCTTCGCTGCTTTGTATGTAAAATCACATCTGTTATTTTGCTTAAGTAAGTAGCCATATGTAAACTTTGTGGCTCAAGGTATGTAATTATTAATTTATAGTTGCTCAGATTATTATTTTAAGCTCCACAAAAATAGTCCAAAGTATAGGTATTCTAGAAGTAGTGTTGCTTGATACTTAAAATAGTTTGAATGAATGTGCAACACATTTTGCATATTTATCTGTAAAACAAGTACAAATAGACATTATTTGTATTAAAAAGCAACTATATTTAAGGATGGGTAACAGATTATATGTTCATTAAATATTAAGTTCCATTTTTATTACTTGGAACTCTACACACACAAAAAAAAAACCATGCAGAAGACTCAATTCCAGAGGTGGTATATTCTGAAAACTAAAATGTTCATTATGCACAGGCAGGACAATCATCAGTGGACAATCATCATTATTTACCACCTATACAACTTACAAAATTAAATAATTTTTAAAAGGGTACATAGCTACCTAGTCCAAGAGAACTTCCAAAGAAAGTACTTTTACTTATAAACCATTGTATCAGATACTCATGCCATAGGAATAAAAATGTTTTAGTTATTGGAATATGAATTGGTAGTGATTAGTGATATCAAAGAAATTCTACAATGACTGTCTGTACAGACGTCCAATGTTAAAGATAAGAATAGGGAGAACATTACTTCAGAATGAATTAATAGCTCCTTAATGAAACTGCAATTATTAGGTTATGCTGGACATGTGTAATCAGCTTTCTTGTCTTTCTCTTATGTCATGGTCTATGCGTTAGCAAAGTAGAACATCTGCTGTTGCTCAGTAGCTCAAATTTGCTCCAGATGTGCCTTGATGTTCAGCATATTCTAGGCATGGACATTCCTAGAGGGAGGAGAAATCCTTTGTAAGAAGAAAAAACTTTTATCGAGTTATTAACTCTACCATTTGGAAGCACTTCACATGATCAATTTCTGGTTATCAGAAGGCTGTTTATAGCTCCAAAGAATTAATCCAGTGAGAAGGAAATTCTATCCATTGATTTGAGTAGCTTTGGATATTCCAAATGGTCAAGTAAGACCTCCATGACACCTTCACCAGAGGTGGGAGAATTTAAAATCAGCGTAGAACTGTTGTCCTGCTGCTCGCTTATTCTAGACTGAGGAAGACTTACTTAAGGGAAATTCCCAAATGTAGAGCAACAAGAAGTCTTGTTACCGCACCCAAATGGCTAAACTTATAACTTGCACTGTCACAATTACAATTTTGGGTCTTGATTCATTGAGTCTCAGCAATGTTCTCTGTTCTAGTCATTTCTTTGTAATCTGGGTGTTCACTAATTTAGTGTGTGACAACTATATGCAGAGCAGCGCTCTCACTCGCCTAAGGCATCACAGGGTGCTGTCACATCCTTTCATTATCAGAAATGGGCAGATCGTTTCCTTTCAATGAGAGGGCACATGGAGGTATGTCAAAGAAAGTAATATGCTCAACCTGGTTTTGAACATGCTGATTCATTTTATCCCTATTCAGGCCATAGCTGTTCACAAATGAGGCAGAGCTAATCTAAAATGCTATGAGTAAGTCATGGAAGGAGAGGGCTGCCTCTCCTCCACAGATACAGGCCATTAATGCCTGCCTGGGGAAACAGGAATTAAGTATACAGTGAAAAGAAGAGAATAATTCAGGAACTGAAATAATGTGATTATGAGTGATATGAAGATGATGCAGATCAAGACACAAAGATGGAGAGAAAAGTTGATTTTAAAAATGACCTCAGATCCTGACAAATTATCTTCCCTAGTTCTTGGTCCTTTATGTAAATTGTTAGGGGCTCTTAGTAGTTTGTTTTTTTTTTTTAAGCAAAATATCTTGGGGAGATCAAAAGTCTTCTGCAGTCATGTGTGTATCTATACCAGAGCTCTGTGCCTGGGGCTTGTATTCCTGAAAGGTTGATAAATGGCATAGGGTGATCAGAGAGGAAGAAAGATGCAGAGAGAAGAGGAAACAAGTGAATGCATAATGAGCAGAGGTTTGGTGAGAGCCATGGGGGGAATGATGCATGGGTTTAGCTGATAGAGAAAATGACCATGATATGATGTTTATAAAAACTGAGTAAATGGAATTATACTAGTCTATGTACTTTATATATAGTTGAAAGACTTTATAATATAAACTATTTTTAATGGGGCAATTGATTGAAATAGAGTGGTATGGTTTGTCTGTGGGTATATAGGCACGACTATGCATACACAGCTTCCATGGTTGGGAGAGAGCGAACTGAGAGAGCACAAGCAAAACAAAAGAAAGAGATACAAAAAAATTAAAGTGTTCTATTTGTGTAGCAATTGCCTTTGGGGCAGGAGCTTACATTTCATTGTAGAAACAACTAGGAAAGAATATGGGACCATATGAAGGAGCCCTAATGAATGGGCCCATGGATGTGATGGCAGGAAATAAGTTAGAAATTCATCCAAGTGTCCATGCGAGAAAGCAGTACAGTAGGGCCTTGACTTACGAGTTTAATTCATTCCGTGATGGAGCTCGTAACTCAAATTACTCATATGTCAAATCAAAAACTGAACGAGTGAGACACGTGATGCTGGGCTGATGTTGTGGCGTTCACTGTGACGTTCGCTGCACCAACTAGCGGTGGGGTATCATCTGAAGCTGGCTTGTAACCCGAATTTTAGCTCGCAACTCAAAGCAAAAAATTGGCCGAGAGACGGCTCGTATCTTGAAAAACTCGTTAGTCGGGACACTCATAAGTCAAGGCCCCACTGTATCTGCATCCCAGAGTTGGTGGGGAATTAAAGGGACAAACATGAGAAACATGGCACAGACGCATTCTACACCGCTACCAAACTAAATGCAAAAGATAAAGGGGGAAAGAAAAGAACAAAGACATTGTCAAAATTTTCAAAACTCATGCTGGGGAAAATTTTGAACCACTCCTAGAAATAAGAGAGCCTAAGGAAGAACCCTATTGTGATGTATGGAAGATATTAGGAAACAGAAAATTCTCACAGCCACTACAGCTAATAAATTCCTTTCAAATGTTTCTTTTAATTATTCCCTGTGTCCATTGCTTCCTTTTTTATTGCTATAGCCAATTAACTACTAACAACTCAATTTTCTTACTATTCCTAGTTGAAAATTTCTAAACCTTTATAATTGAGCAAATAAATCTTCCCCTCATTCATAATTTTATATTTTCCCACTGACTAGAGAATGAAGCCAAGAGTTTTTAATGTTATATCTTTATTAGAAGCCCAGTGCATGAAATTCGTGCATGGGTAGGGGCCCTAGGCCTGAGCAGCAATCAGGGCTGACAAGATTCCCTGCCTCCCCGCTTCCCTGCCTCCCCACCTCCCCTCCTCCTCCTTCCCTTGCCACCCACATGCCACCACCTCACGGTTCCACTTGCCTCCCTGCCTCCTCTTTCCCTCATTCTCTCAGTGCCCTGCCGCCACCACTGGTCACCCGCCATGTTCTGTGCTGCTTCTTGGTGGTCAGCACACGTCATAGGAAGCGATCAAACTCCCGGTATCCCGGTTGAACTCCCAAAAGGAAACTTTGCATATTAGCCTTATATATATATACTAGAGGCCTGATGCATGAAATTCGTGCAAGGGGCTTGGCCCCCACTGCTGCGGCTGCTGCCTCTGCCTTGGCTCCTGCCACCACAGCTTCGTCTGGAATGTCGTCTGGTCTAATTAGCATATTATGCTTTTATAATTATGGATTATTATAGATATATAGATTCTCTAACCCTTGCCTTCTTTTAAGATGTTTCCTACCCAACTCAAAATGATATGAAATTGAAGTTAAACTAGTCTACTAACTGAAGTGTGATATCATTCACATTCTTCTCAATATTCTCTTTTTCTTTCTTAAAAATATTGACCATCCTTTAAAGCTTGGCTCTGTTCTTCTTTCTTTGTGCATGTTTCTCTGAAAACTAAACCATAATAAATGTGTTATTTTCCCCTAAAGAACTTCAATATTACATGGGAATAATTAAACATCTTCTTATACATGTTATATTTGTTTAGTGCACAGGCCATGTAGATGGACCTGCATTTGCCTTTTCTCGATTTATGACCTTGAGAAAATATCTTAATTTCAGCGAGTCTCAGTTTCTACATTCCCAGTGGGTTCCCATCTTACTCCTCAGTAAATTTCATCTTGAAGTCTACAAGGCCCTACATGATTTAACTTTCCTCCAACTCTCCAATTTATCTTCTGTTAGCCCCTCCCTCACTTAGTTGTCAGCCACATTGGCCTCTTTGCTGTTCCTTGAGCTACTGAGCATCACCCATCTCAGGAAAGCCTTTTGTCTGTCTCCTGACCAGATGGCCCATGGCCCACTCCTCCCTCCCTTCAGCCTGCACCCAACTGTGTTCTTATCAAGGAGGTCTTTTCTCACTATCCTAATTATTATCTATAGCACCTCAACCTGTGCATTATCTGTTACCTTCCCTTTGCTTTTTTTTTTAATAACATTAACCTAACTTTCCATACTGTGTGTGTATGCAATTGCCTGGCTTTCATTCATGAAAGAAGAGCTCTGGGAGGAAAGCTACATTGTTTTGCTCATGATCTATCCACAGCATTAGAACAGATAATGCAGGACACTGGCTCAAATTAAGCTCTTTACAGCTATTATTATTTTTTTTTTTTGCCCTAGCTAGTTTGGCTCAGTGGATAGAGGGTCAGCCCATGGACTGAAGGGTCCTGGGTTTGATTCCTGTCAAGGACACGTACTTTGGTTACAAGCTTGATCCCCGGCCCTGGTGTGTGAGTGGGAGGCAATCAATCCATGTGTCTTTCTCTTATATCGATGTTTCTTTCTCTCTGTTTCTCTCCCTCCATTCCACTCTCTCTAAAAACACACACACATAAATAAATATTTTTCAAATAAATAGTAAGCTCACAGCTGTGTATAATAACATATTCATAGCTCTGAATAAATGGCCCATTTATTATATTAACATTAATAAAATGTTAACATTATTAATTAGCTTAGATCTTTTATTTGCAAATATATTATACCTAGTGAGCATGGATTATGAGTCTATTATCACCTTCCTTGCTAGTGGTTTGAACAGATATGCAAGCTTCTAATGTCTTCTGTTTTGGAAATATGGAAGGAAAACAAGTGACACCTATTTCCAAGTTTAGAATGTATCAGATCAAGGAGGACAACATATCATGTTTATTACTTCTATGACTTTATTCACTTTCCTTAGGTTATGAATAGGCTCACTCTATAAAACTCTTCCATCTTCTCTCCTGTTTCAGTTTCTGGACAAATTTAGATGAAGAAGGCCACTTGTGGGTTTCTGGAAAGAAATGGTGCTTAGAAAGGTTGTGAGTATTAAAAGAAGTTTAATGGAAGAGCAAGGAGGGAATTTGGACTCTGAAACTGGCCTTGCATCAAGTTCTGGCTCCCAAACATATGAGTGCACCTTTCCAAAATGAGAACAAATTAAGTAGGTTTTAGACATCAAACTCATTATAAGAAATAGGTGTTTTGCCTTCTCCGCTTCAGTAAAGAGTTCAGTTGTTCTAAAAAACTGCAATTATTATCTTATTATTTTGAAGAATAAAGTTACAGGCATAATACAGGAAAATCATTTGGGGAAACATTTATCCCTAATTTAATACAGTGTTCTCTATAATGTGATTTCAAAGCTTAACCATTTGTTTAACCAGATCATCCCAGTCTATTTCTGTGAAGGACTGAATTGAACTTTTTCAGGTGAGGAGAGGATAGAGGAGATCTTAAAGACAAGAATGACCTCTCTACTTAGTAACTGGCTAGCAATAACAAAAGCAAATTTAATAGCTGTGTTAGGCACACCTGCATGTGGGAAATATATAAACAGGCATACAATTGCATTCTGTTTCCATTTTCCCAATCTTAGCAATCTAATATGTAATACTTCTTATTCTGCTGTTTTACTCAGTTATAAATTACTCTCAGAATTGTTTTCACATCATAATCATTTAGATAATCCATTTTTGGGGCATTTCCTTTTATTTATGTTTTACCCCTAAATATTTCTTGTCTGTAGATATAAGTGAAAATTGGTAAAATGTAAACCATTAAAAACATAAAAATGCTTTCTTTCAAGGCTTTGAAGAAGTAAATGCTTATTTGAATGTTGCTCTTATCATAATGTAAATGTCAACTATCTTTGCTTTAAAAATGTACACAGTGGTGATTGAATTAAATTACAGTTACAAAATATTTTGTTAAAAGTTTGTCTTGCCCTGGCCAGGTGGCTCACTCAGTTTGTTAGAGCATCGTCCTATACACCAAAGGGTTTTAGGTTTGATTCCCAGTCAGGGCACATACCTAGATTGTGGGGTTTTCTACCAGGTTGGGTGTATATGGAAGACAACTGATTGATGTGTCTCTCTCACATCAATATTTCCTCTCTCTCTCTCTCTCTCTCTCTCTCTCTCTCTCTCTCTCTCTTTCTCTCTCTCTCTCTCTTTCTATTTCTCTCATTAAAACTCAATAAAACACATCCTCCAGTGAGGATTAAACAGTGGGGTAGCCTTATCAACAGCAGTCAGCAATGCGTTAGTCAGGGATAGGCAGCAATTGTCATTGACTGTGTCATGATTGGTCAGCATTCCTGTCATCCAGTCCTTACTTTGAAGAAAGGAATTATTCTAGACACTAGATAAATTAACCCAAATTTCCTAGACTGCAGGATGTACAAATAAATTCTGGCTTCCCAAATGCTTTTCTGCATAAAGCTTGCTCAAGTTTTGTTAACAGAAAGCCAACCCTGGGCCATCCGTCATCAGGGTGACAACAGAGAAAAAAGAAAAAGTGGTATTTAAGGCATGCTCACAGCAACTAGTGCCAAATGTAAAATAAGAAGAAAGAAGTGCAAATGACAAACACAATATTACAGGTTATAAGATGCAATGCTATTTATTTAAAAATATCACTTGTATTTAATGTTAAATAAAATCAGTTTTTAAAGGTAACATTTAGTTTGCCTAGTTTGCATATTTTTAGTAGCCCTGTTTGGCTCTCAGATACTATTTTTAATAATAAAGGGATAGAATGTGCAAATAAAAAGCATGATGCGTTCTTTGTTTGATTTCAAAATTTCAATTATTCAGATAAGTAAAATTATAAAAAACAAACAAATATACCAATATTATCTAGAAAATGCTATTTTAAAGAGGGCTTTATATACAATGTGCTTTGTCCTTAGAAGAAATTTACTTACCTCATAGATTTAAAATATAAATCTATTTAAGTATAACTGCTACAATGTAGCCATGCATTAATGATTTAATCACATAAATAAGAAACTCATTTTATTTGTTATAGTGAAAGAAAATATCACAGAATAGTTTTTGTTAATCCCCGCAAAGGATTCATTTTCTTAATTTTGGACTCTAGCATCCAGTAACATGGAGATAATTTCCTATAACTTTTGCCTCTTTTAGGCTATTAAACATTATAACCTTGTATTTAGGCTGGCTTCATTAAATATGTATGCTTTTAGCAATCTGATTCCTAATATATATTACTAACATTGTGCGCTAACAGCAGTTCTGTTCCCTCTAATGGGTCTGTAACAGTAATGCCACCAAGAGAAGGCTGGGAAGAAGCACAGTGATAAAATTAGCAGCACACCAGATTCTGCAAAGTGATAGCCCAATCATTTATATGTGGAAAAGCTACTAATGGTCTAGAATGTGACACCAGATTATGCAAGCAAGTGAAATATTGAAAGTTATCTTCATTTGAACAACCAAAAAAAAAGCAGCGGACTGCAGCAAAGCAAGCTATTAGGTCATTGCAATGTCACAGTGAATACAGCTGAAACTTGTGTCCCATTGTCAAGTACTATTAGATCTTCATAAGACATTTTCCTTTGTGTTCATTTTATTCCTGAACAATCACAGAATCAGGTACTAGGCACACACACACATTTATATACATACTTATATCTATATGACAATATATATTCATATAAACTTAAAATATATAATTACTAGAGGCCTGGTGCATGAAATTCACGCATGGTGGTGGTGGGGGGGGGGGTCCCCTCAGCCCAGCCTGCACTCTCTGCAATCCAGGACCCCTCCGAGGATGTCTGACTGCTGGTTTAGGCCCAATCCCTGTTAAGGCTCCTCCTAATCGCTCACCTGCCTGCCTACCTGGTCACCCCTAACTGCCCCCCGCCCCCTGCTGGCCTGATAGGCCCTCACTGTCTCTGTGTGCCAGCCTGATCACCCCTAACTGCACCCCCACCGTCCTGGTTGCCCCTTACTGCCCCGCCCCCCCTGCCGGCCTCATGGCCCCCAACTGCTTCTCCTGCTGGCCTGGTCGCCCCTCACTAACCCCCATGCTGGCCTGTTCTCCCCACGCAGCCTGCTTGTTCAGTCGTTTGGTCGTCCCTCACTAAATCCCCTGCCAGCCTGGTCATAGGCAGCCATTTTATGAGGCATGAGGTTTAATTTGCATATTACCGCTTTATTACATAGGATAAAAGGGGTTGTTTTTTGTTTTTTTTTTTTTCTGACAAACCAATACCACATAGACTGGCAGAAAAAAATATATCTTTATTGTTCTGAATAATATATTTTTCCTGCCTTTGATGAATGTGTGTTGACAAGTATAATTATGTGCCACATACTGTTTTTGAAACCAAAATATATTGGTCCAGAAAAAACCAGTTACAAGTTTCAGGGGAGGGGTGGTTGACTTTTTTCTCCCATCTTTGTCCTGGAATCATTGAACTTTTCCAGTGTGTCATCAGCTGCCGGCTGCCTGACATGGTCACATGGAGTCTGACAACTGGCCTGCGTTATCACGCTGCACCGTGCAGTCCACATGCAGGCCTGCATCATCAGAAAGCGAAAGCAAATGCAATCCCCCAGCATAGCAGTCACAGTGCTGTGCAGTAGCTCACTGTGGTCAGCAGAGAGCAGTTAGAATCACTTACAAAATATTTTTTAAAATAAAAAACATAAGCTTTATTCAATAGATCCTAAGATATCATTGTTTTTAAGAAAGGCATAATTGATCCCTTGAAATGTATCTGTTAGGTCATTTCTCTTAATCTACCACCCACATTATAGAAAGTCTTTTTATTTCAGCCAATTTATTCAAGGCTTCTAACTTTTTAATCATGGAATATTGTGAAAAGGGAACAAGATTCTAATCCTAGCTGTTCCATCAACAACATCCGTGACTCTTTATAAACCATATAAACTTTCAGGACCTTTGATTCTTCTGCACAGAATGAGGACTATAGAGATTTTCAAGCCATTCTCATTGTTAAACTACATAATGAATTTGCTAAGGAGTCTGGTGTGAAAACTCCAAAGAATCCAAATTGTTTTATAGAAGAAAAGGATAGAGAGACTCTTTGCACTGCTTTCTTAGTCTATTTCCCCCACCCTGCCCAGGGGCCCTTCTCTTGTGGGTTAAATGAAGTGCAAATGGAGAACTGGACTGTATGGAAATCAAGAATCTTTGCCAACTCTCCAATTTTAATTCTCAAATTTTTGCAAATATCCCCAGGCCTTTGTCTAAGTACAGAGCTGATTAAAAGCCATCTTCTGACAGAGTGATTTTGTACATGTAGACACAGTTTATAAACTTTGCTTATTCCTAAAACAAAGATTGAGTTAGTAAAAAAAAAAATAATCTGGATTATACAAGATAATTTCTTTTCAAAAGGAACCCAAGTTTTACCCCCAAATTTATATAATTTACCAAAATGATATATTTGAGGGGGTGAATTATATAGTTATATGGATAATTTGATTAGGTAAACACAACCAAATATCACCATATATTCTTTTTGGCTACTTTGAGACTTTTAATTATTACTTTTTTATATTCTTAAAACTTTAGATACATTCTAAAGAGAACAAAATTAATTAAGATAGCATTAACTTCACATAACTCATTAGAGAAAATACAATAAAGTAGACAAAAATATCTAGTTACAATGTAATGCTAATAATAGAGTGATATTTATCATTATCATTACAGAGTTTCTTTTGACACATAGTCTTTATTCCTTACCAGAATACATCAGGAATCATTTGGAAATTGGTTTGACTTTCAATTATTATGGGTGTTACTTTAAATTAAGTGTGTTTTTCTTTAATTAAAAGGAACATGAAATTTAAAACAATGAATTAACTAATTTGCATAAGGTATTAAAAATCAGTTAATTTCAGCACCATGGGAATAGGGCAGGTTTCTTTTTACCCTTGCCCTATTAAATATATCTCTGATTAAACATATATCATAATTGTTCTGCCTATAAAAGCATTTTTGGATTATTGCCATTATCTCCAAACCTCAATCTTCTTTCTTTGCTTCTCAAAAAGAGCTATGATTATCCAGATTATAACGGGAATGCTGTAAGTGGCCAAAAAGGCACCAGGTGTTAGAACAGTGGGTCACACTGGACCCGGATTCAGCAACCTTGGTACTTGAGTTCTGGCTAGGAAAGAATTCAGGGCCAAGACCCAAACTGTAAGCGAACATTTATTTATAAAATCACAGAGGTAGAAAAAGTAATTCCCAGAAGAAAGGGGCTTAGGAAACAAGTTACAGATAGAAGAACGGCCTTTGGGGCTTAGAAGTAAGGAAGATAAAGGTGATCTGCCTGGGGGGATGGGGCGGAGGAGAGGGAAGAGAAAGGCACAGGTGTGTTCCTGGGAGGGAGAGCCAGCTGGGTCCTCTGCCCTAGGGTCTTAAGGGTGGAGATTTTAGGGGAGGTCCCAGAGGAAGATCTCAATAGAATATTCAGCAGCTTTCCAAGGCCGGGGTCTTTCTAATGTAGCTGGTCCTGAAGTTCGTCATGACGTCCCGGGTCCAGTTTTGTTGCTTTCCTGGGCCGGAGCTGAAATATAACTGAGGCCTAGGTGTTATCTCTAGGGAGGAAAGGTCCAGGGGTCCAAACCTCTGGACCAGCTATATGCTAGGGGAAGACAAGTCTGCCTGGGAGTGAGGGCCCCACCTTAATCCATTGTCTGTTGCTAGGCACCAGGGGCTTTCCACCCTGGTGACCTGGACCAGGCCCATCTTCCTTGCTCTGTTCATGTCTGTCTAACTGCCGTATGTATTTATGCAGAGAATTGTGGGACCACTACCATATTCTGATGGTTCTTTTTTTTTTTTTTTTTTTTTTTTTATCTGTAAGAAAGGACCCCCATTCACAGATTTTAAAAGGTAGATACAATGTTATATAGTAAAGTAAGTGGATAGAAGCACATGCAAAAGTAATAGCTGGAATAGATAAGAAATGTCTTTATCTCTATTACCTTGGCCTTTCCTTACTCCCCAAACCTCAGTGTCATCTGCAAACGAGATGTACCCCCTTGCTGGATAATTTATGAAACCCCTAAATAATATGAGCCTTGGCAATGGCCTGTACCACCATACTGGCTGCAGTTTATGCCAGGTGAGTCTCCAGTTGTCCCTCTTTGTAATTTAAATTCATGAACTTACTCTATGAAAACCCAACAATCCATTAAGAGATATCAAGATTTCTTTTGTTAACCAGAGGGATTGGATCAATTGCTGAGAAAGCTTATGTTTTCATTGAGAATGTTCTTGTTTTTTTAATTCATAGTTGAAGAGCAAGCAATTACTAAGAATTAAAAAAAAATAAAACAAAAAGAAACAAACACAGAAATAATTAAGCTCTCTCAACAGAATTGAATTGACACACATTTCTCTCAAAAAATATCAACATTTCCGAAACAAGGCTAGTTCTTAAGTGAAACTAGAAAACTTACTTTAATTTTGAGATTTAATATTCTTAGATCCAGTCCACTTTTGTCATTTTTGGCTATTCAAATAAATACAAAAGTGATGGACATATCTATGTTCTCACTCCTAGCTGCAGTACCCTATTCACACCCTCTTCACTTCAGTGGGTGGTTGTACATAGAGGGTTTCACGTATTCGAATCAAATTAGCCACACAGAATCCTAAAATTGTGTTACCTAAAATTAGAGCTTACCTGTACATTTTCTTCTGGTAGGCTTCTCCCTCAAAAAACAAGTTTTAGCCCTGGCCAGTATTCTCAGTGGTTATAGCATCAGCCCATGCATGGAAGGGTCTCAGGTTTGATTCCTGGCCAATGGCGTGTACCTGAGTTGCAGGTCAAGACGAGATGGTGAGGTAGACAGTTGATGTTTCTCTCTCCTTCCTCCTTCCTTCCTTCCTTCCTTCCTTCCTTCCTTCCTTCCTTCCTTCCTTCCTTCCTTCCTTCCTCTCTCTCTAAAAATTAAAAATCAATGGGAAAAACTGTCCTCCTCAGGTGAGGATTAACAAAATAAAACAAAACAAAAGAACCAGCTTTAAAGAAGCTAATTTTAACAGATCCTCTAAATGGTAATGCTTTTGTATCTGCTCCTATCAATTCATTTGTTCATTGATTTGCATTCACTCAGTACTGTCTGTGCACATTCTGTGTGCTCATGATGTGCTCTGTTCTCAACACACTTTGTGCTGTCCCTTCAGCTCCTGACATCTCTTTCCTGCCTGGGTTTATTTCCTATGACATCTCATCTCTGTTCATATTGGCTGCCTGGTTTTCAATCTACTACATTTCTTGCTCATTGACAAGTAGTAAATGAATTATTACCAACCTCCTATATGGTCTGCTCCATATCCTTACTGTGACCTTGAAAAAATGGATGCAGGTCTGCAATGAATTACCCTAGTTTCACAACTCCAGCTTTTCTTAGAACATGGCCCTTCTCAGGACTGGAGCCATCCCATAAACACTATTTCCCTGGGTTTGTATGAGTGCTCAGAGCTCTAGCTCGTTGTTCAACACTAATGCCCCATGAAGCTAAACATCTACATACTGATAGTTTTACTGTGGTTAACTAGGAAGGAATGCACATAGGCAAAGTGTACCATGTTTTAATTCAGTCATTGATGAGCGTGTATTTAGAGCAATTTGCTAGACACTGTGCTATGTACTAGATGTAGGCATGTTTTCTAGAAAAAAAGCAATTTTGTTTACAAGGTTTCTTATATAATTTTATAGATATGTATGATTTTTCTCAGGAGAAACACTTGTCCAATACAAACATTCTAGAAGTTTTAAAGCTTAATATCCCTCTACCCCCATCCGACTCCCCCACCTCCCCAAAAGACAGAAAGGACTGATGGACACCAGCAACAGCATGGTGATTGCCAGTTGGGGAAGGGAGATGGGGGGAGGTTGAGGAGAGTATAGGGGAGATAAATGATAATTAACAGAAACTTGACTTGGGGTGGTAAACACAATACAGTGTACAGATGATGTGTTGTAGAATTAGGCACTGAAAACCAGTACACATTTTTAGAACAAAAAAGAAAAAAAATGAAAAAAAATTAAAGTCTGGTAGCCTTAGGAGAATGTAGAGAATAGGTTTTGTCACCATCTGGCATCTGACCTTCATGCAAATAAATCCAGTGGGTGAATGAATATGACTTACTTTCTTTTATGCTGTCTCTCACTGATAGAAAGGGAACAGTGAATGTCAAAGATTTCATCTCTCCATTTGGAGTCAGCCACTCTCATTTAGAGAGACTAAGAAGACATGGTGAAATATATATATATATATATATATATATATATATATATATATATATATATATATATATATATATATATTTTTTATCACTCCTTTATTTAGTAACTTCTTTTTTTTTTTTAAGAAGGAATATATTCTTTTTTAAAATATATTTTTATTGATTTCGGAGAGAGGAAGGGAGGGGAAGAGAAAGCTAGAAACATCAATGATGAGAGAGTATCATTGATTGGCTGCCTCCTGTGTGCCCCCTACTGGGGATCGAACCTGCAACTAGGGTATATGCCCTGAATAGGAATCGAACTGTGATCTCCTGATTCATAGTTGATGCTCAACCACTGAGACACACTGGGAAACTTCTTTTAAAATTAAATTTATTGGGGTGACATTGATTAATAAAATGTCAAATGTACAGATGACTTATTTATGGCATCTCATTTTAATTTACAAAATCCTTCAAATGAATTATTTTATTTATGATTTCTCATAACTGCATGAAATAAGTTTTACTAGTACAGATGAAAAAATGAAGGCTTACTGAGTATATGTAACTTGCACAATATTATACAGTGACTGCATGATGAAACTGAGGCATGAATTTATGTTTTCTGATTTGAAATCTGGGATACCAGGAGGTTCTTAGGATGTGATAAATAGTCATAAGCCCTTTTAACTTCCTTGAATCAAATGCAGTGCACATAAATCCCAAACTAAATAGAAGTAGTTATCAATCTATTGAAGTGCAGCAATGGGGTGATTTATATAAGCTTAAGGCATAATTTCTAGTTCAGCAAAGATATACATACTTTGCTAAAGCAGAGCTGGAATAGCCTTATCTTTTGAAATACGAATAATGCTGATAACCCTATTCCCTGTCAAGATTACCTGTGGCTCTTTTAAAGGCTGTAAGGGAGATCTAATGACCTCCGTGTTTCCAATCTATGTTCTGAATACATTAACATAAAGAGCAAATTTAATTACAGTCTTAAAATCATATCCTTTTCATTTTTAAAAACTCTGAATAAACAGTCTTACTTCAAAGTGGACAGGGGGTTCTGTAACAACCAGCCTCTGTAACATACAGACGCATAAGCACGTGAGTGTGCACACCCTGCCGTATCAAAAAGGACATGTCTGCAGGACCATGGCCACTGCTCTTAGGAGAGAATTGCCTTGAGGATCTCTGTAATTTGGTGTTCTAGAATAATGACAGACACATTTAAATCATATAAGAAAACAACAATTGCCAGGTCAAATTTTTACCTAAAAATTATTACGTAAATAATACATTACGTGCTTTCTATTTACAAAAAAAAATAATTAATTTTAAAAATGGAGAAAACAAGTGATATTTTGACAACCAAATCGATTAATCTTAGTGGAAAAATAAGCCTTTACAAGTCATTTTATACTTCACAGAGATTAGTGGGATTAAAAGAGAGAAAGACTAAAATTTCAAAGTCTCTAATCAGGTCTTCCCCTTGCTAATGGAAGAGATAATCATTTGGAACTTCAAATTAATGCGGCTGTAGATACAGTGGTAATTGTTATACATTGAGACTAAGAGGATCAAAGAGGAACACAGACCATCCTAAAGAAGAAAGATGGTGGATTAAAACAGTTCACATAACTTCTCAGTCACCCCCACTTTTACGGAGGTATTCCTACATCAAGGATGGCTGGTATAAATTAGGAAAATCTGTGGTAATGTAGTGGATAATGACATAGGGAAGAGGAAAACACATCAGGATCATGTAGATTCGTAGTCCAGGGTAACAGGGGAAAACTCAGGTCATCAGTATCTTGCCAGAATTCCCACAGATTTCTAAGGTGGAGCAGAGGAAACTCTCATTCATTCAAGAATGAGTTGATTTTGAATATCAAAGATCAGGTTACCTCAAAGGACACCTGGGTTGCACATGCATTATAACTGCTTCTCAAGCAATCCTAAAACTTGAGGTATTATTTCAGTTTTATATTCTAGGAAATTGAGGGAGTCACATAAGAAATACACTCGCG
The DNA here is from genome assembly GCF_963259705.1 of Myotis daubentonii. Taxonomy (NCBI): domain Eukaryota; kingdom Metazoa; phylum Chordata; class Mammalia; order Chiroptera; family Vespertilionidae; genus Myotis; species Myotis daubentonii. The sequence goes on from NC_081841.1 coordinate 186,676,224, forward strand.
ACAAGTCAGGGAGAAGGAAAAGAAGGGATAGAGGTTAATTATTACAAAATATGGGAGCAGGGCTCAGTGGTTGGTTGAATGACATGGGAAGGTAAAAACGTGCCATCTAAGAAATAAAAGTTTGAAAAGCAAACATTAGTCCCACATTTCCTCCAGTGAATCTGCTTATCCTTTTCTAACCATCTAATTATCTGACAGGAATAATTGAAAGAACTTTATAAAAGGGACAGTAACACCTCAATTTGATTGATTTTAATGATACCTATTATAACTTTGTGTGGTATGTATAAATAGATATGCACCATTTATACATTCTTATATGATAAAAATAACACCCTTCAAAAAAAAATAAAGAATAAACCTTATCAGCTAGTAAATATATTTTAATATTCACATAATATTCTATGATATCAGATTTTATGTAAATTTTTTTTACATATACCCTTAATACATACTTAACACCTAAATATTAATTTTTACCCCAGATTTTAAATAATATCCTACAAAATCAGTGAACATGGATACATAGCATCCTCATTTTATGTGCTATAATTTATTTAGTTAGACCTTTACAATTAATATGAAAATTATTTTAATAGTTAGGTTTTTAAACAACATATTGCTTTTAAATTTTCTTTACCATTAAAAATAAAATTTGGCATTAAATATACACAATTTTTAAAATTCTTGAAACATTTTTCCAAGCTGCTCACCAGAAAGACCCAATTTTAACCCTAAGTTAATATATATAAAGGAATATATTTAACCCCATCTTTGTTAATACTGAATAATTTCCATCTTATAGGCAAAACAGAACTTAATTATAGTTTTAACTTGCATGTTGCTTATTTGTCCATAATTTTTTAGGCCCAATTTTTTGCTAATGTATTCTACCTATTAATGTAGGGAGATATTTTTATTTTTTTTATTTTCATTAAATTTATCAGGGTGACATTGGTTAATAAGATCATATAGGTTTTAATAATACACTATGTACAGTTCTATGATACATTGTGTGCCCACCACCCCAAAGTAAAATTATTAATTTGTGATTAAAACACTCAATAAAATGAATATAGAAGGAAAGTACCTCAACATAGTAAGGGCCATATATTATAAAATCTCAGCCAATATCTTACTTAATGGTGAAAAACTGAAAGCTTTTCCTCTAAAATTAATAACAAAACAAGGAAGCCCACTTAAACTACTCTTATTCAACATAGTTCTGGGATGCCTATCCAAAGCCATTAGGCAAGAGAAAGAATAAAAAGCATCCAAATTGGGAAGAAAAAAGTAAAAGTGTAATTTTTTTTAGATGACATGATTCTGTATGTCAAAATCCCTAAAGGCTCCACACAAGAAAATTATTAGAAACAATAAATACAGTAAAGTTGAAAGATTCAAAATAAATATACAAAAATCCACTGCTTTCCTGTATACAAAATAATAAAACTTCAGAAAAAGAAATGGAAAAAAAAATCTTTTTGCATTTGCAACAAAAAGAAAAAAAATACCAAGGAATAAACTCTTTGACTATATTTTATTAGGTCTCATTGAGTTTTTTTAGAAATGCAATATTGAATTCCCTGTCATTTTAGTACATATTTTCATATATTTAAGTTTGTTTTCTGGAAGTTTCTTAGTTTCTTTCTAATCTGCCTCGATAACTCACTTATTCATGGTATTTGATTGATTCCTTCTCTGTCTAGGCATGTATGTATGTGTAGTATTTATCTAGCAGCTTAATACAGAGACTTTTCTCTTATTTTCTAGTAGGTGTTGATGAATCACAAGTTTCCATGGAAGGCAGGTTCCTCCCTTATGATCCAGTTATCCTGGTACCAGAGGGGGCCAACCTTGCAGGAGAATTCAGTGGGAAACAGGATTCCAAATCCCATTGCTGTCCCCCATAACTAGTTACTACCATCAATGGAGCCATGATGCATGGGTTTGGGTGGGCTGGGGGAACATGGTACCCTTCTGTATTGTTTTGGCCTCTCAGTAATGGTGACCTTGGATCTCTGTGGGTCCCCCCTTGCACTTTGACCCCAGAACCAGTCACAGAGTGTACCCTTTTCTCAGAAAAAATGTGATTCTTTAGTACCAGTGATACTGAATTTTTGGACTGGAACCCGGATTCTTTGTCCACCAGAATCAAAGAATGAATCCATGGACAGAAAGTGGTATAGCAAAGGTGGAAATTTATTGAAGAACAAGTGCAGCCGAAACCGGTTTGGCTCAGTGGATAGAGCGTCGGCCTGCAGACTGAAAGGTCCCAGGTTCGATTCCGGTCAAGGGCATGTACCTGGGTTGCGGGCACATCCCCAGTGGGAGATGTGCAGGAGGCAGCTGATCGATATTTCTCTCTCATCGATGTTTCTGACTCTCTATCTCTCTCCCTTCCTCTCTGTAAAAAATCAATAAAGTATATTAAAAAAAAAAAAAAAGAACAAGTGCAGACTCCCACATGAGGAGAGGGAAAGAGTCCCACAGAACTGACTCCCAAGTAGGGAAGGGGAAAAGTTCCCACTGAGTTCCTGTTTTCATGGTTTATAAAGGCTGCAGTTCCTGTGTCCTGATACCTCCTCTGATTGGTCAATATTTCCCTTCGAATTGGTTACTATAGTGATTCCTAAGGCCCTCCTCCCTTATAGTCCTTCCATTTCTCTGGGCTTTCTTCTTTTCCATCTGAATGAAGGGCTTCCTTATCTTTATTTTGTAAATATGGACCTTTCCTGGGTACATCCAGTTCCCTTGTCTTATGTAAATATACCGGTTGCTGCTTCCTTGTGTTATGGAGATGTAACTGCACCTGGCTTCCTTGTGTTATGGAAATGTACCTTCTCCCAGTCTGCAGCCCCTAGCTTTTCCATGGATCCCAATTCTAAAAAACCCTAAGCCTGTCTATGTTACCCTAAAATTCCTGCTTCACCAGTTCTCAGGTTTGCAGATAATGTGCTCTGCAACCTGACACCACAGGTGAAGGAAGGCAAGCTCTGGCGCTGTGGCTCTGTTACTCTGTCTGGAATGCTGACCACGCAACAACTGTGGCCACACATCTGTGTGTCCTTGCCCAGGTCTCTGGGCTGAGGTGCAGTTCATGCTGTCCACACCTGTGGAAATGCCCACCAAATCTCTGTTCCTCCTCGCTGAAGGGAGTGCCAGCCACTACCTGGTTCCTGCCCTCTCCGAGCTGGGCCTCACCATGAGCTCCCACCTACAGGGCTGTGTCTATGCCTCACTCAGCATATCTCCCTTCTCCCCTTCCCAGTTCGTTCCCATTTACCCACCTTTAGATTTTTCAGTGTGTCGCTCTCTGAGGCATGTTTGTGCATTGAGCAGGGAATCCTTTTTTGAGTTATAGCTTTTCAAATTGTTGAAACTTAAGGGGAGAGACCAAGGGGATTTATCAAGCTGCCATTTTTATAACGTTACTCCTGTGTTTTAGGAGATATTTTTAGTATCTGTGATATCGGAGATTTCAATAGTTCTGTGGTTCAATTTTTACATTTAAATGTTTAATTCATCTGAATTTTATTAGGGTACACGTTGTCAGGTAGGGTTTAACTTTATATCCCTTTTCCACATGGTTAGCCAATTGGCCCAATATCATATGTTAACTTATTTATCTTTTTTTTCTTATTGATGTAAAATGTTATGTTCATCTTTCTACCTAAAACTGCACATGTAACATATATTTGGCCTGCTCTTGGGCTCCTTTTCCATCCATTTGTCTACCTGTGTCATCTTGAAAACAGGCCTGATATTTTAACCATAGGACAGTTAGAAGACATAACATAGGACATTTCCTAAGAGTGAGGGTGTGAGCAGAGTACGGGGGCCCGAACATTGTTGACAGGAAGTACCACAGGGGAATAGTCTGAGGAGTGACAAGAAGTGAAAATTTCCAACAAGAACAAAAGCTCTCCTGTCCTTTTATGTAACTGCAATAGAAAAAAAATAAATAAATAAGACACAGGAGAAGACACAGTGGGAAGAGAAAACAAACGATCACAAGAATGAAAAAGAAAGTTTCTATTTTTTGCTCACTTTTCCCTTCTCACAGTCTTCAAGTGAGGAACATAACCAGTGTCTTTTTGAGCTTCAGAGTTAGTGAATGAAGTAAGACACAGCTAAGAGACTGTCCGGCTGTCTAAAGAGGCAGGAGGGATAGCATTCAAAACTGCTTCACAGATTTGCAGTAGAGTATTCTCTAAAGTCAGGAGCAGGTTGAAGTAAATAGAAAAGCCCTTCATCTCTTCAGTCATCTTGGTGGCCTGGGGAAAGACTTTCCTCATACTCTGACACAGCCACTGAAAATGTGGCAGTATTTTTACAAGAACATATCATGTGATGACCCATTTCCCACGTGGTTCAGGGTTTGGGCTCTGGAGAAGGGCCATGTGCAAATGACAGACAAGACAAGAAATAATAATTTGGAAAGTGGGCGGGGGAGGGGGGGGGAAGGGCGGGCAGGCGGGAGCCCAACGCAAGAAGAAGGACTCCACTTGTGCTCAGGCCTTGCCATCCTTTTATTCAGTTTGGGATACACCTACAGCCCTTAGGCAGGCAATTCCAGTAACAGACAGACTATCTTATCAGTAAGGATTTACATGACTATCTGGTCTCTGGTCAGGAAATTGCTTCAGCTACCTTTGTCTCAACTAAACAGTCAGTGCATAGCTCTGACCTTTGCCAGGGCTCAAGGGTCACCAGCATTCCGGGCTCCTTGTCCACACCTCTCTGCTAGTGAAGACAATGGGCAGCTTACCACAATGTCATATTCTATCTATTATCTATCTGTCTATCTTTCTATCTATCTATGTCACCTATCATCTTTTTATCTATCTATCATCTATTTATCTACCATTAATACTATACCTAAAATAATGTTTTGCCAAGAATGTTTGATTATATACGAAAGTTAGAGAGTTGGAGAAGTAGGGGGAGACTACTTTATTTCTGTGCAATAAATAGTTCAATATGAGAAGGGCCATGCCAATGAACATTTCTCAGTGAGAAGCAAATTTGAATCCATCAAGAACTCATACAAATGTGTTTGAGGCCTCACCCAAGTTCACAAACCATCTTCACAAGCAGAGGATATTTTTTAATGTATGGTTTTCACATGGGCTGAAAAATTCCTGGCTTGATGCCAAAGCTGCTTTGGTTGCCCAGAGAACAAGAGGGAAGAAGCGGGGCCACAGGAAGCAGGTGGCATCTTTAGCGGGCCTGGAAACTTACACCAGGTTTATGCAGGAAGAGGGGCAGGACTGTTAGAGCTCTTTGCAAAGCATAGCCTGAGGATGAGCTCATTGCTGTGGAGTAAATTACCTCTCCTCTCCAAGGGTTCACAGGCTCATTGCTGTCCAGTGCTGTTAGCCACATGCCTTTAAGAATGATTTTCAATTTTTTCACTTAATCATAAATCATATTTTTATTGTTTTCAATTAGTTAAAAAAAGAACTTGCTTCTTTCAAAACGTTTTACCTGCAGTAAAAAAATAGCTTTGGTTTTTCTTCTCTTTTAAAAATGTTATTGAGGTATAATCTATAATAATAAAAGTGCAATATGCTAATTAGACCAGACAGCCTAAGGACCTTCCGGACAGCCTTCCAGATGACCTCTGGACAAAGCCGGGGCTGCAAGGGCTAAGGCAAGCTGCCATTGCTGTGAGGACCAAGCCCTTTGCATGAATTTTGCGCATCGGGCCTCTAGTTGACAAAGTGTGGAGCATGATGATTTTGATATATTTGTATATGTGAAAGTTTTCCCCATTGAATTTATTAACAATCACCTCATATATTTATCTTTCTTTTATTTTAGTGAGAACGTGTAAGTCCTACCCTCTTAGCAAACTTCAGTTATACAATTACAGTGTTATCAACCATAGTCACCATTTATATATTAGACCCTCAGACCTTATTCATCTTATAGCTGATAGTTTGGGCTCCTTTACCAACCTTTCCCTATTTACCCCCACCCCCAGGTCCTCAACCACTTGTCTACTTTTTATTCTTATGAGGTAACTTTTCTTTACCTTTTTTTTTCTTTTAAGTTTTTATTTTAATATATTTTATTGATTTTTTACAGAGAGGAATGGAGAGAGACAGAGAGTTAGAAACATCGATGAGAGAGAAACATCGATCAGCTGCCTCCTGCACATCTCCCACTGGGGATGTGCCCACAACCCAGGTACATGCCCTTGACCGGAATCGAACCTGGGACCTTTCAGTCCCCAAGCCGACGCTCTATCCACTGAGCCAAACCAGTTCCGGCTTTTCTTTACCTTTTTAAGATTTAATATATAATTGACACCATACAGTATTTGTCTTTCTCTCTGTGTCTTATTTCATTTTGCACAATGCCCTCCAGGTTCATCCATGTTAAAAAAACACACAGAATTTCCTTATTTTGAAAGGCTGAATAATATTCATGTGATGTTTGTGTGTGTGTGTGTGTGTGTGTGTGTGTGTGTGTGTGTGTGTCCGCATATGGGTGTGTATTATATTTTCTTTATCCATTCATTCATTCAACAGACACAGGTTGTTTCCTAATGTTGGTTCTTGTAAAATAATGCTGCTATTAACAATAGATTAATGAAAGGGCGAGGGCTACGCCCTCCATCTTGCCCCAGGGTAAGGGCTACGCCCTCCATCTTACCTTGTCCATGTGCTTGGCAAAAGCTTCTTCCCGGAAGCCCAAGCCTCTGCTACTCTGCTAGCCACACCCAGGAGTTCTTTAAACTAGCCAGTGACCGTCAAGGGAGGTGCGCACCATGGATATGACCACATCCTGTGTGGCGGGACCCGACTTGCTCCTGGCCAATTGGCAGGGCCCACGGTCACCTCTCCTCCCCTTACTCCACCCCCCTATAAAATTCCTTCCCACCGGGCTAGCCCTCTCTCTGCCACTTTTACCGTTGGGTCGGTGAGTGTGGTCGGGGAGCTGAACTAGTTCGAATAAAGACTCTCTGCTTTTGCATCGGACTCAGCTGGCTCCCTGGTGTGGTCTTTTGGGGATCCTGAAATCTGGGCATAACATTATAGATATCTTTTCCAAGTATAAATTATATCTTCTTTGGATAATATCCAGGAGTGGAATTGCTGGATCATATGGAAGTTCTATTTTTAATTTCTTGAGGGACTTTATCATACAATTTTCCATAGTAGCTGTACCAGATTACATTTCTACCAACAGTGCACAAGGGCTCCTTTTTCTCTGAATCCAAACCAGCGTTTGTTATGTCTTGTCTTTTTGAGCGTAGCCATCCTAATCTGAATGAAGTGGAATCTCATTGTGATCTCGATTTGCAATTTCCTGGTGATTAGTCATGTTGAGCTTCCCCCTTTTTTGTTGTTAATCCTCACATGAGGATATTTTTCTATTGATTTTTAAAGAGAGTGGAAGGAAGAAGGAAGGGGGAGAGACAGAGAGAGAGAAACATTGGTGTGAGGAGACACATTGATTGGTTACCTCCCACATGCTCCCTGACTGGGCCCTGAGATCGAGCCTGCAACCAAGATACATGACCTTGACCTGTGATCAAACCCAAGACCCTTCAGTCCATGGGCTGATGCTCTACCCACTAAGCTAAACTGGCCAGGGCATGTTGAGCATTTTTGCATGAATTTGTTGGACATTAGTATGTCTTCTTTTTAAAATGTGTATTCAAAGTTTTTGCCCATGTTTTAATTAAGTTATTTGAGTTTTCTTTGCTATTGAATTGTGTGCATTCCTTATATATTTTTTATATATTAACCACTTATTTGGTATAAATATTCTTATTCAATTTAAAATAGTTTTTCATCATTTAATATAACCTAAAATTTTATGTAATAAATGTTGGAAATTCCAGTACATTAAAAGCGTACTTCAAAACAGATTAATGATTTCATAAGATGGAAACATTGCCATGAGAAAAAAAATGGTAGCAAGTATTACAATTATCCTAAAATGTTTAGAATGCTTTCCTTACATTTTGTGATATTCCATTGACTACCTTTCTTGAAACAAATCAGCTAAAATAAAAACTTTGTAGTTAAATATATATATTTGATAAATTAATCACTATCAAGAGATATAGGTACATGTTTTCTACTCTTTTTCAACCCGCTAGCTTAATGGAATACCCATCTAATTACATTAGAAGAAAGCATGAGTGAACAGCATACTTTGACTGTCTCATGAGTAACTGCCTACTAAAAAGGGGAATCTATATGTTCTAGCATCATGTTATTCAAAGTCTACTGGTGGAACATAGACATCAGCATTAACACAAAACTCAGGCATACAATTTGGCTAACACAACAGATTTAAAACTCATATTTTAACTGATTTTAGGGGGAAGAATTTGGACTTTCGTGGAAAATGACTTAGTAACAAAAATATAAATGGTGGAGAGAGGATCAAGAGAGATGGTGGTAGGGAAGAATTACAGAACAAAATGAAGAATCTTTTGGGTGTGATACATCTGTGTATTATCTTAAGAATGGTGGGATTTTATAAATTGATACATATAAACTCATACACATATACATTTGTATATACAAATTATACATTTTAGACATGCAGTTTATTATATGCCAATTATACCTCAATCTGTTAAACAAAGGGTAAAACTCAGTGTCCTACTTCTTTCTGCAACAGACAGAGTGACTTTTTTCTTACCTCTACTCTAACATCCCCAGTTGTCCCAGTTGGAACCTGAGTCTCCATCCTCTGTGAGCTCATTGCATGTTGTGCACACCAGAACATGTCGAATCACCTTGTAATTATTTGCTCACATCTGTCTCTGCTCATTAGGGTAAAACTCCTTAAATTCACAGACCAAATTTTGTGCCTGTCATATAGATGTTCAATGGATGGTGAATGAATGAATAATCAGTGACCCTGGCATTGAAAAGGGATGTTGTCTAGAGAACAGATAAACAAAAAAGGAAAGATGGACTATCATTCCCTCCTTGCTGCTTCCAGAGTTAAGGGACTAAATGATGTTTGACTTTGCTAACTGATGAGTAAAGAACAGGGCAAGTACTCTTGCAAATATTTAAATTCCATGTGCAAATACCAGTGGACTAGAAGAACTCTCTAGGCCAGCATGAGAGAACTTAACTAATGTAACAGGAGGTAATTAGGAAAGTAAACACTTTGGAAAAGTGAACAGAAATATCCCAGAAAGATGACCCTTTCAGGTCAAGTGCAGGAAATGTTGGCTTGTATATTTTAGCCAATGAGAATAAAATGTGAAAATGTACTTTCTAAAGTAAATATTCCTATGCCAAGCAAATAACCTGAATCATCTATAAAGCCTTTGCAAATAATAATTTTAATTGAGGTCATCTACATTTACATGTGTAAATTAATTTTGATTAGCATTGGGTATATGTAAAAAAAAACAGGCACACACAATTCTCATCATTATTTAATTTTCTCAATTAATTTCATGTCAAATGAATAACTTATGTTTTTGTAATTTATTTATGTTCATATCTTTATATACATTTAATTATTGTATATTACTTTAGAATTAACCTTACATCAGTTTTGTATAATTGCATGCTATCAACATATTTAAACAATGTAAATGGTCTATACTCTGTATCATATACCATGACCCTTGGAACCACTTACAAATCTACATTTTTTGAACTATGCCCCCAAAAGTAAAGGCTGCATACTTTCTGAGATATTTCTATTTATTTATTTTTACTTATATATTTTTAAAATAAGTCAACAAAATATTGCTTTGACAATTTATTGAGAGTATATTTTGTCTTGTTCTACTTAAACAAAGGGGCTGATAAAATGGAAAAAGTAATATATTCTAAGATCTTGGTTCTGTACTTCTATGTACCAGATACTGACTACCTGTTCCTAAAACATTCAGATTTTGTGTTTAACACTTTTCCCTTAGTATTCTTCATTATGACTTCACATTTTGGAGCTGGGGCACACTTCATTTCATTATAAAGTGAGTCTTCTTGATTAGGTGAAATTTAATTTCTGTTTTTATTGTCACTGAATTTTAAGTAACAAATGCAGCTTCATAATAATTTCTTATTTGCCTTTAACAGAACCCGTGGGCTCATTTGAACATCTATAATTCTTCCTTCCTTAGTTTGCCAGGGCTGTTGTAAAAAATTGCCACAGAATGAGGGCTTAAACCTCAGGAATTTATTTCCTCACCTTTCTGGGGTCTGGAAGTTTGTGATTAAAGTTTTGCAGAGTTGTTTCTTTTGATGCCTCTCTCTTTGGCTTGTAGAGTCTGTCTTCTGTTTCTTCACATGGTCTTCCATGCATGTTTATGTACTAATCCCATCTAATAAGGACACTGGCCATATTGAATTAAGGCCCACTCTCATTACTTTGTCTAACCTTCATTACTTCTTTAAATATGCTATTTCCAAATACAGTCACATACTAAGGTATGGGGATTAAGACTTGTTGGACACCTACAAATTTAGAGGACAGCTTAGCTTATAACATTTCTAAAGGATCAACTTCAAAGTTAACCTTATTTGGATACCTGTCATAGTTCCCTTTGTCTTTTGCAAATATCTTTGACAACTATCAATTTTTCACTGTGAAATTATTCTTGAATGCTCTTTTTTGACTTTTGGGAATCTCATTCAGTAAAATTTTACTTTTCACCACCATAGAGAGGATTAATCTTTGTTTCATTCTGGGTCCTTGACAGAAGGAAAGAGAATCCATGGGAGCTCATTTAAGGGGGGCGTTGATTAAGGGATATTAGAAAGCCCACAGAATCTTTAGAAGGAATATAGACATTGGATGAAGTATAACTTACAAACATGCTTTTGGCCTTCATTAACACTCTGGCATGAGGGGAGAACTGTGTACCTACTAATTCTCAGAGTGCCTGAATCTGCTGCCACCTATCAAAAAATAAATTAAAAATGATTAAACCACAACTCTATTTCTCTAAATTGCTACTTCAAATTCATTTCCTGTGGATATGTCTGAGGTGAAAATATTGGGATACTATTGACATTTTTTTTGTGTGGATCTAGAAGCTGTGTTCAATTCATTAAATTCATTCAACTGTTTACTTGAATGTGGTGTGTTTGTGTGTGCATGCACACACTCACTCATTATAGTAAAAACTATTGTCAAAAGTTTTGGGGCAACTATAAATGAGGATATATACAACCACACATTTCTCATACTAGCCTCACAATTATGATCATAAATTTATCTCACAAAAGATTTCCACTACAATTTTTTTAGTCCATAGCTCACATTACTTTGATAGTCAATGGTTATAGAAAACAAAATATAAAATGACTTCAGTAGGTATATTTCAGCTCAGTCCCTTTTTAGATGGTTATTACATTGCACACCCCTTGTAAAGAACTGTCCCTTCCCAATTAACCTAGTCAATGCCTTGAGGAATTGCATTGTCCCGTGAGGCTGTGACCTTGTCACTCCTTCTCTGTAGTGTTCCTTCATGTGTCACTTTAAAACTGACCTTTACTATTATCATTTCAGTTCAAGTTGTTTTATTAACTCTCTTGCTATTTTACTTCTTTGTTCTATGTTATAAGACACAACGAGTAAGACAAAAATAGTAGTAAAGTTTATTCTTGCCAGTCACCCTTTTGATAAATTCTTCTAATCTTCTTCTAAAGCATCGGACCTCCTTCTAAGAAGTACAAAGCCCAAGTTAAATTTTCAGAGGTTTCCTTCTGAATTAATTCTTACAATCTCTAGTACTGAACACGCCAACATTCCAATCAAAGTAGTATCATCATTTGGAAAGATCTTTCAACATTATGGCTATGATATGATAAATGTGTGCTTAGAAAAGTTTTATTTCTATGTATTGTTTTAATGGAGCTTAAATTTCTTACAATTGAAACATTTCTACTAATTTGCAGTTTCTATAACTTACAATATATCTGACTGTGTGAAAATAACATAAAATATTAACTATAAGAATTAACATCATCTACTGGACACCTAAAGAGTACTAAGAAATTTTATTTCCATTTTTTAAATAAGAAAAAATGTCTCAAAAATGTTTAATAGTTTTCCCAAATAAACACCAAATAAATGATAACAATATATTCATAAAAATTAGTTGGCTAACTACTATGTATATGCTAGTCATTATTCTTGTCACTGAGGATCCAATAGTGAATGTAACAAACAAACTACAATCTTTCCATTTTGAGATTGATGTTTAGTGAGGAGAAACATATTTATAATAAATAAATAAAATATAGATTATGCTAAGTGGCTTTAAGGGCTATGAAAGGAAATATAACAGGTTATGGAGATAGTGTTTGTGATGGTGGGGGAGGCGGAGTGGGGACAGGGAGGACTCACTAAGAAGACAAGAAGAAAGAAGCGTTACAGCAGAACAAGCAACAAGTGCCAACGCTTTGAGGTGGGAAAATGCCTGGTGTGCAGGAGGAAAGTGAAGGACATGGAATGTACCAGGGAGGTGAGGTCACTGAGGGAATGGGCTTGCAGGGGAGATTTTGTAGAACACTATCTTTGGGCAAGATGGGGAGCCCACTCTCACTCAGATGCAATTCTCAAGACAAGGAGTTGAGGGTAAGGCGTTTATTTGGGGAAATTTTCTAGGTAATATCAGTACTGAAGTTGGAAAGGGAGCACATTTAGAGGTCATTCACAAGCTGATTACTGTTCATGTAACTGTGATTACATTCTGTTGGAACTTTAGGGAGGTGGCATATCACCCAGACTGGTCTCATCTTCGACCTCAGAATGCTGGAATATTTATTTATCCACCATTTTCTCTGTCATTGGTTGAGGGCTGCTACAAAGAGCATTGACTTTCTTGCACTTCCAAGCTGCCCTCTCATATTGCATCATTAACTGCAAAGCAGAGTGATCCCCAAGGAAAAGAGCCACAGGTGCTTACAGGAAGGAGTGGTCCTCAGGACCTGGAGGGGGGTGGGCTGGGGCAGGGAGGAAGGGTACACGGGAAAGAGGGCAGTGATAAAATCCTGACTTCACTTTTGGGGATTCTAAGCACAGCGGTGAGGTTTTATTGTTGTTAATCCTCACTGAGGATATTTTTCCATTAATTTTGAGGGATAGTGGAAGAGAGAGGGAAAGACAAAAAGAAACATCAATGTGATAGAAATACATCAATCGGTTGCCTCCTGCACACACCCCAACCAGAGCCCGGGCTGGGAGGAGCTCGCAACCAAAGTACGTGCCCTTGACTGGAATGGAACCAGGAACCCTTTGGTCCACAGTCGAATACTCTATCCACTGAGCCAAACTGAGTAAAGCCAGGATGTCTTAATCCACTCAGGCTATTATAACAAGTACCACAAACTGGATGCCTTGTAAATGTATCTCTCACAGTTCTAGAGTCTAGAAGTTTAAGATGAGTTAGTCAGCATGGGCTGGTGAGAGCCCTGTTCTGGTTCACACACTTGTCCCTGTAGCCTCACATGGTGAAAGGGGGTAGGGCGCTCTCTAGGGTCTTGTTTTTATTAGCACTACTCCCAAACTATATAATAAAAGAGAAACACGCAAATTAGTGTCCCTCTGCTATGCTCAAGCCACGCCCACCAGCCAATGAGGAGTGGCTATGCAAATTAACCCAACAAAGATGGCAGGTAATTTGAATACACAGAGCAGAGTGGGAGAGACGTGGCTCCTTTGGTTGCTCCCTTGGGGGTGCATGGCTCCTTCAGTTGGAAAAAACCCAGAGTGTGGGGAGCACCAGGAATTCTGGGAATAGTAGTTTTGGTGGCAGCCCCAGGACCAGAAGCAAAAGAGCCCAGAGCACGGGGAGCACCAGGAATGCTGGGAATCATAGTTCTGGTGGCAGACAGCTCTCGTAGACACTAGCAAAGTGAGCCTGGAGCACTGTTTTGGTTGGGGATGGAGGGGAAGCAAAGGTGAGAGACATAAGTAAAATCAGAGTGTCTAGGAAAAATTAAAGGGAAGATATCCTAAAACTTCCAGGAAATCTCCACCAATGGAGAAAAAAAAAATGCCTCTATTGTTCTGTGAGCAACAAACCAAACTGAGTTGGGGGTCTCAGACAATTTGCTCATATGATTGCAAAGACAGACAGAAACTCCCGGATTGGAGAGGGCTCCCCTGAGGGCTCCCAGATTGGAGAGGGTGCAGGTCAGGCTGAGGGGCTCCCCTCTTCACCACCTTCCTCAGTGCATGAATCTTCGTGCACCGGGCTTCTAGTTTTATTATAAAGTCTTCATCCTCATGATTTAAAGGCTCCCCAACAGTTCTGCCTCCCACTACAATCACATTGGGCTTTAGGATTTCAAGGGAGAAATTTGGTTGGGGAATAAACATTCAAACCACAGCAAGTGGCTGCTGGTTTGAAAAGTGTGAGTGAGCTGGATGTGGTGGCAAGACAGAAATAAGGTGCAGGTGAGGAGACTGTAGGAATCATCCCAGCCAGCAAAGCATAGAATTGAATGAATGCAGTAATGATGGTAAGAAGAGAGAAGATTATGTATGTGCTGTGAAAGGAGATCTAGCAGGAATTTTTGATGAATTAAGTATGGAATGGAGGGGGAAAAAGGAGAACCTTTAAAGATGTCTCCAAAGGTTTTAACTCAAGGAAATGGAAGAATAGAGATGTCATTTACTAAGCGGGGAAAGATTGCAGGATGAGTTTCTTTTAGAGGAAAAAAGTGTGAAAACAATAATCGCAAGCCTTAAAATATCTCTAAAAGTAAATATTATTACCCCCACTTTGTAGATGAAAATAATGTGCTCAGAAAAACTGAGAGTTAGCTGGGAGACCTTCAACATGGTAGTGCCCTCAAGCAAGGACAAGCATGTTCATTTTTAACATGGTAAAGAGTAAAAGGAATAATACATAAGTGCCTGCTATTCTGTAGGTGCCAAATACATAATGATAAATTTGCTTTTATAATTTTTAATATGTTATACTTGAATCTATAGTTAGAACTTATATTCATTTTATTCATAGTATTTAATACCCAGCAAGTTTCTCAAAAATATAATTCAACAAAATGATCAAACTTGACATCTAGCAAGAAGGTTGCAGGATAGTCTGGCTGGTGTCGCTCAGTGGTTGACCTGTGAACCAGGAAGTCATAGTTCAATTCCCAGTCAGGGCACATGCCTGAGTTGCGGACTAGATCCCTATAGAGGGGTGTGCAGAAGGCCTCCAATTGATGATTCTCTCTCATCATTGATATTTCTATCTCTCACACTCTCCAAAAAAATAAAACTATATTTTTTGGGGAAAAAGTTTTAGTAGATAGAGCTCTTATTTAAAAAATAAGTTTTCTTATTTCCATCTTATATTAATGTGATTCTTAAACAATAAAATAAGTATTCTTTTGCTTATTCTCAATGTAGCATCAGATATTTATTGGAACAAAAATCCTTTACTGTCCCTAAGCATTTCTATTTAGGAAACTTAGTTTGCAGAGACATTTACCCTATTACAGTAAGATTATGTGACAAATAGGGAATGCTGGTAAAAATGTATCACTGTTGGCCTGTGCCTGCATATATCAGAGGGAGGGAGCAAGATAATGAAAGATACTCAGCAAATTCAATAAATAGACTGTTTATTTTAAATACTCCACTTATTACCATAAAGTAAATTAAGAAACACTGAAATAACCTACCTTTTCCAACATCTTGCTTATCTTAATGTATTGTCTCAATATCACTTTCAAATAACGATGTTTGAAATAGTGTCTGCAATCTACATTTTTGATCTGCCTAAATAGCTGCTGGGTTCAGCAGAACATTAATGCAAATCTAATGTACCTGCTGGTATGATTAGCTGAATCAAATGATGGCATTTAAGTAACACCTAAATAATCTTAATTAGGATCTTCATCTCATCTTAGCACTTAGAACTCTACAGATGGATAGTCTTAATTATCAGTCTTTTGATTAGGATAACAGCCCTAATCAAGTTGATGTGGGCCTGATAGACAGGGGTATCAGTAAATTAATGACTGCTGTTAAGTGGGAGCATAAGCAAAAAAAAAATAGAGCTGCTTTCTATGAGAGACAGGATGGTGTCTATGCAGAGGAATTAATATTGTTAGGGAAAAATCCAGAGTAAAGAATCATGGATTAGGCTTAATGTTATTATATTCAAATATATATGAGCCCTTATATTCAACTGATGATATACACTTAGTGTTTCATAAACATAATGCAAGTAATTTTACAAATGTTTCTATATTCTGTATTGGTAACTTGCTAAAACTTAGTAGAATTGGTATATGCGAATCAGAACTATTGGAAATGTCTGTCTTGTGATAGAAATTATGATGATAAGGGAAGACAAAAATTTAAAATATTTTGCTTACTCATTTCTTCAGAAATAATTTATTTTCTGAATTTTAAATTTTCATGTTGCCAATTGCCTGGTTAATTGGCATAAAGCAATATAGACAAGTGTTTTCTTGTTTTTGGACATGGCCTCCTTGATTCCCAAACATTATTGGCATTAAATAAATGAGAAAACAAAGCAAGTTTTGTATATAAGTTGTTTTTATTGGACTATGAATTGATGTAGAACTTATTAAAAAAGGGCCTCCACATATTTTTATTTTGCACTTTACCACCTAAATCTTCAAAATGAAGAATACTAAGGCAGTTTATATTGTGTACAGAACTTTTCCTTAGGGCTCTATCCCTAGTCCTCAGTGTCTAAGCTTC
Organism: Myotis daubentonii; assembly: GCF_963259705.1. Lineage (NCBI taxonomy): Eukaryota > Metazoa > Chordata > Mammalia > Chiroptera > Vespertilionidae > Myotis > Myotis daubentonii. Next base: position 186,692,919 of record NC_081841.1, read on the forward strand.
AATCTAGGCTTTTCCTCAGTACCTCCCCAAACCTCTTCTCGACCTCTTCTTTCCTCTTTTTAAGACCAAGACTGACACTTACCTCTTCTGATTATTTATTATATCTCTTCATCTAGCACAAATCTCATTCAGAGACTAGAGAAACTTCAGGGGCACCCTTACCTTTCACTGAATAAACATTTGAGCTTAGTTTCAGAATTCACAATTCATAATATGAGGAATTAGATATGCCCATTCATTCCCAGGCAAAACACAGGAGACTCTAGTTTAGGTATGAATTAATGAGTATGGCAAGAATCTATCTTTGCCTGAGAGGAAGAGAGAAGCAACATGTTTATTACTGTTTGACACTGGGTATGTTAAAAATCCACTACATTGGTGGGCTAATTAGGAATTAACCAAGTGTTTGCAAACTGTATAAAATGATCATGTTTCAGAAGGCAGTGCTTAATGTTTGTGCTTAAATGTCTTATTCCTTGAATGATGAGGGTGATGATCACATATACATTGATTATGTGCAGCTCCCTGTCTTTCATACTAACATACACAGTGAAAGGCTTCTCCATGCAAAACCACAAGCACATCACCTGCAAATTTGTTCATGAATTTATTCCAGCCCCTGAGAAAGGATTGTTGTGGAGACATGCCCTTAGACTCATACGCTATTGTACGCTTCGGGGCCTCCTACTTCCTTGACCACCATGTCTTCTCTTCATATGCCTGGCCCCTAAGGGTTTTGTTTGTTTTTTACAAAATTCTGCCCTGGGTCATTTTTCCCCACAATGAAACTCAGCTTTAGTAATCGAATCCACCCCTAATTGTCAACATTACTTCTCTATACATTATTGCATCTTCAACCCTGATCCTTTTCACGTTTCTCAACCCATATATTTAAATGACTTGAGACGTTCCTACTTGGGTACCTCCTTGCAACTTTAAGTAAAGCATATGTACATATAAATGTATTATCTTCCCTCATCATTTCATCCTCATCATTCAAGCTGAGAATCATGCGGTATTATTTATTCTCTTTTTCTTACCTCCTATTTGCAGTTTTCAAGTTCTCATAACTCTGCCTTATAAATGTTTTTGTGTCTGTTTCTTCGTTGTTATTCCCATTGTTGATTGCTCATGCTCAGCCATTTTCAAGTCATCATCTTATCTCTGAACAGCTTTCCTACAACCTTTTCCTCCTTGACCCATGCTTCATTCAGTATATAAGTTCAACTGTTACAAGTTGAATCAACAATCCTTTAGAGAGCAAGACAGATGCCCTATGGAACTGGACGAAGAACAAACATAAATGACTAAGTCTAGCTCAACACCATCTGAAAACACTCATCCATCACTGTCCATCTGGCTCTGGGGAAAGCTTTCTTCCCATATTCCCATTCCCATATCTCTGTAGTTCTTCCTTGTCTAATCTTTTCTACACATTTTCACGTCTGAAACTCGCACTTAGACTTGGCACCCACATGCAATGCTCAACACTGCTTACCACTGCTCTTTGAGGTCTCCTCCAGTCTCTGTAGTGCCTCCACACTTTTAGATGAATTTCTCATTATCCATGTTAGCTTTGGGGTTTAATTTGGTATAGCTAAATTTATTTCCAGGGCTTTCTCATTCCTGCCTGTGTTGGCTCATTCAACTTAAGGCAGAAATATGTCTTGATTAAGTAATGACTCAATTATTTTTTTATACACTTTAAAAAATATTTTGGCATAGTTTCAGTTTTATAGAAAAGTCATCAGATAGTAGAGTTTATTCCCATGTACCTCAGACTCAGTATTTCCCATTATTAACATCTGCATTGGTACAGCACAACATATGGACCATGGGAGTCGCAGAAAGGGCAGAAAAAACTTATTCTGATGACTCAATTCTGATTGTACCTTGAATTATGGTATTGGAGAAGTTACATCCAGTTGTGACCTGTAAGCTAAAATATAAAGTCTTTATTTTAATGTATGATATATTTCTTTACTACTTGGCTTTATTTTCTAATCATGAGTTGTCTAAAACTAAAATAAAATAATAAATAAATAGTTTATGTTAAACACAGATCTCATAAATAAAGGAAATGTACTCATGTAATTTAAAGGGAATTTGTTATTCAGTTATTATCAGCAAAGAACAAATTTCAATTCCTAATGGATACAGCAGGATTTCTGTATCTCATTCTATACTTGGATTTCCTTCCCATTGCTCATTGTAATCTATAATCCAATGCACATCCAGTCAATAAAGGAAAACTAGAGGTTAATATTTTAGCTTTGTTAGGAGGCATGTGGAAGATAGATCAATAATTACTACCTTAGCCCTTCCAACATATTTTTATTTAAGTAATTTTTAAGTTCCTGTACTCCTTGAAGGCATCCAGCCACCCATGGATCAGTCATTCCAAGGGAACGATGCAAGTGTATGAATACATCTACTGGATGCAATAGAAAGAGTGGACCGGGGACGGGCTGCTTGCCCGTCTGCTGCTCCTCAGATGGGGGTGGGCTGCTCACCAGGCTGCTGCTCATCGGACGGATGCAGGCTGAGTGTGGCTGCTGCTCCTCAGACCAGTGTGCATTTCCTCAAAAAAATAAAAATGGAATTCCCATTTGACCCAGTGATCCCACTTCTAGGAATATATCCCAAGGAACTAGAAACACTAGTCAGAAAGGATATATGCACCCCTATGTTCATAGCAGCACAATTTACAATAGCTAAGATTTGGAAAGAGCCTAAGTGCCCATCAGTAGATCAGTGGATTAAAAAACTGTGGTACATCTATACAATGGAATACTACACTGCAATAAAAAAAGGAGTTCTTACCATCTGCAACAGCATGGATAGAACTGGAAAGCATTATGCTAAGTGAAATAAGCTAGTCAGAGAAAGATAAATATCACATGATCTCACTCATCTGTGGAATATAATGAACAACATAAACTGATGAACAAAAATGGATCCAGAGACAGAGAAGCATCTATCAGACTGTCAAACCTCAGAGGGAAGGTAGGGGAGGGTGTGGGTTAGGGGGAAAGATCAACCAAAGGGCTTGTATGCAAGCATATAGGCCTAACCAATGGACGTAGACAATAGGGATGTAAGGGCATGAGTGGAGTGTTTGGGGGGGGTAATGGGGAGATAAGGACACATATGTAATACCTTAATCAATAAAGAAATTTAAAAGAAAAGAAAGAGTGGACTGGCTGCCACAATTGATATGATGAAAGCAGTTCAGGTAAACATTTTAAGAAGAAAGTGCTTAACAGTTTTGCACTGAAGTTTCATTGCATAAAAATATTTTTCTTTGTCTTGTTATCAGTATTAATGTGATTTATGATTTAATCAATTGATTAACACCACTGATAAAGAAATTCTTTATAAATAATATCTCTCACATTGACATGATACCTATATTTTCTTTAACTAAAAGTGTACCTCATATCTTTTATTTCATTATCTTTTAATTATTTATCCCAATATTGATTCCTATGACTTAAGATCAGCTACACTTTTCTGTTTACAAAGAAAAGGATGATAGGTGTCACCAAGGCATTCAAAATGTCCTATGTCAAGGATTTATGCCTCTTTGTAATTTGTTTGCTAGTAGTCTATGCAGGCCTTGCAAATTGCTACATAATTAACACTGGTTTTTATTGTTAATCTGATCGTATCAAAATTCTTGTCAAATATTTTCAAAATGCCCCCATAGAATAGTTAATTAAACTTGAACTCAATCTGGCACTCCTAATAAAATCTTCAAGGCTCTGCCCAGACTTTCTTTTAAGTCTTCTCTGCCTTTAATTTCTCTGCATGTAGATTCCAATTTACATTTTGTTCTGTTTTTAAGAGCATATTTGCCATGTTCCTTCTCAGTCTTTTACATCATTTCCTTCAACTAGAGTTTCTTCTCTCCTCCCAATTCTCATTTTTATAGTCAGAGTTTAGAATCTATATTAAATGTTTTCTTCTTAACATTAAACAATTAAAAATAAATAAATAAATATAATGAGTCAAATATAACTAAAAACAAATGAATCCGTATTTTATTATAAGAAAACACACAACATATACCATGAAGTATAAATTCAAACCTCTGCTATTAGAAATTATGTATACCTATATCCCACTATTCAAATAATTTTCTATTTTTTCATATAAATCACTCCTTTCCTGAAAATAGACACTTGACATTGTTCTAAAATAGCTCTTACTGAATACTTTAGGTTGAGTTTCTTCACTCTTCCAAAAGCAGTTGACCAAGAAAATCTTTCAGGTATAGTGTTCATTCTCAAACCCGCTTTCTCTCTGTGCAACATGATGCATTGATAACAGTATTTATAAGAGGCCTGAAAAGAATGTTAGTTCCAGAATTAATAATATGGCAATGAACATCCCTCATGCACATGCATTATAAAAATGCATATATTCACAGGCACAGCATCCATTTAAATTCCCTCACCACTCAAGTAAAAAGCACACACAATTCTTTTTGGCTTCTGAAGTATTGAAAAATGCCAGAGTAGCTTTCATATAAAACCTTTCAAAGATAAGGTAATAAAAAGCACATATAAAATCTGTTAGCTCAGGGTAACTAAAATGCTTGGCAAAAGTTCTCAAACTTGTGGCATCCTGTATGGAAATTATTATTTTGTTTTTCAGCTTACTCTCTGTAAATATATTTATGATCCTTTGTTCTATTCGTGTCTAATGATGCCTAAGTATAGTTGACACCAAAAATAAAATTCAGGTCATGAACTTCAGAATATAATGGGTCATTATTTCCATAGCAAAAATAAGGGGTGGGGAGATACACTGTCAAAACCCAAGAAGACCCCACCTTTGTACAACAAAGAAGATATGGGAACGAGATGCAGAAAAGAAGGGACCCACTTCACTCAGAAGTCACCTACTAGACAAACAGTTATTACACCCCCTATTTTTCACCATTTGCCAGACACTCTGTTAAGCTCTAAGGAAGTGAAAGAAAGCAAAGAGGAGGGGGAAGTGAGGGGGTGATGGGAAAAGAAGTAGGGAGAAGAGGAGGAGGAAGAGGAGAGGAAGAAGGAAGAGGAGGAGAATTGGCTGGATGTGTTCCAGTAACTGTGAAAAAGCTTTTCATGTCTTCTTTTATTAGATTGTCAGGACTCCTCGACATGGGTAGTGTAGCAATCCCAGAGACATATCCTGTAAGTAAATTTTGTTTTTTAGAGAATCTAGAAGACTGTAATATTTGGATTACAGTCTGTAACTTTACAAAAGTAGCAACTACATGAACTTGACTGTCTGAATGGATTAGTTCCAGGGTGGAAAGATGGTTGTTCTTCTCTGCCCCATCATTAGCACCTTAGAGGCTAAAAGTTATGATTATTTCCCATCCTCCCACTGACCATCCTATGATTAAAAAACAGAAATAGAAAATAGAAGGAATCTCAAAATATATAGCCCTTCTGTGTAATAGTACATTGTCTTATTCCTTTACCGCTGTGATTCTCCAAGTATAGTTTGGGACCCTGGGGGATTCCCCAAAACTTTCCAAGGGGCCCATACATTAAAACCATCCTCATAGCAATGATATTTACCTTTTACTCTCTGTAAGCAAGTTCAATGATGGTACCTTTGCAGGAGCCGGAAAAGCGGTGTCCGACTCTACTAAAACACGCTGTTTGTCACCTCTTGTGCTCCCAGAAAAAAAACAGAGTGACATTTTCACATAAGAATGTCTTGACAAAGTAGTTCAAGCTTTTAATGTAATTAATCTCGAGCCTCATATACATATCTTTTTATGCTACTTATGAAAAGCATCAGTAAACATCTTGGCTGCATATAGGCATGTGGTGTGTCCTTTTTCTTTTTTTTATAATATATTTTATTGATTTTTTACAGAGAGGAAGGGAGAGGGGTAGAGAGTTAAAAACATCGATGAGAGAGAAACATCGATCAGCTGCCTTCTGAACACTCCCCACTGGGGATGCTCCCGCAACCAAGGTACATGCCCTTGACCAGAATCGAACCTGGGACTCTTGATTCCGCAGGCTGATGCTCTATCCACTGATCCAAACCGGTTAGGGCCATGTGGTGTTTTCTTGGAAAAAAAAATACCCTTGTGATGGCGGGAATTGCGAGCCTAACTACCGGTTTTTCTTTTTATGGTACACCACTTTTACTTAAAAGAACAGCTGACAGAAAACTGAGGTTATTCACATTTGATTACAGGGTAGACTTTCTAAAGAATGAATGAAATAAGCCTATCACTTCCAGAAAAACAACTGATAGTGTTGCCAATGGAAAAGTCCACGTTTTTAAGGAATAATTAGAATTTTGGAATTCTTTTCTCTGCCAACATGAGCTTTATAACTTCAAAACATTTAAGAGCTTCTCTGATGAGAACTTGAGTATGAATTTGCTTTCTATTACATGGTAAATTATGTCAATGTTTGGAAACTTTGAATAAGCCCGTGAAGCAGTATTTTCCAATTGACCTATGCATGATGGTGTAAAATCATTGCTGGGTAAAAGACTTAATCAAAGTTAAAGACAGGTCAGTGTGTTTGCATGGAAAGGAATTTGAAAATTTATTAATTTTTTTTTCAGATTACAATGCAATGGGCATTTAACCCCCCCCCCCACTCATGCCCTCACCCCCTTGGTGTCTGTGTCCATTGGTTATGCTTATATGCATGCATACAAGTCATTTGGTTGATCTCTCCCCCTTACTCCCACCCTCCCCTACCTTCCCTGTGAGGTCCTCAATCTTTTTACAACATTTAAAGACAAAGTAGTTTGAAAATTGTAAGTGTACAGCAACCTTAAAAAACCAGAGACAAGAATGTGTTGTTTTATATTTGTATAAGAAAAATATATGTAGGCTGTTTTCAAAATGCCATTTAAAATACATTAGGGGAGATGAAACAATGTTGAGATACGTTTACTCCCTTCCTCCCATTGTAGAGTCAACACCCACTTTCAGGAAACTCACTAGAAGCCAGACTTCCTTCAAGCACCTCCTGAAAAGAGAGGCAAAGACCTTATTGTCTCTTAAAATTTAGATTGCCTATAAGTGGTTTTATAATTCTTATAGTAATTTCTCTATAAAGACATTCTAAATAATTGTGAGTATTTTTCAAACTCTTCTCTGGACTTATGTTTATATCAAGCAATTTACCACTGTTAATCAGATGTGGATTTCCGTTGCTCACTGAGTATTATTTTCCTTCTGATTATTTAATAGATCATGTTTCCAAAAGCAGATTATAGTAAACTTACTTAGAGCTTATGGGTTAGCTCTCTTTTACCCCCCGCCCCTTATGTGCCTTTCACAGTGTTCTATTTAGATGTTGCAATGACAAACATTGTTAAGAAGAAAATACCTGTGTCCTAAGTTATTGTAAATGTAGGCAATACTGACTTTTAAATATGCTCTGTTCTCCCAAGTATTTCTCCTTTTGCTTAAAATAGTTGTTTCTGTATGTTTTAAACTACTTAGGCAACTTAAAATTGATTATTTTTATATAATAGTTATGATGGTGGTAAAAGATATATATATATATATATATATATATATATATATATATATATATATATATATATATATATATATGATATATAAATTGCTATACTACCTGCAATTTAATTTCAATTATTTCAGCATGTGAAGTTTTATATATTCATATGTGGCTATTTGCAGCATTCTGCAAACTAAGGATGTTTGTTAATATTTGTTGTCACTAGTAGGTAGATTATAAGCCAAAGATTATATCCCCGTAATCTGTTACTATAAGTGCTTCAGCTATTTTTATATTGATCAACACTAGATGGCCTGACGGGGGCTCATGCTGTCTAAGCTACCCAAGTCTTCTATGAACGGTTCTCTACTGATCCAAAATCTTGCACACCTTCCAGTGGAAATGGAAACATTGCTAGAATATTATTGCATCTGCCTTTTGTGAATCTGTCATGCAAGGTAGTTTCCTAGCACAGGAAAGGTCAGAGTGCTGGCTTTCACTAGCTCACAGTCAAGTTGGATAATGATTCTGTTGACTGTGTGCTAGTAAACACTTGTATGTGTGGCAGACATTGGTTTGGAACTAGCTTTCATTCTAACTTATTCCAAAATACAGACTCTATGTGAACAGAAGACCTGTAAGCCTGCACAAAGTTCCTGAGACCTGACAGAAAGGACAGATTATAATTGTCAGTGACCAAACTGACTGAGGTGAGTTTGCAACACTATTTTATTTTGTTCCACATTGAATTCACAATTGGCTATTCTAACACATAAAATAAAAGGAAAGGTAAATAATAAAGGAAAACACTGAGTAAAAGAAAGGGTAAAATCAAGAAAAATAAATAATGCAAAATATAGTATGATGATTAATATTGCCATATATTTGGGTAAATTTACATTTTAAAGGGTATTTTAATATACTATTTAATCACTTTTATTTAACTCAGTTTTAAAATAGGTACTATTTTTATTTTAAAACCTCAGGATATAATTTTTGGTATTCTCCTTAAACATGTTATTGCATTGGTCTGGGTAATCATATTGCATTTACATAGATATGCATTTGTAAGCAGTCTTTATGCACATTGTAATTTCCACATGCAGTAGTGTAAGAATGAGTTAATTCAGAAGTGAAACAGATGGCCCAAGTCACTTACAACTTTTTATTTATTATCATAGAAATAACATCTTGTTAACTTTATATCATATTTAACCTGAAAACTGTTTTCCTTAGAAAGGTAGTGAATTGTTATTTAGGTAATTATACATTTATAATCTGTGAAATCAGTAATTAAATGCTAACTAAAATGTACTTACATGTTTACACACCATAAAATTACAGTATCTTGAACATACAGTAATTAATTTATATTTAACATACACTTATGTACGCTTGATTAAATGTCAATTAGGTACCTATTTGTAAAAAATTAACCATTACCAATTTATGTAAATATTAATATAAAGCAAATAATTTTATTCCTTTAAAAATTATGTTTGATGCTATGTCATTCTCTGATCCATTTTTCATATATATATTTCTCTCTCTCTCTCTCTCTCTCTCTCTCTCTCTCTCTATATATATATATATATATATATATATATATATATATATTTCTCATGTCAATCTAAATCATTACATCATTGAGGACAAAGGTTAACTTCCAAATAAAATGAATAACAAAGAAAATTTTCCTAACTAATAGAGATAATTTTGTTAAGATGGATCAGTTATAGACATTTCAAAAGAAAACATATTATTAGTCCTGGTATTTGTATCTGTCACTATATTTTCACCCTCATTGTTTTCTCTATATTTTCTGACTTTTTAAATAATCATTGACTTGGGTTATGTAGAAAAATTATTTTAAATATGGATTTTACAAAGCTGACATAAAATGCAATTTCAGAAATCTTCATAATTGTCTTACCACTATTTTTATGTTATTAATTGTTCTAAAATAAGTATTGCTTATATGTATAGGTAAATATCAACAAGCTAGGGTTATTTCATCAATTTTTAATGATCTACATGTCTGTAAATCATGGTGTGTGTGTGTATGTGTGTGTGTGTATGTGTACATTTGTGACATTAAAAATTCTGGAGGAAAAAAAGAACAGAGACGTAATGTAGCCCTTAATGACATTTTGACTGTGAAATGGCTTCTCATTTGCCTAAATGCTAATTGGTCTCCAGCTAAGATTGCCCATTAAAAACTATGCTTCTCTACCCAGCCATTGTTGCTCAGTGGTTGAGCATCAACCCATGAACCGGGATGTTATGGTTTGATTCAAGCCCAATCCCAGTAGGGGGCATTCAGGAGGCAGCTCAATGATGATTCTCTCATCATTGATGTTTCTACATCTCTCCCCCTCTCCCTTCTCTCTGAAATCGACAAAAACAAATTTAAAATTATTTTAAAAATAAATAAATAAAAGTCATATGCTTCTCCAAGGTGGTTATAGCTATCAATTAACTATAATAGTGAAATTTTTATAACAAAAATCCAACATCTCAAATATTTAGAAATATTATACATTTCAAAAATGGAGACCAGCCTTCTAGATGGAGACCAAATTTGGATCATGGACACACACATACACGCACTAACACCCCCCCCCCCCCCCCCCCCCCGTATATTACATCTTTTTAAATAGACTACTTTGTCTAGAGAAAGTTTGTAAAGTCCCACCATTCAGAGAGGAAGGGAGAGGGAGAGAGAGATAGAAACATCAATGATAATGAGAGTATCATTAATTGGCTGCCTCCTGCACACCCCACACGGGGGATGGAGCCTGAAACCTGGGCATGTTCCCTGGTCTGGAATGGAACCATGACCTCCTGGTACATAGGTCAATGCTCAACTACAGAGCCAAGCTGGCCAGGCTGTATTTGATTCTTTATATGGAAATCAATCACATCATTTTTTTCATTCTATATCAATAACTAAAATTGCCTATGGAAATATGAAAATTGTTTAATGAGATTTTTTTTTAGGAAACTTCCATATGATAGCTATATAGACTTTCTCAAGTGTCTTATGGAAAGTGGTCACTGAAGTACCTAATGCTCAGCTGAAAAACGATTAATATTTAGTTTTATCAATTTAAGAATGGTATATCATTATAAAATGTAATATTCTACTTTTAGCACATCTTAGTCATACCAATGTGTTACTTATGTTTATGAAGATAAGTAAAAAGTGATAAAACAAATTATGTATGTCCTACAAAAAAACAACTACTAGGTACTTTTTACTTTCATTTTCAACTGATTATACTAGTTTTAACATAGAAATTACTTGAATGTGCTCATTTATGGCTAGAACCTAATACGCGAATAAGAATAATTTGATTCAATCTATTGAGGAACCATTTAAAAGCTCCAAAGAGTAAAGGAATCTAAGGACTCATCAGGGATGTTCTCTACAATGGTGGGTTGTGTGAGGGGACAAAGTAAAGTGTGACAACCACTGACTGATTAGTGTCACTGACCCAAAAAACATGAGTACGGAGAATCATGTCCAAGATGGGCAACACCATTGTATGTCCACATAATTAGCTCTCAAAGATCCATTCATGGGTAACATTATTAAGCTGAAAGCATCCTGACGTTGAGTAACATCAGAAACAGGATTTTATCCTTTTTTGTTCACTCAGTTTTTCCAAATCCTCCAAGTATCGCATCATAGAAAACTCTCATCAATTATTCCTTATTAAATAATTTGAGTGAGATAATAGGAAGCATTCTAGAGATGAGTATGTGAAAATAATTGTACTTTTTCATAAGCCATTGTTCAGTAGTACTGATAAATTCTCCCTGATTTATTCATAGATTTGATTTATCCCTAGTGTTTTACCAAACATATCTATCCTGTAATATATGTAAATACATGCATTTAAAAGCCTTCTCAAAATTAAGATACAGAATTGTAATGAAAACTAGCCATCTATAGACTAACATATTAACAATGAAGACTGACTATTAACACTTTATAGCAGTAAAATATGGCAAAATATCACAGACAAAAATTGGTGTATGTAATTGGCAAAAAATCAAAACCTGTGGAATCTGTGTTAGGATATAAAATTTTTAAGGTATGAACTGATACACAATAAAATTTTTAATTTTCTATTAAAAAGGTAATGTGAGAGAAATTGAGCAACACCTTCTAAAAATCTTAATGTAGCTTCAGTGATTGCTTAGAGATTATATTATATTGGTATGTATATATATATATGTATATATATAGATGTAGGTATAGATATAGATAGATATATGATATACCTATCCTTCTACCTATATATTCATAGGCAATTCTCATATAGAGAAAATCTGAGTAGATGTTTGTGGCCTGTGTTTAATCATTTACTTTAAGCTTCTCTTTATGGTGGTAGTGTAGTTATTATACTGTTCTTAATTTAACTTCCTTATATTTTCACTGATAAAGGTCCCATCCCTCAATAAAACAGAGATTAAAAAAAAAAACTCTTCAGAAAGTTAAGAAAATCAATACACAATAAGGAAATGTTAAGGAGAAATGAATTTAACTGCAGCAGAAATATATTGGCAAGTGACTTTGGAAAGTCATCACTTTGTAGAAAGAAGACAAAGAAACAGTTTTTCTCAATGTCAATGAAAACAAGTAAAACAAAACAAAACAAAACAAAACAAAAAAACCAGGAGAGACATGCAACGTTCTTACCACAGCTTGGGGCAACATGAGGGGAGTTTCTGAGGTAGTTAGATTCACTCCTCTTCATCTCCTCCATCTTCTTCCAAGTATGTCTTTTATATTCAGTAGACATTGTAATTTGAAGAAAAATATAGAGATGAAAAAGATGAATGGCAATGACTCATGAAAACCTAGAATATCAGAATATAATGTTCCATTATAAACACAAAAGGTCAAAATGAAGATTCCATAGACATAGGAGAAGAGGGGGAAAGGGATTCCATGTTGAGAACTACATTTTGTGAGTAATTTATGTATAGTATGTACTATACTAAAATGTTCTTAATATCACTAAGCATTTTCTGGGTAAATTTGGTTTATCAATGAGAAGATCTATTTATCAAAAAGTATTTCAATAAAATAAAGCAATTGAAATTAAACACAAAGATTTTCCCATAGGCAATATTTTGACTTTAAAAAACATGAAAAATTATACAAGTTATAAATATAAGCTAATGGGAAAGGTGAATTTGAAAGAAAATTGTGAATTATCTCATGATTTTACACAGATTTGACAGTTACACTAGGCAAAGTAATAATATGGTTCTCTTAAAAGTCAGAACTCTGTCAAAATCTGTTTCCAAGGGAAATTATTAGATTTAATAGGTAATTCATCTGCTTATATTTTCATATTGCTTAGTGAATTCTAAGATATCTTGCAAGCCATCAAACTCAGCTTTCTTAATATTTTAATGGATATAAATAATCTCATTGAATCTCAAAATTTTTATGAAATATAGTCACATATTTTACTTGACACAGAGACAGAAATATTAGGAAATCTGATGTTTTATTTCCTATCATTTTTTTAAGCATATTCCTTCCAAATCTTATTATATAAAAACATCTGAAGAAGTAGTTTTCAAATAGTAAAAAAAAAAAAAAAAAAAAAAAAAAAAATCAATTTTATCTTGTTAATACTTCTTTTCTGTAAGTGGAAAAACAAAGAAATGGGCCTCAATCCAATTCATATGTAAATTTTAAATTTCTCATCCCAGGCAAGTACATTAAATTTTAAATATTTTACTTAGTGCATTCATTTATTCTGGGCACTGCTGCACTCTACCAAGTAATGAAACTACAACAGAACATTTAAAAATGTACCTTGGTGTTTGGCCTCTTTATTTCAAGTATCAACATTTTGTTAGATTATGCAACAGACATTTTATAAATTTATGAGGAAGTGCCAAGTAAATTACAAAAACCATTTTACCATAATTTCTAGTAATGCATAAGCAGTTTAATAGAAAAGCAATCCAATTTGCTCAACAGTATTTTAAACTTTGTGTTTACAACAAATTAAGGTTAAAATTGCATAAAATTTTAGAATTGGAAGGGACTACAGAGAGTACTTAATGACATTGCTAATTTCACAAATGAAGAAACAGAAATAAGTTAAAGTGACTTGCCCAAAGTTAATCAGAGTTAATTGTACAGGTCCCACTTGAACCTACTTTTCCCATTTTGTAGTCCAGTATAATTTTCACCAACACAGAGCTTACTGGTATACCCAGGATGCCATGAAAACACCTTGGGTATCTCTCAAAGCAAATGTTGTGAGAAGTAAAATAAAAACAAATGGGAAATTCCAAAACTATATTTTATATAATTTCATGGAAGAAATGTTGCAAATGTTATTGCCTCTAATCAAAACATTTGTGAAAACATGCTTGGATGTTTCTGACAAATACTTTGAAACTGTTTATATGTAGATCACTTAAATTTCTGTTCTTTATTATATGTTGATATAATATCTGACACACACAAAAGCTAATAATGTATATTACATACTTTAAGTTATAAAGAAGAATAATTTGTAAATCTATCATTTCATCCAAGAAATTGAGCATACTAATAGCTCGCACATACTTTTATATTTCTGTTTTATCCCATCCCCTGCCTTCAACTCATAAATTAACCCATATCTTAAGCTTTCTTTTTAGTTTTTCCTTGTCTTGGTAAATATGTATATACATGACTAAGAAATACATTTTTTAGCTTTATTTAATTCTAAGCTTTATAAAAGTGATCTTATACTGTACAAAGTCCACTGGGCATTTCTTTTTTTAACTTTGGATTTCTAATGTTTATTTGTGATGTTACAAGTAGCTATGCTATACTATCTATATTCCATTCACTTTTACTTTTATAAAATATACTAATTTATTAATATACAGGAAACAGTTTATTCTCTAATGAAGTAATGTTGCCTGAAATAGCTTATACATGATTCCTGAAGCAAATATATAGAAATTTCTTCTGTATAACTATGCATAGAATTTCTGGGTTGTTTGGTATGCAAATGCTAAACTGTTATTCCTAAACTGATGGAACAGAGCAATATATGAGAGTTCTCATTGATCCATCCCCTATGCAACACTTCTTATTGCTACATTCTTTTTTTTTTCATACTTTACAAATATAAAATGGAATTTTATTTTGGTAGTAATGGGCATTTCCATAATTAATAATAAAATGGGACATGTTTCTTCTTATGTTAAGTATCTATCCATGTCTTTTGACAAAATATCTACCAGGTAATTGTCTTAATAATTTACATATTTTGGATTCTAGTGCCTGTCAGTTTTCTATGTTGCAAATGCCTTCTCCCAGATTTTGATTCATTAGAGGGTATTTGCTCCATATATTTAGGTTCCTTTAAATGTAGTTTTAAATCATTTTCTCTGCATATATTTTATAGATCATTTATAAGACATTCTCAGGTTGCTTGTTGAATAGTAAGAGTGTTTTATTTTATTTTACTTATTTTGTTTTTAGATATCCTTATTATAGTGGCACAGGAAATAACTCAATAATACATTTTTGCCCAGACAGTGTGGCTCAGTAGTTGAGCGTTGACCTATGAACCAGGAGGTCATGCTTCGATTCCCGGTCAGGGCACATGCGTAGGTTGCCAGTTTCACTCCCATTGTGGGCATTCGGGAGGCAACCAATCATTGATGCTCTCTCATCATCGATGTTTCTATCTCTCTCTCCCTCTCCCTTCCTCTTTGAAATTAATAAAAATTATATACATTAAAAATAATAAGAATGTATTTTTTAAGTTAAGTTTTAAAACTGTTTTAGTACAAAAATGCTAAAAATAGATTTTTGTCAAACTTATCTGTATACTATGCTGTTATCATTATTGTGAGTAATTTGCTTATAGCATTTTTGTATTTTAAGGTAATTAATTATATTTTCTATATTTATTTCTTCCAAAACCTTATGCTTTTGCTTTTGCTTTCTTTTTTCTTGCACTGAAGTTCGAGTACTTGGTTGAACAACAGCTCAGAGAAGAGCATCCTTGTCTTGCTCTTAGATTTAAAGTAAGTAGTTTCCAATGAAGTCAGTAGCATTACAGGAAATTTAAATTTATTTATTTTATTTTTAATACAGTTTGCATTCAATATTATTCCATATTAGTTTCAGATGGACAGCATAGTGGTTAGAAAATCATACACTTTACAGAGTGTGCCCCCTCCACCTGATATTTCAAGTACCTACCTGGTCCCACACATAGTTAGTACAATATTATTGACTATACTGTCATTTACATCCCTGTGATATTTGGAAATTACCAATTTGTACTTCTTAACCTATTTGCCTTCTCTACTCAGCCCCCAAACACCTTCCTCTATAAACTTATTTCTATTAGCTTGAGATGCATTGTGCTTCCATATGTATAGATTCATTTTTTTCCATTAGAGACCATATTGTATTTACCCTCTTACTATTATTAACTATCACTGAAACGGCCCTATAGAAGATTGTCCGATATCTGGTGATAGCAGCTGCCTTTTGTGGTAGTGTCTTCCTCTTCCCAAAGTGGCTGCCTGTTCTGAGAATGGTTGCCTCTCATGATTGTGTCCAACCTGGAAGATGACTCTATCTGTTGTGATATCACCAGATAGCTGCCTATTGTGATAGTAGCTTTCTGTTCCAATATGACTCGGCCAGGTAGCTGCCTGTAATGATATTGTCTGACCCAATAGTTCACTGTCATGTTGTTGTATGGCTCCATAGTTGCACGTCACAAAATTTAGGAGATTATAAAGGAATATGAGGTTGTTGTTTTGTGTTTTTTTTTGTTTTGTTTTGTTTTGAGTTTATTGGGGTAACACTGGTTAATAAAAGTGTATTGGTTTAAGGTGTAGGATTCTAGACTGCATCATCTGTACTATATTACATAGTGTGTTCACAATAACAAGGCCAGAAATATTTTAAGTCATTATATCTTCAAATATTGCATCTCCTCCGTTTTCTCTATTGACTCTAGTTCTTACATATTTTGTGTTTGACCATTCCAATATTTTCAGTTTTAGGAGATGTTAAAATTTTTACTTAGCTAAATTTGCTTATTTGTGCTTGCTGATTTTCAGTCATAGTGGCTCAATCGCTCATGCATTTGTGTTCCTTGATTGGGAACTCATTGTTTGACTTTAATATACAGGAATGCTATGGGTCTATATTGGGGCACTCTACTAAAAAAATAAGATGAAAAAATAAGATGCTACAATCAATATTTATGAGATGCCACCCCTCCTAATTCGGTAGTTCGGCCTCCCTTGAGGATTCAGTTCTGTCCCTGAATCCCAGGCTCACTTTCCTATGCCTCGGATAATCCAAGTCTTCCAATTTCCATTACAAGGCTGATGGATATTGAAATTATTATATCATTTATTTGAGCACAAACTACCTTCAGTTCTTCGTTATGATTGGCAAGTGGAACATGGCAGGATATATTAAAATATTGAGGTTACAGTCCACACCTTCACATAGACAGTTTACTCTGAGAACTTTAATCTATAATAATAAAAGCATAATATGTTAATTAGACTGGATGTCCTTCCGGACAACCTTCTGGACTAAGCCGGGACTGCAAGGGTGGGCCAAGGCAGGCAGGGCTGTGAGGGCCGAGCCCCTTGCACGAATTTTGTGCATCAGGCCTCTAGTCAATTGTAAAGTACTATTTTAAAAATACAGTTAAATAGGTCACTTATGTACATAATTTTTTAATTGAACATTTACAAACAATAGTGAAAAATAGTATTTATTAATAGTCTTAATCATTCAATCAGCTTTAAAATTCTAAGGAAAAGTATGGATATCTATGAGATGATATGATAATTAATGGGCAATGACACATATTTAACTCTTGATTATATAATTACAATTTTTGAAGGTATATTATTGGTTTTATTTTATATCTATGGCCAATTTAATGTCATATTTGCATTTTTAAAAGCATCTGTATATAGTTCCTACTTTTATTACCAATATAATGCTTCCCCAAAAGTTAGCTGTAATTATATAATTTAAGCAAATAATTTTTGTTTACCTTTCCAGTCTACACAGTTGGCTTTGAAGGAATGAGATTACCTCTTAATGGAGTCTTAGCCTGGAGTAAACTGTAATCATGTGGAATCCAGTGTGGGACATTCATTGTCTTGATAACAAGACTGCTATTAATATCGCACTCAACAAAATTTTCTTGTTGATTGCACAGATATTACATGTTTTGTTTTGGTAATATATGCATGAATCTTTTCTTAATGGATTTTACATAAATAATTCAGTGAAAATATAGTTGTTTTAGTAAAAATGTTTTATGTTTTTGGAGGTAATTTATTTTGTAATTAAATTACAATATAACAAAATTAAGTGAATTTCTATATACTGAGTAAATTATATATATTGAGACTACTCTTCTCAGAAGAAAGCAAGCCTCCATAATTTATTGGAATATGTCATTTTATCTTTTATATGCTATAAAGAATTGAAATAAAAACCTGTATGAACTTTACATTCTCTTCCATACTAATTTAAGCTAATATTGCAGAACTAATGACAGCCTTGAGAAATGCTATTATCAATTCCAGCTGTCTCCTGTATCAAGATACCATGAATTAGAGCAACATTTTATGAAATGAAGCTCTGAAAAAAATATATTATGGAGGAGCTTTTGTTTGAATGCTTTGCAGACTCTTTTATATTGTGGTTATCTCCTTTCTTCACAGGAGGAAAAACAAAACAAAAACTTATGACAACCTTATGAGTTACTTTACTTCCTTTTTTCTATTAATAACTTAGTCTTACAGTTTTTTGTACTGCATCATTGGTCTTACTGAAAAACTTCCCACAGTCTCACGATTTGTACTTCCTCCAATTTGACATTTGGTGTATTTGCTAATCTATATGGTAAAGATCAACTCTTTTGGATTCTTTTTCTTAAATATGATATTATAGCTCTTTTAGATTAGACTTATCTGTTAATTTAGAGTTTTAATGAAAGTCTTATTTCATCTATGTTACAGGTTCTACTCGGTTTCCTCAGATAAAAATATATGTATGGTGCCATGCATCAAATGCAATATTTAGTATCAGGTAATATTTGTATTTACATATATGCATGTCCCTCATCGTTCAAATCCTCAAACACAAGGAATCTTTGCTATGTTATTTTTCTGTCATTAATGTTTGCAGAGTGTAATTGAAGTTATATAAACTTTCTTGTTTTATTGGTGCCATGGAGTAGGAATGTTACTTCATAGATTAACTGAATAATCTATTTTAAGAGCCTCATCAGCTTTTCCTTTAGCATGTGTTATGTACCTGCTAAATGAAAAGCATTTTTGGATTGATTTGATAATTCACAAAACAGTTTTGAAATTAAAAATGTGATAAAATATGTTAGATATAAAATTAGCAAACTATTAGCATACAAATACATGTGAAATTAACTTTCAGGGGTCAAAACCCACTAGCTTTATGCCATGTCACTTATTCTCTGTAGTTGTTGGATGTTTTAGTCTATTTTTTTTGTTTTTTACTTAAAATCCCTCATGATTATTTATGAATAACTCTTAAGCAATTATCAGATTGAAAAAGGAGACTATCCTTTTTTGCTATCAGAATTTCCTTTACAGAAGGACATATATCTTTGATTACAAATAAAGATTTTGAAGGGCTTACATTATAAATGAAACTTCAAGAAGTTTAATAGCTACCTCAGTATAAATACAATTCTAGCTTCAGTCTGCATTTTGATTAGCCCTTACGTTACATACATGAAATTTTCTCCCATTTAACTTTCTTACACCCAACTTGAGTTGGTTAGGGTAAGAAATAAAATTGGTATACATAACAATAAAAACACTGACAATAAAACAGTGTAATGCCAGTTGCAATAACTTTAAAAATATCATTTCATCTACTTTCTATATGTTCAAAATATTTTATGATTAAGTATTATTTAGAGAGTACAATGGTTTTCATTATAAATATGATGTATATATACTTATTAAATTATAACATATTTTTGAAACTATGTTTCTTATTATTCATTTCCCTCTGTGAAACTTAAGTAAATCAATTACGTCTCTTAAAGGGCTCAATTTCAAAATGCTCCTTTCCATCATACTTCCTTCTCCTCACCAGCAGACGAAATGGGAGACACCCCTTTCCTTCTTCACAGAAAAGCACACATTTTTCTTTAACATTGTAGCTTTTATCTATTACTTCATTTATTCCCTGCCTTATTTTTAAATTATCATTTTTTTTACTCACCTCTGTCCCTTTCATAACCATTACAGGTGGTTAATATAAGAGAATAGATGGATAATTAAAATCTATGTTTTACTATATTAACCTATATATTTAATTCATGTATTTTTAATTCAAGTTAATTACCTTTAACACAAATGGAACAGTAGCACCTTTGCCTGTTTTGTTCACTGTTATATCCTCACTACCTAGAAGAGAACTAATCCATAATAGCTCAATTAACATTTGTTGAATGAATGAATTGATAAACGAATAGAGTCAACCTTTCCCACAGTAATTGTAGTCAGAAATATGGAAATCAGACATAGCTATCCCATGAATATCTCATGAGCAACAAAGTTTTTTCTTTCTAAATTATAAACCTACCTAAAATCTATCCACTCCTCTCCTTCTGTATGCAATTATATATAACCGCATTCAATCCATTGTCTTCAGAACAAAATACAGATCATTTAGTATGAGATACTTGTTTGCTTATTATTCGTCCACCATCCAATAATTGCAGAAATGCATAATTTACTACCCCCTACACACACCTCTTATAAAAGCATATTAAACATTTTGTACTTTTTTGAGCTCACAGTCTCTGTATCATAAAGAAATACCCACCCGCAATTGCACCATTATACCTATTGATCAACCTCTTTCTGTGTGCTCCTAAGAACTCAATTTAGACCCTCTTCTTTTTATATAATAAAATTCTAAATGATCTCCTCAATTTGAAAGGCTATGCATTCTTTCTATATGCTATGACCTCCAAAATTTATAATTTTGACTTCAACTTCTCCCCAAGTGTATACTTGTATATGCAACTACTTACTCAAAACCTCTGCTTAAAAATCTAATACTAACTTGAAAGCACTAAAATACATTTCTTAATTAATTTATTCCTGACTATCTTATCCAGATAAAACATGGCAACACCATTTATCTAGCTGCTGAAACCAAAATCCTGGGAGTCATCTTTTGTTTCTCATTTTTACTCATAGATTGCATACAATTCATGAGGAAGCTTCATTTACTATGTCACTCTTCCATGACCTCCTTTTGCCACTGCCCTAACTGTGATCTTAATCCAGATGATTTGCATCCCTCAACCAGGCTATGGCTTTAGTTTACCAACTTGATTCCTGATTTCCTGCTTCATCTCCTGAGACCAATTTTCTACAAGGCAGCCAGAGTAATCATTTAGAAAATAGAAATCATATAAAATTATTCACTGGCCTTCCATTACATTTAAATTGTATAATACTAATTTCATATCATAGTCTATGGGATTCTTTAAGATATAAGCTCTCTCTCCCACTCGCATGCTTCCTACCACACCTGGTCTTGCTCACTGAACTTCAGCTTTATGTTTTCCTTTCAACACCTCATCTCAACAGCTTTCTTTCTTCCTCGAGGCTTTTAAAGATGTGTGTTTCTCTGCCTGGAAAATTCTTTACCCAGATTTCTGTTTTCTTAATTCTGTCAAATTCCTGCTCAAGCATGACCTCAAGAAGGTAATCTTGTATACTGCAGGGGACATAGTGTTGGCCTAACAGATTCTCCTTTTAGACCAAAGCACACACTCCCCCATTACCAGGAATATCGCTTGATGTTAGCAGTCAGCTCAGTCTTTCACAGAAAAGGGAGTTGTCTCTCTCAAGCTTATGCTAACTCCCTGGGGATAGCAAATGACTGGTAGATGTGGGGGAATAAAAGTTTGGATCCCTTGCTGCAGTTCATAAAATCCCTTGAATGGCCATCACAGCTCTAAAGCTCCATGTGGAATTCACTAATGTTTTTGTTGCCATTGCAACTTATTCAATCTTTCTGCCCAATCCTGCTTCATTCACTCCCTTCTTGGGGGGCTCCCCCATAACCTTCCCACATCCAAATGACCATTTCTTTGGAAGCCCACGTAAGGCAAGCACCCTATTTTCTATAGCAAACCTTTGCTCCATAAGACTTTATCCCAGTTACTCGATTTACTTTTATAGCTCTTCTTACTGCCTGATATTAGATTAAATATTTATAAATTATTTTTGTCTATAAATGTAACAGCACAATTAGAATGGGATACTCAAGTGGTGAGGGTTTGTCTAACTTGTTCCCCACTTTATTCCCATTATCCAGGAAATGCTCGTCAGCATCTATACATTGCCATTGAAGGTATTCCAAATGTTTATTGGACACATACTGTGTTCCAAAGTAAATCTCTATTTTAAAGATAATAGGAAAAATGTTAACTCTGAATTTCAAATGCTCACAGTACCATTAAGAGAGAGAATGGAGGACTAACAAGTAAGCACATACTTTTTTATTTTCAATGACAAGTGCAAGAGTACATTTATTTAAAAGGAGATCCAATGGACAGAGAGGAATTTGTGTAACTCTACTTGGTAGTAAAAAAAGCTTTGCTAAAGAAATGAGTTTTGAACTGAACTGACCATAATGAGTAATCACTTGTCACAAGGAAGAAAGTGTGCAAAGGAAGGGATATAAGAATCCTGTTTTGCCTGAATGTATGCAAGTAATTTGATGCCGGGGTCCAACCCCAGCGGGTCCAGGGGTCCCCAAAGGCGTAGACGGAGTCGGCGAAGAAGGAATGACACGGAGGCAGCATTCAGTTGATCAGCAACCTAGCCAGGATCTCCAGCCCGGATCTCCAGAGAGGTTCTGCTTCGGATCTCCAGTGAGGTTCTGTAGCCATGTTCCCTCGCTAGGTTCTCCAGCCAGGTTCTGTCCAGGCTCTCCAGTCAGGTTCAGTGTCCAGGTTCCAGTCAGGTTCTCCTGCCAATCTCTGTAGTCAGGTTCAGTCCAGGATCCCTTGCCATGTTCTCCCGCTAGGCTCTGTCTCTAGGCTCCGAGGCCAGTCCCGGTCCAGGATCCTCTGGCATGCTCTCGCCAGCGAAGTTCTTCTGTCTCTAGGCTCCGTGTAGGTTCTGTCTTCTGAATTCTGTCTCCTGAGTTCTGAGTGTTTCTGTCTTGTTACAACTGTATTTATACCAGTTGATTCAATCCTATCAATCTCTATTACAAAGGTTAGGGCGTTTCTTATCTCCATTCCAGGGAGAAAAGATTATGTAGTTTAAGCATGATTGTTCGTAGTTAAAGGGATTAATTACCCGCCTGGCACTTAGTTGAGGGGTTTTATTCCCTCCCTAACTTCAGGGGAAAATCCCTACCTGGGGATTCAACCTTTCTCGGAGAGGTGACTTTGGTTAAAACACAGCGCCAAGAAGGTGAGCAAACATATTAAGAAAAGTATGCCATATATGCCAGGTCCCTTGAAACAGCAAGGATGGACCGGCTCCCGGCAAATTCCCCCTTTTTTATTTTTTAAAAGCAAGCATTAAAAAGAAAAACCTGAAACACTCTCTTGTATCCATTTTAAGAGTAGGATTGGCGCTTTCTGCTATTACCTGAGTCCTGATCTATCACCCCAGGGAGAGCTTGCCAATCCTGCACTTTCCCAGGGTGGAAAGGCTGCAGTGGGGTTAAGGATAAGGCTCCTTGGGCCTACCTTCTCCCATGCCTCTACATTTACCTTTCCGGCACCTTTCCTTCCTCAGAAAAGCATGGACGTATTTCTTGTATAAAATGTTCTGTCTGACTGGGAGTAACCTTAATTCCTCTGCTAACAAGCATATATGTTAAAAGATCAATACGGAGTCTTTTTTCTTTAGACTCAGTATGGCACATCTTCTTAATCTAAAGATCAATACAGAGTCTTTTTTCTTTAGACTCAGTATGGCACATCTTCTTAATCTAAAGATCAATACAGAGTCTTCTTTCTTTGGACTCAGTATGGCACATCTTCTCAATCTAAGGATCAATACAGAGTCTTCTTTCTTTGGACTCAGTATGGCACATCTTCTCAATCTAAGTTCTGTACTATCCACCTTCTTACCCTACTTATCCTCTATAGGGGGGTCTGTAGCACCCTGGTGGAGTCCTATCCGTCCCGAGTGTGGGGTTCTCAATGGGGGGGCTTACCTAAGGGAATCCTGTTCCAGGGGTTCCCAAAGGTGTGGACGGAGTCGGCGAAGACTATCCACCCTCTTCCTACGGTGGAGTCTGATCCGTCCCGAGTGTGGGGGTTCTCAATGGGGGAGGGGGGCTTACCTAGGGGAATCCTGTTCCAGGGGTTCCCAAAGGTGTGGACGGAGTCGGCGAAGACTATCCACCTTCTTCCTACGGTGGAGTCCGATCCATCCCGGGTGCGGGGCGCTTACCTAGGGGTCCCTGTTCGGGCGCCAGATGCCGGGGTCCAACCCCAGCGGGTCCAGGGGTCCCCAAAGGCGTAGACGGAGTCGGCGAAGAAGGAATGACACGGAGGCAGCATTCAGTTGATCAGCAACCTAGCCAGGATCTCCAGCCCGGATCTCCAGAGAGGTTCTGCTTCGGATCTCCAGTGAGGTTCTGTAGCCATGTTCCCTCGCTAGGTTCTCCAGCCAGGTTCTGTCCAGGCTCTCCAGTCAGGTTCAGTGTCCAGGTTCCAGTCAGGTTCTCCTGCCAATCTCTGTAGTCAGGTTCAGTCCAGGATCCCTTGCCATGTTCTCCCGCTAGGCTCTGTCTCTAGGCTCCGAGGCCAGTCCCGGTCCAGGATCCTCTGGCATGCTCTCGCCAGCGAAGTTCTTCTGTCTCTAGGCTCCGTGTAGGTTCTGTCTTCTGAATTCTGTCTCCTGAGTTCTGAGTGTTTCTGTCTTGTTACAACTGTATTTATACCAGTTGATTCAATCCTATCAATCTCTATTACAAAGGTTAGGGCGTTTCTTATCTCCATTCCAGGGAGAAAAGATTATGTAGTTTAAGCATGATTGTTCGTAGTTAAAGGGATTAATTACCCGCCTGGCACTTAGTTGAGGGGTTTTATTCCCTCCCTAACTTCAGGGGAAAATCCCTACCTGGGGATTCAACCTTTCTCGGAGAGGTGACTTTGGTTAAAACACAGCGCCAAGAAGGTGAGCAAACATATTAAGAAAAGTATGCCATATATGCCAGGTCCCTTGAAACAGCAAGGATGGACCGGCTCCCGGCAATTTGAAATGCATGCAGTTCAAGGAATAAAGAGACAAATATTATGTAATGACATCAGAAACTGTTTCAACTGCCAAATTGTAAAGTGTTTGGGGATAATAAGCTAAGATTGTTTAGTGGTAATAGAAAGTCAATAAAGAATTTTATACAGTGGGATGACTTGGAAAGTCTTACTTTGTAATGGTCATTCCAATGCAATTTCTATATTAGAATTGAGTAATAAATTAATAAAAACATCCATGTAGAATAGCTATGTCAGATATAATCCTATATAATAAAAGCGTAACATGCAAATTGACAGAATAGCAGAACAACCAGTCAGCAGGAGGCGGGGCTGATGAGCAGGAGGCTCCAGGCCAGCCGAGGCTTGTGCCAGCAGGCAGAGGGAGGGAACGGCGATGGGCAGGCAGTGACCAGCTGCAGTGGAGAGGTGATGGGGGAGGGCTGGCACTATCCCCTGATTGCCCCATTTGGTTGCCTCCCACAGAGGGAGGCCGGGCGGCAGCGGTGGAGTGATGGGGGCAGCTCTGTCCCCTGATTGGCTGGCCCGGTCGCCTCCTGCAGAAGAAGGTCAGACTGTGGCTTAGGCCCTCTCTCCATGGGGAGCAGGTCTAAACCATCAGTAGGACATCCCCTGAGGATTCCCAGGCTGTGAGAGGGCACAGGCCGCCTGAGGGACCTCCCCTCCAGTGCACGGATTTTTGTGCACCAGGCCTCTAGTTAATAATAATAATGATAATGATAACAAGAATAATAACAGTAAACAGTACTGTTATTGAACATATACAACATGGCAAGCATTAATGCAATAGTGAGCCCCTTTCTCTCTTTTGTGTGCTCTGTCATCCCTCCTCCTGCCTAATCCACTCTTTGTCCATTTTCTTCCTCCTTCCCTTAAGGTCTTACTTCTATCTATTGCTATTTGTTTACTTTGCCCTTCTCTTTCTGTAAAAAAAAACAAAACTATCTGCCTTGAGCCACTCATCAAAGAACCTGTTCCCTTTGGTCCCTCAGCATCTGCACTCTGGACCTCTTTAAGTGCTTCCAAGCTCATTATTTCCTAACTCAAGGCCTGGACATTGGCTTCCATTTCTACCACTGGTGGATTCTCTTTCTTCTTCCATTTTCCTTCACCCCTACCATATTAAATTTCAGTCATCATTTGTATTTTAGCTGGAATATTTTTTCCTTTGGTGCTAAATAAAAAGCATAATTATATCTAACACAAAAAAGGCATTTACTAGGCTCTGTTCTATAAAATATGTATTTACATACTCAGATATGCATATATATATTTGTACACATATATGCGCATATATATATATGTATATACATTTAACATTTAATTCTAAGTACATAGACATATATATTTAATATATACTCAATTAGCCCTCACCCCAAGCTTACATAGCAGTCATTTTACACTAATAATTTCCCAGAACCCCAAACTAAAGACTCTGAGTGTTAAGGAGCTGGCGCAAGGTCACCCATCTATTATGGGCTTTAAATTTGGAAAGCTCTGAGTCACGACGCAGACTTGTGCCCTGAGTCCCTTGGGCCAGATTAGACCTCGCTGATAAAAGTTCCCACAGAAGGACCTTATCCATTCCCTCTGCACTCTTCTCTCCACAGTATTTATTGAGATAATGATGTTAATGATGTATTCAGTGCTTGCTTTTTTCTGCTGGGTTCCAGGCTGCAGGAGGACAGGGATGGCATCTGTTTCGCTCCCACTGCATCCCACACGCTGGCACAGGCCCTGGCACAGATAGGGTATCAGTAAATGCTTGTGCATGGACTATTAGAGAGTGGCTAATTAAACCAATTCACAGCAAGAAGAATGCCAACTGCTAAAGGTATCTGACTGCAAATGATCTTCCGCTTGATTGAGTTTTATGTAGAAGAGCATAGAAGTTTTATCATAGATGATGAAATAAAAAGTAATACATTCTCACAATTATCCCTCAGAAAAGTCACCTTGTATGGAGGCCTCCCAATGTCTCTCCTATTACAGGGCACTTTTTAAATGACTTTATTTTGAACCACAAAGTACTGTTTGGGGAAGACATGTGGCCTAAAAGAACCTCAATCAATGCTAGCTCAAAATGCTTCTAGAGGTCACCTGAAGTTATTGGGCAAAAGAGACAAAGAAATTGAATACACCTTTATGATTTTTTTTCTTGGGAAGGAGCTCATGATTGCAGGTGTCAGATGTCATTAGAAATAAGCACTTTAATATACGTGGAAAAGTCATACAGTAAATATGGAATTTTATTCACATTATAGAGCTTCTGAATTTACATATAGACAACAAATAAAAATGACAATAGTTTTAATGCTATGTGGGTCAGTATTTGTGACATGAGAGAAAATCTCCAGTAACAGAATCAGACATGGGTACCGGTAAGTACTGTATCTCACACCTGGATGGAAGTACAGATGATGTGTGATGTAGGGCAGTGGAAAGGACTCATTATTGACAAACTCACTGATATCTAAATGTGAGAGCAGAGTCTAATGTCTTGAATTTAATATAATGATATGAAAAGTCAATAGGTCTATATTGATGATTTATGATACAGAGATAAAATTTTGGTTTATACACATATATAATCAAATAAATATATAATTCAACACATAT
This sequence comes from Myotis daubentonii, assembly GCF_963259705.1. NCBI lineage: Eukaryota > Metazoa > Chordata > Mammalia > Chiroptera > Vespertilionidae > Myotis > Myotis daubentonii. The sequence goes on from NC_081841.1 coordinate 186,720,391, forward strand.
AATCATAATATAATTAATAACATGCTCTTTTATGTAATCACATATAACATACATATGTCATGATCAGTATATAATTATCTAAATCTTATATTTAATTATATATACATGCACAAGTGAGTATGAAACTAAATGTACTTGATATTCAATATTCCTGTTGATCTAAACCTCTCTTTGGAATTTTTTAATTGGAAAATCAGATGGGTAATTTAATATTTGTGTTTTCCTGACACTTGCTAAAACATGCAATTTCTTGTTTTCCTTCCTCCCGCACCTTTAGCAAAGTTAGTCAGAGTTAACCTTAACCACTCAGCGAGGTGGCACCTTGATGGAAATGAAGTTTGCATCAAGTCCCAGTGTCCTCTTCTGTGTGTGCATTTGTGAAACTGAGAGTAAGAAGGAAACCAGCCCCAAAATGCCTGTCCATAAACAACAAAGGATCGAGATGCTCTTTCTACTTATTTTTTTTTCTCTTCATTACATCTGAACCTTGAAATACTAAACTTGGATTATAAAAATGTTACAAATTATATTTATCAAGTAAATTTAAGCATAAATGAATAAGGATCCTTTTATGAACACTAACAATTTTGCATAAATTAAATTAGTGTCGGATTAAATTTCTTATATTATTTATTGAATTACATCACTAAAAAAATCTTTCCATGTATCTTTTGTTATTTCAGTTATTCAGGATCCATGATGATAAGCTCAAAACTGGAAGAAAAACCATGGTTGGTGTTGCTAAGTGGTTAGAGCGTTGGTCCATGCACTGAAGGGACACAGGTGGGTTCAATTCCCAGTCAAAGGCATATACCTGGGTTGCAGGTTAAATTTCTGGATCTGGTTGGTGCACATGTGAGAGGCAACCAATCTATGTGTCTCTCTCAGATCCATGTTTCTGTCTCTCCCTCACTCTCTCCCCCTCCACCCACCCTTCTACCACTCTCTCTCTAAAAATCAATGGAAAAAAAATATCCTCTAGTGAGAATTAACAACAACAAAAAAAGAGAGAAAGGAAAAGGAAAAAAAAAATCGAAACCAGAAAAGCAAACATAGCTTCTGATAGTAACAGGAATTTAAACCTATAGAGGTAAATATATAAATAATTTTAAACATACTGCTTTTTCGGTTAAGGAGCACCTTATCATTTTTCTATTTTCTATGAAATGATTTACTTTTTGCAATGTACTCAGTTATGCTTGTAACAAACAAAACATTGTATAACATCTGTTGTGTAGGTGTATTCCAGAGGTTCTATCTATAATTGCCAACACTATGAATACATTATATTCACATGGGAAATTTTTACTTTAGCTTTGCGGGGGGATGTTTTGAAGTGATTATTAAACTCCTATGTATTTTATTGTGGACAAAAACACAATTTGAGAGATCTTCTATCCAATAAATTATTTTAAATAAAATATTACATTAAAAGCATTTTTATTGTATTCATGAATATCAATTGAATATATGAACGCATTTCTAAGACAGCTGTTTTCTAAATCTAAAGATCATTTCATAGAAAATGGATAAGAAAATGTCCATGTGTGGTGAGTAGCTTCCCTTCTGGGCACCATGTAAATTGCATCCCCAGCAAAAATTGCATCCCTCAATGTGGTTTAAATTGAGTCTGTCTTTCTTGATACCTATTTTAAAAAGCAAGAGGCAGTATGTGGCTGCATGTTTCAGATTTCAACATCAGCCTTGGTTTGGTTTCCTTGGAAATGGTGAGCCTCAAGGAGAGTAGACTAATGTAATCTGTTATAAGTTCATAGAGACTTAATTCTTGCCAGGTGGGAAATCCACTGTGCTCACAACAGAATTTAGGGAAATATGTGCCCTTCTTTCTGTTTGAATAGCTATTTCTAATTCCGTGTGATATTAACTATCTCAAATGCTAACCACATAGATTCTAGTTTTTGCCTAATTTCTGGAAATAACTTTACCTACTTTTACAGGAGACCTCTACCTCCACGGAGACAGACAGCCTAGCCAACTGCATAAGAAATAGAGCCAGTGCCCTATGCTTGTGTAGGATGCACATCTCTACCATTTCTTAGTCATGGCCTTGGACAAGTTGTTTCATGCGTCTCTGTCTCAGTTTCTGCAGATATAAAATGAAGATATTAATAGTTGCTACCCCTAGATTATTTAGAGCATATAATGAGTTAACATATGACAACTTAGAACAATTCCTGACACATAGTAAGTGCTATATGAGTTTGCTTAATTATTATAGGAATTATTTATAAGGAAAAGCACATACTTGTGCCTATTTTCAGTCCCGGTGCCTTGTGATAGCTAACACAGCTCATTTTCCTTTGGTCTTCAGTGACATGCATGCCACATGCCAGAAGTTATCTTCATCGCTTTAGCAAATTCTCATTGAGCACACTATACATCCAGTCTTGTGTTAGTGACCAAGACCAAACTTGAATGAGTCAGTGACTCCAATCTTCAGGCGCTGCTAGCTCAGAGGATATATCTCACCTCTACAGGAAGATAAAAGGTGATACGTGCGTTAGGAAATCATCTTTGCAAGGTAAAGAACCCTGGAGAGTTTTAATTAAGGCCACCCTGATGTGATCACATCTGGAAGTTTAAAGTCAGTATGCCTTAGTTTGTGTTAGATATGTTAATTACCAGACTTACAAGCAAAAATAAATTCCCTTACCCTTTAAGTATCCATTTTCTTTCTGCAAAATATGGAAGATAAAATACTTCACAAAGTTGACATAGTAATATTATTTTTTTTACCACAATAGCTATTATTGATAGAATATTATGAGTCAGACACTTGGATGATGGTTTTAGGTAGATCCCTGAGAACTGTAAATAAAATAGAGAATAATGCCTGACATATTAGGAAACATTCATAACCAACCATTAGCATTTGTTTTATTCCCTTGAATGTCACATGAATCTGCATCTGAGTTGAAGTGATGAACATTTTTCAGTACTGAGTTGTCCCATTGTAGACTCTAATTTCCTACCCACTTTCTAAAGTGTCTGATTGAGTTTATTATTGGGTGAAGACAGAGGAACATAGAGATCTTTGTTTGAGGGGGTTTATGGAGTTGTGGAGTGATTTTTTCAATGAATGAAGGTAAATCACAAATTTTAAAGTAATGTCAAAGGTGTCTGAAGGTCAAAGTAATGTCTGAAGGTGTCTGACATAATATGAACACCTAGTAGGGTCAGAGGTAGGTAGTGAGCCTGAATGTAGCCTACATTAGTCTTCTTAGCTAAAAGACAAATGAGGACATGATGGCCTCTCTATCCAGAGAGAGTATACCCAGAGAAGTATTGAGTCGGACTGTTCCTAATCCATGTGCATTGGTACTTGGCTAGTTTTAGAAAATTCAGTTGTACAAAAATTTGGCTCTATAGATTAACTTCACTTTCATGTCTCAGAAAGCAAAGAAGAAAATGGTATGAGACAGGGCCAGAGCATATAGCACTGCGTAAGCAAGGGGAAGAGACCTAATTTTTGTTTTCTAAGACTGATTACAAGCTAGCTGAATGTTTCAAGTATGGGAATGTCATAATATATATTATGTGGTTTTCAAAGTTCACTTAGGTGTGGGATCGAAAGCACGCAGAAGAGATAAGATCTTAGCAGAAGTCAGATAGGAGTTTATGGTAATAGTCCAGACAAGATAGGAAAAGCACCTCGAGTCAAATAGTAATGATAAAAATGGAAATGATATGATGAGATATATGTTAGTAAGATGATTGACACTTTTTTTTTATCCCAACTGTCTTAACCTAGAAATGTTTAGTGTCAGGGAGTAAGCAAAAGACCAGAAGCAATGAAAAAGTCTTGCATTTTAGATTGAGCAATAGTTGTTTCTACGAAAATGTGGCAATCTCAGGAAGAAAATGGTTTTTAAAGTATGGAAAATGAAGTGTTGTTTTTATCAAGTTAAAATTGATATGACCACTATATATTTGCTTCAGTGTATAAGTAGGGAATTGGGTGCATGATTCTAGAGTTTTGACTTGGAAATATTTGTTAGAGATAAATTTGAAAATATTAAGTTGGATATATAAACTAGTTGGGAGTAGATATAATTGTTTTATAGGGCTGAATGAAAATATCTAACAACAGAAGATACTTAGAAGAGGGAATAGGACGCTGACGAGAACCTTGGAGAATGCCATCATTTTGAGATGAAAATGTAGAAGAGGCATCAGCAAAAAGAATGAAAGAGAGGTAGAAGGAAAAGCATGAGAATTCAGTGTTGGGGAGGCCAGGAGAAAAAAAGGAAGTTGCAGTATTGTTTGATGAATGTTGCTGAGATATTATTGAATAATAGCACAAAGACAAATGAAACTGGCAATGTGAAGGTGTTTGAGACCTTAATAAGAACAGTCTCAATGAAGTGATGTAGCCAAAGACTGTTCAGTGGCAGAGGAACTGGAACAATGTAGCTAGTAATTTCAAGAGTTTTATTGAGTAAAGGCATACAGAATTGGGTCCAGGATTGAAAAAATATGCAGAGTCGCCGAAACCGATTTGGCTCAGTGGATAGAGCATCAGCCTGCGGACTGAAAGGTCCCACGTTCGATTCCGGTCAAGGGCATGTACCTGGGTTGTGGGCATATCCCCAGTGGGAGATGTGCAGGAGGCAGCTGATTGATGTTTCCCTCTCATCGATGTTTCTAACTGTCTATCTCTCTCCCTTCCTCTCCGTAAAAAATCAATAAAATATATATATATAAAAAAAGAAAAAAATATGCAGAGTGAAGGAGCTTTTTACTTTATTTTATTTTTTAAATATTGGGTTTTTGTGAAATGATGTAAATAATCTGATGGAGAAAAAGAAATTAGAGTTGCAGAGAGAAATTGCATAATTTCTACAAAAATTCTCCTAGAAGTCAATATGGGATAGGATAGATAGACTAAGAGGAGTTTTTGGCCTCTGGTAGAAGTAGAGATATTTCATCCTTAGTATTAAGATTAAGAGTGAAAATGATAAGTTCAGAAAAAGATAGGTTAAAAGTTTTGGTGGTGGGGTGGTAAGCATACTTTTAACAGATGCCATAAAAAGTAGAACAGTAGGCTGTTCTACTTAAATCACTACTAGTATATAGAGAAATGCATGATTTCCCTGAGCATTGCCCCTTGAGACATGTCTAGGTTATCCCTACATGAGTGCTGGGCCACCAACAGGCTTGTTATCCTGTCTAATATCAATTCTCCAGCAGCCAGGTGTCCAGATGCTGGGAAACTGGTATTTGCTAGCACTCTCCTAAAGAGATAGGTGAAACCAATAAATTTGTTCCCGACTTACAATTGTACTGTCAGACAGCAATAAGATGGCGAAGTCCCTTTCCTGATGTCCACACTCACAGTACCTCTAGGCTCTCTATGGTTTCACAAAACATGAAAACCATACACCTGGTTCAACTTTGCCCTGAGCCAAGTGATACTTCCTGAGAGTCATGCATGGGAACTGATGTTAATGCCTTTGTCCTGGTACATGGCAGAGTTCTGAGGCTGAGTCACCCCAAGGGCTGAAGACATCACTTAGGGGGCAGGATAAGTTATAAGAAAGGGCAAGAATACAATGGGCATGCTGCTGTCCCTGAGCCACAACTGACTTTGAGATCATTGAAACACACATCTTCTGGAAGGCAACAGTGAGTGGTTGTGAATACCAATGGACTCAAAGGTGGATGAGTCAACTACTTCCCACTAAAGCCTGTGATAAGGCAGGTTACATAAAGGCAGGTGATGGTGTGAGTACATTATTTGCCACAGGGCTACAACACTCCAGATCACTCAGAAATGTTAAAGTTCAAGGATCACCTGGAGTGATAAGGCTGCCAACCATTCTATCATTTGGTTCCTCCTCACAAATGGGGAAGCCCTTCTGAGCCTTAGTGAGGAGGATGAAAGGATAAAAACAGTCCATTTGGAATCTTTGACAGATGTTGGCTGCTTCCCAAGGGAGTACCTATGTGGAAGAGGAATCTCTAGATCAAATGGACACATCTGGACAGTTGAGTAAAATCTGGGGGTTGGAAGTTAATTTAAAACCTTGATTGCAGATTTAGCTGTCTGAATTCAGTAATCAGAAGTGGAAAGTCATACATACTTTATTCCTGAATTAGTTGCTGGTGACTTCAAATGCACATCCCACAGAGCTTTCTGAGAAGCTTCCTGACAAACTTCAGACCCTTTACTGATACTTCAGAATCAGTGGGTCACAGTGTCATGATTATACAAAAACTACAGGTTATATAAGCAATGTCAGGAAGTGGATCTTGTAACCAGGTTTCTGAATCTCTACCCAAAGAGGATACAGGAGACAGAAGAATAGGGGAAGGAAAGTGGAGCAAAAGAGAGAAGGCTAGTGGCCTAAATCACCACGTAATTACCATTTGTTTTTGCAATATAGGCTGCAGGTGCCCTCTGACCCTTACTTGAGGTGTATCAAGTTATTAGGACAAGAGGTTAAGTAAGAGAACTAGGGTCACTTGAACCAACCAACACTCTGTCTACGCATTCCTATATAAAGTGATGCTTGCTGATGTTCCCAGCAAGACAAGAGATTGACTAAAATACATCAATGCATACATGACTGTATATTTCAAATATATTCTAATTGAGTAGTCTTATTGTAACTTACAATTTTTCAATGCTTTCAAATATGTAATTCTCACTAATTGTATTAATAATCTCTATAACCTAGGATTAGGTCACTACAAAGATATATAGCTAAAATCATCATAGTCTTTTGAAAGAGACGTAGACCTGCAGTTGGAGATATACCGATCTACTTCCAGTGATCTATTCCCTAACTGTTTATACTTGGGCTAGTCATCCAGACTTGGGCTCACTTACCAGAGTTGACAGTGCCTGGGCTCGCCTCTCCTGACTGGAGTTTACAGGTGATTGATACTCCATAGTCGCCATCATCAGCCTTCCTCAATGACAAGGCATGTTTGCAGCTTTTGTTCTATTTTATTTCATTTTGATTTTAGGTAGTCATGTTTTCCTAATACTACTGTGCCACCAGTTTATATTGCTTTTCATTAATGAAGTGTTCAGAATTTTTGTCTTTGGAAATACATTGCAAATATGTCACATTTTATTGCTACTTTTTTTTTTATGAAGGTCAGTGAAATGATTGCTTCCATTTTTAGTCTCAATAGTAAATGCAAATTCTCTTATAACCTAAAAGGAAGTGAAAACTGTTGAGAGAGAGAGAGAGAGAGAGAGAGAGAGAGAGAGAGAGAGAAGAGAACACTCTCCAAATTGAATATCCTCTTACTTCACTGCCTTTGAATAATTAAGTAAACAATGTAAATTCATCATTTATGACCATACTTGTGTTTAAACTTCAATGCTAAAATACAATCATGATAATAAATAAGCAGTATAATTTTAGAGTCTATTTAATTTCAGTTGTAGCATAATGCATGTCTAACATCAGAATTTATTGACATATTTTTAAAGATTTGGCTTTCTCTTTTACTTGCTAGTATCTATAAATTATTGGTGATACATTTAATAAAAATGTGTTGAAATCAAATAATAGTTAAGCTAGCAGAAAGATTACATTTTATTAGACATAGTATTTGGCATTCAGACTAAAATTTCTCAGGGCTATCCAACAGAATTTTACAGTTTCCATCTTGATTTTTCTCAGCATCATTTTCTACAACAGTAGCATCTAATAATTATATTATGATTCCCACATTCTTTTTCCCTTATAGTACACTATATTCATGTATGTGTATACCTTATTTCTCTCTCTCCCTCTTTCTCTATACCTGCCTCTATCTTTTGCTTTCTCCTGCATATTCACACTTTGTATAAATAGTAATTAATACAGAAGAAATAAACTTAATATATATATTTTATAGTTAGAAATAAGGAGAACACACCAAGACAAGTTCCTTTCATTTAAAAGAAGAATTTGAACCAATAGAAAAACATTCTGCAATAGAATATCATACTCATGTAAAGAATGGAAATAATTCTTTTACATACATAGATCATCTACTTTATTTTCCATAATATTGGTTTTGATATAGGAAATGAGAGTAAATCAAACCATATTACATTTTTTAAATTATTGAAATTTAAACATTAAGATATTCAGTTGGGAAGATATGAGTAATTATCTTAATGTGATATCATGCATGGCCAGTGTTGCTCAGTGATTGAGCATCAACCTAAGAACCAGGAGGTTATGGTTCAATGCCTGGTCAGGGCACATGCCCGGGTTGTGGCTCGATCCTCAGTGTGGGCGTGCAGGAGGGAGCCAACCAATGATTTTCATCATTGATGTTTCTATCTCTCTCTCCCTCTCCCTTCTTCTCTGAAATCAATAAAAATATATATATTTTTAAAAAGTGATATCATGTCATTCTAGAATTTTTATAGCTTAAAGGTATCATTTACCTTTGGTAAATAGATGGTTTTAATTATATAGTCTGTATGTAAAAGCACTTTGAGCAGGTGTTTCACATTCTCCCTTAAATAAGAATTAATATGATTTTTTAAAAAATATATTTTATTGATTTTTTACAGAGAGGAAGGGAGAGGGATAAAGAGTTAGAAACATCAATGAGAGAGAAACATTGATCAGCTGCTTCCTGTACACCCCTTACTGGGGATGTGCCCGCAACCAAGGTACATGCCTTTGACTGGATTCGAACCCGGGACCTTTCAGTCCGCATGCTGATGCTCTATCCACTGAGCCAAACAGGTTAGGGCAGAATTAATATGATTTTATTCAGAGCATAATTTTATGTCTATAAGTCAAAGAAATATACATTCACACATTGGCAAAATATTTAGTTTCATTTATTTTTCAGTAAAATACAAATCAAATGTATTGAGAAAAATATTTTAACTTTTTCATTAGCATAGAGATTTTAAGAATATGTATTCTTTATGAATATAGCAAAGATCCTATTATTAACTATTATGGGAATTGGATTTTAGTAATCATTATTTGGAGTTTAATATTCATATTAATATATTTCCACATATTTTTCTAGTTTAGTATCTTGATTTGTATTATTTTTTTAATACTACCTCACTATAATTTGGCTACAGCCTGGAGCTAGTTGCTGGCTGGGATTGGAGAGATTGCCTGTAGCCATGGAATAGAAAAACATAATTCGGATATATCTGGATTAAACAATATACTATCTTCAATAAGACCACGTGCTAAGAAAATCAGCCAAACAATTAGAATATTATTCTAACAAACTTATGAATTCTCTGCTTTCCTTGGTGATTTCTTCTACTTTTGAAATCACCCCAAATTGTTTTGTAAATTACCTTCCTATACTATAGTCATAATGATGGTGAGTGCTAGTATTATTGGTGGAAGTGGGGTGTCCTCTTCCCCACTAGGTGCTTGGGGTGGGGTCCTTATGATTAACTCCTTAAGAATTTTCTGAGACTCACACAGAGGATGAGTGATTTTTATTTGCATGGTACATCTCTGGTTTTCCAAAGTCCCACTTCCCTTAATTCAGTCCTAGAAGAGGTGTAGCTGGGGATTCAGTTGAGCTAGAATCAAAACCAGCTTCAGAGTTTCCTTTCCATGGTGGAGTTGGATCCAGTACAGTATCAGGCTAGTGGCAGTCCATTGGTCGATTGTGTGGGGTGCACTTGGCCATGAGTTACATGGGCAAATGCAAGGAAGCCGAGAGAGCACCAGGAGCCAAGAGAGCAAGAGAGCACAAGAGAGAGAACTTCTTTATTTAGGGGATTGAATAGCTCAAATCTTCCCATGCTTGCAGTGCCCACGCCTGCTCTGGCCAATGACCTGTTTCCAGGCGTGACTGGCAAAAAATGTCTTCCTATGTCAGCCAGACTTTACTGGACATGCCTCTATTTTCTACCCTGTTCGGTTTCTTCCCTCAGCAATCTGTGAGGGATAGACCCCTGGCTTCCTGGGAATATTAAACTGCAGCTTCCTGGCGAAGCTGCACAAATGGCATTCCTATAGCATTTGGCCTTCCCTGTGTTCCTTTCCTGTTATTAATAAACAGGTTAGTTACGATGGTATCACTAGAAGAGAAAAAAATAATAAGTCTATAATTTTTTTATTTTCTGATAACTTTAAAAAAAAATTAAAGTTAGTAAGCATATTTTAAAATATGCTCAAATGCTGAAAGGATGATATTGAAATGGCTTTTCTTGCACACAACTTGAGAAAGGGTAAACAAGTTCAAATTTAGGGGATCATATTTTAACAAGGTTTATAAATAGCCTTAAGTATGTCTATAAATTTAATATATTATTTCAATTCTGTGATTTTAGTCTAAGAATATATTAAAAATGCATATGAGAAATTAGAGGCAACAGATTAGAAAGAGCAAGTAGAAAACACTCTATATTCTAAATGAGATCAACTTATGAATTATAAATTTATATTGCTCTCATAGGGAACAGAAATTATTTTCCCTGTATGCTATAAAATTTACTACAATTTTGGAAAATTATTAGTATAATCATTTAATTTTAATGAATAAAATGTAAAGATTTTCTCCAAAAGCTATTTTTAGGAGACACATTCTGAAATTGAGTCCATAGATTTTATTATGAATCTTTTCTCTGTTTTTTTATTTTGCTGAATAATAAATGCAGTGGTTTCTATGTCCTAATGATAAAAACCATATTTTATAAACTTTCTGAAAATGAAAAAGTTTAATAAGTATTAAACTTTCAAGTTTCAATATTCTTAGTAAAATTATTTGAACATTTTGAAGTATTAATCTTACAATAGAATGAAGGAACCTTAGCAAATAATTTTCTTCAAGGTTATATATGTTTTATTCATCACTGGTCTTTAGAAAATAGAAATATCTTATTTAGGGCTTAGAAGCGTAGATTCAAGATGCTGACTCATTTTGAGAAGTTGAGAAGTTAGCTTCAAAAAAATTCAAATACAGAGGTTTTATTCATTTTTTTATATTTATATGAATGTGGCCATATAAATATTATGCATACTTATTCATATAATTGAAAGAAGTGTTTTGTTTTAAGTTAGATCCTAGGTTGGTTAGGGTCTTTCCCCCCCTAGATTCTTAAAAGTTCCTCAGAGTAAAACAGCTTTTGCATACAGAAAATATGAAAGGTAAATGCTTCCAAACATGGTATCTTTAAAAAATAAGAAGTTACAAAATACTAATGACCTTAATTGGAATAATTAGAAATCAATGAGTTTTGAGTAATCAAACAGGAGTTTCGGAGTGAGCACAAAATTGGGGGAGATTCACAGTAAAGTGAATACACAGTGAGAGAGTAATGCTGGGACACTTTCTGGCATTTTAATCAGCAGAACGTAAGACAATTGAAATAGAAAGAAGGGCTGGTGAAGGAGGTACAAGAATTATGAGAAGTGACACTATATTAATTAACATTAAAAAGTTCAGATAACACCTCCAACCCTCCAAACCTCTTCACACATGATGTTTAATCAGTGATTCAAGAATTAGAGGATAATGTGGTCAAATATGTTTGAAGAATATAGGAATAAACAAAATTAAAGTTATCCATCCTTATCTCTTGGGTGTACCCTTTTCTCCATCTCTCTAGCTACAGACCAAGGTTAGGCTCTTATCAAATTTTACATGACCTAAGCTAATGTCCTCCTAACAGAATTCTCACTGACAGTTTTTCTCTCTTCAAGGCACCCCTTTCTTCAGAGTTCCCTTCGCTATTTTACCATCTCTAAAACATGAGCAAATCCATTATCTTCTAGAGCAGTGCTTCTCAACCTTGGCTGCACATTAGGATCACCTGGGAATCTTTTTAAAATCCTGATTTCTGGGCCTCATCCTCTGGAAATTCTGTTTGTTACTAATGTTGTGGCCTCACCCCAGAACAAAGAAATACAATTTCTGGAGGCCCAGAAATCAAGATTTTAAAAAGATTCCCAGGTGATCCTAATGTGCAGCCAAAGTTGAGAACCACTGCTCTAGACAATCATCGCCTAACAGTTTCTTTGCTTGCAACTATTTATCCAAATGAAAAGCTGGCTTTCTAAAGTAAATGACCTGGTGTGCTAATGAGAGCCTCTAGTGAGCAGGACCACACTTGAGTCACGAAGAAACTACTGTGAGGGACCAGACACAAAGAGATTATCTCCTCACATGCTTAGAACATGCAGAAATACAGTTAAGTGTGTTCATTGGAAGGAGAGACACAGTAGTCTTTCTTCTTTAATAAAACTTGGGTGATCACTGATACTTTTGAGAACATTAATAATAAAGCCAGCTAACATTTATGGTGCATTCCCCACTGCCAGCCACTCGGCTGATTACTTTGTTATGTGGCATTTCAATTAATTCTGACAACAAGCTTATGAGGTAGGTGAGCCTATTCACTCCATTTAACAAACAAGGAAACTGAAGCAACATTGCTTCCAGGATATGAAGTAAAGAAGTCTGACTCCAGAATCTGAATCACAGCCTCCCAATCTTCCTACACACATGGATTCAACCCAGTTTGTAGCTGGCAGTATGACTGGCCAATGATAACATTGAAACTCAGAGGCAAAAGTCAGAATTTTAAAAAATCATCTTTACTATTGTGAGTTTGACAACTTCCCTGAACTTGAAGACTCTTCTCCTCCATAGCAACATTAATGAATATGAATTCTTAATTTGTGTCATGAAATATGTCAACATGTGGAAGATGTGAATAACTGAGTGAACTAATATTTTCTAAATGACTAATGCATAATTATAAAAATCATGCATGCCAGATAGATCAATGGTCTTTTTTAATATATTTTTTATTGATTTCAGAGAGGAAGGGAGAGGGAGAGAGAGATAGAAACATCAATAGTGAGAGAGTATCATTGATTGGCTGCCTCCTGCATGCCCCCTACTGGGGATCGAGCCTGCAACCTGGGCATGTGCCCTTGATTGGAATCGAACACAGGACCCTTAAGTCCAAAGGCCAACACTCTATCCACTGAGCCAAACCAACAAGGGCCTCAATAGCTTTTAATGTATCATCACCATATGAAGTGTTTATTAGTTTGGTTGCAACTAATCTTTAAAAACACACAACTTGTCACATTTTGATGTACTTATAGAAAAATTCCCAACTATTTGAAATGACCATTAAACTATTACTATCTGTTTGAAGCTGGATTTTCATCATATAATTCAATGGAAATATATATTGCTACAGAGCGAATGCAAAACAAATGTGAGAACCCAGCCAGCTTCAACTAAATCTGAAATTAAAGAGATTTGCAAATATGAAATGTAATTCCACTCATCATTATTTTATAGTTCTTTTAAATAAAAAAATATTACTGATAATAACATCTTATGGGTTTATTGTTATTTTCAATTAGTGATAAACAAATATTTAAATTTTTCTGTTTTAATGTCTAATGAGGTAAATATCTTTGGGGTTGGTTCTCAGTTATATGTAATAGTGTAAAGAAGTCCTGAGTCCCAAAAGTGAGGGGACAACTCTTCTGAAGTTTCTAACAGCGGGAACTTAATTGTCCCTAGTCGTCAGAGTAAGCCCTTGGTAGGTGACTTTGTGACCTGCACAAAAAACCCTGCGATGGAGTGGAAACAGTTCTGAGACAGAAAGAGGAAAGATTCTCTTAGCATCCATATTGCTCAAATTAATCCTCCAGACAAATGTTTTGTCATCTGGTAACGATCACATTCAAAGTCCATCTATTTGGTAATTATTACAGTTTTTATATAACCATTTATGAAGCCTTCTTCTTTTTAACCCCCCCCCCCCTTAATGAAATGCAGTCCGATAGTCTCTTACACACTCTCCAAAAACTTGCTCCTCCACCTGCTTTCTTTCTCATCACTGACAGCTGAGCTGAGACAGCCCTTAGATGCTTTCCTTTCCTGGTATGTAACTTTTTGCATCCTTTTGCTAAGTGGAAATATTTAACATCTCTCAGTGAGTCTGTGTTCTCTTTCAACTTTGAAGGGCTTTAATTTATTCTTTTCTCCTATTTTCTTTGTCATATTTATTTAATTATTTCTTAGTGGATTTGTAAAAAATAAGTTAAAAACAATTTTTGACTATTTAGAAATGATTATTTGCAGACATGTAGGAAGAATTTAGAAATTGACTAATTCAAGCTCTTTTACTGTTCAAATGCAGAAACTATAGCCGGGAGAAGCATGTGATTCAGTCATATGACAAATGGCTGAGAAAGTTGTGGGCCTGGCCGGTTGATTGGCATCTGATGCTACCTCCTCTTGCAGAGTGTTTTTCATCATGTCCCTTCCATTGGATGCTCCTGTGTCAGTTATGTACTGACTTCACTTTAGTTCAAGTCTATATATCCCTTCTCAAACTGTGGAATGAACTCAGTGGTCATAGCATGCCCTGCCAGGAAAAGTGTTAGTAAAGCAAGTGGATCATAATGTAGGCATAATAAACTTGTAACACATTATAGTTCATGCACTTGCTGTGTGCTCCATACCTTCTTCAAATCATAAGTGGATGACACATCTTATCAATTATCTAAATATCACAATTTTTGTTTCTTCAAAGATCTGTTTCCTACTGACGACAGATTTGAAATGTTAGTGCCTTTATTTTTAGGATAGTATAAAAATAGCTTAGCAGTACGTAAAGAAAAAAAGAGATCTTCTTGGAGAAGCATTTATCAGAATCACAGGAGATTCAAGAATAGCACCGTTCTACTCAAAAGGGAGAAAGAAATTGGGAGCAGATGGTTAACTAGGTCTGTGTTAAGAAAACAAAAACAAACAACTCAGTGAACAAAGCAAGATTTGCTGGTTTGGGAAAAGCCCTCAACCACACCTCATCCAAGGTGGAGTGGGATGGAGAGCAAGGGAAGGCATGTAGACAGATAATAGAAGCACGTTTGGCAAAGAATGTAGGAGGGGCAACAGGCACCACAAGAAAAGCAGAGTGAGTGAAGAGAATAGAATCACCTCCTGGGATTACAGAAGGTCTCTAGGAGTAGCTGGATATAAAAGCTACGTAAGCTTGAGTGGAGAATTAGCAAAACCATGTGATCATCCAGGCCCATTACCAGTGGTGAGGAGAGCTTGCTATCACTACTCTGGTCTTTGTAGAATCATTGTAGTTATAAAGAAATATCAAAGAGACTTGGGTTATTTTGCTTAGGATGATATTCTCAAGATCCATCCAGACTGCTGCAATGGCAATATTACATCTTTCCTTATGGCTCAATACCAGTCTATTGTACATGTGAAACCTATATAATTTTTATTTACCAATGTCACCCACCTCAACAAATGTAATTTTAAAAATGAGAGATGAGTTCATTCTATCCATCACCCTCTTCTATGTATATATGAAATGGAAAAGCACAGCACTTCTCACTAGTCACTGCCTATCCCAGAAGTTCTTTGAGAAGCACTGAATGTCAGAAGCTCTTTAGCACATAAGTGTTGAACTTTCCCAGGCTGTGCAGAGTGGGCAGGAGCTTGACTTAAGACAAGACAGGGGCGGGTGTGGGCATGGATATTGGTACAAGGCTGTGGGAGGAGGAAGACACACTCTTACTTCTGATGGGGTAAGAGATGTTTTGCTAAGAACAAGTTGTTATGTGGCTCTTAATAGAACTAAGAGAACACTGACTCAAATGTCTTCCCTCCAGCTTCTGCAAACACATAGCATCTCTGGAGTGCCAGCCTGGGAGGGATGACTCGTGTTCCCAGGAGAAGTAGAGTGGGCAGAGCCAGGTAGCGAGAAAGCCACAGAGAAAGTAAGTGAACTAGGAGGACTATGACTTTGTGCTAAAGCCACGGCACTTCTTTCTGGACAAGACAGTCCCACTGTCATGCCTGTGCTCTGTCATTGACATCTTCAAGAGCCTCCATTTCCTCAATTGAAAATAGCAATTGTGCTATTTTGCCCATGGCTTCCAGAGCAAAGTAACATGAAATGGGTGGTTCAGAACAACAACAAAAATAACATCTCACAGTTCTGGAGACTTGAAGTTCAAGATCAAGATGTCAGCAGGGTTGGTTCCTTCTGAGGGCAAATCGGTTCCATGCTTCTCCCTGTAGTTCCATGTTTTGGGTGAATTTTCTGGCAATCTTGGGTGTCCCTTGCCTTGTAGTTGCATAACCTCCATATCTGGTTTCACCTTTACATAGGTTTTCTCCCTGTGGATGTTTCTGTTTCCAAATTGTATCTTTTTGTAAGGACAGCAATCATATTGAATTAGAGGCCCACCCTCCTCCATTATAACCTCATCTTAACTACTTAAATCTACAGCGTCCCTATTTCTAAATAAGGTCAGGTTCTGAAGTGCTGTAATTAGAATCTCAATAGGCAAATTTTGAGTGGACACAATTCATCTCATTACAGTATTATTAAAACAACACCTCAGAATTTTATAAGAAGGAAATGGTGGCCCTAACCAGTTTGGCTCAGTGGATAGAGCGTTGGCCTGCAGGTTCAATTCCAGTCAAGGGCATGTACCTTGGTTGCGGGCACTTCCTCAGTAGGGGGTGTGCAGGAGGCAGCTAGTGGTTCTCTCTCATCGATGTTTCTAACTCTCTATCCTTCTCCCTTCCTCTCTGTAAAAAATCAATAAAATATATTTTTTTTTAAAAAAGAAGGAAATGGTGGTAGAATATACACAACAGGCTTGACACAACCTCAGCAACATAGTTAAAGGTCAGTAAATGAGCATTTATTTGTAAAATGTAGTTAAAGAAACTAACTTCTTAGTGTTTTCATTAAGATTTAACATATCGCCCTAACCAGTTTGGCTCAGTGGATAGAGTGTTGGCCTGTGGACTGAAAGGTCCCAGGTTCAATTCCGGTCAAGGGCATATACCTTGGTTGCGGGCACATCCCCAGTAGGGGGCTTGCAGGAGGCAGCTGATCGATGTTTCTCTCTCAGCGATGTTTCTAACTCTCTATCCCTCTCCCTTCTTCTCTGTGAAAAATCAATAAAAATATATTTTTAAAAAAGATTTAACATATCAATGTATTATAAAACACTTATTCGTGTCTAGAACATATTATTGTCCTAGAAATGGCAGCTTTAAGAGTGGTGTATTGAGCAGCAAAAATTAACCAGTCCCCTTTTACAGTACTGTGCATCAGGCAGTGACAAGCCTGAAAGGGGAGAGGAATAGTCTTCAGGAGGCAAGAAATAGTTAATAAAGATCTCCACTGGCAGCAGCCTTGTGGGATAGAGCTTGGAGAGTACAGCACAGTAAGTGAAAACAAGTCCTTATGTCCAGAACTAAGCAGAAATCAGATCAAGAAGTATGAAATGGGATTGTTAAAGTATAATATATTCACTATTAGACATGAGCATATTTTGACTATAAGCTACTAACCTACAAACTTCTTTTTGCTAACCCGGTGCACAATAAAATTAATGCTAGGCTTAACAAGCATCATAGAAATTGTTTCCAATTTTCCTTCTAGTGTTGTAAATATGTTTTTCATTAATGAGCCAAAGACTTGAGCCCCCTATGTAAATTATGCCCTCGGCAAAGTTAGCTCAATTCTAAGAATGCTAAGTCATGTGTCCTGGTTTTGGGACACATATTTTAATTAAAATTATAGATTTATATTTAAGATGGCTGAGCTAAAAGTACCATGTGTCTCAAAGAGTCTTTCCATTTTTATCACAATTCTGTTCTCTAACTTGCCCAATGTATGCTGTGATCCTCTTCCTGGTGTGAAAATGTCTGCTCCTCGGGATCATTTATGTGTTTTCTTTTATGGCAATTTTGGTCAATGCATTCCATATGCTTATTAAACCATGTTTGAAAACATTGTGTCTAAATTCTTTACATATTTTGTATCATCACTGTTTTTGTGCTATCGATGATCAGTTTCATACCCATTAAAAAAGCACTCATATGTTTTCTCCTCGAAATGTTTTTTTTTTCTTAATATAATGTGCCATTTCCCAAAGTGATGAAACCAAGGAAAACTTTACCCCTCTAAAGCCTATACGAACCTTTTGATGCTAATATTTATGAAAGTATTGGGGCTTCTGGTTGAAGTCCTGATGAAGAGAGAGGTCCATGGTCAATGTTCAAAGCAGATTAAAACCGATATAGAAGGATAAGCACAGTAAGTCTAAGTCTACACATAGGTACAGGACAGCAATGAGGCAGACAATGATTTTAAATCACACACACACAGGAGGAGTGCACGAGCCCACATGTAATTCCACCCTGTGCCACATAAATATAATAACAAAACAAGTTGGTTTTGGCCACTGGTCTACCACCAATTCAAATAAGAGTAAAGTTTTAGGGAGGATTTATACACACACACACACACACACACACACACATATATATATTTTATTAAATACAGACAGCAAAAATAATTTGGATCCTTGGTATTTGTTTCAACATCTTTATATTAATGATACTGCTCTGGCTGTCATTTTAATTTATTTTTCCAAATGTAGGAAGATTAAGTAGAAACTTAACATGCCTCTCTGACCATCTTAAAAATATGTTAAGTGAAAGTCACATTTATCATATCATTTATTTACCAGTTGGGAAATGTCTGTACTTGAAATGAGTTGAAATTGCTGATAAAATCACAGGTAAACTGTTTAAATATCTTAAAGACACCAGGTGTTTCATTAAGGTTAGTTTTTAGAGATAATTACTGTTTGGATAATTTAGAAAAGTAATGATAACTTATTTAATATACATATATTTGATTTTTTAAGAAGAAACTCAAAATATGATTGCATAGTTAAACAAAATTTATATCTGATAACTTCACTTTATATTTGTAATTCAAGAAGTGCAACATTTAAACACATCTTGAAATAAACAAACTTATAATTAAGACTCTCTATTGTCACAAAATTATACAATTACTCAGGGTTTTGTTTTTTTGTTTTCTGAATAGTCAGTTTTGTCTTTTTCTGGAGATTTTTCTTTTTTTCTTTTTTTTTTTTTAAGTCTTCTTTTTTTTTTTTAAATTTTATTTTATTTTATTTTTTTTAATTAAATCTTTATTGTTCAGATTATTACATTTGTTCCTTTTTTTCCCCCCCATAACTCCCCTCCTCCCAGTTCCCGCCCCACCCTCTGCCCTCACTCCCCACCCACTGTCCTCATCCATAGGTGCATGATTTTTGTCCAGTCTCTTCCCACATCTCCCACACCCCTTTCCCCCCCAAGAATAGTCAGTCCATTCCCTTTCTATGTCCCTGATTCTATTATAATCAACAGTTCATTCTGTTCATCAGATTATTTATTCACTTGATTCTTAGATTCACTTGTTGATAGATGCATATTTGTTGTTCATAATTTGTATCTTTACCTTTTTCTTCCTCTTCCTCTTCTTAAAGGATACCTTTCAGCATTTCATATAATCCTGGTTTGGTGGTGATGAACTCCTTTAGCTTTTCCTTATCTGTGAAGCTCTTTATCTGACCTTCAATTCTGAATGATAGCTTTGCTGGATAAAGTAATCTTGGTTGTAGGTTCTTGGTATTCATCACTTTGAATATTTCTTGCCACTCCCTTCTGGCCTGCAAAGTTTCTGTTGAGAAATCAGCTGACAGTCGTATGGGTATTCCCTTGTAGGTAACTGAGTTTCTTTCTCTTGCTGTTTTTAAGATTCTCTCTTTATCTTTTGCTCTTGGCATTTTAATGATGATGTGTCTTGGTGTGGTCCTCTTTGGATTCCTTTTGTTTGGGGTTCTCCGCGCTTCTTGGACCTGTAAGTCCATTTCTTTCACCAGGTGGGGGAAGTTTTCTGTCATTATTTCTTCAAATAGGTTTTCAATATCTTGGTCTCTCTCATCTTCTGGCACCCCTATAATTCTGATGTTGGTACGCTTGAAGCTGTCCCAGAGGCTCCTTACACTATCCTCGCATTTTTGGATTCTTTTTTCATTTTGCTTTTCCGGTTGGATGTTTTTTGCTTCCTCGCATTTCAAATCATTGACTTGATTCTTGCGCTCCTCTGGTCTGCTGTCGGGCGTCTGTATAATATTCGTTATTTCAGTCTGTGTGTGCTTACTTTCTAGTTGGTTCCCCAACATAACATCGAGGGTCTTATTAGTTTTCGTGTAGATCTCATTAAGTTTATCGGCAGCTTCTAAACAGTTCTTGAGAGACCTTAAAAGTGTGGTTCTGAACTCTATTTCTTCCATTGACAATTTTGTCCTGTTTCTTTGTCTCCGCATTTTGTTATGCTTCCTTGGTGCACCCCCTAGTGGTCTTTGTTCGCAGTCTTATAGATAAATCTTGATTGTTGTAGCTAATTCCAGGGAGGGTTTGACCTCCAGGCCAAGTGGCTATGAGAATCAGCTGTGTCAGCAGTGAGAGAACTTCTGTCCTCTAGGGAGGTGCTAATCTAGCCTTTGCCTGAGGCTATCCGGCAAATGCCTCTGTGCAGGGCTTGGGCGGGGCGGGTCGCACAGGATCAACAGGGTGGGCCGGAGAGAGCAGTTATGGCGGCTGTCAGTCCTGTCCCAAGGGGCTCTGCCTCTCTGAGTCCCAGCACCCGCTGCAAAGCTGGGAGAGAAAGCTGCACTCGCTCTGACCGAAGCCAGACAGTCCCGCTTCTCCCGTTTGAGTCTGGGTCCCTAAAGACTCGCCTGGATCTGGAGCTCAGAGTCTGCGACTCCCTCCCGATTGAAAACGCCAACCGCGCCCTCCGCCGCCAGCCCGCTCCGCGCACTCCGCACCTCAGAATTTGACTTCAGCACTGCGCCTCCTCTGAGTGTCCGTATGCGTTTCTCTTTCCTCCTAGTTGTAGGACTTCCACTCAGCCAGCGTTCCTGTGGTTCTGGGTGTTGTCCCTTCCGTTTTTTGGTTTCACTTTTGAAGTAGTTGTTCAAAGCAGCAAACTCCGGCGTTAACCTATGCCGCCATCTTGGTTCTCCCTTTTTCTGGAGATTTTTCTAACAGCTTTCATTTATTTTAATTTACTAGTACACTCAAATTCTTTCAAATTACTAAAATAATCCATGCTTTTATTTTTCCCTAATCATACTCAGCCATAGCTTCTAGCAAGTTGGTTAGAGCTCCTTATGTATGAGCCTTTTCTCCAAAACTCTTGGTTTTCTAAGTTACATCTCTTTCTTCATAATCAGTGGTTCTCAACAGGTGACAATATTGTGCCCTCAGGGACATTTGACAATGTCTAGAGACATTTATCACTGTCACTGGAATCTACTGTGTGCAGATCAAGGGTGCTGCTAAATATCTTGAAATACAAAGGATATACCCCTTCCTCCCACAAAAAAAAAAAAAAAAAAAATTATTTGGCCCTGCCCTGGCCAGGTGGCTCAGTTGAATTTTGTTGATATCATCTTCTTTTCTAACCATTACTTTCACCTCTTTTTATGACTTGATTAATTAACAATATCCCAAAATATGTAACAAGATAGTAGTAGAATGTTTTATTCAACTTATGCTTATTTCAATCATTTGGTTTTAGTCCAAACTTTATAGTAGTGAAAATACAATATAAACTAGAAGAAAATAAACCTAAATGATTATAACAACTTATACTATTATTACTGTAACTAACATTAATTTTACACCTAATAAGTGTCAAGCACAGGTGTTTGAACTTATATTAACATTTTACATTTTTTGAGGTTGAAAAGCATCAATGTTAGTCACCTTCGATTGAAATTTATCATGGACCTTTCCACTTTAGTCTCACTTCCCCACTAGCCTGAAAGATAGTAAGTATTCAATAAATATTGGATAGGTGAATATCTGCTTGATGAATTTAATCTCGTTTGTTTATTTCTATGCCACTCATTAGATTCAATGTAGAGTTCAATTGTTTTTTTTTTTATTAATAAATCTTTATTGTTCAGATTATTACAGTTGTTCCTCTTTCCGCCCCCATAACTCCCCTCTACCTGGTTCCCACCCCACCCCATGCCCTTACCCCCCCCAACTGTCCTTGTCCATAGGTGTACAATTTTTGTCCAGTCTCTTCCTTCACCCCCCACACCCCCTTCCCCCTGAGAATTGTAAGTCGACTCCCTCTCTATGCCACTGATTCTATTATATTCACCAGTTTATTCTGTTCATCAGATTTTTTATTCACTTAATTTTTAGACTCACTTTGTTGATAGGTATGTATTTCTTGTCACTTTGTTGTTCATAATTTTTATCTTTACCTTTTTTTTCTCATTCCCCTTCTTAAAGAATACCTTTCAGCATTTCATATAATAATGGTTTGGTGGTGATGAACTCCTTTAGCTTTTTCTTATCTGTGAAATTCTTTATCTGACCTTCAATTCTAAATGATAGCTTTGTTGGGTAATCTTGGTTGTAGGTTCTTGCTATTCATCACTTTCAATATTTCTTGCCACTCTCTTCTGGCCTGCATAGTTTCTGTTGAGAAATCAGCTGACAGTTGTATGGGTACTCCCTTGTAGGTAACAACTGTTTTTCTCTTGCTACTTTTAAGATTCTCTCTTTTTCTTTTGCCCTTGGCATTATAATTATGATGTGTCTTGGTGTGGTCTTCTTTGGATTCCTCTTGTTTGGAGTTCTTTGTGCTTCCTGGACTTGTAAGTCTATTTCTTTCACCAGGTAGGGAAACATTTCTGTCATTATTTCTTCAAATAGGTTTTCAATATCTTGCTCTCTCTTTCTTCTTCTGGCACCGTCATAATTCGGATGTTGGTACGCTTGAAGTTGTCCCAGCGGCTCCTTACACTATCTTCATATTTTCGGATTTTTTCTTTTTGTTTTTCTGTTTGGGTGTTTTTTGCTTCTTCGTATTTCAAATCTTTGACTTGTTTCTTGGGGTCCTCTAGTGTGCTGTTGGATCTCTGTATAATATTCTTTATTTCAGTCAGTGTATGCTTAATTTATAATTGGTCCTTTTTCATATCCTTAAGCGTCTCACTAAATTTCTCAGAGGTTTCCAGAAGATTCTTAAGTAATCTTATAACCGTGGTTTTGAACTCTATATCCAGTAGTTTGCTTTCCTCCATTTCTTTTGTTTGTGACATGGTTTTTTGTCTCCACATATTTTATGTTTCCCTGTGTTGATAGAGTGCCTTTCTGTGCTAGGTGTCTTATAGGGCCCAGTGGCTCAGCCTCCCTGATTACCTGAGGTTGACCCCTTTGTGGGCTGTGTGCACAGTCTTGTTGTAATTAAGTTTTGATTGCTGTTGGTATCACTGGGAGGAATTGACCACCAATTGGCTATGAGGAATAGCTGTGTCTACAATGGGAGAACTGCTGTGCTGGAGACACCCTTATGGAGCAGGACTTGCTTCAGTTGGGCTTTGGAGCTCACTGAGTCTGCCCCTTGAGTGTGTCTCTTTGGATGTGAAGATTTGTACTCTGGTATGGTCTCATTCTGACCACTGGGTACACTGGCTCTTGGATCTCCAAGGAGGTGCAAAGTCAGCCACTGCCTGAGGCCACCCAGCAGGAGCTACAGAGAGATCTGCAGATTCCTCCTCTTTGTTTGGGGTTTGGAAGTGCCCAGATAAGGTGCAGCTGTGAAGTAATACAGGCTGCTGAGGAGCCTTAGGCCTTCTTTTGGAAGCTTTGGCACTCTGACCCAGCAGTAGTTTGTTAGGTTTTATATTGCAAAAGAACAGGCCATTCATATGTAAAAGCCTCTGCTTACAGCTTGGGTGGGATTGTAAATTGGGTAGGGTGGGGTCTCAAGGAATCATCAGGGCGTAGCAAATCACAATGGCTGCCAGTCCGCTCTGCCTCGGAGAGGTCCCCAGGGTCTCTGTGTCCCGTGTCCCTGTGCAGGAACAATGATCGCTGCAAGTACCTCTGCGAGAAAGCCACCCTTGTGTTCCGGCCCGATGCCAGACAGTCCAGTTTCTCCCCGTATGAGTCTGGGTCTCCAGAGTCTCACCTGGAACTGGAGTTCAGAGCAATTGGGAGCTTATATCTCCCTCCTGATTGAAAAATACCACAACATACCCAGTTGCCAGCCCATTTCCATGCACACCTCTATATCTCCACACTTCTGCACCTCTGTACCTCCTACCAGTTTCAATGCGCTCTTCTCTTTCCTTCTAGTTGTAGAATTTCCACTCAGCCAGCCTTCCTGTGGTTCTGGATGATATCCGTTTTGTCTTTTAGTTGTAGTTTTGATGTGGTTGTGTCAGGCAGCAAGTACAAGTGTGTACCTATGCTGCCATCTTGCTTCTCCTGTCTGAGTTCAATTGGTTTTATTCACAAATTACTCTACTACAATAGTGCCTGGAACATACCAGTCTTTTAAAAATGTTTCAAGTACATGAACAAATAAATATCTGAACCAATGATTTTACACTTCTATCATTTTAACAGTAAGTATAAATGAGGCTAAAATTTAACCACTGGACAATGCAACATTCGGTTTCGATAAGGTTAACTTTAAAAAAATTAATTAAAAGAATAAATGTCATCCATAAAAGATTAATCTCAACTATGTGGCTTCGTTCTTTTAGACATTTTGACTAATCTATCATCTATCTACCTATTGTCTACCTATTTATCTATCATCTATCTATCTGTCGCTTTACCACTAAAATAAATGGAAGACTCTAGTTGTATCACCTCATTTGAAAATGTTTATTGTCAATACCAAATTAATTTTTCTGATAAAGTGGAAGTGCAATCAAATTTAACAAGCACCAGGTATTATAATTTATAAGAAGGAGAGTCAAATGCCATTTCTCTTTGCTTGTTAAAGGGACAGATTTCCATAAACAATTTTTTACTGTTATCCACCATCTGTGTGATGGCTTTGCATAATTACTTGCAAATCGTGTCTTTGATAGGCCTTATTTCTGATAAGCAGAAAATAAAATTAAGCTCTCATATGAGATCCATTACAGAGGAAGCTAGGAATAAATATAGTAGATTTAATTTTTCCCTTTCACAAACCTGACAAGACAGCTGCTGGAAGGCTCACTTATGAATCTTTGTTTAGAATGATATTCCAAATGATGAAGCATCAGCCTTTAATGACAAAATATGCTATATGGTCAATTGGGAAGGAAGTGTTTCCCAGGCTGCTGTCTTAGATATATCAAGAATTGAAAGAATATGAGATAATTTAGAATGATAGATAATCATTGTGTGCCACTGAATTTTAAATCAACACCTGGGATAGTTACGGCAAGTAGAATATGAAGCCAAGTACATTCAAGGAAGCAGTAGCATTTGCTTTTAATATTCATAAAGTTTTTTCCCCTAAACTGAAGCTGCACAATATGTTCTATCACAGGTGGCACTTTAGAAAATTATGTCATATAATGGCAAATTAGCAGGTGTATAACTATTCATGTGCCCAGTGAGGTGGGACACAGGTATGCTACTAAGCTCTAAAGGAAAAACAGAAGAATACATCTACAAACTGGAGGCATAAACTCCTGGAATAGAATGAAAAATAGCTAGAACATTATTGTTCATAACAATTTCATGTCATAAAATAAATTGTATTGAAAAATATGTGAAAAAAATCACACTAACAGAAAAACTATCAGCATTCATTAACATAAATGAAAATGTACAAATTGTATATGCTAAATCCTGTGACTTTTGGAAATTATTTATAACCATGAGACTAATACTCAGAAAGAAGATATTGAACATTCTCTCACTTCAGATAATTTTCTAATGCCCTTTTCAACCCACTTTAGGGAAACTCTTTGATTTCTGTCACTAATAGTTTTGCAGGTTAGTGGACATAATATAAATGAAATCAAATAGTATTTTTTTGGTGCCCAGTTGCTCTCATTTAAAATGTCCTTGCTGTGATTGTTCCATGGCATTACAAGAATCATCAGTCTGTTTGTTTGCATGGCTGACTATTGTATGGGTCTGCCACAGGAGCTGTTGTTGTCTTTGTTTATAATCCATTCTTTTGTTGATAGTTGGATTATTTCTGATTTTGAGGTCTTATTAATTAGGCTGCTATGAATTTCTCTGGATGAGTCATTTTTATGGGCATATGTTTTATTTAACTTGGGTACATGAGAAAGAGTCAATTGATGGGTCACTCATTGGCTGTATGCTTAATTTTTGTAAGAAAGTGCCATCCCTCTGTTCAAACTGGATGAACTACGTGACACTCCCACAGGAAAATTTGAGGGTGTCTGTTTTTCCACATTGCTCTGACATTGTGTTTTCACATTTTAAAAATAATATCAGACATTCCAGTGGGTGTAAAATGGTATCTCACTGCAGTTTTAATTTAAATTTCCTTGATAACGAATAATGTTGCTGATCTTTTAATGTGTATAATGGTTATTCTATCATATGTATATATTTTTTTAATGAAATACACAAGTCATTGGACTATGCCTTTTTAAAATCCTTTTTTTTGAGGTGAAAGTCACATAACATAAAATTAACCCCTTAAAATAAACAATTCAGTGGTATTTAGTATGGTCACAATGTACTATAACCACTAACTCTCTCTTATTCTAAACATTTCCATCACTCTGAATCAAAACCTCTTACCACTAAGCAATTTCCTCATTCACTTTCTCCTAAGCCCTGCAAACATCAATCTGAGTTTTGTCTTTCTGGATTTATCTATTGTGGATATTTCATATAAGTGGAATCTTATATAATAACTAGAGGCCCGGTGCACAAAATTTGTGTACTAAAGGGGTTGTACCTCAGCCCAGTCTGCACCCTCTGTAATCTGGGACCCCTCGGGGGTTGTTCGATCCCTGTGGGATTGGGCCAAAACCGGCAGTCAGACATCCCTCTCACAATCTGGGACTGCTGGCTCCCAACCACTCGCCTGCCTGCCGTATTGCCCCTAACTGCTCCTGTGCTGGCCTTGTCATCCCTAACTGCTCTCCCATGCAGGCCTGGTCCCCTCCAACTGCCCTCCCCTGCTGGCTATCTTGTGGCAGCCATCTTGTGACCACATGGGGTGGCCATCTTGTCCAAGGGTGTGATGGTCAATTTGCATATTACCTCTTTATTATTTAGGATTCTATATAATAAAAGGGTAATATGCAAATCAATTAAATGGCTGGTTGCTATGACACACACTGACCACCAGGGGGCAGGAGCTCAATGCAAGAGCTTTCCCCAGCCTACAGGCCCCAATTGGGGCCTGCTGGCCAACCTCTCAGTCCCTTCTCCTAGCTGGCAGGCTCCGATCTCCCAATGGGGAATGGGGAACTGGGGGTGGGTAGGGCCTGATGCAGGCAGCACCAGGCCAAGGTCCCCACCCTGCGGGTCGCCCCACACACAGAGGACGATGCACGCTGGGGGGCGGGGCCAGCAAGCAATCAGGGATGGCCAACCTCTCAGTCCCTCCCCCAACTGGCAGGCTCTGATCCTCCAATGGTGAACGGGGAGCTGGGGGTGGGTGGAGTCAGGGGGACGGAGCTGGCTGCCAGCAGCCGGGGAAGATGGCCCTGATTGCAAGTCAGGCCTTGGGACCATACCCGTGCACAAAATTTCATGTGCCAGGCCTCTATTTATATAATAAGTGGCCTTTCATGTATATATATATTTTTTTAGTTAACACAAAGTTTTGGAGGTTCTTCCATGTAGTATAATATGTCACTACTTCATTTATTTTTATAGTTAAATAATATTCCATTGTATGTATATACAACAGCTTGTTTATTTATTTATCCCTTTTGGACATTTTGGTTATTTCCACCTTTTGTGAATATGCTGTTATGAACATGTGTGAATGTGTACTTATTTTAAGTATTTGTTTTAAATTTGTTTGGGTCTATGCATAGGACTGGAATTACCAAGTTATAAGGTACTTCTATGTTTAACTATTTAACTATTTTTAATGCACTATTTTACTTTTAATTGTTGATTTATAAGAGTTCTTTATATAATTGGATGCAAATGTTTAACAAACAAGCTGCAAATATATTTCCAGTCTGTGGCTTAATTATATCATTAGATAAAAATACAGTTTGAGCTCTAAGAAAGTTCACTTATTTTTTTTTAATGGGTAGTGCTATGTGTATGACAGGTGATTTGAGACAGAAAGCCCTTTACAAAATCCATTGTACCACAAGTGGTAATGGCACAGGTATCAGGATGTGCGGGTAAAGTGGTAGCAAGTTTTCTGGACAGAAGTGTCATCAGTGCAGAGGAAGTGATGATGGTTTTGTTCCATGGTGGTTTTTTTTTCAGAGCAATCCTTAAGCATGGCTTGGTGTGTTATTCTTTTTTTTTTTTTAATATATTATTTTTCTCCTTGTATTTTATTTCTATTTTTAAAACCCTTACTATTTGTCCCCCAAACACCTTCTCCCACCTCCCCCACACCCCCATCCCACAGTTACCATACTGTTGTCCATGCCTCTGAGTTCTTTTCTTTTTTGCTCAATTCCTTCACATCCCCAACACCAGCATCTGGAACTTCCAGAGATGTCTGCCTGCTCTCTATGGGTCTGTCTCTATCTTTCTGTTTAGTTCAGTTTGTTCATTAGATTCCATCCATGAGCAGAATAATTTGGTACTTGTCTTTCTTTGACTGACTTATTTAACTTAGCACAATGTTCTCCAGGTCCATCCATGCAGTCCCAAAGTGTAAAATTTTCTTCCTTCTTATTTCTTACAAGGTTGGTTTTAGGCCTTGTTCTTCAATACCCCTCCTTCCCAACTCTGTGAGTTATCCAATTTGATTTTTTATCTCTGACCCTGTATTACCCAAATAAACCTAATATCTCCTGAAATAGGAGCTTTGACTAATACTCCAATTGTTAACATTGACAATTTGATGGGTAAAATCCACTATCAATTTTTAGATTACTTTTTATATCACTGATTATTGACACAGGCCATCTTTTCATATTTTATTGTTGTATTCTATCTATTGTTTTATGAATTTCATATTTTTTGTCAATTTTTATAAAAAGTTTCTTTAGAATTTTCAAAAAATGGTTTGTAAATATATTGTAAAAATATATTTATCTGCCTACTTCTACCAGTTAATTGTTAATTTGTATGATCCTGCTATATAATAACTAGGTTATTATAATGGCATCAAAATAAAGATGTAAAATACAGTATATAAAATATAGTCAATGATATCATAATACTTATGGGGCTAGTGAGTACTTGAAATATCGAAGGGACCACTCTATAAATACATAGTTGTGTAATCACTATGCTGTACATCTGAATGGTACAGAATAATCCTAACTAATAAAGAGGGAATATGATAATTGACCCTCACACTGTCACAGAGATGGCAGTGCCCACACCCAACAAGGAGGGACTATGCTAATTGACTGTCCCGCCCTCAAAGATTGTGGCACCCACAGCCAATAAGAAGGGAATATGCTAATTTACTGTCATGCCCTCAAAGATGGCAGAGCCCATAGCCACAAGATGGCCAGCCGGGGAGGGCAGTTGGGGGCAACCAGGCCAGCAGGGGAGGGTAGTTAGGGGTGACCTGGCTAGCAGGAAAGGGCAGTTGGGGGTGACCAGGCCAATAGGGGAGGGCAGTTCAACGTCGATCAGGCTGGCAGGGGAGTGTTCAAGGGGTGATCAGGCTGGCAGGCAGAAGCAGTTAGGGGCAATCAGGCAGGCAGGCGAGCGGTTAGAAGCCAGCAGTCCCGGATTGTGAGAGGGATGTTTGACTGCCGGTTTAAGTCCAATCCCACCTAAACCGGCCTTAAAGGGGCTCGGGCCTAAACCGGCAGTCGGACATCCCCTGAGAGGTCCCAGATTGGAGAGGGTGCAGGCTGGGCTGAGGGACACACCCCTCAGTGCATGAATTTCATGCACCGCACCTCTAGTATTGAATATAAACTGAAATTGTGAAATTAAAAATATTGAAAAGGAAGGAAAAAAGTGAATTCAATTCTGGCTGAGTAAATGAATAAACAAAAGTATAGATAGACCAGCTTATCTTTATAGTTTTAAGATTTTATTTATAATTAAAACTGTAGAGTAAGAACAAGACAGTTGTGTTTATATGACAATGAGGAAAACTTTATTATAACTTCTCTTGCTTAATGGGAATCACAGAATAGAACCCAAGCTCTGTATTTGATGTGTATTTAGACCACATTATTATACGTAGTCAAGAATAGTCAGGGGGAAAGAGAGGAGCATTTGGTGAAGGTATTAACCAGATGTTGACTTGATTTATTTCAGTTAACTTTCTGTGTTCAGGATCTAGTCACAGTTTACCAGTGCATCATTTTTTATCTTTTTGTAAAAAATATATTTGTATTAATTTCAGAGAGGAAGGGAGAGAGAGAGAGAGAGAGAGAGAGAGAGAGAGAGAGAGAGAGAGAGAGAGAGAAACATTAATAATGAAAGAGAATCATTGATTGGCTGCCTCCTGCTCACCACCTACTGGAGATGGAGCCCACAACCCGAGCATGTGGCCTGACCAGGAATCAAACAGTGACCTCCTGGTTCATAGGTTGATGCTCAACCACTAGTGCATATTATACAGAATTTATACTCATGGACTCCATTGGTCCTCAGTACATTAACAAGTGGAGAAGTGGTATTACAAAGAATCAGTGTTTATTAACTTTTCATGCCACCACCATAGATATGGATTGTTCATAATAGCCACTAAAATATGTTTATGCATATTTCAGACACTTGTGACAAAATAAAATTTTAATGTTTACATTATTTTTTTCATAATTTCCTTGGATATCATGCAAAAGATTATTTTTCTAGAATATAAATTCTTAGTTATAACTCCTTCTTGATTAAAAATTTTATTAATCATTAAAGATACACTATGCTTACTATTTGTCTGTCTGACAAAGTTTTGCTTAAAGTCCCTACAAAATGATGATTCGATCCTGTCCTCGTTATATTTACACATTGAAATATATCTTCTATCACTAAATATTTCTTTGTAACTATTGTTCACAAATGTCTCTAAAACCTCAATGCCATTTTTTATCTGGCCTTATTTTATTTCATCTGTAACTTCCAGAATCTATCCTCACATATTTCTTTCTTTTTCTCATCTTCTCAAACTCTGCCTTTACTTAAATTAAGAACCAAAAAAATGAAAGAAGAACTTATTGTTCATGCAAATGATGTTTTATGGTTCATTCAAACAAATATAAAGACAAAAAGGATTAGGTAAAATTCAGATTGTATGTATTACTCTTATTAGCATCTCAAATATTTTATAAATTTTTTTTCTATTCCAGAAACTAAATATGACTCTAAAACTATTTTATTGGAGCATACAGTATTTTTATGCAGGTAAAAATATATAGTGTTTTTAAAATTGGTCAACATATAAAACTTGAATTTTAATCATTTGCAACTAACAAAGTTTTAAATTTTACACCATAAATAGATATTATTAGCAACAAATAGATTAGGTAAAAGTAAGATAATATGGTTACTGAAAAATCACATTCACATATTGGGAAAAGTAAGAAATGGCTTCATTTCTAAATATTAGTATTTTCTTGGTGTCCGTTTGTCCTAAACAATTAAGAACAGCTAGTCTGCAACGTGAAGCCTTTGGTTTACAAAGGACAAACATAGCACATCTTCACTCTTAACTTGCCTTCATGGAAAAATCCTACTACTGAGTGAAAATTAATTGCATGTGTTCTCTTCTGGGAAATAGTTTGGTAACCTGTTCAAGACATCTTGAAACTCAGGCTTCCATATTCACAAACTGCCTCTTACCTGCTAGCTACAGTTGCTTTTGATCCATCTAGGAAGGTGATAGAGTCCAATTTCAGTCAGCGCTGTCCCTTTCCAAAGCCATGAGAAGTAGGGAAAAGAGAGAAGTGCTCTCCCTTCATTGCTAATTGAAACGAAAAAGAAGGCTTCCTTTCTCCACTTCAAATGACACCATCTTCAGGCTGCTGAATAAATCCATTATTGTTGACATTCAATGGAGGTGGAATTCAATTCCATACTATCACAAGGGAGTCAAGGACATTGTAATTGATACTCAGAATAACAAGGTAACCTATTTTCACAAGAAAGGTCATGAGAATGACAAAAAGAGCTTGAAAAATAGCCTGAGATACTGGAAATAGTGGCCACACAATTAGATGGTAGTTAGTATCCTGCTGCTTTTTTATTTCAGGAGCAAGTAATATTTGTAAGAAGTTTGGCTATACTACAGTTCAAATTCTATGAAAACAAATAGATACATCTTGTTAAAGACTAAGAAAATACATGCTTATATATTTTTTCCTGAAAGTGAAGTGGACCCATTTGCTATAGTCCACAAAATAAATAATTATGTGTTACATAAAATAAATGAATCCGTGTTATATGAAACAAATGACAAATATATAGCTACATACAAATGGAATTTCTATAAGAATATATGTGTTCCACAAATGTATTTAGATGATTAAGTCATGATATTAAAATTTTACAATTTCCTCAACCTAAATCTGAAAAATAATAACAAAAGGTATAAAGATGGAATAAAGGATATTTGAGTTGAAAATAGAAGCTACAATCAACAAAAATCCTTCCCCTAGTTGGTCCGATGGTTGTGGGTTATTGTTAAGCTGATTAACAAAAATCCTTCCCAAGATATATTATTTGTGTATGTAGGTATTGTGGTGTGAGAAATAACATGTTGAGGATAAAATGATACTAATTCAAATTAAATCACTTTAGTTCATTTTGTAAGTATGATATTCCTTTACTTTGGCCAACTTAAGATTTAAAAGGACATAAAAGAGAGAGAAGAAAGCAAGAAAAATTGGTCCATATCATTTAGTTAGCATCTCAGATCTTCCTTCTTTCATTGTGGTCTCAGTGACTCTCGGGGTCAAAAACAAATGCCCCTCCAAATCCCTGTAGCATTTGGTTTCCAGGTCTTTTGTGTTGCTGAATATATTGCACTATAGTTGTTGAGGCTCCCTCAATGCAGGACTGATGTCAAACTTAATTATCTCTATCTGAGATCAACTTTTTAAAATGCGTACCTAACCACAGCAATTTGCTGGAATTAGTAGCATTACTCATAGAGTAACCTGAAACTGTTAAATGAATACTATCTGTAAACACAGTCCTCACATCAATTATTGATCTTAGAGTAAACAATATATTTACAAAATAGAAATGTCTGAGAGTAAGTAGGCATTCCTTGCATACCTGTTAAAGATCAAAGCAAAACAAATATTGGCTATTTCCAAATAAAACATGAGTTGTGTTCCAAAAGAGACAGTTTATGCACTGTAATCTGGCCCCATGCTGTTTTGTGTAAATCTCCTTTATAACTTGGCCCCCTTCTGTTTTCATTCCCTGTTCTGCTTTTGTATACCACTTTTCTACTCCCAATGTGATTGTTCTGAAATCTACCCTTGGCTATTCCATTGTTGTTGTTGTTGTTTTTATGTCTTTCATGGCAATCTTGTTAAATCTTGTGGACTTCAAATCACAGTTATTTTTAGAACATTTATAAATCTTTATGCTACATCCTAACCGTTTTTCTGAGATCCAGTCCCAGACTTTGAATTGCTTGCTGGACATATACCATAGGACCTCACCAACTCTTCAAACTCAGTCTGGTCCAACTAAACTCATTCCCATACTTCTAAATTATTTTATCCAGTTCTTTTATTTCTGCATTAATTGCACCAACCTCTATTATCAACCATGTTTAAATAGTCAGCATTAACTTTGACCCTACCCTCTCCCTTGCCCCATATCCATTCATTAGCTAAGCATTAATCTTGCATCTGCAGCAGCTTTGGTGTCTAATTCTTAAAACTTCACTGACAAGGCCATATATCAACCCCTCATAATTTTTCTTAAGTCACCCCCCCCCTTCAGTGATATAACTTACAAATAATCCCCTACTTCTAGTTGTTTTTTTTTAGTCACAACACCTTTGTACTCTCCCCAAATGTAGTTGTCCTACCTCATTGCTCTCTGATCATATTGCTCCCTTACTCACGTTCAAATTCTTAGACATTATGCAGAAAGACTGGATCCATTGGAAGCCCTTGATTGTGTGTGTGTGTGTGTGTGTGTGTGTGTGTGTGTGTAACCCTGGTCTGTCTTTCTAATTTTATTTCTTACCTGTCCCTTTCAAGTACTCTTCACATAAGACATTCATAAATGATGTACTCACCACTGGGCATTTGTACTCATTTTTAAAATATTCACAAACAAGAAGAAGAGAATAAGTTTTTCTCCAACTTCACATCTCTGCAATCTTCTCTTTCTCCAATTCCTTAATTAATAATTACCTTCTCCACAATACCTTATCTACCATGAGACCAAATACAATTCCAAATTCATCTTTGAAGCTCCAGCACATAGCAAAATTTCTCACGTATCTTAACCACTCAAGAAAAATTTATTGAAAATAATTAAATCCTCTAAAATACTTTTTCTTCTGAAGTTACCTTAAAATGGAACTGTACTTTCATTGTTATATTTAATAATTTTTCTTAGATTATATTTACTTATACATTGTTCTTATCTCTCCAATTAGAAAATAAAATATTGGTTGGTAAGATTAATCTTTTTATTTCGAAAGACCCAGAATAGATTATTACAAATGGTAATAAAAATCAAACAAAAATTTAAAGACAATGTTTTGGGCATTTCCCCAAAATACATTTGTTTAAATAGATAATTGCTTATGGGGCTAGGCACAAAATCTATTTCATCATTGTTATTGATGGGTTTGCTGTACAATTTTAAAAAATGCATACTAAATTATCTCAATAATTCTAATATTTAAATGAAGTATAGAGAAGGAAAATTAAGTTCTTTTTACTATTGGTTTGTAGTAGAAAGATTGGAATAAATTAAAAAGGAATGAAAAATTTGTTGTACAGAATCTGAAGTGAACTTCTGTGCCCCTTAAGGTTCAATGATATTTAAAGCACAGGTACGTTATTATGTTAGTAATGATTTAAAAGTATTTATCTTTCATTTGCCATTATCCTTGATCAATTATTGTGGTTCTCATCTTCATTTGACATAGTTTTTTAAATGCTGTGGCTCACCACTTCAACGAAATGAAAATAATAGGGGGTTAAAAAATCTGAGCTCAAAGAAGTCACCATGTCTTATGCTTAATTGTATTTGTTAGCCCCTGTATATATGAAGGGAATGATTAATAACTATGTGTTGAGAAAAATCTAAGTTCTTTGACTTTGATATTTTTCCTTCTATTGTCTGGCTCTTAACATGCACAATAAACACTTGTGTGCATGTATTTAGTGTACCTACCAACCCCATACCCACATATACTTATTTTATCACTCCATGTTTTCTTACTTAAGTAGCCATGTAACCCACAAACCTCTTAAAATTCTATGGAAAAGGCTCATCTACACAGCATGATACAACAACAGCACAGCTGCTTAATGCTGTGACATGCTCGTTAACCTGATGGGAAATGCAAGAAGAGTGTACAATCCGAGACTCTTCTTCAAGTGGCATGTGCTATTTGGCTGTGAGAACAGGGCTTCAACATGGTGCGTATTCTAAACAAATCTCCCCTTGCCATACACTGCCTTGAAGAAAAATTTGAAAGGCTTTCTGTAATTTTATTGTCTTTAATGTGTCAATTAAAAGTAAACACTCTTCCTTCGTAATTTTATTGCATAATAATCCTTAAAAAAACTAAATAAAAATGTTAAGATTTTTCAAAGCAGACTGCTATAGCTGAATTACACACACTTGTATCTCCTTTGAACTTTAGGTACTCTATCCATTTGCCAAGAGAGAATTGTATAGCCCTTTTTATTACCCTTGTAAATGCAGCCAGAGACTATGATGTGAAGGGCACATCCAATAAAAAAGGATAAATAAGTTTATAGTAGAGCTCTTTCGGGCAACCTTAAGAAGACCAGGCAGCTGGATCATCACATGCCAGCTAGTTGCAGACTGGTACTAAAGCACTAAAACTAAGCAGGTATCTGCACGTAATCAAACTGACATTGCTCATGCAGTTGTGACTGGAAAATTTGAGGATTCTTCATCCCTTCAGACTCCTACTTCTTCTAAAATTTGATTACAATTACAGAAAGATTTCAAACCTGTCCTGTTGGAGAGAAATAAAATACCAAGATTTTGCTCTATTTAATAAGAACAACAAAAACATCTGTAAGAAAGAGCCAAAGGCTCTCATTACACAACATGAACTCAGATGTTCTATGTGGTTTAATTACCATTAGAACAAAAGTATACAAAACCTTGGTATTGCCTTTGAAGATTTAGCTTATTTTGAACTTTCCAACCAGAAATGTGTAGATAAATACACAAGAAAGTTCTGCAAAGTAGGCCAACAGTATAGCTTTGCCTCGTTGTTTTTAAAACATAAGCCTTGAGTTCAGTTTATCTGTTCTCTTAAAATGCCATCTAAGTGAGCAACAAATGATCTTAATTATATCATGTCAGCACACTTCTTACTACTTTAGAAAAGAACAAGCTACTGCTAACACACAGGTCTCCAGGAAACCTGCATACACAGGAGCTCCAGGAAAATAAATGAAAGAAAAGTCCTTACTGGATGTGTTAACCTGTCCATGATCCAAAATGTTCCTATGAATTTTCCATGTCCAAAGTTATTTTTTCACTAGAGGCCAAGTGCACGAAATTTGCACACAGGGGA
Source organism: Myotis daubentonii (assembly GCF_963259705.1). Lineage (NCBI taxonomy): Eukaryota > Metazoa > Chordata > Mammalia > Chiroptera > Vespertilionidae > Myotis > Myotis daubentonii. Next base: position 186,756,911 of record NC_081841.1, read on the forward strand.
GTGGGAGTGTTGCTCAGCCCAGCCTGTACCCTCTCCAATCTGGGACCCCTCGAGGGATGTCCGACTGGGATCAGGCCTAAACAGGCAGTCGGACATCACTCTCACAATCCAGGACTGCTGGCTCCCAACCGCTCATTTGCCTGCCTGCCTGCCTGATTGCCCTTAACCGCTTCTGGCTGGCAGCCTGATCACCCCCTAACCACTCCCCTGCCAGCCTGATCGATGCCTAACTGCTCCCCTGCCAGCCCGATTGCCCCTAACTGCCCTCCCCTGCTGGCCTGGTTCCCCCCAACTGCCCTCCCTCCCCTGCAGGCCTGGTCCCTCCCAACTGTCCTCCCCTGCAGGCCTGGTCCTTCCCAACAACCCTCCCCTGCCGGCCATCTTGTGTCCACATGGGGGTGGCCATTTTGACCACATGGGGGCAGCCATCTTGTGTGTTGGAGTGATGGTCAATTTGCATATTACCTCTATATTAGATAGGATACCTACAAAGAAATTGAGCTGAAGAGAATCTAACAATTGTTGAATACCTAATACATGCCTAATACTGATCTAGGTAGTGTTATAGCCTACATAATACTCCAAAGTTCAAATTTGAGAAGAATGCTATCCCTGATAAGGAGGGATAGAAATTATTATGAACGTTGTAATTAGTATGAAACAGAAGTGGTAGTTGTATATTTCCCATTTTGTTACAAAGGGTGTTTTTAAATGCCTATTCAGGTATCAAAATATAATACTATTAATATGCTTATGCTTCTGGGATAACAAGAAGAGAAAGGGAAGAACATGGTATATGAGGAAGTATAGGTGACATATGACACTGCTTTCTGATTGAGGAGATGTCCAACAACCTGGCAAAAACCTTTCCCAACTACTTGTAGTAGTGTAGTCTTTACTGGTTTAAAAAAATATTCTATGAGCCTTAAGTTTGACTACTTATAAGACACTCGAAAAGGTGCCTGGAACCTCATGTAAAGAATAATTTGGTGTTTCATCACACACCTTCTCTGACATAGGGCTGCTGATTCCAGTCCTGGGGGTTGTTAGCTCCACAAGGACTCTTGGTCCCATGTGTTCCAGGTAGATGACATTAGACCATGATTCACCCGACATACACCTGCCTTTGCCCAGATGTAGGAACAACTTCCCCCATGGAAGTTTACTGTTGTAGAAATGGGAAAGCCTGTGGCTTGCAGGCACGGCCATGGCATACTCAGCCCTACATTGGGCGCCTTATGTGCCACGCCAGCTCAGCCAGGTTTGGTGACCCAGAGAGGGGGTGGTGAAGGATTGAGAAAAGACCGACAAGAGAAGAAAGATGGGTCTGGGTGGGACGCTGTCCTTTCTGATGGAGAGCTAGCGACAGCGCCACAGACTACAAGCCGTGTCTTTATTTTATAGTCAGATTCCACAAGTCAAAGTAAGGGCCTGGTCAAGATGTTTACAGCATTCTTGTGGGTTTCGATCCTCCTCAATGACATGCACCTGAACTCTATCAAGTCCATATTACTCAGGCACATGGGGCCATACGTTCAGACCATAGGTTCAAGCTTACAACTATAGCTGTTGGCTATAATTGTGCTGGGAGGGCTCTGCCCTCCAAGCTGGGACTTGCATGTGGCAATGAGAGGACTGTACCCTCTCATTAGTCCAAGGCTTGAACCTGTCCAAACACTGTAGCCATTCTCCACAAGAAACTCTAAAAATATTCTTGAATATTCAGATATGACATGATGTTGAAGCAAAATATCAAAGTTTTCAGAAAATATAGGATTTACGTTACACATGAGAGGCGTGGACAGGAAAAAGCACTCATTCAAAGCAACAAGAAATAAAGACGTAAACATAGAGGTTGACGAAGATAAATGCTCATGAGATTGAAACTGGATAGACACACATTTGTTACATTGTCACTTCACTACCAGCAGGGATTGAGGTCTCTGACATTCCTGAAGAATAATGTGGGCATGACAGAGCAGAAGGGCCTGGGGCTGATTTAGGGGGCAATGGACTAGACACTAGCCTGGAACAATGTCTACTAGCCCAGGGCATGAAGCCAAAGGGCATGGCACTGCCCCAGAGCTGTTGATTGTGATATGGAGCTGACACAACCGGGAGTCATCTCATACTTTAGAGGACACTGTCCTACCACCTTAGAACCACGATTCTTCCATTTTGTGAGAGATTCTATAGCTCAGTTTCTTTGCTATACAATTGAAAGAACCAATTTGATTTATTTTCTTTCAATGTAAAAAATCTTGGAAATACTAGTGCTAACACAACTAGTACTAACACAACTCCAGTTCATCCTCTTACTTTGTTAAAATACTTGAATTCCCTTTAAATAGAGGCAATGAGATGTTTTACTGACCTTTTACTCAAATGAGATGTGCATAATATCATATTTATACAGCCTGGAACCCCCAGCTTTATCAAATAACATAATTATCTGTGGAGACAAAAAAAAAATCAATATCTTTTCACCAGGATTTCATGGATAGTGACTAATTTTTTAAAGCTTTCTTTTCTTTACGTAGATAAAGGACTAAGAAAGTGTGAATTTTAAAGTACTGTTATCTATAAGTGGTCAACAATACAGATATGGGAGTTTGTAAATCTTATCATTTTCCATTGAAAAATTCACCTTACCCTAAGAATTATTTTTTATTGTGTGGTTTTAGAAATGTTTCAAGGAACTCATCTTTATTACCTTTTCATAGTGGTAATCTCCTTCAATCAAGGGCCCTAAAACACAATTCCAGGGTGATGGAAGATGATTTGACTTTAGGTGGTGGGCACACAATGCACCATACAGATGATGTGTCACGGAATTGTACACTTGAAACTTAGATAATTTTATTAACCAACACCACCCCAATACATTTAAGTAAAAAATACACAATTACATTATGATGGAAGTATTTGAAATAGTATGATAATTTAGATTTTTTTCCTTCCTTCTCCTTATTTTCCAAGTTGGTGAAAATTGTTTATACAGTGCAAAAGAAAGGCACACACTGAGTTTTGTTCTATCTTTCTCTCAATAAATCAATTTTCTTTACTTAAATATAAACCAACTGAGAAAATTTTGCTCAGATATGTTACAACACATCCTATTTAGTGAGTTTGAAATTATTTCTGCTACATTAACCACTTCAGGGATTAATATTGCTGAAATTTATCAAATTATCTAATTTGTAATTAATTTGTTTATTATACAGATAAACATGCATAGAAATCAATCTATTTCATTTGACTGTCAGTACCTATTATAGAAGAAAAATCTCACCTCTATGTCATTAATGTGTATTTCTTCTTCTGCCACAAAGTCAGCATCATCTCATCTTTTACCTCCTGACTCACAACTTGTTTTACTACTTCTCTTCCTTCAAGAATCAGAACACCTGTTGCCTCTTCCTACAATATTTCTTATCGTGTTTTACAAGTACCATGTTTTTTAAGCATTCTTTTCTCCTGTGTATCAGAGCACTCAATCCATTCCATAACTGACCTCAAAATTGATTACCATTTATTTTACTTAAATATATTTCCAAATTGATTATGAAAAGTTTAAGATGTAGAATGCCCTTTTCTTTGAGTTTTTTTAATCCAAACAATGAAATGTTTATTGAACAGACACTTAATAATCAATAAACGCATCAATAATTAATAAATAATTAACTGATTAGAAATCGAATTCCATTTCCAAAAGATCATAGTTATTAATGCTGTCAAGATACTTTTCATTCCATTGTAGATAAGTTTAGCTCCATTCTCTCATTCTTTGTGTTACATACACAGGTAGGATTAACCCATCCAGCACTAAATCTTTAATATGCTTTCCAGTTGCAGCTCCTATAACAGCCCCAAACAGTTTTCTCTTCAGAAGCTATTTATAAATGACAATAAATGCAATCAGATGATGATTAAAATATTTTTTTTGTTTTGTTATAAATCTGTTGAAAATAAGATGGCCAGTGGGAGGGTGAGATATTTTAGACTAACATAGTGATTTTTGAAATGGGAACAATATCAGGGTGATTTTTCCTCTTTCTTGGGAGAAAATGGTATTTTTGAGGCACTAGTGACAAAGTTTTTAAATAATTAGAGTTTTATGAATTAGAAAAATATTCCGACTCTGGGAAACATAGGGAATAATACAATTAAACCCAATGGAACATTTTCAAAATAGGTTGAAGAAGCAGTTAATTGGCCAATTTGTACATTTACCCAAGAAAATGTCATTATGTAGATATTACGTTAGTTTTTTTAAATAAATTGGCATGCTTTTATTACTCCAGCTTAACTTGTTGCTATTGTTGCTTTCTATACTTAAAATATCAATGCTGATCTAAGTAGTTCAAGTGCAATTCTGCCTTCAAGCAAGTTGAGTGACAACTTGTGAACTCTTGGATTTCTATTTTATGTCTTTATGATGCTAGAGAGGTCTTCAAATTTATCTTTTATAATCAGAGACTTACAGACTTCAGTTAATTGAGATTTAATTTTCTCAGTCTGAGGGCCATGATTTGAGCTAAGCAAATTATTCATGTTATACAGTACTATTCCTGTGCATGGTACAATATAAATAACAATAGTGAGAATAATAGATGCATCTTTCTAGATTAAACAAGACAATTATTGAATGTTTAATTAAAAGCAAAGTGATAATAAGGACATATTTTGAGAGATTCAATCAAGTTACAATATATACACAATCTACCAAATAAGCCATATTAAGATAATTAAACATTTTAAATAATTAGTTATTGTAATAAATGCATAGTTAAGCTGATTTAATATTACCTGATCCTTTGGGGATATATTTCCATAAATTATGGGCTAGAATAATATTTAATATTAATATGGCACCAGGTATTTTTTTCATTTAAAATATGAGAAAGTGACATACTTATCTAAAGATGCAAAACATTTAATTTTAAAAAATCTTCAGTAAAATACCATTGTAGAATTAAAAATGGCACTAAGTTTTGGGTTTAGGGGCAAAGACTTTAAAAAACATCTGGAGATGCTGAAATAACCTGCATTCATTTATGTTATTTAGGTTGTAAAATCATATTCAATCTTGACCCACTCAGGAAATCTAACATAAACGTCCTGCTGATTTTGACAGTCATACAGCAAAAACACCCTCTAATGAGCATTTAATAGTCACCAAAAGTTTTGCATTAAGTACAAAGCCCTTTTGATTACTTATTCCACTAATTTAAAGTAAATGCTTTTACAGATGGCATCTGTTAGGCTGCAGAACGTGTGCTGCATTCATATGTAGTCATTGAAAATAGATTCCAGCTTTAGTAGAAAGATTGTACCAAAAAGATCAAACATGAAACACTGAGTAAACATTTACCAGTGATATATTTTCATTAATTCTCTTCATAAATACTTACCCAATAACAGAGTACAATGCTATGGGTCTGAGCAGTAATTGAGAAAGACCTTAGCAAATTAACACCTACGACAAAATGATCTAGACAAAGACAGTGAGCTCTTCATTCTACCTCTCATCTTCCTAAGTGTAGAAGCATATAATATTTCAGTCCCCTTCAAACTGTATTATATTACACACATGAAAAATGCCATGAAATGCTTTCAGATGGTAGGAGTGATCAGGAAAATAATGACACATTACAAAAGAAAACATGAGAAAGCCAATGATTGCCTTGCCAACTGATAAATGAATAATATTCTGGTTTTCTTTTAATTAATAGAGTTCTTATAGTTATTTGTTTCTTCTGATGTCAAAAGTCATTATAACAAAGGGTAGCATAAAAATAAATTATAGGATTATGTAACTGAACATCATCTATACATAAGAAATATTGTACAATCAGAAAATATTAAATGAAACCAATTTTATGAGCACCTTATTCCTTTTTCAATGCTTTGGCAAGCTTACTAGCTGACTCTGGCCCACAGAAAACAATGGAGTATAGTAGACTCCCAAATGGTACCGCTGTAAGCTTAAGGTAAGACCATGTTCCGCACTTGCTAATAAATGCAAGAAGCATCTGCTCTGCAAATTCAGAAACTAGCCATTCTGATATAGTAGTGACTCAAAATTATTAGTGAACCATCAAAAGTTGAGAAATTTACAAATTTGATTGAGTCTCAGCACCTATATTCACATTTAGTATGACTGTGAAAACTGAGTGATATTTGAAGACTCTAAGTTTTTTCATTTGCTATTATGGTAAAAAATGTAGCTTGAAAGCCACAGTTCAAGCTAAATATATGAGTTTATCAAGCTTGGCACTATTACCTTTTGGGCTGCATCATTTTTTGTTATAGAGGTTTGTTGCATGCCTTATAGGATATTTAGAAACATCCCTGGTTTCTGTCCCACTGAATAATAGTGGTATTCCCTATCCTCAGTTAGGACTATAAAAAATATTTGTAGACATTGCCAAATGTTCCCTGGAATGCAAAGCAAACCCCAGTTGAAAAATCAGTGAAATAGATGAATCTGGCTGAAATATTAGAATAATCAATTAACTGAGGCTTTCTATCTATCTATCATCTATCTATCTATCTATCTATCTATCTATCTATCTATCTATCATCTATCTATCTATCTATCTATCTATCTATCTATCTATCTCTATCTCTATCTATCTATCATCTATCCACCTATCCATCTATCATCTATCTATCTATCTATCTATCTATCTATCTATCTATCATCTATCTATCTATCCGTCTATCTATCTATCTATCTATCTATCTATCTATCTATCTATCTATCATCTATCTATCTATCTATCTATCTATCTATCTATCTATCTATTTAAGATATATATATAAAAGCCTAGTATACTAAGTGTCCAACTGATTGGTCAATGGCTCGACCAGTCACTATGATGTGCACTGACCACCAAAGGACAGATGCTCCAACCAGTAGGTTAGCTTGCTGCTGGGGTCCAACTGATCAGGACTGGGCGAGATGGGCCAGACATGGCCTGGAGCCCTCAGACTTGATGGTATGATGACTTTGCCACCCATTCGAATCCAAAAGAACTTTTTTGGTTTTTTTCTTCATCAAAACAACAACAACAAAAAAATAAAGGAAAATAAAACATAAAACTCTAAATCATTATGCACATCTTTAATAGAATTGTCACACATGATCGATTGGTGCCAGCGAGATCTTTATATGTATTGCGCATGCCTGAGTAAATGTTTATTTTTAAATTGCCAGTGAGCGTCATATGTACCACACATACATAAATAAACATTCATTTTTTTAAATTTAACAACTTTTATAAATATTTAAAGACAAAATATAACATTAAATTAATGTTATATATTTTATTTAGAAATATTATCAATATTAACATTGACTGTTTTGATTAAATTATAAATGTTTTTGGCCGTGTTTTGTGCTGTTCAGATGCTTGTCATTCATTAATTCTATACACTTTTCACTTGCTTTATTTGAAGTATCACAATTTGATGTTTATTTAATAATGTGACAATATTGCCCCACACCATTAATGAGCATATTATTATCAAATATTATTGTTCTTTTTGATCAGATTGCCAAAAAGTGTAAGCGAAAACATCTGATGCATTAACAGATAGGTGACGTTTCTATAGTAACCTCTTTTTCACATCTATAGCAAAAAGCATAACATCCTTTATGCTAGTTGGTGGGTTAGACAGTCAGAGGGACATACGGTCGGTTACTTAGCCTTTTATACTAGTATATATAGATGCCTATCTATACATATATATTAAGAATGAATACATGCATGCAAAGATACATATTAAAATTATCTAATACTATATATGTTAATGCTCCTTTACAGATAAGCTTGCATATCATGTTCCTTTATCTAATACTAGAGGCCCAGTGCACAAATTCGTGCACCAGTGGAGTCCCTTGGCCTGGCCTGCAGGATCAGGCCAAAACAGGCTCTTCGACATCCCCCAAGGGGTCCCGGATTGCCAGAGAGTGTAGGCCAGGCCGAAGGACCCCACTGGTGCACGATTGGGGCTGGGGAAGGATGCGGGAGTTTGGACAGCTAGGGAGGGACCATGGGAGGTATCCAGGGTGTGTCCAGCCCATCTTGCTCAGTCCTGATTAGCCAGAACCCAGCAGCAAGTTAACCTACCAGTTGGAGCGTGTCTGTCCCTGGTGGTCAGTGCACATCATAGTGAATGATTGAGCAACCTTAGCATATCATTAACATATTAGGCTTTTATTACATAGGATGATTTAAAAAATAGATACTTAGAATGTTTTAATAATGTGCTTGATGTAAGTTTTCACTCTCTATGTTCAATTGTAGTAACCAACTTTTATTTCCACTCACATAACAGATAGATTGAAGCTGGATTCAGTAGTAGTCTAGTTAATGGGGTCATTACTATGTTTATACTCTATTTCTTCTTTCAAAGGTTATAAGGTTAGTACATACACACATGAATGATTCAATGTACTAAGAATTCTTTCCAGTATTTTTTATCTTTATTTTTAATAAATAAAAAAATAGTAAAGACCAAAGCCTGAGTAGACAGCAATTAAAAATGAATTCCATTCACAAGAGTGAGATTCTTCTGAGAATGATCTCTATACAAATTTTGGGTCTTTATCTATTTGTTCTTTCCAATTAATATTCTCCAAGGTAAAATCTCTAAAACCAAAGTTCTAGTAAGTGTACTTATCCAAGAAAAGAGTCTGATTCATATATTAACTCTTCTGGGAAACACAGAGATTCCAGGCCAACTTGACCTTTGCATTCTTTGTTTATATTACACTGGTTGTCTGTGTCGTGTTATACAATGCAATTCTATAATGTTCTCTGGGGTCTTGACCAGACACCTTCAAGTGATCATAAACAATAGAAATCATTTTGAAGATGTATATGTAATATTGGAGTCCCAGTGCACAAAAATTTGTGCACTCTGGGGGGAGGGGGGTCCTTCAGCCCGGCCTGTTCCCTCTCGCAGTCTAGGACCCCTCGGGAGATAACGACCTGCTGGCTTAGGCCTGCTGGCTTAGGCCCGCTCCCAGGTGGCAGAGGGCAGGCCCAATCCCTAGGTGCAGCCTGTGGTCGGGCTCAGAGCAGGGCCGATTGGGGAGTTGGGGCGCCACACCATGTCATGCACAGAGCAGGGCGGATCAGGAGGTTGCGCTGCCACCCTCAGTCACGCTCAGGGTAAGGTCGATTTGGGAGTGGGGGCACTGCCCCCTGTCACACTCAAGGCAGGGTCGATGGGGAGGTTGCGGCACCACCCCCTGTCACGCACAGAGCAGGGCCAATCAGGGGGTTGGGGGCTGCCCCCTGTCACTCACAGAGCAGGGCCCATCAGGGGGGTTGGGGCTCCATACCCTGTAACGCACAGAACAGGGTGGATCAGGGGGTTGGGGAGCTCCCCCCTGTCACTCACAGAGTAGGGCCGATAGGGGAGTTGGGGCACCGCCCCCTGTCACACACAGACAGGGCAGATCAGGGGGTTGGGACAACGCACCATGTCACACTCAGGGCAGGGCCGATGGGATAGTTATGGCTCTACCCCGTCACACACAGAGCATAGCCCGTGGGGGGCGGTTGGGGCGCCGCCCTCAATCACCCACGGAGCAGGGCCGATCAGGGGGTTGGGGCGCCACCACTGTCACACTCAGGGCAGGGCTGATGAGGAGGTTATGGCTATACCCTGTCACACAAAGAGCAGGGCCTGTGGGGAGTGTTGGGGTGCCGCACCCTGTCACACACACAGAGCCGCAGGGTGATCAGGGGGTTGGGAAGCTCCCCGCTATCAGGCAGAGAGCAGGGCTGATCAGGGAGTTGGGGCGCCTTCCCCTGTCACAAACAGAGCAGGGCCGATAGGGAGGTTGTGGCCCTGACCCTTGTCACACACAGAGCCGCAGGGCGATCAGGGGGTTTGGGCCCTGCCCCCTGTCATGCTGAACCCAGTGCCGGGAGGCATACTACCCTTTTACTATATAGGATAGAGGCCTGGTGCACAGGTGGGGCCCGGCTGGTTTGCCCTGAAGGGTGTCCTGGATCAGGGTGGGCGTCCCCACTGGGGTGCCTGGCAGCCTGGTAGAGGGGAAGCTGGCTTTTTGCAGCTGCTCACACACCCTTCAGGGCGGGGGTCCCCACTGGGGTGCCTGGCCAGTCTGGGTGAGGGGCTGAGGGCTGTTTTCAGGCTGGTGGGTGACAAGGTCCCAACCGCTCCTTTTTTTCTTTTTTTTTTAAATTCTGGGCCAGCTTTAGCTCTGAAGCTTGGCTCCAGCTCTTAGACCTCTGCTGCTGAAAGCAGGTATCTGGTTTGTTTGGGTTCTATAATCGAAACACTGTTTCAACTCCAGCTCTGAGATCCGGGCTGGCTGAAAGCAGGTTTCTGGGGTTTTGTTTAGCTTCTATATTTGTAACAATGTTTCAAACTGCAAGCTCAGAGGTCGGCAGTGGCAGGCGGGGAACGTTGGAGTCCTCCGTCACTGAAGCAAGCAAGCCTCATGTTTGCTTCAAGCTGCCTGGCTGCCGGCTGCCATCTTGGCTGGCAGTTAATTTGATATCGCCCTGATTAGCCAATGGGAAGGGTAGCAGATGTATGGCTAATTCCCATGTTTCTCTTTTATTAGATAGGATGAGAAAATATGGCTATTTCTCAATAAATAAAAGTAATTCCATGCAGATTTGAAGAAAACATGGTCTTAATATATATAAACTTTGGTAATATTCCATAGATAGAAGAGATTCAGAGAAGTTTTTGGAGAGACTTGTTTATATTTTCTTTCTACCCTGAGTACAATTTTAATTAAACTCTAAATATAAAATAGTAAACTATTAATATTTCATTTAATCAACTTTTAGGGTTGACCTAATTTTAACTGTCTTATTTAACGCTAGAGGCCGGGTGCACAAAAATTTGTGCACTTGGGGGGTAGGAGGGGTCCCTCAGCCTGGCCTGTGCCCTCTCGCAGTCTGGGACCCCTCGGGAGATAATGACCTGCTGGCTTAGGCCTGCTCCCAGGTGGCAGAGGGCACGCCCAATCCCTAGGTGCAGCCCCTGGTCGGGCTCAGAGCAGGGCCGATTGCGGAGTTGGGGTGCTGCCCCATTTCATGCACAGAGCAGGGCAGATTGGGAGGTTGTGATGCCACCCTCAGTCACGCTCAGGGTAGGGCCAATTGGGGGGTTGGGGCGCCACCCACTGTCACACTCAAGGCAGGGTCGATGGGGAGGTTGCGGCTCCACCCCCTGTCATGCACAGGGCAGGGCCAACCAGGGGGTTGGGGCTCTGCCCCCTGTCATGCACAGAGCAGGGTCAATCAGAGGTTTGGGGAGCTCCCCCCTGTCATGCACAGACCAGGGCCCATCAAGGGGTTGAGGAGCTCCCCGCTGTCACTCACACAGTAGGGCCGATAGGGGAGTTGGCGCACTGCCCTCAATCACCCACAGAGCAGGGCCGATCAGGGGGTTGGGGTGCTGCCACTCTCACACTCAGGGCAGGGCCAATGGGGAGGTTATGGCTCTACCCCGTCACACACAGAGCAGGGCCCGTGGGGTGGGGGGGTTGGAGCGCCTCACCTTGTCATACACAGAGCCGCAGGGCGATCAGGGGGTTTGGGTGCTGCCCCCGTCACACTGATCCCAGTGCCGGGAGGCCTCTCAGCTCCACTGATCCTGGTGCTGGGAGGCATATTACCTTTTTACTATATAGAATAGAGGTCTAGTGCATGGGTGGGGGCTGGCTGGTTTGCCCTGAAGGGTGTCCTGGATCAGGGTGGGGGTCCCCACTGGGGTCTCTGGCCAGTCTGGGTGAGGGGCTGAGGGTTGTTTTCAGGCTGGGACTGAAGCTCCCAACTGCTCCTTTTTTTCTTTTTTCTTTTTTTATTCTTTGCCAGCTTTAGCTCTGAGGCTTGGCTTCAGCTCTGAGGCCTCAGCTGCTGAAAACAGGTATCTGGTTTGTTTCGGTTCAGTAATCGAAACTCTGTATCAACTCCAGCTCTGAGATCCCAGCTCTCTGAAAGCTGGTTTCTGGGGTTTAGTTTAGCTTGTATATTTGTTAGAATGTTTTTTAAACTGCAAACTCAGAAGCCAGCAAGGCAGGCGGGGAACGTTGCAGTCCTCCATCACTGAAGCAAGCAAGCCTCATGTTCAGTTTAAGCTGCCTGGCTGCCGGCCGCCATCTTGGCTGGCAGTTAATTTGCATATCGCCCTGATTAGCCAATGGGAAGGGTAGTGGTCGTATGCCAATTACCATGTTTCTCTTTTATTAGATAGGATAGAGAGAGAGATTACTTCAACCTGTCTTTCCTCCTTCTTTCACTTATAAGGACTCAACTAGATAATCCCCATATCAAGGTCATTCCTCATCTCAAATTCAATTTGTTAACAACCTTAATTTCCCTTGCCATCCTGTATAATAAAAGGCTAATATGCAAATCGACCAAATGGCGGAGTGACCGGTTGTTATGACATGCAAAGACCACTAGGGGGCAGACACTCAACGCAGGTGCTTCCCCCTGGTGGTCAGTCCACTCCCACAGGGGGATTTCTGCTCAGCCAGAAGCCGAGCTCATGGATGATGAGCACAGTGTCAGTGGCGGGAGCCTCTCCCACCTCCACAGCAGCACTAAGGATGTCCATGAGGAAAGGGCCTAAGCTGTCAGTTGGACATCCCCCAAGGGCTTCTGGACTGTGAGAGGGCACAGGCCGGGCTGAGGAACCCCCGCTCCCCACCCCATGTACAAATCCCGTGTACTGGGCCTCTAGTGTAATATAATGAATTAACAGTTCTGGGGACACATGTGATCATCTTTGGAGGGTCATTATTCTGCCACACCTTTCGTCTGACATCAGACATCCAGGAAAATGCAAGTTTTATAATTCATTGTGTGTGCTGGGGAGGGAAAGAAGGAGGTGGAAATTTGATGTGAGACAATGTATTATTTTATGTTTTAAAGTAGAGTTTAGAATACCCTGAAGATAGTCTGCACATCCCATAGGCTAACATTTCCCCATCAGAGAGTACATATAATGGAATATTGTGATTCTGTGAATCTGTGGAAAAGAAAAAATGTACAATTATGGCTAGACATTACTGCATCAATCCAAAATAAGTTGTCCATAGAATTTAGCTCCAAAATATGAACACTTTGAGAGTTAAAGGTGGGTGCCATTCACGGAAGGTATTAAGCAGTTTTTTTTTTTCTCCAATAAACTAGGGGTTATGTTCACCATACTCATAAAGTCCTGGCTCTCTCATCCATCAGTAAGAAATAGTTATGAATGGTACTGTCTTATGTGAATGTTATTATAGGGGTATATGATGCAGTTGTGGGTAAGTTCAGAAAACAGTCTTAACCATCCTCCAGTGATGTTTCAGTGACACTTAAAGGTAGGCAATTAAAGACTAATATTACTCTAGAAACCTAAAATTAAATGTTCCATCATAAGAATTGAATGGTATGATTGGAACACTTGTGGTATTTAGTTATATAAACTTGGTAAAACTCTCAGCCAGGACCGAGAGAAAGTGCATATTAGAAGGAAAAGCATGTATTGAAACAAATTCTTGAATCCCTGGGACATATGTAATCTTGACTATACTAAGCCTTCTTCTGAATGATTACTGTTCCCATCTCTTCTAGTATCAGCTCTAATGCAGTGGTGCTCTGTTATCAGCCCTTTACATCACCACACCACTAGTCTTTTAATCCAAGCCATAACTCCACACTTTGCACTGGTTCACCCATATGCCAACCATTATCCTCCCCAGCTAACCCCTTCTTTCAATGCTTCAGATAACCTCCTGCTCAGGCACCATCAATGAGTTTCCATTTACTAAAGGATCAAGTCCAAAATCCTCAGCTTGGTTTTAAATGCCTAACACAGTCTTCCCTAACCTACATTTAAAGTCATAGATATAGATTTTCAAAACTTAAAGATAATCAGATCTAAAGCCCTCCTTTCATAGAGGAAGAAAACAAAGCTCAGAAAGATCAAGTAACTTGACCAAGGTCATGCTGCTGGTGGCAGGTAAAGAAAAAGAACAAAGGTCATCTGACTCCCACTCTGTTCCCCCACAAAAGTCAAACACTATTTTCTATTAACCACAGTTTCACTTTAGTACTGATCTCAAAGCCTGATAAGGATGACATCTTCATGCTTTACTATTGCCTCCTTGACAAAAGACTGGAGCTTAACACTACATTATTGAAGATAGTAATATTGATATTTTACATTTAAGTCACAAATAAAAGTATGCAATCTTTTTAACATTTTTAAAATGATTTTTCATCCCTTTCTGGTGTTTTAGAATTGTTCAAGTTTCTGCTAAATTTGCAATTTATATTGACATCTTTTTCAGAAATCAAATCATTTACACTTATTATATTTATTTGCCGCAATATACTTTTCTAGAAACCATCAGAGCACTAAGGTTGCATTGTAAACATCTAACTCAATATCTGGAGAGAGAGAGGTGAATACAGGAAGAAAAGAAGGCCAGACAATCTGATTAGCAGGGATACAGATGCCCCTGAATGCCATAAGAGCTGGTAAGGCGATTCTGCTGGAAATTTTGGAAAAATTGCTAAAGATCAGTGTGGGTTAGGATGAGAACTAAAGCACCTGTGGGCCATAACATGGGAGTTCTATACCTTTCTGCAAGCTTTTCATTTATGAACCCCAGCAGGTACACATAGCTTAAGAAAATCCTGCAAAGCTTCAACCACAGCTAAAATCCACACAAACTCATCCTCACGATCTGCCCTATAAAAATGAATAGCTTAATTTTCGGAGGAAAGAACAACACAGTGCCAGTAGCCTGAGGTCAGAAATGGATTGTGGCTGGAGAAGTGAACAAACAAACAAATAGCTCTAGCCCTGGGGGAGGGACAGAAATCCATGCTAGGATTGGCATTTTATGAGGAACTTAAAAAAGTGGGCTCTGGTTCCTCATGGCATGCGGAATCCAGCAGATATTTCTCTAAGTCCCCCAGGGAGCTGGAACACTTATGAGGGCCATAATCCCATGACTATATTGGCCACCCTTGTTTAAGATGGACAGTTAATCAAAATATCAGGAAGTGCACACCACCTCTTGCCCTTCATCACCACACTGACAGTCATTGGGTGAAAGTAAATAGGAATAGATTTAGGAATGCTGCAGAGAAGAGTAAAGTGATGGAAGAGTCAAAGCTGAGCAAAGCCAACCCAAGGTGGACTACCTTCAAACTTGCCGAACTTCTGACTAGATTTATACACAATGGACACTAAAGGCTTGGCCAAGAAAATGTATGCTACAATTAACTCATTCTATACTTGTATTTATGATTTTTATATACAATCTTATAAAACATGTCTAGCTTTCAACAAAAATATTTAAGGCAAACATAATAAAAGACATAGGTTGAAGATAAAAAGCAATCATCCAGAATTAGATATGACATAGGTGTTCAAGCCATTCAAGTTTTCAAAATAACTACAATAATAGGTTAAAGGCTCTAACAAAGAAGGTAGACAACATACAAAGTCAGAGAGGCAATTTTAGTACAGGAATTAAAACCATAAGAGAGACTCAAAGGAAATGTTAAGATAGAAAAACAATTAACAAAGATGAGGAATGCCTTCAACTTGCTCATAATTAGACTTGACACAGCCCAGAAAATAATCAGTGAGCTAGAAGATAGGAAAATAAAAACAACCCAGCCCTAGCCAGTTTGGTTCAGTGAATAGAGCATCGGCCTGCGAACTGAAGGGTTATGGGTTTGATTCCAGTCAAGGGCACATGCCCAGGTTGCAGGCTCGATACCCAGTGGGGGGCATGCAAGAGGCAGCCAATCAATGATTCGTTCATCATTGATCTTTCTATCTCTCTCTTCCTCTCCATCCCTCTCTGTTAAAAAAAAAAAAAATTAAAAAAAGAAAAACCACCCAAATGGTCATTTAAAGAGAAACACAGAGCAAAATGAAAAGCACTGAGTATTCAACAACTGTGGAACAATATCAAACAATCTAGTATATTAATAATTGGAGGCTCAGAAGGAAAAGAAAGTACGTATAATACAGAAGAGATATTGGAAAAAAATAATGGCTCAGAATTTTACAAATTATAGATAGTCACGATAGGAGAGACTCAAGGATTACAGAGAACACCACACTTGATAAATAACAAACAAAACTAAAATGCCAATCACACCTCGTCATTTAAACTGCTGAAAAACCAAAGAGAGAGAAAACCCTGAAGTGAACAGAGAAAAAAGACATTTCAGCTACTGAGGAATAAGAATTTGAACAGATTTCTTAACAGCAACCACACAAGCAAGAAGTCAAAAGAATGAAGTCCTTGAAGTGCTAAAAGAAAAACAAAACTTTTAACGTAAAATTCTATATACACATTGAAAAAATACTTCAGAAGTTAAAGGAAAACTAGGACTTCCAAAAACTGAAACTGTGGGAATACATTGTCAGGGGAGCTGGTCTATAGAAAGTGTTGAAGGAAAATCTTCAAGCAGCAGAAATATGACATTGTCAGAAAGTTTGAGTCACTCAGAGAAACAGAGCTTCAAAATGATACAAACAAAGGCCAAATACATATTCCTTATTTTTATGCTTTAAAAAATACTACCATTTAAACCAAAACTTATATCAAGACATTTTGTTTTAACTGTATATGTAAACTGAAATATATAACAAAAGTGGCACAAGGGGTGGGAGGGAGGAATTATGAATATAGTGTTATAAGGCTCATACTACGTGTGAAGCTACATAATTTTTTTATATTTATGTAGTTACTTATTTTAACTTATTAGGGTGACACTGGTTAATAAGATTATAAATATTTGAGGTGTCTATTTCCATGATACATGATCTGTATGTTGCATTGTGTGCCCACCACTCAAAGTCAAATCACTTTCTGTTACTACATATTTGGCCTCTTTACTCTTTACTACCTTTACCCCTTTCCTTTGGTCGCCACCATACTGTTGTCTGTGTCTACGAGATTTTGTTTATTTGTTTATCTTATTTCTTCATTTGTTACTTTCAATTTTATATTCTACACTAGTGGCCCAGTGCATGAAATTTGTGCATGGGTGCGGGGGGGGAGCTGTGACCCTCAGCCCAGCCTGCACCCTCTCCAATCTGGGACCCCTTGGGGGGTGTCCAACTCCTGATTTAGGCCCAAACCGACAGTTGGACATCCCTCTCGCAATCCGGGACCGCTGACTCCTAACCGCTCACCTGCCTGCCTGCCTAATCACCCCTAACCATTTTGCCTGCTGGCCTGATCACACCCAACTGCCCCCCCACCCCCGCCAGCCTGCTCGCCCCCAACTGCCACCCCCTGTAGGTCTGCTTATCCCCAACGGCCCTCCCCTGCCATCCTTATCGCCCCTAACCACCTCTGCCTTGGCCTGACCACCATGGCTTTGTCTGGAAGGATGTCCGGAAGGTCTCCCTGTCTAATTAGCATATTACCTTTTTATTAGTATAGATATGAGTGAAATCATAGAATTTTTAAGTTTTTTTGTCTGCCTTATTTCACTTAGCATTATATTCTCAAGGTCTATTCATATGGTCTCAAATGGTAGTATTTCATCATTTCTTATGGAAGAGCAGTATACCATTGTGTATCTATATATGTAAAAGCCTAAGCGACTGTCTGACCATCCAACTGGTAGCTATGATGCGCACTGACCACTGCCCCGACCCGCGAGGCATGCAACGTGGGTGCCGTGAAGGTGCCTGTAAGGGAATGAGAGGATAGGAGACGTGAAGAAATGGAGGCAAGACAGGAGTCTGATCAAGCCTCAAATTTTTATTTTACAGCGGCAGAATATATATTGTTCCAGGGACGGGGGTGGGTAGCAGGGGTGGGTAGCAAAGCTTATAGTAATAGCCTATCAGCAAGTGGCAGCTATTTGCTTGTGGTGTGTGACAAGTGGTGTGTGACGGATTCTTAATTGCTGACCAAATCGCAGGACGTACGTGGTTTCTGGTAACTAGGAGTTACTACCAGAAACTTATTGTTCTTAAGATGGCTTTGACTAGGCCAGTTTCTCTGATAGCTCCCAACAGACCACCAGGGGGCAGATGCTAAACTCAGGACCTGCCGAGCTGTGGTGACTTGGCTGCTGTGGTTTTCAAGTGACGCACCTGGAACCAGAGAGGAGGAAGCCCGATTATGGGGTGCATCACCTAAGAACTACCCTCTCGCAATCTGAAACCCTTCAGGGGATTTTGGAGAGATGATTTTAGCCTGATCCCTGCAGGCTAGGTTGAGGGACCCCACAGTAAACAAATACCTGCACCAAGCCTCTAATATATCCTATCTAATAATAGACAAAGATGTAAATTGACTGTACCTTCGCTACGCCCAGCACTGGCTAATCAGAGTGATATGCAAATTAACCGCCAACAAATATGGTGGCTAATTTGAATATACTGGCTGGGAGTAGAAGGAAGCCAAGCAATGGAGCCGAGGTAGCAGAGACCGGCAGGAGAGAAGCGGCAGAGATGGGCGGGGTAAGAGTGGCAGAGATAGGAGCGAAGCTCTATTCTTGCAGGAATCTTCCTGCAAAGGGCCTCTAGTATATATATAACCACCTCTTCTTTAACCAATCATCTATCAACAGGCAACTTTGGTTGTTTCCAGGTCTTGGTCACTGTGAATAATACATAACATCATTCTTATTAAGAACCAGATTATTTAAAAATGTATATTGTAAAACTTAGGAAAAACTCTAAAGTTGACTTATTAAAACAAGTATCATAAATAAGTAAATAGAAAAGATTAAACTGGAATTATATAAAAACAAAATCTAAACAGCAGAAAAGACAGAATAAAGGAGAAAAAATAAAGAACACATGGAACAAATAGAAATTAACTAGCAGGAAGTTAAAATTTAATCTAACTATACCATAGTTACATTAAATATTATTGGTCTAACTATAGAGATTATAACATTAGAATAGATGTTATAACAGTTAAAATAGAGATTATAACATTAGGATAGATGTAAGACTAATTAACTAAATTTAACACAACATTCAAATGTAGTGGGTTAAAATGACATTGCTAAATGGCTCTTTGTGATTATTTTCTTATATTCTAAGATTTAAAGTCTATGCATGAATGCACTTTTAAAATATAGTTTTGCTCACTTCCCATTGCTCATTTGCTCACTGATACATCATAAAAATGTAACTGAAATAAAAATTTGTGTCATATTTTCTTTTTTGAACTTGTTTTCATATTTGGTACTACTAAGATGATATGAAATCATTGGAAAATGATCATATTCTATGTTTCTACTTTCTTATATTCATGGAAGAACATAAATATAATTGCAATGACCCCACTATGTAGACTGAACAATGCTGATCATTTTTACTGATAATTACAGATCAAATAATTATGAAATTATTCTTCTGAGTATAGAGAATTTGAAAAATCCCAGAAGCTAAAGCTCAAGCTATAAGAGATAATTAAATAGAGTATATTAGTACAAATTCAAGAAGTACATTCTTTCATTACACATTAATTATGTCCTAGAAAGTTTATACTCAGTACTATAGAAAACAATTGTTTTGGTAGGATTTTCCTTAACTTGGTTGCCCTAATGTTTCTTTTGGTATTGTTAGGTAACTTTGTTTTCAATACACACATCATTCAAAGTATCAAATGGGTTAAAAACACTTTCCAAACTAAAGACAATCTACAGAACTGAAGACTGAGAATTAATTTAATAATTTGATGACTACTTTAAAATGTTTAGATCATTATTATGGCATTAAGAATATTATCCTTACAAAGTATTGCCAACTGATCTTTATATGTTCACAGATATGAAACATATGTAAATTACTCAATACATTCTGTTTTTCTGTTATTATATTGAGCATATTGCTTTAGAAGCAAATGCTGTATTAGGTACAAATAATAAGTGAAAATGGTTAGCATATAAGTCCTTTTCCACAAGGGCTGTGCATTGTAGAAGAAAAAATATCTGTGAATAAAAGTGAGACATAACTGCTATACAAGGAAGCTTAAAGTAAGTGTCAAATATACTTCCTTTATTGGACAAAGGAAAAATACTATATTTGCCTAAGATAATTTCACTCTAGATGATTTTTATTTGCCCTTCTCCATGAAGAAATGTAGATATCATTCAAAGAAAACTAAATCTCTGGGCAAGTTATTAAGTGTCATTGTCAGGATATACTTTTCTGCATCCTATAATTACCTTTCTTTCTCTACCCTGGGCAATCAAATCAAATCAGAATTGAAAGCCCCAATTCAATTCTGTCATCCTGTTCCATTGTATGGGGTTGTTCCTATTGTGAATCAAAATCTAAGCAGCCTGTAAATGACAGAAACTTAAATTATTACAGTCCCAATTACTGAGGAAATAACCCTATACAGATAAGTAGAGTGAAATAGGATGGTTAGAACAAATTGAAATATTCTCATCAAAGTACATAGATTCAATTATAAGTCACCATGTTGCATAAAGCAGAGAAAGTAAACCTTATCTTTATTTATTAATATTTTATTGTTATTTTAACCTTAAAAAGGAATTATGTTATCTTTATAATCAGTTAAGGATTTTACATAAGTCAACCAAACAGGCATTTCCCAAGCACCTAGCAACTGTGACAAGCTCTGCTGAGGATATGGGGATGAACCCTAAAGATTCTCTGCCACCAAAAACTCAGAAATTATAAAGGAGAAACAAATATGAAAATAATGACAAAATATCATGGGATGTGTTCCAATAGAGACAAAAGTAAGGTGTTAAGGAAATATGAAAGACAATTCTGCCAAGGCAGGCCTTAGGATGCCATGGGAGAAGGTGTTGGATATGATGATCTGAGATTTGTGAAGCAGTAGGAGTTAGTTAGACAAGACAGAGTGGAGAGCTCTTCCTAGATGGAAGGGGCAGCCTTCCCAAAGGTCACAGAAGTGGAAGTAAAGCAAATCCAGAAATCACAAGTAATCCAATAGGAATGGGTGAAGACCAATGCAAGGAAATTGGCAATGGAGGGAAGTAGACAGAGACTACCTGAGGTTTCTATGCCCTGAAAAATGTTTGTTTTAGCTTCTATAAAACAGGGGTTGGGTTATGAGTTGTGTAACAGAATGACATGTCCACAGTCACTTATAGAGTCCTGAACTTTGGCCACAGAGATGAGTTTGGCAGGCAACAGATGAGTGGGGGCCTAAAGTCAGTCCACATTGTGCTTAGCCATCTGTGCACTTCTACCAAGTGAGGGCTGCTTCAGCCTGGGAGAAAGTGCACTTTTTTTCATATAAAAATAATTTTTGGTCAAAGGGAATGCCTCTTTGAAATGGATTTAGAGATTAGGAGAATTGATCTTTGAAATAGCCCTCTGAAGAAAGCACTTATTCTATTATATAATGGAAGCTACTGAAGCTCAATACAATCAACATTCAAGAGTGGCTAAGAAGGGCTTTGGGTTTGAAACTAATAGCCACTCCTTGGCTGTCAGATCTTTAGCAAATTCATAACTCTGTATCTCAATTTTATCATGATTAAGAGAATGATGATGACATTATCTTTCACAAAGAATTGTCTTTGGTATTAGCTTATTACTAACTAGAGGCCCAGTGCATGAAATTTGTGCATGGGTAGGGCCCTTAGGCCTGGCTGGTGATCAGGGCCAATCAGGGCCTTCTGGCTGCCAGCTGGGGCCTCCCTTTCCTGGCTGGGGCCTCCCTTCATTCTGCACCACCCCTGGTGGTCATCCCATGTCATAGGGAATGATTGAAATCCTGGTCTCCAGGTTGAACTCCTGAGGGGACAATTTGCATATTAGGCTTATATATATATATACTAGGGGCCCGGTGCACGAAATTCGTGCACTGGGTGTGTGTGGGGAGGGGAGTGTCCCTCAGCCCAGCCTGCCCCCTCTCACATACTGGGAGCCCTCAGGCGTTGACCCCCATCACCCTCCAATCCCAGGATCGGCCCCTTGCCCAGGCCTGATGCCTCGGCCAGAGGCGTAGCCCCCCATCACCCTTCGATCGCTTGATCGGCCCCTTGCCCAGGCCTGACGCCTCCGCCAGAGGCATAGACCCCCATCACCCTCCGATCGCCTGATCGGCCACTGCCCAGGCCTGATGCCTCCGCCAGAGGTGTCAGGCTTGGACAGGGGACTCCCATCTTCCCCTGATCACTGGCTCTGGCCCCCGCCCAGGCCTGAGGCCTCTGGCCCAGGAATCATGCCTGGGCAGGGGACCCTCATCTCCCTCTGATCGCTTGCTCCACCCCCCGCCCAAGCCTGACGCGTCTGACCCAGGCTTCAGGCCTGGGCAAGGGGACCATCATATCCCCCCAATCCCCGGCTCCGCCCCCCGCCCAGGCCTGATGCCTCGGCCAGAGGAGTTGACCCTCATCACCCTCCGATCACCAATCACCAGATCGGCCCCTTGACCAGGCCTGAGGCCTCTGGCAGAGGTGTCAGGCCTAGGCAAGGGACCCCCAGCTCCCCGCGGTTGCAGGCTCCGCCCCTGCCCAGGCCTAACGCCTCTGGCCTAGGTGTCCGGCCCGGGCAGCGGGGACCCGCAGCTGCAGCGGCCCCACGATCGTGGGCTCCGCTTTAGGCCCAGGCAAGGGACCCCTAGCTCCCGGGACTGCCAGCTTCGACCGTGCCCAGCTCCCATCGCTGGCTCCATCCCTACTTCCTGCTATCACTGGCCAGGGCGGAAAAGGCACCCGATTCTCCGATCATGGCTGGGGGGCAGGGCAAAGGCGGCTCCAGGGCCGCCTTTGCCCTGCCCCCCAGCTCTTAGCTCCCCCCTGGGTTTCCGATCACTGTCAGTGGCAGAGGGGGCTTCTTCCTGCTTTCCCTTTCGCCTCCCTGCATTGTGCCTACATATGCAAATTGACCGCCATCTTGTTGGCAGTTAACTGCCAATCTTAGTTGGCAGTTAACTGCCAATCATAGTTGGCAGTTAACTGCCAATCATAGTTGGCAGTTAATTTGCATATAGCCCTGATTAGCCAATGAAAAGGGTATCGTCGTACGCCAATTACCATTTTTCTCTTTTATTAGATAGGATATATATAGACTAGGGGCCTGGTGCACAAAATTCGTGCACTGTGGGGAGCATCCCTCAGCCCAGCCTGCCCTCTCTCACAAACTAGGAGCTCTCAGGGGATGCCCTACTGACAACTTAAGCCACAGTCTGGCCTCCCTCTACAGGAGGTGACCGGGCTGATCAGGGGAAAGCACCAGCCCCATCACCCTTCTGCTCCAGCCACAGCCAGACACCGCAGCCGCCAAGGTGTTTTCATCAACACGGACTCCAGTCCCTTCACCATGAAAAAATGACAACTTTCTTTAGGCATTTTCAAGATGTGTCTTTCATAAGATATGACATTTCTTTCTTTCCTTTTTTTTTTTTTTTATCCTCACCTGAGGATATGATTCCATTGATTTTTATAGAGAGTGTGGAAGAGAGAGGGGGAGACAGAGAAAAATATCAATGTGAGAGGGACACTTTGATTGGTTGCCTCCTGCATGAGCCCTGACCTGGCCTCCAGCCAGGGAGGAGCCTGTAACCTAGGTACATGCCCTTGATCATAATTGAACCCTGACCCTGCAGACAGCAGGCCGAGGCTCTATCCACTGAGCCAAACTGACTAGGGCAGGATATGACATTTCTGAGCCACTCCAGCAGCAGAACTTCATTTTTTCCTCCAGGAGTGAGGTGGAAAAACCCTAGATCACCTTCTTGGATTCTTATAACCCAAGTAACCAAGAACACTGCAAGTGGTGGCATACAGGGAGTTTGGCCAATGTGCAGTCAGAAAAGGTGTTTACATTCTAACTGGTTTGGCTCAGTGGATAGAGCATCAGCCTGCAGACTGAAGGGTCCCAGGTTTGATTCCTGTTGAGGGCATGTACCTTGGTTGGGGGCATATCCCCAGTGGGGACTGTGCAGGAGGCAGCTGATCAATGTTTCTCTCTCATCAATGTTTCTGACAGTCTATCCCTGTCCCTTCTTCTCTGTAAAAAATCAATAAAATATATTTAAAAAAGAAAAGAAAAGAAAAGGTGTTTCCTCTGCAGCCCATGCTCAGAGGATCCCCTGCGTTGTGTCCACTGGGCTAGGCGCGTGTCCCTGGCCACCAGGGGAACACCCTCAAGCCCAGCAGTCCCGGGTTTGCTGTGTCCACCGGGCTAGGGGGAGTGGACCCAGGCCGCTTGGCGTGGCCACTTGCGCTTGGCGTCCCGGCCGCTTGTCCCAGAACCCAGCCCACTTGGCACCCCCGGCCTCTTGTCTCGGGACCCAGCCCACTTCGTACCCCCAGCTGCTTGTCCTGGGACCCAGCCCGCTTGGTGTTCCGGACTCAGGCTGCTTGGCGCGGGTGCACTCACAAGCAATCGCAGGGCAGAAGTTCTCACCTTGCCCCGCGGCTGCTTCTGCTTGGCGCTCCTGGCCGCTTGTCTCGGGAACCAGCCCGCTTGGCACCCCCAGCTGCTTGTCCTGGAACCCAACCTGCTTGGTGTCCCAGGACCCAGGCTGCTTGGCTCCCGGGACCCAGGCCGCTCGGCACCTGCATATGCAAATTAACCTGCCATCTTTGTTGGGTTAATTTGCATACTCCTGATTGGGTGGTGGGTGTTGCAGAGGGATGGTCAATTTGCATCTTTCTCTTTTATTATATAGGATGAATGATTTAATGAAGAATGATTAAAACAGTGCCTGGCATATTTTAACTATTTAAGTGTTTTGTTTTCCTCAATCAATTAATAATAACAGATGGATTGCATAACCCAACTCTGACTCTTGGTTAAGTAAATTTCAATATATTTCAATTTTATAACAAAATATTGTAAATTTAAAACATTGTTTTGAGTACAAATTTTTCATCAAATGTATACATTAATTGTAGATACCTGAGAGCAACAGGTCTAAAATGAATTTCCATAAGTAAGTTCAGCAGTAGTTCAGCTTATATAAACCATATGTTCAACCTTCAAATGCTTATCAATATCATACACAAAAATCAAATAAAAAAGAAAAGGGAGAATACACCAAATAATGCAGCATGTTATTGAAACTTTTATTCAGGGGAATAATAAAAGTGTGCTTGAAAGATTTCTATTTAATACCAGCACAAGTCAACAGATCTTCTAAAGATTCTTTATCAGAGATCTACAGAGGTATAAGAGAGGATCAGAGACATAATGACTTAGAGAATCCATATTTCCTATGATAGTATTATTTTCAATTTCTGTGTGATGTTCATTTCCATACACTCTGTAGACTGAACATTGAGCATCTGGATATGTCCTTTTCCATTTTTCTTTATTAAGTTGCTCCAAATTTGCTATAGAAAAAAAACAAATACACGGAAACAATAGGAACACAAAAGCAAATCTATCCTTTGTAATTCAAGATTTAAAGTAGGAAGTATTAAGACACCTTAAATTGGTAGAACATACAAACATTCAATGTGATAAACTACTTAATGCTCATTCATTCATTTTGATTTATCTACACTAATAAAAGAGAAAGATGTAAATTGACTGTACCTTCACAATACCCACCAACCAATCAGGAGTGAGTATGCAAATTAACCCAACAAAGATGGTGGGTTAATTTGCATATTGCAGCCACCAAGCGGCCGGCGGCAGGGCGGGACTCTTGCATCATCGCCATGGTGACAATGTAGGGTTTCTGCACCACCCCAGCCACTCCGGGCCTCTGGGCAGCGTAGGAAGGTGGAAAGGCAGCTCCAGGCCAGGGTGAAGGTGGAAAGGAGGCTCTGGCCAGAGAGAAGGCGGTGCCGGCAGCCAGGGGAAGGAAAACCCATTTTTGCACGAATCTTCATGCATCGGGCCTCTAGTATATTGATAGGCACCCATTACCTGGTTGTGTCAGCATCAAGGGACCAGCACTGACCACCAGTAATTGGTGATGCCAGTACTAGTTGAGAAGCATTGCTTCTTCACACTGATACATTAATTTTATTTTCTATGTTAACACTGTTGCCTTTAGGAAATGGCTATGCTGCTTGGTTTGTACTGGTCTTGTAACTCGTGTTTTTCTAATTTATTTAAAGATTTTTTTATTAGACTTATGCTAAAAATATTCATTTTGGGAGCCACAGTTTCAATTCTGCTCAGGTTTACTCAGAAAAATACTTAAGAATCTATATCAAATTTCACTCATTAATCTTGGTAAACAGGCAATGAGTCATTGTTTTCTACTCACAATGTCTGTCCTAATGATTTCCTTTCTTGGATAGTTTAGAAGTTCAAGGGAATGGTGAATAACTGATTTATACTCTTAATGGAAGAAAACATGACAGTATTTTTTAATCTACATTTAAATGCTGAGCAATTATTCTTTTGTAAACTTTCTAACAGAAATCAGAAAAGTAGTTTGAAATAGAAATGGAGCCATTGATAAAAGATGATGATAGTCATTTGTACAGACATGGTACCCTACATAATATCACTACGCAGAGACATGATATTTGATGAAAATGTAGAAGACAATCCTTTTAATGAAATATATATCCTATCTAATAAAAGAGAAACATGGTAATTGACATACGACCGCTACCCTTCCCATTGGCTAATCAGGGTGATATGCAAATTAACTGCCAGCCAAGATGGCGGCCGGCAGCCAGGCAGCTTGAAACTAACATGAGGCTTGCTTGCTTCAGTGATAGAGGACTCCAACGTTCCCGCCTGCCGCTGCCGGCCTCTGAGCTGCAACTCTAAGCAACAATGTAACAAATATAGAAGCTAAACAAAACCCCAGAAACCTGCTTTAGTCTGCCGTGCTTCAGCCAGCAGGATCGCAACATTGTAAACAAAGGCCAGAAACGAAAGCAGCGGAGGCCTAAGAGCTGGAGCCAAGCTTCAAAGCTAAAGCTGGCCCAGAATAAAAAAAGAAAAAAAGGAGCGGTTGGGAGCTTCAGTCACTCGCCACCCTGAAAACAGCCCTCAGCCCCTCACCCAGACTGGCCAGGCACCCCAGTTGGGACCCCCACCCTGAAGGGTGTGTGACCAGCTGCAAACAGCCATCATCCCCTCACCCAGGCTGGCCAGGCACCCTAGTGGGGGCCTCCACCCTGATCCAGGACACCCTTCAGGGCAAACCAGCCAGCCCCCACCCATGCACCAGGCCTCTATCCTATATAGTAAAAGGGTAATATGCCTCTCAGCACCAGGATCAGCGGAGCCGCGAGGCCTCCCGGCACCGGGATCAGTGTGACAGGGGGAAGCGCCCAAACCCCCTGATTGCCCTGCAGCTCTGTGTGTGACAGGGGGCGGGACCACAACCTCCCTATCTGCCCTGCTCTGTTCATGACAGGGGAAGGCGCCCCAACCCCCTGATCAGCCCTGCTCTGTTCCTGATAGGGGGAGCTCCCCAACCCCATGATCGCCCTGCGGCTCTGTGTGTGACAGGGGGTGGCGCCGCAACCTCCCCATCGACCCTGCCTTGAGTGTGACAGGGGGCGGTGCCCCCACCCCCCCAATCAGCCCTACCCTGAGCGTGACTGAGGGTGGTATCACAACCTCCCGATCTGCCCTGCTCTGCGCATGACAGGGGGCGGCACCCCAAATCCCCTATCGGCCCTGCTCTGAGCCTGACCAGGGGCTGCACCTAGGGATTGGGCCTGCCCTCTGCCACCCGGGAACAGGCCTAAGCCAGCAGGTCGTTATCTCCCGAGGGGTCCCAGGCTGCGAGAGGGCACAGGCCCGGCTGAGGGACACCCCTTCCCCCTGAGTGCACAAATTTTCGTGCACCGGGGCACGAAGATTCACGTAAGAATAGGCCTTCCTTCCCCTGACTGCTGGCACCAGCTTCCCTTGGCACCCAGCACCTGATCTGCTTTGCTCCAGCCACCACCATACATCTGGGACCTAGGCTGCTTTGCTCCAGCCACTGACACAACCCACTGGGGGCATGCTCCGAGCTGCTCCCCGGCCACTGGGAGCATGCTCCCGCCTCCGGTATGTGTCTGCTGGGGCTGGGGATGGTACGCAGTCCCCTCCCACCCAATGCTCGTGCAGCTCCTCCTGAGTGGTCCTGATGCAGCCTCCTCCTGAGTCGGTCTTGACACCTGGATAATTTGCATATTACCTGTTTATATATATAGATATATACTAGAGGCCCAGTGCACAAAATTCATGCACGGGTGGGGTCCCTAGGCCTGGCCAGCAATCAGGGTCAATCACTTTCCCCACCTCTCCCCCTCCTCCTTCCTTCACCGCCCACATCCACCACCACCCACCCATGGTTTCTGCCAGCTGGGGGGAGGCGCCAACCACCACCAAGGTGGGCAGGCGGAGGGCTTATCGGGGACTGCTGACCAGGGGGAGGGACAGGGGAGGGACCTGGGAAGTTGTCCACCAGCCCCTAGGAGGGAGCCAACCTTCAGTCACCCTGGGAAAGGGGCCACATCCTCTGCCATCCACCCCCGGTTCCCTGTCCCTGCCCAGGGGCCCAGCCCCAATCAGGTGATCAAGGTCTGCTGGCCAGGGGAGGAACCGGGAGGTTGGCCAGCAGGCCCCATTGCGATTGGGGCCTGCGGACTGGGGGAAGCTCCTTCAGTGAGCATCTGGCCCCTGGTGGTCAGTGCGTGTCATAATGACTGTTCATTCTGGCCATTCCATCATAACAGTCACTTAGGCATATATATATATATATATATATATATATATATATATATATATATAAATTCAAACATGGGCTCATTATTTTAATCATGAGTCAAGTGTACTTACTGATAAGGCAACCAAAAAGATCAAGAATGTCTATAAGGAGCACAGACAGAAAGGACTAATTCCCTACAACTGGAATATATAAGATGGAAATAAAAGTAGGGCACACAATGATCAAAACTCTTCAATTATTATAAAACAGGAAAAGATAAATAGGCTTATGACATCTTGGAGAATGATCCATAGCCTGGCCAAATGAAGCTATTTGTTGACCTCTGAAACTGCCATGATACTTCCTGTCTCTGGCCTTTGTACATATGCCCTTTTTGCTTAGAATGATATCATTCAAGCTGGGAGGTTAATAATGTGTGCATCTTGGAAACTGTAAATATTATTAGACTCATGAATAAAAATCACAAATTAGCCCGGCTGGAGTAGCTCAGTTGTTCGAGCATCATCCTGTGCAACAGTTGGGGTACATTTGCAAGTTTCAGGTTCACTCTCTGGTTGTGATGTGTATGGAGGGCAACCAATCAATCTCTCTCTCTCTCTCTCTCTCTCTCTCTCTCTCTCTCTCTCTCTCTCTCTTTCTCTCTGTCTCTCAGTATGTCTTCAGGTAAGGATTCAAAAAAAATCACAAAGTAAAAGTTAACAAATCCCAAAGTGAATAGATTCATTTTAAAATGTAATAAAACATGTTATCTTAGGAAAACATAAAAGGATAGTTTACAAAAAAAGTTGTAAACACCCAAAACACTGACGATTCATAGGGATCAGTGATGTAAAGAATTTATGGACCTATAGGAGCTCAAGCAATGAATTTATGGACCTATAGGAGCTCAAGCAATTATAAAGAAAATTACATAGATATTTATACAATTTACATAATATTTGTGATTCAATTGATATAGGAAAATAGTATAGACTTTAAAAAAAAATTTGCCATGGCACCACTATTAGAAATTATACTACCCTTTGCTTTCTTTCTCCTTCTTTGTTTCTTTCTTAATTTTATTTTTCAATTATAGTTGAAATACATTATACTAGTTTCAGGTGTACAACATAGTGATTAGACATTTATATATCTTTTGAAGTGATCATTCAGATAAGACTATTCTCTTTGTTTCAAATGTAATATAATATTTTAGGTATTCTCATATTAGAATTTCTATAACTTCTTAAATTTCACAGATAAAATATAAAATAATGTTTCTCACTAACAATATTTCTATTAAAGTATTTGTCCTTATCACCATTGGTATAGCAATTTAAGTTTGCCATATATTAAATACCAGTTTGCTTTGTTAAGTCAATACTTTTATTATTTTTTGACTAAAATATTTTAAACACCTAAAATATTAACTAATATGGTAGCAATTTAACAGTATTAAGTAAGAAAAACTGTCAGTCTCCATAACTGGGTTTTTCCTGAGATAAATGGCATGAAAGTTACATCAGCTGAATTTCTGAACCATAATACTCATGGTTATACTCATATGACAGATGTAATGTGAACTATTAATCTGACTGTATGGAATTTCTCTCCAGTTACCAATCAGGATTAATCTCAGCAAGTTCCAAGGGCATTCTAACCTTCCAAGACCACTGATGTGTGTTATATAATTTGTAATTCCATCTTTAATATGTTCCCAGCAGCACCTAGAATGATATTAGTTAACATCAATATTTTAAAAAGGTGTTATTATATTGCTGACCAAGTTCCCTCAATAGAGATTAAGATGTGATAGTACAAGTTCTAAAAATAAACATTTTAATTTAAATTTTAAACTTCTCTTCTCATAATATACTCTAATTATATTTACTAAAAAAAAAAAAATTTTCTCGTGACAATTTAAACAAATTTAGATATTCAGCACCCACCTCTCTCTATCTTTTTGTCTCTCTCTCTTTCTCACCAATGAACTTGAAAATGCCCTCCAGAGCCTCTTAGAGCAGAAATCCTAAGGGTGGTCTGCTAGGGGGAAAGCATAGACTGCTGTTTTGTTTTAAATTCTTGCTAAACTATAACTTGTAAGCTCAGAACCACAGGGTTTATCAATAAAAAGCGTGAGTGAAAAAAGAGGGAGAAGAGATGCTAAAGAAGACAGAAGCACAAAGATGTGGATTTTCAGTATTCTGGACAGGCATTAACCCAATCATCTGACCAGATCTCATTACTGTACCAATAGTTTTGCCATTTCTGCACTTTAGATAATATGCCAGAAGTTGTGTGTGTGTTTAATCTATTTAATCTTTATAATCACAAGACCTGAATTTATAAAATAACAAGGGTATTCTCGAGCCAAAACTGGAATATGAAAAGTTCTGAGTTAAATCCCAGACTATCCTACTCGAGTCCTTTGCTGCTCACTGCACCAGGCATAAGTTGGTTCATAGCAGAGTTGCATTTTACATTGGTATTAAGCTCAGAAATTAGATGTTTTATAAAAATTGATAGAATTAAAAATCATGAATTAAATCTCTTCAAATCATTGTGTAATATCAAGGAACTGGGAACTTGGGATCTAATTTTGCAAGAATAACTATTTTTGTTTTTTCAATTTTTGGCATTTTCTCTTTTGCATTGGCTAAGGCGACTACAAGCAAGATGAATCGGTAAAGGGATAATAGCCAAATACATCCAATCCCTCTCTTACACTCTCTCTCTCTCTCAGACCTCTGGACGTTCTGCAGTCCTTCACAGGGATCCATTTGCACTGAGTCTGGATGGTCCATTCATTGATCCAGGACTGAATCATTTTAGGCTCTTGATTCCCAAACTATTCCTGACATTTACTGCTCATTCCATGTCAATGACAATGGCGAGCACTTTTCTTTTCTCATTTTTCATTTTAAAATATT
Organism: Myotis daubentonii; assembly: GCF_963259705.1. Taxonomy (NCBI): domain Eukaryota; kingdom Metazoa; phylum Chordata; class Mammalia; order Chiroptera; family Vespertilionidae; genus Myotis; species Myotis daubentonii. Next base: position 186,788,471 of record NC_081841.1, read on the forward strand.
TCTTTAATTAAAATTTGTAAGTATTTTTAAGTGAACAAAAAAGGAAATCCAGCAGAAACAGATTTAATAAATTGCTGATCTAGTTTGCTGCCAAATTAAATAAAAACAACTATCAAATGAACAAAAATTCTTTTTTTCCCCACATGTCCACATGTCTGGCATAGAAGTACATGTGATAATACCAGTAAAATTAGGGGGACGGCAAAATATAAATGTTGGGAAACTTTTTTATTTTTGTGTTTCCTACTCACAACTTTGCACTAAAATATTGCAGTTGGGCAAATCTCAAAATCCTTTATTTTTACTCAGCAGCACCTTGAATGATATTAAATTAACAATAATATTTTAGACATGCATTATATTTTTAACCATCAGAAAGTCAAATACATAACGGAATTACTTCTTGCAACATTACCATAAAAGCTGTTGCCATAATGTTCGAATTGTTTTTAAAAAGTACAATTTGTTGCTCTATCAGTTTTGTATTTTACCATATTATTTTAATGATTATTCCTGTAGAAACTTATTGTAATACAACTGATTCTCACAGTTAAATTCTTTGTCACCTGGTATTTAAAATTCCCAAATAGAAAATAACTTTTATCTGTTACTGCATAAGAAATTATCCCAAAATGTACTGGTTTAAAAGGTGGTAATCATATTGAAATATATAAGTATATTGAATCAACACACTTTATGCCTTAAACTTACACAATGTTTTATGTCAATTATCTATAATAATAAAAGCATAGTATACTAATTAGACCAGACGTCCTTCCAGATGACCTTCCGGATGAAGCCGGGGCTGCAGTCACTGGATCGCTTGCACGAATTTCATGCATTGGACCTCTAATACCTTAATAAAGATAAAAAACAACAATAACACAACAACAAACACTGTATTATGCCCAGGCAATGCTCAGCTGTGCAGTTCTGCTGCTCCATGTGGTCTCAACCAGGGTCCTTTACTCGGCTGCATTGAACTGGTGGCTGCTCATGGCCTGACTCCACGGCTGACAGCTGCTGCTGGCTGCCTGCTGAAAGGTTGGTGGGGCAAGGCAGGCAGGACCTGTCCTCCATAAGCCTGAGTGGCCTTTCTCACAGCATCACAACTGCCTTTCAAAGGAACATCCCCTGTTTGTGAAAGAGAAATCTTCATATCCCCTAAAGCCAGCCATGGAAGTAACATAAATTCCCCTCTGCCATATCATGTGCAAAGTAAGTGACAGGTGCTGCCAAGATTAAAAAGAGAAAAACCAGACCAGAGTCCCCTCTTGATGGAGAGTTTCAAGGTGATCATGCAAAAAGGCTTTAAGTTGAGAAGCACTGCTGTAGCCAATTTTAGATATACAACCTCCCAGAAAAAAATGCTTTCTCAAATATCTCTTGGCTTAAATTTTAAAAAAGTAACTGAAGATTATATATATATAATATTATTATATATATATTATTATATATATAAGTTTATTTTGTTTAATGGTATGAAAGCTTGTGCTTCAGCAATTTCTGCAAAGAAGCATGAGAAAATCTGATATCTATATTCTGCCTTTTAGAAGATGTTATCATGAGAGCAATGAGCAGTTACAGAAGTGTTCTTACCATATTAAAATGTAAAATTTGGAAAGAGCACCAAGATTGCATGGAGAAGAATAAATTGTGGTGGAATGAATCAGAGAGGAGATAAAACTCAATTTGAGGGAGATCTATTAAAAGACATAGTTCATGTGACAGCCTGTTGGTTTGTACTAAGGTCATTTGCATGGAGATGAAGACAAATGAGCATATTTTGAACAATTTATTTTATTTAATAGTATACCTTTTTCATATTATAGCATATCTAAAGTTGAGGGTGCTTCATACAACTAATAACATATCAATTCAGCATCATTGTCTTTCTCAGTGTTAAGTAAGGTATGCTATAATACATGGCATCCTCAGTGCAAAAATATATGATGCTTTGGGTGGTACTAGGCATATATATAGTAGCCAGCAGATGCTGGTTGAACTGACAGCCAAGTTGGATTAGCTTATTTTCCCCAATTATAATTTTTTAAAACACTATGTATAGAGGCAACTCAAATGTATCACACAATTGATGTGCCTGGAGTTTTAACTAAGCTGAAAAAATATATATCTAGGATTTGAGCCCAAATGACCATTTCTGGTCATACTGATCTGGCATAAGAAACTTAGCATTGTCTCTTATTCAATTTGACTCTTTTCAGTCAAAAGATTGAAGAAATACTTGACATGTTCTTTTTGCAGAACCTCTTCAGAGCAAATGCTTTCCCTTACATGGGGCAGAAAATTTTTCATTATGCTTTAAGGTTCTTCTCAAAATACAATTTAAGTAGTAGTTCACAAACAGGAACGAGTTCTAGAAGGTGAAAATGAGATAGGGAAGTGTAACCATGCATCATTCAGACCTTGTTCATTTTCACCCCAGGCCTTGCCAATCATCTACTTTTTTACTTGTCACCAACTTATCAACCCTCCTTTACAATACTCTTTTAGAAAAAGACTTAGAGATGTAAAAGACTTAAATACCTTAATAGATTAGAAAACCTTACTTTCTCAAACATATAGTTCAATATGTATTGATGAATAAGGATAAACACATGTTATATAGAATTTCAATGAGTTCAAATTAATTAACAGCTGTTATGGAAAGGTCCTCTCTGAAGAAAATCTCAAATGCTATATATTTTACCTAAATTTTTATCATATTTATTTTATCATGGGGCAATTAACAACATTATATTGTTATCAAAGTAGCATCAGATCTAGTTAGTACCTTATTTCTTTAAAAATTACATTTTATTTTCAGAAGCTGTTTTAGATGGAAGACACAAATTATAGTCAAGTTACTCTGATAGTGAACCACAAAATTTATGTTATGACTGGCTCAAGCTTTTAAAGAGTTACTTCTGGAAGTCAATTCAGCTACCTGGTATTTGGTGTTTTTTATGCTGTTAAGTAAAGCCGAATGCTCTATTATGGTCACTAGAGAGAGCTGGGTGCTAGAAGAGTTTTAACTGATTTAAACAAATAGTGTTATATGCAGGTACAAACTAGATCTTACTTGGTTTATTTTAATGCAATAATATTCTTAATGTATACATAAAGTTATTGAGCTTATGTTAAAAAGACCCCTATTAGATATGATGTATTTTTTCTCATCAGACTATACCCTTCCACAATGTCATCATTACAATTAACTAGAGGCCCAGTGCATGAAAATTTGTGCACTCAGGGGAGGTCCCTCAGCCCGGCCTGCACACTCTGGTAGCCAAGAGTCCTCAGGGGATGTCCACCTGCTGACTTAGGCCCATGGGAAGTGTGCCTATGTCAGCAGGTGGACATCCTTAACGCTGCCAAGGAGGTGGGAGGAGGTGGGAGAGGCTCCTGCCACCGTTGCTGCACTCGCAGCCATCAGCCCAGCTTGTGGCTGTGCATAGCTCCTGTGGGAGTGCGCTGACCACCAGGGGAAGCTCCTGCATTGAGTGTCTGCCCCCTGGTGGTCAGTGTGTGTCATAGCTACTGGTCATACCATGTTGTTCTGCTGTTAGGGTCAATTTGCATATTGCCCATTTATTATATAGGATAGCATTTGGCCTGGAGCTATTTGGGGTTAGGGAGAATTATAAATCCATGAATCAACATAAAACTAACCAGTTCATACAGGGGTTGAACCTGTGATCTTGGCCTTGTTAGCCCAGTGGTCAAAGTGCGCTTTGCCATCTAATCACTGTTGTTAATTCAATCAGCTGCAAGGACACCAGTAAATAAAATGGAAAAAGCCTTGGAAATTGGAATCATGCCTTATTATTTTTAATTTTAGAAGTATTTTCTACTTCAAATGACAGAACTCTGACAAGCTGCTTGACCTACTGGGCTAAACCACCAGTATAATGATGAGTACAGTCTGTAGCCCTGTGGATTTACTCAGAGGTGGGTTAGGTATTTCACCACACAGGAAATTTTGCAGAACCTCCTATTTAAACAGTTTTATATTATCTGGCATTTTTAGTACTTGTTTTGCTCTCTCTAAATAGAGAACATTTATTATAAAATTTTATTATCAGCTACAATGAAATCGCTCGCTTATCATAAGCCAATTGAATCAATAGTATTTATAAATTTTGTAAAAATAATTTTATTTTCTATTTTTTAACTAGAAAAATTAAATAAACGAATTCCATAGTAAAATTATTTAAGGAGACATATATACTGTTATTTTGATGTGTCATGACATTGAATGCTAGATATCATTAGCAAAAAAAGAATTGTTTTTCTGATTTAAACTGGCATTACTATATTTGACTAAAAAAAAATCTAACTCTATATCAATTTTGGAAATATAAATCAATTAAACCCAATGTTTTATATTTGATTTTCAAATGTAAGATGGAATGACAGACATTATTTACTTGGATTTCTTAAAGGCATCCTTCAGAATAAAATTTAATGAAGAGGGAGGCTTGGTGAAACAGGTGAAGGGATTAAACAATAATGAGAACAAATATATATATATATATATATATATATATATATATATATATATATATATATTCATATAGACACAGACAAAAATATGAATATATATATATATTCATATAGACACAGACAAAAATATGGTGATAGCCAGAAGAAAGGTGGAGCAAGGTGGAAGTAGGCAAAGGGGAGATAAATGGAGAGGGAAAGAGACTTTACTCTGGATGATGAGCACATGATGAAGTATGCAGATGATGATTTATTGAGTCATATACTTGAAACCTGTATGGTTTCATTAACCAATGTCATCCCAATACATTCAGAAAAAAAAATAGTATTAAAGCAACAGTAAAATGTTTAAAAACCTTTTCAACTGAGAGAATAAAACTTTTTATAATTATTAAAATTTTAATGAAGAAAACTATAAAGTTATATTTAAACTATGTTTATTTGCTTCATACTTCATATGCATAAATATTATTTCTATACGAACCAAATCTAATTAAAAATTTAGAGGTTTCCAGATGTGAAAATAGGGTACTCCATATTTTTTATCATACATGAACAATGGGTTTATTGAAAATTTTCAAAATTTTTGTGATTACCAATTAAAGGATATCCAGCTATCTATCTATCTATCTATCTATCTATCTATCTATCTATCTATCTATCTACCTATCTATATCAAACCTTAATATGCAACTAGAGCAAATGTTGAACAACTGAACAACCGGTTGCTATGATGTGCGCTGACCACCTGGGGGTGCATGTTGAACATAGCAGGCATTGGTAGCAGGCAATAGAGCACAGAACATGATGGGAGCGTTGGCCATGGTGGGATGGTGGAGCAGATGAGCAGGGGTGCCAGACCAAGGCGAGGTGCTTTTCGCTATTATTGGGGTGAGCCTCTGGTGGTTACTGAAAATTCTTTGCTCCCACACACCATGGTCCTCCTGGTGCTTCCATCTGCTGCTGGTGACTGGAGCCGGCCCCAATCACTTGGCGCCATCAGCGGGTGTGAGCGGTGGCGGTGGGCTCCGATTGCCCCTCAAGGCTTCTCCAACTCCCCCTGATCTTGAAAGATGATCAGGGCCAGCAGCTTCCTCTCAGACCCACTGTTGGCAATAGCCATGCTTACACTGGCTTCTGGCATTGGAGCTGCTACTCTCACCTGGTGACAGCACTGGCCCCGCTTGTGCCTGCTGCTGGCACCAACCCCAATCGCTCTGTGCCATCAGCGGGTGTAATCAGGACCAGTGCTGTAAGCATGTGGGAGCAGCAATGGCGGGAGCAGGACTGAGACCAGACAGGGGACCAGGGGCCATGGTGGGAAGGGCCAGGTGGCAGCACAGAGGATGGGCTGAGACCTGGCCCTGTGCCCACCACAGCCTTGTGGCCCACAGTTCTTTTCAAGGCACATGAATTTGTGCACTGGGCCCCTAGTTTATATATAAATGGCCATAAAATAGTTAAATAACTAAATAACATTCTCGATGTTTAAAGGGGAAGTGCGGTGGTACATACAGAAATTAAATAAAATGAGAGGTGTCTAAAGACTGGCAGACAATTGTTGAGGTAGCATTTAATAGGAAATTGTATAATGGTCAAAATACCACAGAAGCCAAGACAGAAAACTCATTTTCAGGCATTTATAAGAAACTGCAGGAGGGATTTTCACAATGGGTACTCTAAGTTCCAACTTTTGATCTGTGTGATGGCAGCTAGTGGGAATAAAAATAACCAGTTAATGAAGATTTTGCACTTTAAATTATAGACACTGGATCTGCACATACTCAGCAATTTCTTCAAATCTGCAATTAGCATGTCAAGTCTGATACATGTCATGATGAGAGAGATGCTGACCAGCCAGAAGGTTTCTGTGTAATATGCTGACTATGAGTCTTCATTGACTACAAAAGTCATGAAGTGAGATTTTCAAAAACATAATTTGAGGATCACTAATAACATTAATTATCAGTAAGCCTAAAACTGAAAAATTTGTCTTCCATCTTTCAGGATCCAAACAACAACAATTATAAAACTAGAAATTGGAGCAACTATATTCTAATGTATTTTCATAAATTGTAGTTTTCTTTCTACATCCCAGCCTTTCAATCCCCCAATTTAAGTATGTCTCCCTGAATAATCAACTGTTACTTTTAGAGCATTGAATAGGAATAACGACTAAGTGATTATACTTTATGTAGAGAGTGAGTTTCCATACAGGCAATCTTCAAACAGGTTTAGAAAAAATTTTTTGAATTAAGGATATAGGAGTTGAACTTTGTTTCAGATATCAGATAGCCTAGAAATTAGAAGAAGCTGCCATCTTATAGGAGACTAGAGGCCTGGTGCATGGAAATTCATGCACTGGAGGGGGGCGTCCCTCAGCCCGGCCTGCCCCGTCTCACAGTCCGGGAGCCCTCAGGGTCAGGAGGCGACCTGGTGATTAGAGGAAGGCGACAACCCATCACACCTATGCTGCTGCCACTGCCGGCAGTGCAAGCCTTGGCTGGCCCTGGTTACCTGAGCCTCAGGGGGTCCTGGGTGGCTGGGCAGCTGCCATGTGAGGCTTATCTGCACCTCAGGCCAGGCCTGGGTGGCTGGGGGGCTGAGGAGACTGGGGGGTCTCCAGAGACAGGCATGTGGAGTGGCCAGGTCCAATTGGGGGTAGGCCTGGCCTTGCTGCATGCCTGCCATCCCAGTGGGGCTGAGAGGACTGGGTGCCGCCATCTTGTGGTTGTGGTTGCCACCATCTTTCAGGGCATGGCAATCAATTAGCATATTCCCTCCTTATTGGCTGTGGTTGCCACCATCTTTCAGGGCAGGGCAGTCGATGGCATGAGGGTCAATTAGCATATTCCCTCTTTATTAGATAGGATGCCTATGGTAAATACTGGTGATGACTAAGGACTTCAGTCTGAGAACTGTGATCTAACGCTAAAGCTCCAAAGATGAATTAGATCATTAGAATTGTCCCAAGGAAAATCCATGCAGTGAGTACCCAAATAAAGGATGTGAATATATACTCATTTTTCCAAAAGAGCTATGAAATAAACAATACAGTCTACAATAAAATCCAATGAGGGGGAAAGAATACCATGCTGAAAATTCAAGAAAAAGGAAAAGTTTGGTGTGGAAAAAAAAAAAAAAAGATATGCATTGTAGTATTCAGAGGTAAGGTTTTTTTTGTTGTTGTTTTAATCCTCACTGGATGATATGTTTATTGATTTTATTTTTTATTAATTTATCTTTATTGTTGTAAGTATTACAGATATCCCCTTTTTTAAGTAGACATGCCTTATAAACAAGTAAGACGTAGTCATAAAGAGAACACAAAATAAAAACAAAATTGAAAAAACAAAGGCCCAGAGGGAAGGAAATTAAGATCTATTAATATTTTTAACAAAAGAAAGTGTGTTGTTACAGCAGCAGCTATTAATTTACTGAGCTAAAAAAACACAATATCCAGCATTCAATCTAAAGGAATCCCAGGATGTTCATTACTGCCCCAAAGGAGTAATTGGCATGAGAGCTATTTTCCTGTTCTGAACAAATAGAATATTGGACAAATATATAAAACAATACTTTCAGACACTGGACAATAGTCAGTGTAGGACTTTGAAACCTAAGAGAACAGAAATATTGAGTAAACTATAATCTCAACTTTTTGCTTGGAGGCAATATCTAAACTATACTGAAGTAAGAGAAAACATACTACCAGCTATGGGTTGATGACCTCTCTGAGCTCTGGAAATGGACATAGTAGTTCACAGATGCCAAAGCAGTTAGGATTTTAAGGGAAAAGTACTGATAAGAAGGGCCTAAGTAGAGACCCCCCAAACCTGCATAGCATTGTCACAAGTGATTTAACAAATAAACAATCAACCCTTTCCCCCGAAAAACAGAGCATATACAAAACAATGTATGAACACAGATCATATTATTTTTTAGTAAACATATATATATATATATATATATATTTTTATTTTCTACATTTTCTTACTCCTCTTAGGTGGCATATAATTGGACCAAAGATATCAGAAAACCAACAACCATGTAGGCCTTATAGATAGTACTGAGGAGTTCACATAGAGACGAGGAACAAGTAAGGTTAAATATATCTTAACTTCTAATCTTCCCTGTTTCAGATAACTTTCTTCTCTTCAGAATAAGATACTATTTTACCATCCTCTAGCTTACCTATGCTACCTTTAGAACTTTGTTTTTATTGGAGAGAAAGCTTTAGATCATAATGCATTTGATAAATAATAGTCATTTAGTGATGACATTTTAAATTTCAAATGATTTTCCCTTTAATTATGACTTCATAAAAGGAGTATATTTTTCCACTAAAATGTTTACTCTTTTGATTATTGTTTTCCTTAATACAGAAAAGTGACATAGTAATTGGGATAATTTTAAATATTTCTTAAAATTAATATTGAGTTGTAATATGATAGAAATTTCATAGAGAAATATAAAATGTAGGATAGGAGTGTATAAAGCAGATATGTGTCAATACCAGGTCTTTTTTATGGTAAAATATATTTCTACCTTTCAAGAAAGGAAGAATTGTACAGTATTAGTGCTCCAGAACACTTGTTAGCAATGAAAATGTAGCCAACCTAATAATTTTGAGACTCAAATAGGTTTAAAATTTTACTCAAACTTCACAGCTAAGACGTGGCAGAACCAGAACTAGGACCCACCAGAGCCACCCCTTGGGTCTCCAGGTTCTTAGGCAAATATGCTCTCTGAGATTTCTTTCTATACACACATAATTTCATAAATATTACAAAAAGATACTAAACATCACTAATAATTAGGAAAATACAAATAAAAATAACCAGATTCCATTTTACACCCAGTACATTGCTGTTATAAAACAACATCAAGCGTTGGTAAGTATGTGGAGAAATTGGAAACCTTGTGCATCGCTATTGGGAATGTAAAATGGTGCAGCTACTATATTACACAGTATGGTAATTCCTCACAAAATTAGGAAGGTAAGTACTGTTGAGTGTTTCCTTTCCACGTCCCGCGTGGGTCAGGGTTCAGGAACTGGAAGCAGAGCTGCACACAAATGAATATGAAAAGACAAGAGATAATTTGGAAATATTGGGGGACCATGTGGGCAAGTCCAACTCAAGGGGAAGGACTTCCTCCCGTGCTCAGGCCTCACCAAGCTTTTATTGATCTGGGATGCACCCATAGCATAGCCCTTAGGCAGGTGACCCCCTGCAACAGGCAGACTAGCCCATCAGCAAGGATTTACATAATAATAAATGGGGGAGTAGTTTCAGCCACTGCTGTCTGGACAAACAGAGGTGGCGCCTAGCTCCAATCTTTGCTAGGGCTTCAAAGGCACCCGGCCTTCGGGGGGTGGGGGGTTCTCTGTCTATGCTTATCAGATAGTGAAGGCAATAAACAGTTTCCCACAAAGTACCAAATGATCTAGCAACTCCACTTCTGGTATACACCCTACATAATAGAAAGCAAGTACTTCAATAGATATTTTTATACCTGTGTTTATAGCACCTTTATTCACAATAATGAATAAAAAAACTAAGTATGATACACTTATGCAATTGAATTTGATTCAGCCTTGAAAAGGAAGAAAATTGTGATAAGTGAAATGAGCCATTCACAAAGGGACACATAACTCTGATAAAGCTTATGTGAGGTACCTGGAGGAGTGACATTCAGTGAGGCAGCATAGAAGAGTAGTTCCCAAGTGCTGGGGGAAGGATCTAGAGTTTCAGTTTGGAAAGGTTAAAAAAATTCTAATGGTGATGATTGTACAACAATGTGAATGTGCTAGTGCCACAGAACTATATGGTTAAAATGGTAAATTTAGTTACATATATTTTACCATAATAAAAAGTAATTTAAAATCCATGGGTCCATGTGAGACCAGTGACTCAGTCGGAACATTTACAGCAATGAGTATAGGAGAGAGGATTATATATTTGTTTGCTATCCAGCCACCTCCTCTCCCTTGTCTGATCCAGGAACCACCTCTTAGTGTTCTTAATTGGCAAATGTTCTGGACTGGCAAAGTTTTTCCCCCACTAGTAAAAGAGTTAGCAGCCCTGTTATTCTCAGAGCCTTCAGAAAAAGTCTTACATGAAACCTCAAAAGATAAAGGTGTTAATAGAGGAATTATCTGGTTAAAGTGTGAGTGGGAACTGAAACATCACCTCAATGTCTAATTTCTCTGCAGCGACACAGTTCAGTGGCAGCTCCTGAGACATATGCAAAAGGCCCTGAGAAATATCTCAGAACTTCACAGGACATTGGGTTCCATCCCTGCTCTGAGCTCTTTGGAAGAACATATGTGACTGATCACTGAGAGCCTTACTCCCCAGTTTACCAGCTCCACCCTTGTCCAGTTTCACTTTATTAACACCTCACTCTCCTAGGAAGTAAACCTAGATTCTCATAACTCAGTTTTACAACCTAAGTCATAGATTCAGTAAATTAAACAATGCAAACACCCACAGAACCAGAACCAGAAACATTATGCCCTGAAAATGTTCTCCTCGACAACTGGGGGAAATAAAACAAAAATAAATTCATCTTGATACATTAAATTAAATGCTACAGCAGTTTCCACCTCCTATGAGATCAAGCATGTCAAACTTGAGGCCCCCAGGCCGCATGGGGCCCACACAGAATTTTGTGGCCCAGCCAGTATAATGGTATGTAAGAAACATTTTAATAAAATTTTTATAACTTCATTTTTACAATATACTGTTATACATCATTATGAATAAGGAACTACAACGTTCGCTAATGACTGATTACTATAATCGTGTTGCATTCATTTCCCTTACACTCCTTACACGCAGGCTCACCATTTCTCTCCACTAATACCAGCAGCAAATATTTTAGCAGCCGATTGCCATGTCATTAGTCTTGGGCTGACTTGTTTGGTGTGCGCAATAGGAAATATTTCACTTTTGGAGAACAAGAAAAATAGGGTTATTTGCATTACGCTTATTAATTTGTGCAGTTATTCAGTGTCTGGTAAGTTAATGCTCAAGAAAAAATATTGGGGGGAAAAAAGAACACATATGTAATACCCTTTGTAATACTTTAAGCAATAAAAAAATAATAATTAAAAAAAGAAAAAAATATTAATTTTTATTGAAATGTTCTATTATTTTATGTTAACGATTACTCATTTATTTCAGCCCTTTGTATTCAGCATATCACTATCGAAATAAACCTACATTTCTATGAAAATTTAAGCTTTTGGTTTTTTATGGCTCACATAAACTTAAACCTTGTTCATTTGGCCCGTGTTAGCCTTTGAGTTTGACATGTTTGTGTTAGATATTCTCCTAATATGAATTCCTACCTGATGTATGAATCATGATAGACTTTTACTAGTTATCAATTTTTTGGAGAATATTGATGCTTAACAAAATATAAATAATGAATATACAACTGAAGATATGCTACTTAAAATATTTGCATTCTTTGCTTTCCACATATAACTTTGGTCAACATGAGACAATACTCATTTATTTACAAACCAACAAATTGCACAACAAAATTAGCATCTATGATGGGCACTTTTGGATTAGAAAAAACTTGCTCTCTTAATTATCTGAATTAAATTTATATCTATATGTTTATTTTATAAGTGCCATTCAGCATAATATTTTTTTTCATAAACATAGGAACTTCCAATAAAGCTTTGATTTTATAATTCCATAAAAAAAGACATTTAAAATGAGGAAGCAAGAATATGCTTATATTTCTCTCTAGAAATTTTCTATTTGAGCGCCATTTCTTCCCACTCTTAGATAACATTTCAGGCAACATTTGTCCTCTTACTGCTTTAGGTGCATTTATCTGATGATAACATTGATTCTTTTTAAGTGGCAAATGCTTTTATTAAATAGTATGTAAAATGTTGTATTACTCCAGTCACTAATGATGTTTGCCTACAATACTAAAAATAAAATGTTGGCCTCTTGCAAATATAAAAAAAAACTCTCTGTATAACATGCTGTTTTGAAAACAGGACTCTCTCTCCCTCCCTTTCATTCTTTCATCATGAACTCTGCCTGAACCACTTACACAGTCAAGGCCTCAGTCTCCTCCTAGAGTTTGGAGAGAGCCCACTTCATGCTAAAAGTTGAAGAGCTCTTCTAATACACACTTTCTTTGTTTGGGGTTGTCCAAAGAGCTGAGCTCCAGTACAGAAAGCTCATTATATACACTGTAAATAAGCAGCCCTCTTTTAAGATTCCCATGTGGGATCATCATCATTGTAAACATATGTACATCTGAGTCCTTTGTAAGCTTCCCTCCCACCCCAAGAGATGCCATGTTGTTATAGATAAAAAATCATTAATAATCAGAGGTGATATGCTGCATACAAAAATGAAACTTTTCAATTCCAAAGGCCTCAATGATACTAAGAGTCAGACATTTCCAGTGAATTCTTTAACTGGGTTTTGAAATATTAAGTGGGCACGGGAAAGTCAATTAAACTTAGAGGAGATGGCTAACATCACAAAAATATGATTAGAGAGATAGAGAAATATATACCCACTTGTTTATTGAACAATCGGGTATTGTTTTCAAATATAGCTTACAACTGTGTGCATATACAGGCACATACTATATAATGTTATATATATCATTGCTTATATATGATGGATATATATGTCTAGAAATTATATAATATAATCATATAAAGAACATGTCAAAATATACATTTTATTTTTAGATAACATTTATAAGTTTAGCTTTTGGGAACACATATTGGAATCACCCATATATGTGAGATATATGGGTAAAGGACTTCCATACAGCAGACATCAGTACAGGAAGCAATTCTTATTGGTTGAAAGTGGTTGGTAAGGCTGATTATATTGGAAGTTTTGAACAAAGGACATTTAACAACGATAAATGCTTCTTGGGAAGGTCATCCAGATTTTTGTTCAAAGGTCATAGACACCTTTGACCCAACCTTACCTTCATCCAGTAGTCCACAGACCATTCTAGTGTTTTCTGATCCATCAGTGTTGATGTGTCCACTTTTTCCATGTAACTCTTCACATCATACAGTTGCAATTGCACCAGGTGGACACCTGCTCCATAGTATATGCCCATAGAAGTGCGGCAGTTACCCTAAGTGTGAACACAGAGCTGACAACATGGAGCCAGGGAAAGGTTCTGCCATGTCACCCTGCTGTTGTGTCCTGGCTCCTGGCCATAACCGTGAGGGGAAGGCCGCGCTTGCCTAAGTGTGAAACTGTAGAGCCCCGTGACCCCAGAGCAAGGGCTCTCTCCTGCATTCTGTTCCGGCGCTGCTGGTTCTCTGGGCGCCGACATAGATTCTGTGGACAAGGGGACTCCACCCACCTGCTGCTGCTTCTAATGCCCCAGGTTTTCCCTGGGCCTGATATGTGTGCTGGCTGGCTACTTGTCCTTAACATTACAGCAGGGTCACCTTTTTTCCTTCTGTGTCACTCAGCCCGTCTCCTGAAAACTAGAATTTCCTTGTGTTTCCAATATGTCCCTGACAAAAGCTTAATTTCACTTCATTGGATGATTGTATCGGGGGGGTGGGGGGTGTGATTAATGGGGGTAAAAGAGGAACACAGAAGCAGCTCAGTGCACAGAAAATGCCATTAGTTGAAGAGTGTCATTGGTTGGGTAACAGCTCACACAGCTTTCACTAAATGTCCCCATAACTCTCACTTATGTTCTTTAAGAAGTCACTGCAAGTAGTTACTTATTCTAAAGTGCTCATCACCATAGGAAATGACATCCTATCACTTGCATAGAGCAATTCTGTGTCCTTAAAATCCAGAGAATGGCAGATTCCCTGCTCTATACGTCCAAATAAAACACCACATTTGGTTGTCCATCAAAATAACTTACGCCACTCAAAATCATGAAAGAAAAAGCATATTCAGAGAATCAGTAACAAAAAGTGTGAAGAAAAAAAGTTCAAACCATCTAAAACTCATCTGTGAAAAATATTCTAAAAACACAACTTTTTTTTTTTTCGTTTCTCAGGTCATGTTACTTATGTGAGTAACTATAATGTTTTCATTCAGTAGGGACATTCATCCATAAACTCTCCTTTTTTTTACATCCTTGGTGTCATTTTAAAAAAATTAAGGTTTTTATTGTCTTCTTGTATTAAAACCCATGGTGCCTTCTGTTGGAGCTGCACAGAATTGAATGCTCAGCCATCATAACAAGAGAGTGAGGCTTTGAGGTTTTAGAAACCATTGCACATGCAAAGAGGGGCCTTCATTTAGCTTGAGCTAAAGATGGCAGAGTTTGTACCCACCAGAGGTGCCTACCTCCAAAGGACAAAAATCTTAAAGCAATCAGCATTTTACCAAATGCGCTGGATCCTTGTATTTGCAAAGAGGAGTGGTTGGTCTATAACCATTTGAAATAAAATGAAACAGTCCTGTGGGCTGTGGGCCATCAAACCACATACTAAGAAGTGATGAAGACCGTCAGCATCTGAGTCTCCCTAATGCTTCCCTTCTCCCGTCTCCACTTACCCCCCCGCCCCCCGAATCTCTTCCCACCCGCCACATAAAAACAAAACTCTCACTATAATACTGTGACAAATTTCTCTGAAAAGGCTAACCAAATAGTGGAAAAGTGCTTTTTTTGTTGTTGGATTTTTAAGAAGACTTCAGAGGATAAACTGAATCCAGAAGAGGATGAATTAGAAACATGACGCTTTTAATTTTAATAAACCATCTAATGTCCTGATCTACAAACACAACGTTTATTTTCCAGGCTAAGAAGCGCTGCTGCTGTGTGCATTTGTTTTGTGAGGTCAGTCACCTTTCCTGCTCATGCGGACAATAACATATGCAAAAAATTCAACTCATACAAATGGACCCCACAGGAAAATCAATGCCTTTTTCGGTCATGCCAACCTAGTTATTTTCCTTTAATGATTTTGGGCTAACTACACACAGTCGAACAATGTTCACTAGAAATAGATTAACTCGGCCTTTCAGTGGATGTGAGCTGGCTCCCAATGTTGCTTCTGAAGACAAAAGCTGGCCAAACAAAAGCTTCTCCCCTCTCCTCCCGGCTTTGATGCTGCTTTTCAGCCTTCCTGGGCCTTGACAACCTCAGCGCTTGTGATTGATCTGAGAACCTGTGCACTTGGATTCCTTGAAACTTTTTGTCTTGGTTTCACTGGCATCTAGTTGGCATTCAGGTCCCATATCTGTGACTTCATCATATCCATGTCCTGCCACCAGATACAGAAGCGCTTTGTTTGGCCTCTCTTCACGCTGGAGGAGTTTTTCCTAGGGGTTGCTTCTTGTTCTCAAACATGAAAATGTGCGAAGCATAAAACTCCAGCTGTGAATACTTACCTCCCTGCAGTGTTAAAAAGTTCAATATACAAAACACCTGGTTTCAAGTAAAATGTACATCAAGATATACGGCAAAGAGACAGATTTAATATACCCCATAGGGCCCTGAGGCAGTTTTTAAATTAAAGACACAACCCACTTTTTTTTTTTTTCAGATGAGGTTTTACTATTTTACAAATAATGAACCAATAAACATCATAGGGTTTGAAGGGAAAGTTGTAAGAAAAGGGTGGAAAGAATCATTGTCATGTAAATGAAAATCACAGGCAGACACTACTTAGACACTTTGTAAATGCATTCCTGGTCAGTGAAATTCTTTTTACAAGTGATAAATGTGGCCAAAAGCCTCAATGATTTAAATTCTATAGGGAATAGTAGGCCTTTTAACTTCAGTGACCTCCTAAATGTTCATCACAAATATAATTTATTTACCAGGAGTTAAAAGTGGTAGAGTGGCCATTTTAATGCGAGGAACTCTCCTATCCTTGTTTGTTGTTTTCTTCCTTTTGAGAACTCTAAAAGTGTGGGAAATTATTATTAAAAAGTAATTGAATAATTATTTTATGCACTGTCTGTCATCCTCTAAAATTAAACTTTTTTTTTTTTTTTTTAGGTGGAAAATTGGGAGGGGTAGGGTGAAGCTGTCAGGAAACATTTTAGTATGACTTGCTGCAAGTTGTTCAATAGAAGAAGATATATTTAACATTTTATTCTTCTTTCTCTGAATTTCCCATTTCAAAGAAAAAAGAACCAAGTGGCTGTTCCTAGTAAGTTTGATGAGTGTGGCTATCTGGAGATGTATAAAGAATCATGTCAGTAAGGTACAGTCTCTTTCAAAGAATGTGCCAGAAACTCCAGCAGAAAGTGTATTTGCTGTTCTTGCCCCACCCCACTCCAGTGATATCCATGCACCCTCCCCTGGCCTCTCCCTCCTGCTTTTGTGGCCTAGGTGCCTAGGACAGTTCAGTTAGCTTCTGTGCAGGCAGACAAACAGCTTCCTATTGTACTTACTGGCCGCATTGTGGGCCATTCCCCATAGTTCACTTTAATAAAGCAGGAAAGGATTAAATTCATACTCCTATACAGTAGGTCCGTGGGTTAAGTCGGAGATCCGTTCCTACGGCGTGACATAATGTGATTTTAGCCGTAAGTGGGAACCCACCTACATAAGCACCTATGTCACTCACATGGAGCACACACACAGCAGGAATGAAGTAAACAATAAAAAATAAAAGAAAGATAATATTTCCTGACCTTTACTTGTGGTAAATAAGTAATAAAAAACATAAAGCACACATGTACATACGTCGAAATGAAGGAACTTTTTTTTTTTTTTTTTTTTTTTTTATAAATAAATGGGAGATGGCGACATAACCACGAAACGGCATCGAGTCCGACTAAACCCGAGGACTGTCTGTATAGTAAAAGGCCAGGACCATAAGCATAACACCCCGAACACTGCTCATCCAGTCGCCATGAGGTGCATTGACCACCTCCCAGTCCCGCCCCTCCCCGCTCCGATTGCAGCATGGTGAACAAACAGGGAACCAGGGCGAAGAGGGGGTGGTGGAGGGGCGGGACTGGGGACTGTTGAGAGGCGGCAGGCGGTGGGTGGCAAGTGGTGATGAGCGTCTCCAGTGGCGAGCAGCGGTGAGCATCGTGGGGCTGCAGCGGTGACCTTTGCAGAGAGTTGCAAGGTGGGGAGCTTGGCAGGGAAGCTATGGAGAGTGTCCTGAGGGGTCTGGAGAGTCGCGGGATGAGGAGCTTCCTGGAACATCCTGGGGTGGTGGAGGCGAGGGTCAGAGAGCTTCGGTGAGCGTCACAGGGCGTGGGACATGTCCCTGATCACAGGCTAGGCCTAGGGACCCTACTTGTGCATGATTTCATGCACTGGGCCTCTACTTGTATTATATTCACATGCATCTGAGATACAGTTTTTAAGAAGCTCAGACCCAACCCTCTGACCAGAACTTCTGAATTCACCTCTCCCTGCTCCTTCTGCTGTCAATGTACTTTGAGCAAATAACTTTGCTGGGGTGCCCTCATCTGTAAAATGGGAAGGATGTTAGTAACAAGCTCATCATATTGTGAAGAGGATGAACTAAAATATAAAAAGTCTTAGAATAGTGCCTGCCACATAATAAAACTCAGAACTCTTAGCTGCCATATCATCAGCTGCATGATCATCATTACCATCACCATTATCATCATCATCCATTAATTTTAATAATTTTTTTGATTCTACATTATATACATACCCTAGCAACACATTTTGATTCTATTTTACTTAATGTTTTGCTGAACTTCCATTTTAAATATTTGACAAAACGGAAAATATATTAGCATTATATATAAAATATTGATGCAGCCATTCCGCAATTATGCATTCATCAAAATTCAGGGATCCTTAATCTCCAGGATATTCTCCTTTTAAAATAAGGAAGCTGCATCGGGTGTGGATTTTGGATATCTAAGTGCTGGGAATGGTTCTAGTTTTAGTATAGCATGCATAAACATGCTGTATCATTTAATATCTCTGAACCAGGAAGACGTAGTCACAATCTTACTTGTTTATGTAAGGATGCTCTGGAATAATCATAATATTTCTTTAGTCAATTAGTTCTTCTCTCTGCATTGATCATTTTTGTTGTCCTGACAAAAGTCTCCAACGCCCCTTCTCACTTTTTCCATTCAGCAAAGTTGGATGGTCTTGCCAGAGGATACTAAGGTCATTGAATGTAAGCTCTCAAGGTGTTGCTACCTGCATCAACAACTCCTGCCCTCTTGCTAAACTAAAGGGATAGCTTTTCTTTATACCACAGGCCAGTTTCAATACTTGCTAGTTTTCATGCTGCCACTTTCACCACCTTCTTGCTTATTCTGAACATAACCACAATCATCCTGTTAGTCAGATAGGGTCTTTTCTCTGCTGTAAACTTTCCAGTGACTGTCGGTCTCACTCAGAGTAAACCCCATTGCCCTTCTCACCTCACTCTCGACAAAGTCCTAGAACTATACTTCCCTGGCTGTGCTCCCTAGGGGAGCAGCATCAGCATCCCCAGGGACCTTGCTAGAAATGCAACTTTATTCTGTGCCTCAGACATACAGAAGAAGAATCCTTGGGAGCTGGAAAAAGCTGCATTTTACCAAGCCCTCCAGGTGATTCCAACGCATGTCTCATCTTTCATTCTATTCTAAACTCATAGTTCCCCTTCATTTTCATTAAATACGCAGACATGCTCCCACCTCAGGGCAATTTTACTTTTGGTTTTCTGTGCTTAAAACACCATTCACCCACATAAACTCATGGCCTAATTCCTTGCCTTCTACATGTATTTAGTCAAATGTCACCTTCCCGGTAAAGATTTTTCTCAAATACTCTATTTTAAATTTCATCTTCCCCATCAATTTGCATTTGATTTCCTGTCTCTGTTATATTTTCTCCATAGCATTTATTATTTTAGCAAATATAAAATAATGTGCTCATTAAATTCGCCTCTTCGTCTGTATCATTTTCAGCAATGTTCATGAGTCTATCTGACTAAAGGGCTGTTCCAAGATGTTGGTTTTGTGGGGGTCCATCTGAACTTCAACTTTATCTGTACAGCAGCAAAATCAGCATTTTTCAACTTTTACTGTGGCAACAAACAACTCTAAATCTTAATGTCTTGACATTCTTGTTTTTACTATATAAGGTCACATGGGGACTTTAGTTTTGAATAGCCCAAGAGAAAAATCTGTTAGCTGTGAACACTCTAATAACTATACATTAATAGGGGTGTATTCATGTCCTCTGGAAGCTAAGAAATTTTATTAAACCTGAACTAGACATTTTATTGCACTATTTATTTATAAGGCTAAACATGATATTAATGTAAAAACCTCATGCTATTTTATCAATACAGCTTTGGTTTCTAACTAATAATCCTAAATTTAGCTTTGTATTTGCTATAGTATTTATTTCTATAAATTATGTTCTAGATAGAGATGTGATACTATAGTTTGTCATTGATTTCCCAGTTTCCAAAGTGAACAAATTCATTTACCAAGGATGAAGTAAGATGACTTACTTGTCCTCACTCTGACAGTTAGTGGTATATCCAGAAACTATTTAAACAATTCAATTACTGGGTTACTATTAGAAATAAAAAATAACCCATACCTGACCTTCTAATTCAATATTCACAAAGGGGAATGGAACAAGAGCAGACAATTTGTTGCATGCTTTGTATATAGTCTCCATACCAATTTGCAAGTATAGTATTTAAAGGCATATTGGAGGAGGGGGTTCTGCTAATATGAGATTGCAGAAGAGTAAAGTTATGTTAGGTTACATTTCCAATTGACATAATGGGTCTCTTAGGACAGGTTGTTTCCATCTTCACCATCTCTACATCTTAGTTCTTCCAATGGGATGCTGCAAAGAGTTTTGTAATATAGACTACACACGTTCCCTAGTGTAACAAGAATCGTTAAACAATGATCATTTAGAAACTCCTTTCTCCTCAAGTGTTGTAAGAGATGAGCTACCCAGTAATGACTCTTACAGCTAACTCTGGAGAAAACACATTTCTTAATAACTTGATTTGATCCAAGAAACATGTACAAAATTGATATCTGGGCATTACAGATTTTAGAATCAGTGCACCACACTGACAGTCCATTCACAAACACTGCAGGCACCCTGATGCTTCCCAAAGCTCCTGAGAACAGAAATTGGATTATGCTATCGTAGTCATTTAACTCATAGTGAAAATAGGCTGATAAATGTTAGCCTGCCACTGGGCTGTTTAATTTTTCTATTTTGCCATGAGCCAATGTGATAAGGTACAATTTATTCAACATAACGTATGAACAAAATAAGTGCTGATTAAGATCCATTGCCAGATAACAATGCAGCTTCAATATCAGTGACAGCTTACACCAATTTAAGAATTTGAAGGAAGAGATAGCTTTAACTTAAGCTCATCGGAGCTCAATGCATTGAAATCACTTTACAATGCATGCTGTTAAACAACAAAAAAGTAAGAAGAAAAAGATTGAGACACAATTGACTAGAATTTCTTCATATGACGAGGAACTTTTGCAGCGAGTAAATGTTTATGTAGATCTATATTCTATGGGGAATGGCATGCAGAAGGCTATTGCCTGCAGTGCACGCTGGAGAACCACTTTATACCAGAGTGTAGAGGCTGGAATGAGTGAAGTTGACATGCAATATGGTTGCAGTCGAGTCCACAAAAAGCTTTGGAACTGACCTTTAAGAATTGTCTCAAACTGCAGCAAAGGAGCTCAAGCCTGACATCTCCATCAGTCAATCGCTGGCCATGGGCTGCCCCCTTGGAAGGAGTGTATCCTCCAATGAAGCAGTTGTCCACAGCTGAGTGCAATTCCCAGAGAGCTGTGCACCTGTGATCCCTCTGAAGCCAATATCCACAGCTGGTGGGAGATGGGTGTGTTGGTCCTGAAGTGAGTATCCGGGCAGAGGAGTTTCACAGTGTCCATTTATATCTGTCTAAACCAGTGGCTCTCAACCTTGGCTGCACATTAGAATCACCTGGGAATCTTTTTAAAATCCTGATTTCTGGGCCCCATCCTCCAGAAATTCTGTTTCTTTGTTATGGGGTGGGGCCACAACATTAGTAACAAAGAAACAGAGTTTCCAGAGGATGAGGCCCAGAAATCAGGATTTTAAAAAGATTCCCAGGTGATTCTAATGTGCAGCCAAGGTTGAGAACCACTGGTCTAAATCATCTTAGAAAGGTAATGTGTGCAGAGTGAGACTTTAGCTCTCTAGCTCAGAACCCATTAAATCTACTCAGAAGACAAACTGTTGCTAGGCAATGTGCAGTTTAATGTGGGATAGCATGGCGAGCCAGGATTCTCCCATAAAGGTTTTCACTGCCTGGTAAATGCTGACACTCCCTCTTCATAAGTAGATCAAACCTCTATGACTAATGTGAACTCTCTCATTGACTTGTGATTCTATAGTCTGGCCCATTAATAAATCACCAGTACTGCATCTTTATATATCCTTATACATAATGTGATGCCTGTAGGACACATCAAAAAGTCATGCTTCATATTCCTGAAGTTTGGAGTTCAGGTCAGATTACTGCATAAAACCCTCAAACACTTTACTTGTGCTCAAACCTGGTTTGACCAGCACCTCTAATCTATGCTTAGTCAAGCACACAATATATACATCTTCTAGAAACCAATTTTCAAGGCTGAATTCTTTAGCCCTTCTCTTCTGCAGTTGTGAAGGGGGAGGGGGGCGGTAGAGGTCGGTGTGTACATTCCAACTGATCTCTGAACCAGAAACCCTGGAACGCAGACTGTTTTTAACACAGCAGCTGGCTAGATCCTAGCCACAGAACTGTCAGTACTACGACTCCCTAGCACATGTGGGTTTGAGGTTGAGATGAGATCTGGATGTTTGGAGAACTAGTTGGAGAACAACAGTAGGGACCTCCCTTTAGATGTAGGCTATAGTTTGAATTAGCTGCATTAGTCACTTTGCATTTTACTTTCCCACAAAGACATATTTGCATACTTTGGAATTAGAACAACATATCTAATCTCTCTCAAACGTCTATAAGCTGTTGTCATATGTAATATGTGTTCTTGTTAACTTTCCAAGGAACATATGATAAGTTTCAGATGCTTAAGAGCCGTCATCCAGACCGGGCAACAGTTGTGGCTGCTGCCATGTGCCTGTGACCATAAGTATAGGCATGAAGTGGGGTGAGGGGGTTGGGGTTGCCAGTGACTGTGAACTTCTTGTTGACTGGGCTGTGCTTTATTCACCATTTATTCCTACCACTGCACACAATGAATGCTGTATAGTAGGGATGCTATTTTTTGTACTAAATAAACAGGGTATTTCTTCTGAACCTTTGTTGGCTCCTCTTTAAAATGACTCAAATCCTTGGGAAAACAGGACTCTGATGGTATTGAGAGCCAGAGTCTATACAAGGCTATGCACCTGTGAATGCACAATAAATCTTGGTTGACTGGTTGACTAGTGTATACAATACTTCTTTGGTTCTCCTAAAGATCAAGCAATGGAGTAAATAATCTTGCAAGGTCTCTTCCAGCCTAATAATTCCACTTTTGTCTTACTAGTCACAGATGAAAGATGATACTGAGAGCTATAATATTGCCTGCTTCGACATGTGAACTTTAATAAATGATGCATGGCATATTATGCTTTCTACTTGAAGCACACGTGTAGATGGCCTTTCATTAGTAACCATGGCCCAGATGCTATTTTGACACCAATGGTCAGGTGCTTCACCTCATGCACTGAATAGAACTTTAAACAAAAAAATGCAGTCTCCTATCACATTGCTTCAGGCCAGGTCTGTGGGCCGTTACCTCTCAGAAATCAGTGTGTATGGGTGATGCCTCCCAGTGCTGTATTTTCTTACATTAACGTTAATGAGTGACAATAGAATCATTTAGGGAGTGAAAGGTCCTTGGGATTGGTGGTTACGGGATGCAGAGTCAAATATTCCTTTCCACTTCTTGTTCTCACTCCTCATTTGAGTATGGAATCTGTGCCACTTTATAGAATTCCAGTAAATTATAGAAAATTATGTTTAAACCAGGAATAAATTACCCATAATCACGTTATCCAGAAGCTATTGTCTTCTATTCACATTATAGTACATTTCCTTATAATCATTTGTATATGTAATACATGTTCATCCTCTATAATAAAAGCCTAGGTGGTGTCAAGCCCGCACGTGATGCCCTCGTGCCACGTTGTCACAAGATGGCCGCCACAAGATGGCCACACACACAGCAGAGATGGGGCCCGGTGGCCACTCCGCATGGTGAGAGCTGGGGGTCCCGTGGCTCTGCGTGGCACGGAGGAAGGCGGTCCTGCTGTCTCTGCCACCTCGAGCAGAGGAGGCGGGTCCCAGTGGAGGAGGTGGCTCACGGCAGGGGAGGGCAGTTGTGGGTGGTCAGGGCAGCAGGGGAGCAGTTAGGTGTCAATCAGGCTGGCAGGGGAGCAGTTAGGGGCAATCAGGCTGGCAGGCAGGCAGGAGAGCAGTTAAGAGCCAGTGGTCCCAGATTGTGAGATGGATGTCCAACTGCTGGTTTAGGCCCAATATCGCAGTCAGACATCCCCCAAGGGGTCCCAGATTGGAGAGGGAGCAGGCCAGATTGAGGGACACCCCCCATGCATGAATTTCATGCACCGGGCATCTAGTATAAATATAAATGTAAATTATCAATTATATAAATATAAATATAAATAATATAAATACAAATATAAATATAAATATGAATATGAACATGAATATGAATATGAATATGAATAATATAAATCAGGGAATATGCTAATTAGCCGAGCATCACAACTGCTCAGGAGGAGCTGCATGCGTAGATGGGCAGGAGAGGACTGCGTGCTGCCCCCACCACAGCAGCCACGGGGAGGCTGAGGCTGGGGTTGGGCCAGAGTAGTGACACAACACACAGAGAGGCTGGGACTGGGGGTGGGCCAGAGTGGAGACACAACACACAGGAGCACCTGCCCCCACCCCAGCAGACAAAACATGGCGGCCGGGGGAGTGCTCAGAGCAGTCACTGTGGGGCTCAGGGCATGCCCCCACCCCAGTTGGCACAACACTGTAGCCAGCCAGCGCTATGCAGGTCAAGCACGGGTCCAGGCCCCCCACGGGATGCCTCCTTGCGCAATTTCCACACTGGGCCTCTAGTATAAATATAAATATATAAATATAAATAATCATTTTTGTATCCTGTGTGTGAAATTTTGTATCCTGATCTAGTTTATCATACCATACACATTTTTGCCAAATTTGCGGGGTTCTAAGTGTTTTTTTCCCCTCACAAATGGTCCTTTATAGCACACACTTTGCTTCCTTCTTTACACTGTCATTCATTCTCCAACTCCTTCTAAATCTTCATATCATCACCCTGCAGAAACTGGTAAGTCCTCTGTTTCCTACAGAACATCTTTCACTTAAATTTTTTAAAAAAATCCTCACCCAAGGACATGCTTGGAGAGATGGAGGGTGAGAGAGAGAGAGACAAACATTGATTGGTTGCCTAGCATAGGAGCCTCCACTGGGGATCGGATCAAACCCACCACCTTTTGGTGAACTGATAATGCTTCAACCAACTGAGCCATTCGGCTAGGGCAACAGCCTACTTCTTATCTTTGTCGCTACCACCATGATTTCCAAAAGCCTGTGCTCTAGATCTTTCCCCTGAATCCCAGTCATCCTAGTATTTATTGAGGTCTTGTTCATTGTCACCCATGGTTGTATTCCTTGAGAATCCTAAGGTAAGACATTGTGCCTGACAGAAGTCCTGTGGTCAAAAGATGCAATTTTACCAGAGTCTACGAGATATCAGACACTTACAACTCAAAATATATCAATCAGATGTCTTTGTTTTGAGCCCCAACCTCATTACCCTTCTGAATTCCCTACCTAGGTTAAGGACCTCTTCTCCAACCAGGCAGTAAAGGTCATCCTCCATAGTCCCCCTTCTGCATCCCAGTTAGCTACCAAATTTTCTTTTGTGCATCTTTTCAATTTAACTTTCAATATCTGAACATCTTTTTCCAGGATTACTGCAATAAAATTCTAAATGTCTTATCTTCTTTCTGCTTTGCTCCCATTACTATTTACTTCAAATTGCTAGCAGAGTGGCCCTTGCTATAAAAATAGTCATTTAACCAATTTAAAAAATGAGCAAACATAATGATAGCAAAATAATGGTGAGCTCCCACTGCCCAAGAAATGATTCACAATCTATTGATGTGTGATAGCTCAATCTATCTATTAAGCTAAGTATAAAGTACAATTAACTATAAGTGAATGAACTTTCTAACTATATCTTATAAGAAGGCGGTTTTAATAAATATTTCTGTCTTTGAGGTTTGAAGTAATATTGTTGTGAATATGTGTTATTAAATTATCTTTACTAAGGTTATCCACACTGTGGAAAACATTCTTTAAAGAGGTAATTTGGCATAGTAGCTAAAACTTTAGGCTGAGTAAAATAAAATATTTAAATCCCAGGTCTACCTCTAGCAATATAACGTTAAACAAATTATTAAACCTTTTTGTTCTTAAGTTTCTACATTGGTAAGATGGTAATTGTACAGATAAAATAATAATGTTAATTAAACAAATTAATACATTAAGACAGCTTCTTATAATCCTGGCACAGAGTAAGGGAATAATACATTTAATTACTTATTACCTGATGACAGTTTATGAAATTCACAGGTAAGAAACTAGTGAGTGCACAAGAAAAATTAAATTTTTAACAAATATATTTTAATTGATGTTAGAGAGAAAGGGAGAGGAAGAGAGAGATAGAAACATCAATAATGAAGAGAATCATTGATTGGCTACCTCCTGCCCGCCCCCTATTGGGGACTGAGCCCACAATCTGGGCATGTGCCCTGACCAAGAATCAAACCTTGACCTCCTTCATAGATCCATGCTCAATCATTGAGTTACAGTGGCCAGGCCAGAAAAAACATTTAAAGATAGTTAGGATTCTCCTTTTTTATATTTAAGTACATGTGCAGTTGATCTTTGAGAAATACTATATTATTTAGTTGTATTAACTAAAGTTGCTTCAATGCTTTCTACTGACAAAAGTGAGGTGTGCTGTTAGGGCACCAAGGTCTGAAGGGCTCGGTTCACTTCTCGCTCATTCTCAGCTACTTAGATTCTCTGGGCCTCAGTATTCTCATCTATAAAAGAGGGACAGTATCTGTCTCCATGACTCAGCTAAGATAGTGAAGTCAAAGGACAAAGTTGGCACTAAGTAAATGGTAGTGGCTATTATTATTTTTAAATAGACTGTTTCACTCTGCTCTAAAATTACAAAAAAGGATACCATTCTATACAAATAAACAATATAACCATGTTTGTAAATATTTAACATGATGTCCAAACTTATTTTTATTTAACTCAGAACAAAAGCAAGAAAAGGAGACTTTTGTAATACTTTAAACAATAACGAATTTTTAATAATTTAACAATATAATTAAAAGTTTAAAACAAAAGAAAGAAAAAGAGCAAGAGAGAAAAGCGAACACTTAAAAGATAGCATAGGTTTGCTTGCATAATCACTGGTAGTGCCTGGTCAGTGTGGCTCAGAGGTTGAATGTGGGACCATGCACCAAGAGGTCACCAGTTCGATTCCTAGTCAGGGCACATGCCCAGGCTTGATTCCCAGCAGGGACCATGTAGGAAGCAGGTAGTTGATGTTGATGTTTCTCTCTCATCAATGTTTCTATCTTTCTCTCCTTCTCCCTTCCCCTCTTTTAAAAAATCAATAAACATTAACAACAACAACAAAAAGATATAACCATCCGGAGGCCTGACACCCAGGTATAGGAGAAGCTAAGCTCCTCTATTAGGATTTTATTATTTGTCACTACCTTTGTGTGCTGTTAAGTTTGCTCTGCTCACTGCATTTCCTTCAAATAGTAGAATCTCTCAGTCTGAGATATAGGTGGCTCTAAGCCAGATCTAAGCATTTAAAAGTGATTAAGAATCATTTGGGACAATATAATGTATTTGATTTAATTTAGTTCTGGATTTTGTTTTTTCCCTTCCAAAGGAAGATTTCTGGATTATGTACAATTTTTTTTTATATCAGTAATTTTCAACTCCCTTGAATAGTGATACAAAATAATAACTAAATGACAACTTCTGACAAAATAAAAATGTATTATTGAAGGCTTCTTTACCAACATACTAAATCCATCAATGCCGGGGCCCAACCCCAGCAGGTCCAGGGGTTCCCAAAGGCGTGGACGGAGTCGGCGAAGAAGGAATGACATGGAGACAGCGTTCAGTTGATCAACAGCCCAGCCAGGATCTCTAGCCAGGATCTCCAGCCAAGTTCTGGCCTGGATCTCCAGCGAAGTTCTGGTTAGGATCTCCAGCCAGGTTCTGTGTCCATGTTCTCTTGCTAGGCTCTCCAGGTTCTCCAGCCAGGTTCTGTAGCCATGTTCCCTCGCTAGGTTCTCCAGCCAGGTTCAGTCACCAGGTTCTAGTCAGGTTCTCTTGCCAATTTCTGTAGTCAGGTTCAGTCCAGGATCTTTTGCCATGCTCTCTCGCTAGGTTCTGTCTCCAGGTTCTGAGGCCAGTTTCTGTCCAGGATCTTTTGCCATGCTCTCTCCAGCGAAGTTCCTCCGTCTCGAGAGAATGTTCTGTGTAGGTTCTGTGCCTAGGTTCTGTCTCTCTTGGATCTGTCTTCTAAGTTCTGTGTCTAGGATCTTCATCTAAGTTCTGAGTCCTGTTGTCTTGTTACATCTGTATTTATACCAGTTGAGTCCAATCCTATCAATCTCTATTCCAAAGGTTAGGGCGTTTCTTATCTCCATTCCAGGGAGTAAAGATTATGTAGCTTAAGCATGATTGTTCATAGTTAAAGTGATTAATTACCCGCCTGGCATTTGGTTAAGGGGTTTTATTCCCTCCCTAACTTCAGGGGACAATCCCTACCTGGGGATTCAACCTTTCTCAGATAGGTGACCTTGGTTAAAACACAGTGCCAAGAAGGTGAGCAAACATATTAAGAACAGTATGCCATATATGCCAGGTCCCTTGAAACATATGCTGTGCCGATGTTTCTATCCTGCAGTGACTGTGTCAAGCAGCAAGGATGGACCGGCTTCCGGCACATCAAGAAGATTTCTACAAGTCTATTTTTTTCTGTCAAATTATATGAAAAATAAATTTAGATCCTGTGGTAATCCTATTAATAAATAAAGGTAATCATGGAAAACCAATTGGAATGCTAGCTAGTTGAAATTTACTAAAACCACAGGATGGCTCATGATTTAAGTTTATACTGTTTCACTATTGGACAGCTTTAAGAGTTTTCAGAAAAAAAAAGATCCTATTTATAATCTTGATAAAAACGTAAAAGCACTGAAATTTAAATCTCAGCAATAAATTCATGTGAAATGAAAAATTATTCTCCCTAAGACTGTGCTCCACCTGAGACCAGGAACCAGGTTTTCCATTGCATCTACCAAGAAACTCCTTCAATCATTGTTTTCTCCTTACATGCTTATCTGTAAGCCATAATTCACCTCACCACACCTGAGGGTGGGAATGAAAGGCATTTAATCCTATCAAATTTCCAACAACTTTTTTTCCACCTTCCTTAATGATATTATGCATTTCCTCTCATCATACCAAACCCCTCCCTAGGTATATTGTTTAAAAATAACATTATCCTTTCTAACATCCTGTGAGATAAAGTGAAACAATTCACAGCTGTCTGCAGATGTTTCGAAGAGAATTCTGTATAATCCAGGCAAAAGCAAACTTTGTTTTGTTTTGTTTCACCAGTCCAGATTTTAATGTCAGATGGATAATACAGAATTTAAAAATAATAATAATAATTGTGCTATGCATTGGGTAGTTTAGAAGAGAAGCAGAGGTTACTGGCTCTGGGTGGTAGAGGCTCTATGGAAGTGCAAATACAAGGCCAGGGGACCTTGTAGCTCCCTTCCTTGTCCCCAGGCCAGCAGCACAGTGGGGCCAAAGGCTGCTTTTGCTTCATTATCCAGCTGCTGTCACTGAGTTTGTGACTGGGTCTCAGCCCTTTAAATATGCTTGTCTCAATTTAGACAGCTCATGCAGAAGGCCAAGGCCATTTTCATTGATTCTAGGCCACATTGACATGCACATTAAAAAATGAAAAGTGGATCCTCAGAGAGGAAAAGCCCTAAGTACACGCCCAGCATTATCAGTTCTTACACCAATTAAGTCCATGAAAGCTGGCACGCAATGGGCAGTCATTACTTCATGCAAAGGTAGCACAAAGTTCTACTTTCCTGTAGCTTTTACAGCCATTATAGTCAAAGCTAACAAATGCCATTGCTATCTCATTTCTAGTACAATTACTGCACTTTGATAAACTACTCTCGGGGTTCTTTCCCAGAAAAAGGCAGTGCAGTAATGCAGCCTTACACTAATCAAAAGCAATTCTGGACAGAAAACATTCATTTTATGAATATAAAAATGTCCTCTATTATATTCGAGACAGAGTGTAATGGTGGCATTCTGCAGAGCTACAGGGCAAATCTTAAAAGTAATTTACTGGCCATGAAATAGATTCTTAATTATAAAATAAGGTTCATTTAGATAAATTCACTATAAAATGAATGATGATGGGATGGCATATAAGTGGATTTTACCTTTATGTGTTTCTTTTCTTTTTCATTCCTTTCCTAAAATTATGATCAATACAAATGATTACATTACTCAGTGTTCTCCAATGGTTCTTAAAAGAATTATTAGGTATTCTTTATGATATTTAAGTTATAATTGTCCTCCAATAATAAGAATTTATACTATATATATATATTAGAGGCCCAGTGCATGAAATTCTTGCGGGGGAGGGGGGAAGGTTCCCTCAGCCCAGCCTGCACCCTCTCCAATCTGGGTAATTAGCATATTATCCTTTTATTAGTATAGATATATATAAAGTATATATATTTTTCTCATATATATTTGAGAAAAAACACCCCAGAACATTTTTAAAGGAAAACAATCTTTGTAGTGACTGTTTCTGGGTGTCTTACTATTTTATTTTGCTATTCTAAAGACAAACTTAGATTACTAAGGAAGGGCCAGGAACATAGCTTTGTTAAATCAAACGGAACATTGTCTTTCTTTATTTTTTCATATATATATATATATATATATATATATATATATATATATATATATAACTTTGGGGAAGAACCAACATGGAAATAATTTGCTCTGCATTTCTGCATTTAATTTTCAAAATATGAAAAGTGTTCCTGTGCTTATATTTTATTTAAAAAACTCTTACTGTTTACTACACCCTTAAATTTGCTAGTCAATGTCATTAACTAATTTCCAATTAGTAACCTAATTCATCTTTATAGTAATCCTAAAATAAATCATATTGTCATAATTATGATCATATCCATTACACAGATGAGAAAACCAAGGCACAGAAAGGCTCACTGACTACAGTCATCCAGTTAATGAGTGGTAGGGCTGGAAGTGAACCTATGCAGTACAACAACACCTAAGTTCCTGTTTTAACCCTAAATAAATGCTCTTACTTTTTTCTGTGCACTGCTGTCTCATTGTCATTTTCCCCTTTTTATAATAAAATAAAAGAGTCTGAGAAAGGTTAATAGACTAGTTATTATAGAATCAAGGTACAGAGCTTTTTTTTTTAATTCAGTATTTATTTTTTTCTCACAGCACTATATTACAGTTAATGCTTATGTCTGTGAGAAGCAACACATGTACTGTGACTATTATATAATTTTTTGACTATGAGAAAAGCATTATTTAATACATCTTGATTTAAGGTACCACACTATGTTTCTTTAGCAGCAAAAGGTTTTTAGAGGAGTTCACCAAAATAAGCAAAAGTGCTCCAAATATACATTAAGAATAAGACATTGGCATATTGTCACCCTAAATTAATTTAGTATTTGCATTATGAGCTCATGTAAGGAGACTGCTCATGAGACTTTTAGGGTGAGCACTATCAGTGTTAATTAATTGGTGTTAATTGGTATAAAAATAAGCAGAATATACTTTTTAATAAAATCAGTCAGCAAGATTAATGATGTTCTCAGGAGTGGGCTGGAAGAGGTAAGTGGGGGGAAAAGGAGGACCTATGTAATACTTTCAACAATAAAAATTAAAAAAGGAAATAAAAAACAATTTTGAAACCAATGGACACAGACACTGGGGTGGGGGAGGGGCGGGGAGTGAGAGCATGTGTTAGGGGATGGGGGTAGCCAGGGAGAGGTTAATGGGTGAAAAAGGAGACCTATGTAATACTATATGTAATACTTTAAACAATAAAGAATTTAAAAACAAAAAACAGTTTTTATTCAAATGTTTTATTAGAATTATATACAAACACACCAAAAAATTCATAATCTGTTAAAGAAAAATAAAAAAAAAAACACTTGCCAAATAGTAATAACCCCATAGTATGTGTATGTGCATGTGCAGGTTTATAGATATGACATATGAAGAAGGCTAAATATTTAATAGTCTTTCTTTCTACTCTTTAAGTTACATCATATATTTTGGTAATTTTTATAATATTTGTTTGTTTTTATTTATCTTTATTGTTGAAAGTATTACAGATGTCCCCCTTTTCCCCCATGTACCCTCCTCCCAAGCCTTCACCACACTATGTCTGTGTCCATGGGTTATGTATACATGCATATAAATTCTTTAGTTAATCTTTCCCCCTCTTTTATGGTAAGAATCCATTTTTTTTCTAACTAGAAAAAAATAACTATATAATAAATAACTATATATACATGTTTTAACAATCAAAACTATAAAGTCTATAAGTAACCATCATTTTATACAGAAAATAATATAGGTATGCATGGCTGGGAGAAATTAACTTAAAAATTAACTAAACTCCAAGGTAGTTTTCCTTTCTTTTCTTTTCTTTCTTTCTTTATTTTTTTTCTTTTTTTTTTCTTTTGCCCCATTTTCCCAAATCTCTCTCAGAACTGCACAGTTTGGTAATTGTAGAAAGCTTTTGTTGCTCCTTTTAGGTAAATCATAGTCAACAGAACAAAGAAGAAAATCACAACATTAAGAAAGTAGTGTTGGACTTACACAACTAATAAGAAAGTAAAATGGGGAGAATTATATAAAGACTTAAAGGGATTTTACTTTTGATTGCATACATACAAAATATTCTATATCCTTTATCACATTATACCACAAAAAAGCATTGTGACATATAATTTCAGATTATTTAGAAATCATAAAAGTGAGAATTGAAGACATATTGTTCTAATGAGAATTAAGCTATTAGAAATTTGAAATATGCTATATAATAAAACCCTAATATGCAAATCGACTGAACGGCGGAATGACCAGTCACTATGATGCGCACTGACCACCAGGGGGCAGATGTTCAATGCAGGAGCTACCCCCTGGTGGTCAGTGCACTCCCACAGGGGGAGCTCTGCTCAGCCACTAGCCAGGCTGACGGCTGGTGAGTGCAGCAGCGGTGGCAGGAGCCTCTCCCGCCTCCACAGTAGAGCTAAGGAGCAGTGATCCCAGCAGTAAGGAACAGCAAGCAGGCTGGTGGTAAGGAGCGAGGGGTCCCAGACTGCAAGAGGGTGCAGGCCAGGCTAAGGGACCCCCATTTCAGTGCAAGAATTTCATGCATTGGACCTCTAGTTTAAATATAATAGCAAGTCACATTGATATTTTTCTATTTAGCTTATTTCACAAAGTTTCCTGTATATTTTGAACTTCCACATCTATATGTCAATTGTTTCTATTTTCTTATGACTTATGCAAGAAGCTGGAGAACCCAACAGAATGAATATTGAGTTTATCATTGCACCATTCAGGGGTCACTAAGGATATAAGAGCCTCCAGAATTGTCATGGGGAAAGTTATATAAGGGTTTTACCCTAAACAAAAGGGGATACCTGGGACAATCAGGACCTGAAATGTAGGTGAAATCACAGCAGCAGGAGTCAATCCTCTGCAAGCTTTGGGAAGCCAATAAAGCACCAAACTGAGAATAAGAGAGAAACTGAAGGTCATGTCTGGGAAGCAGGAGCCTCTGCATGACCTAGAACCAAATCTCTGCTCATGGGATTGGGATCACTGTTGTTCAACAGGGCCAATGGACAGGAAGAAAAGTTGTGCATGGGCCAGAGAAGAGCAAAGAACAGCTAGAGCCCATCAGCCATAGTTGTGTTCCCTGTCACTACACCTGACAACAAAAATATTTAGTGAGTAATTACAATTGATTGGCTACCATCTTCCAATTTCATGCCATTCCCCTTTTTGCCAACTTTTACTAGACCATGGAGCAAAAGGTGATCCTAGGAAATATCATTCCTAGCTTAACAAAATTTATAATTTATAAACCATCAGGGTCTACCAATAAATCACACCTTTCAGTATTCCAGTCCTGGTTTACCTTCTCTGTCCATACACATCATTGATTCTAGCATGCTCATGTGATTTTCTTGGGACAATGGGCCATAAGCAAGCACAGGAATTGCTTTAAGAAACCAGCAGAAGCGAAGATAAGGAGACCATTATAGGACTCTATTCATCTCTCCTCTGATGATGACAGGCCTGCTGGGCAGAGAGTTGGGGTTCTGCTCTGGCTCTGTCAAAACTATGATCATGTGAAAGTGTGGAATGATCCAAAATAGTACCAGATCTTATCTGGTCTACACTTGCAGGTTATCTCCTGATGAACTTTGCTGCCACAAACACAATCCTCATTTTAGGAGCTTGAATATTCTATTTTGGGTTCCAGCATGACAACAGGGAAAACAGAAAGTAAGGAGCACACTGCCTTTAGTCTCCAGAAAGCTCTTCCCCTAGTGGTTGGAGAGGTTTTAATACATGGAAGAAATATCTATGAGTGAGAGCTGGTGATTTGAGCCTCTATGGAAGCTTGAGAGAAAATCTACTGGGCTGAAGAGAAGAAAACGTTAGATGGAGATGAATAAAACATAGCAGTTAAGTGCCTCAAAGAGATTACCCCATTTTGTGATACTAGGCAGATCTTTGGATGGGAGACTAGGAAGAGGGGTAAAGAGAAATGGGGGAAGAAAGAATCAAAATGGAAATGGATTAATAGGAAATCCATGTAAGCATCATGGCCCATTGTGATCATAAAAGAGGTGAATGGCTACATACCCCTAAATATGATACAAAAATATCTGCTACCTATAAGCAACCTGAAAGTGAGAATAGGTTAACAGGGTCCAGCATGGAGTCCTGTGTGATGATCTGATAACATGAAAACTTCTTTAGCGATTATCATCTTAGGCAAAGACTCAAGACTAAGTGTCACATCATGGAATGTAATCTCAACATGCAAATAGAGTTTACTTATATGGAAATAGGAGTGTTAATGTTATTTTTATTGACTACTTTATAGACACCATTTCTTATCTTTACATCTAGTGTACAGTTATCTAATACACTCTACAAAGTAGTGAGTAATTAAACAGATGCTATAAATTCAGCCTGTAAGAGTAGAGGGCTGGATTATTTTCCTCAGGAGGCATTTAGTGATGTGAGAGAAAAGAGGGCTTGCAAATATAATAGAGACAAGCAATAGATAAAAATAGGAAATACATACATTTATATGTATATATATATTATTTATTAAAAATATGGTATTAAGAAGACCATTAGATATTGGAAACTAAAAAAATTAGAATTTGAAGATAGAAGCTTGTAAAACAATGTTAAATAGAGGAAAGGTGTTTTAAAAATTGACTTAAATATTAAAACATTCTAAGATATGGAAAAATGTATAGATTATCTGGTTATCCCATATATGAGGCCATTTAGCTACCATAACAAAATACCACAAACTACGTAGCTTAAAAAACCCACATAAATTGATTTCTCAGTTCTGGAGGCTGAAGTCCTGAATAAGGACAGCATGGTTAGGTGAGGGCCTCATCTGGTTTGCAGAATGCTGACTTCTTGTATCCTTTCATGGTGGAAGGGGCTAGAACTCCCCGGGGCCTCTTTTATAAGGGCATTAATCCCATTCATGAGAGCCCTTTCTGTTCTCCTAATGTAATCACCTCCCAAAGGCCCTACTTCCTAATTGCATCACATTTGGCATTAGCATTTCAACATATGAATTTTGGAGGAACACAAACATTAAGCCTATGGTACTGAGATATCTGAGTTAGCAGTATGCTAAATTAGAAAGACTTTGCAAGCTGTTACAGAAAGTAACATGCGCTAAGGGAATAAACACAATAAAAACAAGAACACAAGTTAAAGGGTTTGACTATTAAAGACACGGGAAAACAAGAAAGCAATTTGAAAAAGAGTAACGATGGGTTTTTAAATGGAAAAGTTAGATGAAGAAATGTGTAAGATTGACACAATAGCTATCGGAGAAATAATTCATAAATATGGATATAATATTCTGCAGGAATCAAAAAAGGGGTGGGATCACTTAAAGATGAGAAGAACCATCTCTTCTTCAGAACTCTTGCAGAAGTATGCTAATGGGTGTGGAAATAGGTTACATACAAAGAAAAGATGGTGGGGCATTGGTAAGACAAACACCAGCTGTTTTTAAATTCATAATAAAAAAAGATAAAAGCAAGAATATAGATCAGTCTGTGGTGGCAAGTAATTGTGAAGGCAACTAAAAAGAACAGGCTTAGAAGAAATTTAATGAGAAACAAGGAAAAATGTGGGTGGGCTTCTTCTAAATTAATATTTACAGAAGAAAAAAATCACAAATGAAAATGACTGCCAGACATGACTGTTTTCTTTTGGTCAGTACAAACCTGTTACTCTATCTCATCGTTCATGGGAAACTCCTCAGTATCTGGCTCAGTGTAGCTTGATTACAAGTTGCAAGTGCTTTATCTACAAAATAGACATAATAGAGCTCACATTTCCCAGGGTTGTTATGGGAGTTAATTAATGTTTATAACACCCTCTAGAATACAGAATCTAATATCTGCTACTCACATATGAACTCAGGATAACCTGAAAGGCCTACTGAAGCCCATTTGCAAATACTGTATGTCAGCAATTGAGCTAATAAATGAAGAAATTTAAATCCCCTTGTGCCGGGGTCCAACCCCAGCAGGTCCAGGGGTTCCCAAAGGCGTAGACGGAGTCGGCGAAGAAGGAAGGACACGGAGACAGCGTTCAGTTGATCAGCAGCCTAGCCAGGATCTCCAGCCAAGTTCTGGTCTTGATCTCCAGAGAGGCTCTGCTTAGGCTCTCCAGAGAGGTTCTGTCCAGGTACTCCAGTCAGGTTCAGTCACCAGGTTCTAGTCAGGTTCTCTTGCCAATTTCTATAGTCAGGTTCAGTCCAGGATCCCTTGCCATGTTCTCCCGCTAGGCTCTGTCTCTAGGCTCCGAGGCCAGTCCCTCTCCAGGATCCTCCGGCATGCTCTCTCCAGCGAAGTTCTTCTGTCTCTAGAGAACGTTCTGTGTAGGTTCTGTGCCTAGGCTCTGTCTCTCTTGGTCCTGTCTTCCAAGCCCTGTCTTCTTAGTTCTGTGTTCTAAATTCTGTCTGTTGTTGTCTTGTTGCATCTGTATTTATACTAGTTGATTCTAATCCTGTCAATTTCTATTACAAAGGTTAGGGCGTTTCTTATCTCCATTCCAGGGAGAAAAGATTATGTAGTTTAAGCATGATTGTTCGTAGTTAAAGGGATTAATTACCCGCCTGGCACTTAGTTGAGGGGTTTTATTCCCTCCCTAACTTCAGGGGAAAATCCCTACCTGGGGATTCAACCTTTCTCGGAGAGGTGACCTTGGTTAAAACACAGCGCCAAGAAGGTGAGCAAGCATATTAAGAACCGTATGCCATATATGCCAGGTCCCTTGAAACAGCAAGGATGGACCGGCTCCCGGCACCCTTGTATATACTTTTACTTTATAAATGTCTATTTCTTAACCATAAATGTAAGAAATAGACAGAAAATATAACCACATACTAAGAAGGCAGGTCTCCAAAATGAATTAAACTGATAGGTTGACTCTCCAAGGGCAAGTGAAGGGTTATTTCAGAATGTTCCATATGCCAAACACAGACATCACAGAAGGACTATAAAAATAAATATTTCTAAATACTCAAAGAGGTAAATTGTGTTCTTGAAAAACATAATTATCACTTTAGGAAACAACTTATCATAATTGTAAAACCAACTGTGAATCTAAAGGGATTAATAAATAAAGGTTCAAAAATTCCACATAATTACCTCTCGAGCCCAGGATATATTGTGTTGGTAAATCCAACAAGAACAAAGTTTTCCTACAGTCCTTCTCTTAGAGAGAAGTAATACAAATTTATTCTGCTTTAAAATCAATAAACCATGATTTACATTAATTAATGATCCATTTTGTCAGTCCCATAAACTTGTTGTCAGTTCTTACTTGAGTCATCCTTTGTGAATGAGGGAAATTGCTTAAAATACTTGCAGTGTTTCAACAATATATCAGTATTTGTGCTGTACATATTTAAAAATTCAAATTGCTTGTCTTTCAGAAGCAAATGCAGAGAGGGGATGCATTCCTAGAGAAGCTAAGACAATAGAAAATTAGAACTGACCTCTGCCTCTATTACACTGTGACTGCAAAGAAAGGGAAAAGTCCTCAGGGTGCAATTACCACAACATTTTTCACTTGAATTTATATCTTGTACTTTTCATAGCAATTTCCAGTGATTAAATATTGCTTCCCCAATTTTAATATCTTTGTGAAACTGAAGTCAGAAATCTAAGTAGAAATACAACTTCTGCTTCTTTCTAACCTGAGAGTTCGGATAATCTATTATTTCTTTCAGCTTCAGCCTCCTTTTCTATAAAGTGAATTAGTACTTACATCTCAAGTCCTGAAGAGGAAATTAAGTGGGATAACATGAAACACCCACTATTGTAACAAATGCTCACTGTCACTTCAGTTGTGACAGTTTTAGGGAAATGAGGACCTGCGCTCAGTCACAATGCAATGTATTTTGGAAACTAATGAGGTAGAAATAAACAAATACATAAATTGTGAACTAAATATAAAAATAGGTACACAATAATGGCCAAATGAGCTTTTTATTAATTTATAAAAATTATTGACAGCCCATAATCTGACAGGTAAATAGCTTGGAAGTCTTCACTCTGGTACATACAAAAGAAGAAGCTGAACAACCTGAAAATAAGTACCTTTTCCTGGACTCAGAGAAACCAAGTCCAGGGCAAACCACCACCCTGAAATCTGGAGAGACAGGAAGAGCTGACAGGTGGGGTCAGCTTACCAGGGCAGAAACTGCTGGAGACATAACCTCATAGAAAACTTAAATTGTAATTGTGTTGAACTGCTGGAAGCTGAGTGTGGACTAGCATGAGGCCAAGGAACTCCCAAAGACATAGTGTTGGGAGTTGGCTCAAAGAACTCTGCTAAGCTCTCACAGTGAAGAACCAAGAAAATCCATCTTTAGCTCTGATAGGATGAGGAAGAAAGCAACCATTGTGAAATATGCTCACAGAGTTTTCCAAAACTAATGCCTACCTAACTCCAGGGAAAAAGACTTAACCAGAGCCTGATCCATCTCAGACAGAGGTCAGTTACTGACTTCAGGTCCCTCCAACCTTCCTGTCCCACATAAAGGTAGAGTGCAGAAGCTGAAAACAATAATTTGAAAGTCACATCTCAGCAATACAAGCCTGCAAACAGGGTGAATTTCAATAATGAGTCTGTAGAATATTTCCACCACCCACACTTGACCACTGCACAAAGAGTGAATTTCAGCCAAAAGAGGTAAAAGACACAGATGCTCTCTGAACAGGAGGACTTAGGGAATCCTGAAGTCACCAGGGTAAACAAGGACCCTGGGCGAATTGGAATCCTCTGATAGCAACAAATACAGCAAAAATACTTTAAAAAGTTCACAGGATAACAATTTAAAAGCAGTGCAAAAATTAAGTATGGCTAGAAAGTGTAGTACTGAATTTGCTGCTGAAAAATAGAGGGCAGTTTGAATCCCTGCAATGTTGGTTGAACTCTACAGGGAACTATTTAAAAACGTCAAAATAGGGTTGTGATATGATCACACTCACTGTTTAGAAGATTTCTCGGCCAACCCTTTGGAAAATGAATTCATAGTTGCTAAGATGAGCTAAGGTGACCAGGTGAGAAAATATGAAACCTTCAACCAGGGCAAATAACTGGGGTAGAGTGGACACACAGAGAATAAACATTTATATATTTAAAAGCCCAGCGACCAGAATGGCAGAATGACCAGAAAGACCAGAATGACCGGTGGCTATGATATGCACTGTGGCAGCCAATGAGCCTGATCCGGGCCCTGATTGCTGCCCCCCACCCCCGCCCGCCTGGCCCTGATTGACCCCCAACACCCCAATTGGGGATGGGGCTGGCTGGCCAACTGTATGTGGCCCCTCTCCCCACTGGCTTGGCCCTATAGGCCCCAATCGGGGCGGAGCAGCCAGACCCCACCTGTGCACAAATTTGTGCACTGGGCCTCTAGTATCAGATATAAATGACAGCATCTAGTAAATAAGGCTAAGAATGAAATTAGGGTAATAGTGAAATCCAGTATCAATCTTAGGGTTTCTGGATTGGATCACCATATGAATGATGCCACCAGCTTGGAGAAAAGGACATTTAAAAAGAGAAACTTGGTACATGGGTCGATACTCAACCACTAAGCCACACCAGCCAAGCATATTTTGTCTCTGTAGTTCACAGGATTTCAGACTGAGAGAACATACTGCATAGCAGTACTGAGCAATTGAACCCCAGGAGCACCTCTACACTCAGAGTTGATTGAAATGATACAATCATATACTTTAAACTGATATCCTAAGGAAATGAGCCTTGCGATTCTTAGTGGCGAGTTCAAATATATTTTGCATGTAAGAGGGGAATGGATTATTCCAGCATGAGGGCAGACTATGGTTGACTGCAATTTTGAAAGAGGTCCCCTACAAGATATCTAATCTTACATGCTTTTCTTAATAAGTTAAATTGGCATTCTTTCCAGCAAGTGGTGGTTTCTATATCCCTTCCCTTTGAACCTGGGCAGAACTGTGTAAGAAAAGCAGAAGAGATGTAATGTGACTTCCAAAGGTAGGTCATAAGAAAGCCTTGCTCGTTCACTTTACCTTCTTGGGATATTCACGTAGGAAACCAGCAAACATTCTGTCAGGAAACGGAGTAGCCACATGACAAAAACATGTGCAGGTGTTCCAGCTGACAGCCCAGCTGAAGTCCCAGCTGACATTAGCCTGCACTATCAGGCCAAGTGATCCACATAACCATTCTAATCTCAGCTGCCAAATAACTTCTCCCTGTGTGCTGGCCCAGCTGATGCCATGTGGGGGAGAGCTGAGTTATCATCTACATGGAGCCCTGATCAGACTGCAGAAGTTCAGGCAAAATAAACCTGGTTGCTTTTACACTCTTGTGGTAAAAAGACAGACAACAGACCCCTGCAATTATATCAACATTAAAAATGTATAATTAAAAATATATCCCACAGAATATTAAAGCTAATGATCAACATAAATAATAAATTTTTATAGTTAACAAAGAGTCTTCCTTAAATATGCTGACCAAGAATTCCTTAATTCCTTTGATATTATTATTTGGCATATTTTGATTAAGTAAACTATTATTTCACAATCTTAAGTAACAGGATTGCACACTGCAAACCAAAATCAATTAAACTAAGTAAAGAAAAAGGCACCCATAAGATCATAGATTTGTTCTATCTAATCTGGAAAATCTATTTTACCCAAGAAGACACCAAATAAATAAATAAGAAAATAAAAAGAAATAAACAAACAATAAAACAAACAAACAAAAAAAGCACACAGAATCCACAACATGGTCCAGAGACATAGACTGCCAACCCAAATTTGTCCCATTAGCATTACACAATCATATTATGAATGTTATTTGGAAGTGCTTGAGCTATAGCTAAGGCCTTTTTTTTTTCATTTTTAATCCTTACTGCAATAAAAATCTGGCTTAGAAGACATTTTTCATGATTTGTTTTACATTATTTTATCCTGAGAGAATTAAGGTGAAAACATATATTTTTTAAAAAATGGGGGGGAGGCATCTGTAATACTTTCAACAATGTGAATACATTTTTTTAAAAAGAAAGAAAATAAAAATAGTATTTTAAATAAGAAATGTGCTAGAAACCCAGTGTAAATATTATAATCCTCTTCCCCTCCGCCCCCCTCTCTTTCAGATTCTAATTCTGGATGTCAAGTTTTGTTTCTTTTTTTTTCTTCCTTTTTCTTTGTCCATTTTTTCAACTAGCAAGCATGTCTAAAAATTGTTAAATTTCAGATTATACTGCCAGCTGCATACTTTTCTTACTAATTTGTAGACATCACTTACTCAATAACCCTTCACACAGCTGCCTATCCCAAGGTTAAATAACTTTCCAATTTCTGAACAAGAAGTAGCTATACAAATAATAGCTTCAGACCATGGTCTTTGAGAATAATTTTATCCGCCAGGCCTGGCCTACAAAAAAAATGTTAAAAAAGGGAAGGGGGCACAGGCGGTTAATTTATATTGTGTTTACATTTTTGTCCTATCAAGTGATAAAGAATATAATTAAGGACTTGCAATATAGCATTTCACATATATATCTTAGTGTGTTTTATCTCATTTCTCTTCCCTTAGGCTTTTATCATATAGGCAAGCTTTCCTTGTTTTTCTTCTTTTACTTTTTCTTTTCCCCCCAGTAGAGTGGTACTATGATGTTGGCAACATTTTCTCCTGTTTTTTTATAACCAGAATATACCTAATCCTTCAGGCAGCTATTAATCATTATCAGCTTAAAAAATCTATCAGAAACCTGGAGTTAACGGCTTGTGTTATGGTAAGGCTCAATTATATTAACTTTTCTAACACATCCCGTAATATCATGTACAAGAAGTTATTCACTGAAAAAAATAAAGTGGTCCACATTTAAAATGATTCTCATTCAAAAAGCCAATAATAATAATAACAGCAACAATACAAAACAATTAAAAGGAGGCAAAGAATCTAATGAGACTGCAATTACAGATGTGAATAGTCAGAATTTCTTTGACATTAAGCAAAGGAACAATAATTAAAGCCTTTCTATTAAATACTAGAGGCCCAGTGCACAAAATTCATGCACTGGTCAAAGGTTGGGGGAGAGGGTGTCCCTCAGCCCAGCTTGCACCCTCTCTAATCTGGGACCCTTTGGGGGATGTCTGACTGCCGGTTTAGGCCCAATCCTTGTAACCACTCCCCTGCCAGCCTGATCGACACCTCACTGCTCCCCTGGTGGCCCAATCACCCCCAACTGCCCCCCCCTGCTGGCCTGGTTCCCCCAAACAGCCCTCACCTGCTGACGTGGTTGCCCCTTACTGCCCTCACCTGCAGGCCTGATTGCCCACAACTATCCTCCCCTGCCGGCCATCTTGTGACCACATGGGGGTGGCCATCTTGTGTGAGGATGTGATGGTCAATTTGCATATTACATCTTTATTATATAGGATGATGATATACTACTCAATAAATGCTTTAGAAAAATTACTTTATTAGTAAGAAAAAAGAAAAAAAGAAAAAGCTAAAACAGTACCAAAAATATTTGTAAGTCCTTAGGAGCAAAATGGTGGTGATCATTTCAGAATCTGTTATCTATTTACTGGCTTGTCCTGTTTTAATATCATTGACCATGAAAATGCAAAATGAATTTCATGTAAACCTGTTTTCTTTAATTATTTTTTATTTTTACCAAGTTTATTATAAGTTGTATAAAAATAGGCTATACAGTACATCTAAAATTAAAAGGAATAGCCGAAACCAGTTTGGTTCAGTGGATAGAGTGTCGGCCTGTGGACTGAAGGGTCCCAGGTTCGATTCTGGTCAAGGGCATGTACCTGGGTTGCAGTCACATCCCCAGTGGGAGATGTGCAGGAGGCAGCTGATCGATGTTTCTTTCTCATCGATGTTTCTAACTCTCTATCTCTCTACCTTCCTCTCTGTAAAAAATCAATTAAAATATATATATATATAATTAAAAGTAATAATGGCAAAATCTTATTGACCTCTTATTCCACAAAATTTTATATTATTTTTTTAAAACCTTACCTGAGAATATATTTTTATTGATTTTAAAGAGAAAGAGAGAGAGAGAGAGAGAGAGAGAGAGAGAGAGAGAGAGAGAGAGAGAGAGAAACATCTATTGGGATGGAACCCACAACCTCGGTATGTGCCCTGACTTGAAATGGAACCTGCAACCTTTAGCTGTACTGAATGATCTTCGAGCCAACTGAGCACCTGGCCGGGGCAGGTTTCCATTAATTCTTTTAAAATAACTAACTAAAACCTAGAAAAAGAATTCATTGTCACTTTAGAAATGAACTTGACAAAATATTATTTTTCTAAAATGAGGAGGCTGAATCTCAAAGTGCATTTTAAATTCAGTCCATTGCATTCTCAA
This sequence comes from Myotis daubentonii, assembly GCF_963259705.1. Lineage (NCBI taxonomy): Eukaryota > Metazoa > Chordata > Mammalia > Chiroptera > Vespertilionidae > Myotis > Myotis daubentonii. The sequence continues at coordinate 186,832,387 of NC_081841.1, forward strand.
TAATATTTTAAAATAAGGCAATTATAGTTCCCTCCTAAATCTTCTGACTTTTCACAATGGGAATATTAAGCAAAATTATAGATAGGTCTCGAATTAGATTGCATTTATCCTGCTCTCTAGACCAAAACCAAGAGGAGCTGAGCTTGCCAATCAGAGTACTCTATGAATATGAGAATATTTTATCAAAATAAGAGAAAAGGAAACATGTCTTTTCAAGAACTAGCAGCTATGCAAATGGATTTCAACTGCCCATTTATGATAGAAGTACAAAGAAAGGAGGAGTCTTAGAAGGACAGTGGACAATACCATATTATTCCAATTTAAGAATGACGTTTCCAACTCCATTATGTTCAACCATGTGTGAATGTATAACTACTACCTAACCACCAGGTTTCTTTCAAAAGGTATGAGAAAAATCATTCAGGGATTGGTGAATATATCTTTTCTCTGTTGATATTCTTTGAAATTGCAAGCAACTTGATCATTTTTATTCTAAGATAGTATTTATATATGTATTATATTCACTTTCTCCTACAAAATTATCCATGATCCCTTGTGCTCCATTTCTGGGATAAATAAACATTGTACCTTTGGTGTTGTGTGATAAACAAGGACAGTGAATCTTTATTCACCATCTTTGGGCATTTTGCCTTACAGCTTGCCATGATAAGCCATTATTTTATTTATGTATCTATTTTTTTCTCCACTTGTATATAAGTGATCTGAGGGCATGGAGACTTATCCATAGCTGCAGTCCAAAAATTAGAAAATGTTCAATAGAGAGCAATGTTTATAGAGAGTAAATTTCAATAGATATTCGTTGAATGAGTGAAAAATGAATTATTGAATGGATGGTTGTATTGAACTCATAATTCATATTAGATGAATAAAGTATACTGCAATGCCTCAGGAATTCAACTTTTAAATATCTTAGTATAATTATTTTAAGAAAAACCTGGAGAATACAAATAGTATTCCTAAAGCTCACGTTGATTGATGAAATATTGTGATTTGATGGATTTGGTAGAAAATCATGTATTAAAATACTTGAATGTACCAGTCAAGGTTTCAAGAACATTCTGTAAATTTATCTATGCCTCGTATATGGAAAGATAGACTATCAAGTATTAAAATATGAATTATAGTAACAAAGATGCTAAGATAATGGCTTCAATGAACCAGAATTAAGATAAATTAAAAGCTAATATTACAATGGGTAGTAAAAGATTATTATGAGATATTGAAAAACAAGTGAAAATTTATGAATTATGTTCAAGCAGAATTGAGATCAATTTATGTATTTCAGAACCACTCTAGGTATTTGTGTAAACTCAAGTGTTTTGCTATGATAGAACATTCCCTCAGAGTGGTCCTTGAACCACCAGATTGATCTAATTAGTATTTTCATCTGGTTTGTTATTCATTCAATTTTTAAAACCTTCTTTGATGGAGATATGTAAAACATTCATTTTTTTTTCTCAAAACTGTATCACTTCCCATGCATTTAATCTGTTAATTTGTATATCACCAGAAAAGAAAAGAAAACATCATTTTTAAAATACACTCAGAATTTTAGTAATGCATTAAGAAAAAAAATGTACTAAAAGAAAATAATTAAAAACCCTAATCTTAGTTAATTTAGGGAAAAAAAGATAAGAATAATTGCACATAAATATAAAATCTAAATAGATCGAATAATAATTAAATTTATATTGAAAACAGCAAATCTAGCTTGCTACTTAGTACACTAAAACAAAACATGAGACATCTATGTGGAATTACAGCAGGCTCCAGAGGTTGGGGCCTGTGAATGAATACTTACACAAGTCTTTCCCAAGATTATTTAGAAAATAAAACAGAATTTTAAAAAATCAATTTTAAAGTTCTCTTTTAGTCTAAAATTCATGTTAGTCAAGATCTGATACTATTACAGTGAAGCTCAACCAAGCAGCCAAGCAAATTGCAATGGAAAGACAAGGGCTCTATAATTAGCCATGAAGAAGGCCCATGTGGAAGGAAGGAGATAACTATTTCTTCCCATAGCATGAAATCGTAGCCCTCAGGTCATCTGAAAGACATCTTTTATTACTGCTGAATACTGAAATATGCTGTAATACAGAAGCTGCCCCTGGAGAGCTGACTTATGGATTATTCTATCCATGTAGGCAACCATTCACTTTAAAGCATTGCTCTAGCTTAATATCAACAAGACTTCATTGCTTCTCCTACGGGTTCTGGAAAAACACTGGTACTTGCTGAGGGATTATACATGTTTCTGTTATAGACCCAATTTCATGGAGTTGATTTGTCTTTACAGTCATTTTAAGTTACAAATGGAACCTACTCTCACTGTACATAAGTTGCCAGAGCAACTAAAAATGTGTTTTAGAAAATAGTGCATCACCTGTAAAGAGTGGTATGGTCTTAAAAATAAAGCAACACATTTTTAAAGTCCATTAAAAATAATGATAAGGCACTCACTTCACAGTCCTGGAGTAGGGCTAACTATGTTCTTATAGTGCTCGCTTCATTTATGAAGTCAGAGGTTGTTCTGGTAGATATATGGTAGCCAAAAAAAGTGCTGGAATTATTCACAACAGAATGGAGGGAAGAAGTTTAATGTTATACCAAGTTGTTTAAAATTCTCATTACTCAGTTTTGATAATTTATGAAATTCAATCAATAGCATTTATCAAAAAACGTTGACAATTTGAGATAAGAAAAATATTAATTTACAGCCATTGTTTTTAACTGAATCCTAAGTATTCCGATAATTCTTTTAGTGATGGAATTTGTTTAGTGATGGGAGTATTTGTTTTAGTTAATATAAATGAGATAACAACAATAGAAATTCAGCTTTTTGATAAATTTAAAGCAGTAAAGATTTTCAATTACATTTCCCTAATGGGGAAAAAACAAAATATAGTACATAATACATAATTCAAAATTAATTCTAATTGAGGGTCTAAACTGAACTTTGAAATAAAGAAAAATTTAAACCATGCATTCCTTTAACACAGAGACATTTAAAATGCTAAGGGCCATTTTGGGAAATTTAGGCTGTTGGTAAATTCAGGTGTGACTATCACACACAAAGCTCTCTGGCATTTTTTTTTCTTAATGAATTTAGACATTTTGTTAGTGAGCAATGTTCTATTCAACTTACATATTACTATAATGTAAGTTCTTAAAGCTCTTTGATATAAGATCATAATGGTAAAATATTTAAATCAATAATAATTAACTATTTCAATTGAAGACTAATGGATTAATTTTCAATGGACATAAGTTTTTATTAAAATGGAGTTGGCTAGGAACAAAGAAACTTGTCAGAAAGTTCAGTATTATCTTCTAACATTTTCTTACTCTTCTCATTGTACCTACTATTTTATTATTTTTATTATTCTTCACTGTCTTTCACAGTAATACTGCAAAGTATAAGTGACCCTTCTCACTCTGTACACAAAATGCCAACATACTTCTAAACATTGGATGTAGCTTATGAATTGAAATTTATTAAGGTTAGTTTTACAGATTTCAAAACAGATTAAGAAAATAACTTAAGGTCCAAACGCTAAAAAAAAAAAATATGAAGATAGGACTCAGTAGAGTCTAGTCACAGATCCTTTCTTCTTCTAATATTTATATTGAATCCCATATAAACCAGGGCAAGAGAGGATGTACTGTCAACACTAATTGTAGTGCCAAAAAAGACTAACATTTGTAGCACTAGCTTAATAGTAGCTCTCTCTTCTAAACTTCTTAATACTATATGCCCTGTGCTGCATAGTCTCTTTTCCAATCATCACAGCAGCCCCACAAGATTGCCATGTCTACTTTACAGAAGAGGGTAACTGAGGCTTATTAAGGTAAAGCCAAAATGTCAAGTTCAAAATGTTACTTTGAAACTAAAGATCATGTTTATACCATGATAGCATAACTAATCAGAGATGATTTCATAGACTTAACAATCAAACTGTTTCAGTTCTTTTCTGTTTCTTTCCATCATTGCTTATGGTTGATTATTGAATGCTATCTAGCTAAGTAGTCAAATGGTTCAAATACAAATCCTTATTCGTACCCACAAACTCACACAGACTTTTGGCTAGGTTAGTTTTTTGAAACAAACAAATTATATGTGTTGTTTGTAATTCTACCAGTGTCTTGGCTATTGATTAATAAACATTTAATTATAGACTATTTATTAAATTTCATGTAGAACAATCCACATGGTTGATATGTGGGGCCAGGGAACTCTGTTTTGTTGCAGGGGCCTCCTATGCAGTTTAGGATATTGAGCCACATCCCTAGACTTTACCTACGAGGTGACCCCAAATCACCAGCAGCTGAGAAACCAGGTTACTTACCCATCAGTCCTGTGACACAAATAAAAATTTAGAACCTTTAATATAGAGTGGGGCAAAAGTAGGTTTATAGTTGTATTATTATTTATTAATTAAAGTATTATTTTCTATAGGAATACCAGTAAACCTACTTTGGCCTCACACTGCACTTAAAACTCAGTTTCTCCATTTTCTAATTAGGACGAGGTTTTCTTGGAATTGAGCCATGCTGGCAATATCTCTGACAGTTACCACTAAGTCACGGTGACTTCAAAGAGAAATTTGCCTTTCTTTCCTGACACTGCTTTTAGAGAGTCAGAAATCAGGCTAAGATTGCATTTCATTTATCTACAGAGGCTTAACTCTACCATTTGCACAAGGTAGATGTTTAATGTATTTTTTATTTGATGCTGTGAATTTAACTGCAGATTTGAATATAACCTGATTGGGAAAACTTTAGAAATATGACATAAATTTTAAGCAACTTATAAAATTAAATAAAGCCATGATGTACTTTATAAAGGAAATATTACCTCCAAATATGTTTGATTGAAAGAATAGGTGCACTGGTCCTTAACATTTTTTAAATGAGAATCTCTAGTCTTGCTTTAAAAAAAAATAGATTATAAATAAATAACATAGTATAACATGTACCATAAAAGTGAGCTGGGATAGTAAATCATATACCCCCATATACAGTCAGATATAAGATGTGCAAAATATAGACTCCCTTGGCAATTTTGAAATACATGGTTTTCTACTTGGGTCAATGGCTTTTCATTTGTGCTTTAATACATTCATTAGCACATGGCCAAAATGGGCCTTAAATAAATTGCTTGGAAAAGAGAAAATCACCTAAAATAAATAATTATTTATTAAATTTCATATTCTGAGCATCATTATTAGATCTGGATTCTTCCTTTTTTAAAGTAATTTGAATGTGTCAGGGGTAAAACATTTTTATTCTCCTTTCACCTTTTTTTTTTTTTTTTTGGCATGACTGATCCAACACTTGAAATGTTTTCTATTCATTGATGGAAAATAAGAAGCATATTTATAAACTTAGTTGTAGATATCTTGATCTATAATAATACTCTGCACTAAATTCCAATGTCTCTCTCTCTCTCTCTCTCTCTCTCTCTCTCTCTCTCTCCCTCGTTATTATTGAGCTATTTTATACTTCACAATATAATAAAAAGCTAAAGAACATACATTCTATCTTATCTGGAAACAAAGGAAACTGTTTCTACTTATCAGCAGCTATAATTTTGTGGCCTAAAGAAAACATGTATGTGCAAAGCACATATGGAGAAAGATCTCCAAATTTAATTTAAATACTTGGCAAATACAAGGAATCACTAGGTGGCTGATAGACACTTCAGATGGTTCACAGTCTGCTCAGTGCCTTTCTTCTATATTTTCAGATTTAATCCATCAAAAATGGTTTACAATGAGCATGTACACTATGTCCACAACATTCTTTCATTTATTGAAAATAGCAGTGGGTCTCTGGGAGCTGTCTCATGGTAGCAAAATCTTCCTGATACTAATGGAAAAAAGACATTTTTGGTTTTATCATCTGCAAAAAAAGACAATTGATTTGGCATACCCATTCTATCTATGCCCTTACTAGATATCTTTTGCATTACACATTTTTCTATTTACTTTCCTTTTTTTTTACATAAATAAAACTAAATTTGAATCAGTCAGCATTTTTAAGTCATTAGAAAGACTACAGTTTAGTTAGTGGTTACAAAAATGTTTTAAAGGTTTTCTAAATATTGTATTAAAATGATATTTGGGTCAGGTTTTATCTGCTTTAAAACTGAACTTACAAGCTAGCCTCAACATTTAAATGAAATGCTAAGACCACCAACGCGGTCAGACTTTGTGCTCTGAGGTTAATTAATTTTTACATGCACTTCAGAATATGGTTCCTCCTGTCATCACTATGCAAATAGCTCAACTGTTAGCAAATGTGTCATTTATTAGAAAAGTTGTAACTCAGCCATGGTCTTTCTTTACGATTTAGCCCTACACATGTTTGCACATGTAAAATTGGTACAGGTGAATACACTAATACATCACACGTGGGCCATGCGCTATTAAACATCAACCAAGGATAACCTTCATCTGCCTGGCATATGATCTTCACATGTGCACATTTCTGAATGAGCACCAAATGGGGTTGGCCATGATGGCAAAGGACTGAAGACAGCTTTTGCTTTAAGTTTGGGGTAATGTTGCCTTCATTTTATATTCATGACAAAATACTTTGAGCAGTGTTGAGACCTCTTAGCCATAACATTTTGAGACACAATTTCTATTACTCCTTTTTTAATCTTTTAGATTATTTGCATTCAAAATGATCCTAAGATTGAGAAGCGGTTGATAAAAAAGTTACTATAGATGACTACTTGCATGTGCAAATCAAGATCTTTTCCATCCTGTACAACCAAAACCAAAGAGAAGAGAACTTAAATATTTGCCAAAAAATACTTAAAGGAGAGATATAGCTAAAGAAAACAATGTGGGACATATCAGAGGGATAGAGTGTGGGGAGATTTTGAACAGAAGAAAAGGCACAATAGACAGATAATGTCAAGGATTATTTAAAAATGTTGGCCATGTTTAAGGCAATGACATTTTCTTAAATGTTACGTCTCACATTTTTGGGAGCATTTATCATGTTTCTGAAAGGTAGGTAAAAGAAACAATATGTCAAGATTTGAACTATGCAAAAATGATATTTTGTTTTAGTTTTATACTACATGTTTTCTTAAATGAAAAGTAGTCAAAATTGTAAATTTTACATTCAGAAATCTTGAAAAATCTCTTGGAGAAGAATCAGAATCATATTTTTAGTTACAAAATTATTAAAATATATACTTTCTTTAGGCCTTGCACATCTAAAAACAAAACAAAACCCTAAGAAATTTGAAGCACAATAACCCCAGAAATTGGGTTTTGAAACAGGAGAAATTGTTACTTGAATGAGGTAATGGGAAAGAGGTTATTAGATAGGAAAATTCCAAAGCTTCAGCCATCTAAAAATGATCTTTTGTTGTTATTGTAATAAGTTTAAGTTCCTATCAAGACTGTTAAATCCCTTTTTAGATGTTACCAAAATGTAAGAAGCTGTATTTTAAAAATTAACTAACCAATTACTTTTTTGAAAATAACAGTATTGCAGGAGTCATTCCTACAGACTAGTTAATAAGGGAAGACTGTCAAGAGTTTCACCAAGGTCCTATAGCATCAGTAAATTGAGAAGTTTAAAAATCAACCATATGTCCAGGCTACACTCCTTAATTTTCACAAAGCTGACTCCCATCCTCCAAGTCCCTTCCTTCAAGATGACAAGACCAGAACTATCTAATTCCATTCTCTTCAGGATTTTAAAATTTTCAAAGTTGCTAAGAGGTTGCCATAAATTTGGACTGAAGCTATTTAGCTATGGAGGGTCTTTTAAATTAATGATATCTCTAGCAAAAATTAATGTTAAAAATGTGTGAACTCTTGTTATTACCAAATAAATATTGAAATGTTTGGTATAATATCTATACCAAAGAAATATTTTTGTAAGTTTTCTAGGAATTTACACAAGTGGAATAGTACCTACTTATTTTGCAATTAAACTTAAAATTTCATTAATTCCTCAATATAACCTATCAAGACTTTGCCCCTAAATATTCTACATTACTTAATTATAGGATAGTCTGGAAAAGGCAGCACTATGGAGACAATAAAAGATCAGTGGTTGTAGGAATGTAGGGAGTGAAGCACAGGCAGAGAACAGATGATTTTTAGGGCAGTAAAAATACTCTCTGTTTGGTACCATGATGATTAATATTTGTCATTATACATTTGTCCAAACCCAAAGAATGTACAACACCAAGAATGAATCCTAAGATAAACTATGAGCTTTGGATAATTATGATGTGACAAATGTAGTTTCACTTTTGGTGAAAAAAAAATTACCATCCTGGTGAGTAATGTTAATAATGGGAGAGGCTATAAATGTGTGGGGACAGAGCATATATAGGAAATCTCTGTACATTCTTTTCAATTGTGGGTAAACCTAAAATTGCTCTAAAAAATAAAATATTAAAAATGAATAAATGTAATGAGAAAACTATATAAAACTAAAGGGAAAATTATCAATGAACAAGAATGTATCCCCTCCTCCCATAAAAAGGTGAAAAACAAGGAAAAAGGATAAAACAGTGAGAGAGTCATTTGACCTGGTCAAAAAATGATCATAATAACATTAAGTCACAAAGGAATTGAACCTGAAGGAAACAATATACAACCTATAATAATAAAAGCATAATATGCTAATTAGACAAGACATTCTTCCAGACGACCTTTCAGACGAAGCCAGGGCTGTGAGGGAAGCCCGGGTCCTGGGTACCAGAGGGAAGCTGGTGCCAGCAGCTGGGGGAAAAAAGGCCTACTCTTGCATGAATTTTGTGCATCAGGCCTCCCTCTAGTTTTTAATAATTAGCAATTAATGTGCACAATAAAAGTGGCATCGGTTTATCATCTTTCATTGAATGAAAACACTAATATCAAACATCAAAGAGTCACATAAACTATTAATAATGGATTTAAATGGACTGACATGGGCAGCATAAACAGAGGTATCTATGGCAGCTAATGCTTAGAGTGCTAGCTGATCTTTCTCATAGGACTCGCATCAATGCTAGAAAGAAATTCTTAGTTCCCTATCACAGAGCATGTACTTAATCACATGATAACTTCGAAATAAACAGGTTTTTTTGTGTCATTATTCACACTGCATAGCAACAATTCAAAATCAAGAAGCCAAAGGAAAGAGCTGGGAAGAAATGTTCCCATAAAAAAGTTAATATATTGTGATGTAATACATGATATGCTCTCAAAAATGCACTAGCCTAACGCTGGAGGCAGAGATCATGGAGAGGAAGAATGAGGTATGGATTTAGGAAGGTTGGATAAGAGAAGCAAAGAGCTGTCCTTCCTGAAGCAGAGCCTTTTTCAGAGACAGCTTACCTATTGCTACATTCCTAGGTCCGATGTTATGGGAGTGAAGAATCATCATAGACATCATTAATGTTTAAGTGATAAATCAATACAGAAAACAATCAACTAAGAGAAGGCTGAATGAGGTGTAAAACTTAGCTACTGGAAAAAAAGGAAAGGTTAAAAAAAAGTTAATATGAAACAGAAGATAAATTTTTCTCATTGTTGTTAATTTTCCTCATTATTATGTCAATTCCAACTGTTTAACTACATTAAAAATGCATTCTTGCCATAACTGGTTTCGGCTCAGTGGCTAAAACATCGGCTTGTGGACCAAATGGTCCCAGGTTCGATTCTGGTCAAGAGCATGTACCTAAGGTGCAAGCTCCTTCCCGGCCTGGACCCTGATATGGGCTTGTGCAGGAGGCAACCAATCGATGTGTTTCTCTCACACTGATGTTTCTATCTCTTTCCCTCTCTCTTCCACTCTCTTTAAAAAGCAATGGATATAACATTGGCAAATACGTTCTCCCATGCAGTGGGATTTCTTGTTGTTTTGTTGATGGCTTCTTTTGCTGTGCAGAAGCTTTTTATTTTGATGTAGTCCCATTTGTTTATTTTCTTCTTAGATTCCATCGTCCTAGGAGTTTATTGGTAAAGATATTGCTATGACATATGTCTGATATTTTGCCGCCTATGAATTCTTCTAAGAATTTTATGGTTTTCCATCTTACATTTGTCCGTTATCCATTTTAAGTTTGTTTTTGTGTATGGTGTAAGTTGGTGATCTAGTTTCATTTTTTTGCATGTATCTGTCCAATTTTCCCAACACCATTTATTGAAGAGACTGTCTAGACTCCATTGTATACTCTTGCCTTATTTGTTAAATATTAATTGAGCATAAGGACTTGGGTAGATTTCTGGGTTCTCTGCTCTGTTCCATTGGTCTATATGTTTCTTCTTGTGCCAGTACTAGGCAGTTTTGAGAAAGTGGCTTTGTAATATAGCTTGATATCTGTCAATGGGGGAAAAAGGAAACATATGTAATACTATATGTAATATTTAAACAATAAAAAAAAATAAATAAATACATAAATAAATTTTAAAAATTAAAAATAAAAATTAATGGAACAATATCCTAGGGTGAGGATTAACAACAACAACAACAAAATGCATTTTTGCCTGGCCAGTGTAGCTCAGTGGTTGAGCATGAACCATGAACCAAGAGGTCATGGTTCAATTCCCATCAGGGTACATGCTCAGTTGCAGACTCATCATTGGCAGAGGCAGCCAATGATGAGTCTAATCATTGATGTTTCTATCACCCTCTCCCACTCCCATCCTCTCACTGGAATCAATAAAAAACATTTTTAAAAATGCATTCTTAACCATGCCAAATTATCTACTAAAAATAAATTTATAATGTGGCTTATTGTGACTTTTAGAATTTCTCAAACCTCCTAGTAGAAAACTTTATATTTATGTAATTTCAATTAACTAAAAAATACATACATATATAAATTATATATTTATATCCTATACATCAAATAAAAATGCATACATATATTCACATTCTCAAATTTATATGAAATAAATATACGCTTTTGCCTTTTAATATTGTTTGTCTTATTATTTCAAATACTAGTGGTATGAGTTATTTCTTGATCTCACTACTTTAAAATGAAATCATCAATCCACATCCAGTTGCGTATCTTTATTTATTTTATTTTTCTGTATTTTTTGTTATGAGAAGAAGGAGGGGGAAGAAAAAGAAAAGAAAGAAATTAATCCTGAACATCCCTAACTCTTCCGATTATTTAAAATTTATAACAGGAAATATTGAAGAATGTAGTTTACAAAGCTCTCTTATCCAAAATCATGAAGAAAGTTTTTTTTTTAATTTATTTCTTTATTGATTTTTTACAGAGAGGAAGGGAGAGAGATAGAGAGTTAGAAACATCGATGAGAGAGAAACATCGATTAGCTGCCTCCCGCACATCTCCTACTGGGGATGTGCCCGCAACCCAGGTACATGCCCTTGACCGGAATCGAACCCGGGACCTTTCAGTCCGCAGGCCGATGCTCTATCCACTGAGCCAAACCGGTTTCGGCAAGAAAGTTTTTTTAGTGCTGTAAATTACTTTAAATTTTATAATATAGACTTAACAGATATATTGCACTTTAGAAGAAAGTCCAAAATGTGCTTATATTTTTGCAGATATCTTCTATGATACTTGGCAGATATGCCTTGCTCTACACAGAAAAATAATGAAACAAATGTGTTTTTCAATGGAAGACATCTTTTTAATAGTTAAATCATTCACCTAATTTTGATTAATCTATTCTTACAGATCAAACTATTCTGATTTTAAAGAGTATTACTTTGCTTTCCTAATTCATAGCTGTTTCCTCACCAATTGCCGGGTTTTTAAATGAAAGCCTTGTGAGAATCCGCACACTATTTTAGAAGTAGATGTTATCAAGCATCTCCTCCAGAATCTAAAAGGTGGCCTATATCCTAATTCGAAACTCTTGTGTAGAAGAATTTCCTTTAAATAGTAATGAGTGGAGTATATATTTTTTTTCTTGAGCAGCTGTAGAGTGTTAGCAAAAATAGTTTCACTTTATTTTCCCCCAAATCTGTGCTAAGTGCTAATCAGATAACAGATTTACATGATACAATCAAGCTAAAGGGGAAACTTAGAAATAAAATACAAGGGTTGTATAACCAGTGAACAAATAGCCTCAACATTAAAGTTATTATATCCTGTAATGTGTACATGAAAATATTCACTTTTTCCATGAATCATAGTTGCCAGGGCCTTAGCTTTCTAGAAGATGTGAGACAGCAGTCTGATTAATTCCATAGCTGCTGGAGGCAACAACTATCAGACAATAGGTAACGCATTAAATTGACTTAACTTTTAAAGACGGTGAGAAACTTTATTTAAAAATTTATTTGGGAATTTCCTGATAGAATAACTTTGCTATTTTCAGCTTTCCGTCAAGTGCTTCTTCCCTGGATGCCTAGGTAGGCACAGAAATACCTTTTAACGCTTGGGATATTGCCATTTCCTGTAAATGCAGCCACATAACTGTGTGAGGTCTACAGGTTTGTTTCCTTTACATGTTGAAGGCTCACATTTACTAGTCAGAACAAAACCAACAGATAAACAAGAGAAAGGGGAGGGACTTCTGGTCACCCTCTTTCCTATCCTGAGGCCCAGTAGTGGCTGCCTGAATTCCCGTCACAGGCATCATGAGCCTGAGGAATCATCTTCTCTGAAAAGTAATCTGTCTTGTTGGATAGAGAAAGGGCACAGAATATCCCAAACATGCTTGCTTCCTACTCAACTTCCTTGCACATATTTCATGATCCTTATTATTGTTGTAACTTCCCTCTTTGCTCAGTGGATTTGATGAAGGCTGGGTGTTGTTACTTGACATGGATGTTACTTTGTCAGTTACTCACCAATTCCCATAAGCATACCTGCGCATCTACTGGGGCTCTTTGAACAAGCAGAGCGCCTGGAAATTAATTGCTCCTTTTTAAAATCGCCTCTTCTCAGAAAGTAGAAAGCTTTTTGAAGTTTTTCACTTACAGTTCGGTTCTTTTTCTTTTCTCATTTAATATTGAATGCAAACTTTGCTACATACATTATTGTCAAATATACTCACTCTACTTGAATATATTGTGCATATTTACTATACTCAAACACCCGGCATTGCTAAACATCTTTACATTGCTTATTTGTCAGTGGTCTATAGTACACCAGACATTGCCTTAGACCTCTGGCTTAACATCATGACTTTTAATGGTATCTCCAGGCTCTAGCATTGAGTGAAGCACCCAAAAAGTGCTCAGGAAATACTTGCAGAATGAGCTGAAACAGCCTGGATTGCCTCCATGGGGCTTCTAGCAATGGTTTACTCTTTTTAGTAAAGACGCAGACCCCCTTTTCCTTTTTTCCAGGCGCTTGAGAGAATTTTATGATTGAATAGATGACCAAAGTAGCAATAATAGAGACCAGAGAGAAAACAAAATTCTCTACCAATTTGTTTTCCAGATTCACATAATCATTACTATTATCACAAAGATAATCTCCTGAGACAAAACGAAAAGCAAGGAGACTGTAGTCATCAAAGCCAAGAATCTACAACTGACCCATATTAATGAGAAGGAAATAATTAATTCAGATACATTGATGCTTATATTTTAATATAACAGAATAATAATATACTTTTAACTGCAAAATTACATTTGCTTTATCTTAATACTAAAATGCCTAAGACCTTTTAGAGAGACCAGAATTCAGTGATAAGTTATGCAACTACTCTAATAAGACTTCTTTCAGATCATCCAAATGCTGGTAAATGATAGTTAATTTGCACTCAACCATTACCTCTAAAGACCTGGTACATTAAAATAGTATGTGGAGTCTGTGAATCTCAGTCCAAAATCACAGATACAAGAATATTACATTTATCTATTTTCTACGATAGCACTTTAAGTTTCAGGTTAATCAAGTATTGTTCTTAAATTCAGAATCCTAATAAGTACAAGTGTGTGTGCGCGTGCACGTATATGTGTGTGTGGGTGTCTGTCTGTGTGTGTGTGTGTCTGTGTGTGTGTGTGTGTGTGTGTGTGTCTGTGTGTGTTTGGCCCATTGGTAGGGGAGGGTTATGGTCATTGCTGTCTTGTTCATAACAACATCCTCTGCCCCTATCTTACCGCTCCTTTGGGTCTTGCATCTTTTTTTCTGCTTCGGTGCCATATTGGGGACCCACACTTTTTTCATGAGGCCCTGTCTGCTTTGATTGCCTATTTATAGTCCTCCTCAGACACCAACAATAAGCCATCCCAGGATCCTCCCTGCTCAGCTTTCTCTTGCCATGCCTAGGGAATTCCACTCTTCCCAATCTACTTATCCCAAGACAACCTGCTTTTCCCAGCAAACTGCTTTTGCCTTTTCTATCTCTTCAAATGCTGTAAGTTCACCTATATGCTTGAAACTGTGTAAAAAATACTTGCAGAATTTTTTTTGCCTATGTGAAGAAAGAAAAATGAAACCGTTAAAAAAAGAAAAGAAATGAATCAATGCTTCAAAGCAACATTCATCCACAACTGAAATGGAAATTGGACACATATCTTTGGGTCTCAGTGCTAGCTGGGATCATTCTGGTTACTTCTCTATGTTTCATGTGTACCCCAGTGCAGTGTCTTTTAATCACTAAAACTAAAACTGCGGGGCAAGATTAGTTCCAGAAATTAAGGGAAAAACAGTGAAACAAAAATGTGCTCTAATTTTTCTTTTCCTCTTGGGTCTACTCTATTATTTACTGATATGAAATATAAAATTCAATGTACGTATTATAAAAATATACCTGTTTCTTCTCATATTTTACTAATAAAATTTACTTATTTCCTAAATTACTTGTTTTAACCAATTTCAGTTTTCTCAGCCTTATTAATTTAGCTCATAAGTTTAGCTCATAAGTTCAACCATATTAACCAAATCTAAACATTACATTAACAGTGATCAAATGAATAATAAAGTTAATACGTAACCTATAAATCCAAATATAGAAATCATTAATATATATATATATATATATATATATATATATATATATATATATATATATCTGGCAGACTGTTTGACCGACTGACTGGTAGCTATGACATGCACTGACCACCAGGGGGCAGACGCTCAACACAGGAGCTGCTGAGCTGCAGTGACTTGGCAGCTGAGGTTCTCAGGTGACCACCGAGAACCAGAGAGGGGGGAACCAATTCCGCGGTGCGTCACCCGAGAACTGCCCTCTTGCAATCCAGGACCCCTCAGGGGTTGTCCATGAACTGGTTTTGTCCTGATCCCTGCAGGCCAGGCTGAGGGACCCCACCAGTGCATGAATCCATGCACCAGGCCTCTACCCCATTGGCTCCTCACTCCAGGTCTGGCTTCGCACCGGCCTCTAACCCATTGCAAAGGTCGTGGGTCTGGCCCTTACAGAAACTTTTTGACTCGATTAACTAAATGATGAGATGTGCAGGACCTACTGGCTGCAGGGCCAACATCTGGTGCCCGTGCCAGCCCATTCATGATTTCCAGTGGAGGCAGCAAATTTTCCCACTACCACTCTCAGCTGGGAAACTGGCTGCAGCATCCCTCCTTCCAGGCAGACAGTAGGGCCAGTGGGCAACCTCCAGAGAGGGAAGGAGGCAAAGGAACAGCTCAGGTGGGAGAAGGAGGTTCCCATTGCCACAGGACTCTGCCTGGGTGGAAAGACCTGGGTAGGAGCCTGACATTGAGCAGGGACCTGCCCTAGGCTGACTAGATTCTAGGCTAAGTAAATACTGTTTGCTAAATAATTGCATTTTGCAGCTAAATGCCCACAAGTCATCAGTTACCCCCAAACTTAGGGTAAAGTGAGATGAAAGAAGCCAGAAAGATGCAGAGAAACTGACATAATATTGGGAGAAGAGAGGAGGGAGCTCAGTTCCTGAGTGTGTCACCCGAGAACTGCCCTCTCGCAATTCAGTCCCCTTGGGGGATGTCAGAGGGCCAGTTTTGTCCTGATCCCTGCAGGCCAGGCCGAGGGACCCCGCTGGTGCACGAATCCATGCACCGGGCCTCTAGTGTCTCATATAAGTGTTTAAAGTATCATGTTATTTAATCCAATATCCTGTACTAATTTCTTACAAAGAAGAAGTTTGTCCCAAAATCTGAATGGACTGATGGATCCCAAATTTGATCACAGGGGTCCTTAATATGATATGAATGGATCAGTAAAAGACAAATCATTATTGTTAGCAAAATAACTAAAAAATGGGCAGTGGGTAAATAGCATCATGTTTTTTAAAGGATGGTACATTTATTTATTGTGTAAGATGTAAATGAATGAGTCAAATGACTTAAAATATTTAAAGCAAGTAGAAGAGCAATCAAAACTCTACAATGTAGTAGTTAATAGCATCTGTACTCTGAGCCTGGCTAAGTCCACTTACAATGTTACTTAATCTCTTTGTGCCTCAGCTTTCATATTTGTAAGAGGATTAATAAAAGAAACTTCTGCCTGGTGGATAAGATTAAATGAGCTAATATAAGATCTGAGTTAGAACAGTAAGGTCCATATGAAATGTAGCTCATAGGCTAACTAGCCTAAGACTAGTTTACAGAAACTTTCTATAAAGAAAAACAGAGTTATAACAAAGTGGAAGTCATCCTCAGCCTGGCTCTGTAGACTGGAGAGCAATCAACTCCTTGACACAGAGCATGGCTCCATTGTTCTTTGGTTAGAGTCAGACACAAGCTAAAATTGATCTGTGTATATTTCAACCATGTCTATATCCACCCAACCCAAGTGAAAATGAAGACTGCCATTTTGGAAGTAACCATGAGGAAAGAGTGAATAAAAAATAGGATTCTAACTTATTGAGGTGTGAGACCAGAAAGCTTTCCTAATCCATTATCTTCCCCATTCACCCTGAGAATACAAACACGTATAAATTGTATGTTGTATTCTGTATTCTCCTTTAAAATCAAAGAAGAGTCAGAAATGCACACACCCTTTAATTAAGAGGGTGTAACATGCTTCACCAATATCTCTATGAGCCGCCTTTGATCATCTTTCACTTCTGTTCTCTTTTTTTCGAATAGTTTGTCATGAATGTGTACACTATTGTAGCCCAGATGGTTTCCCCCACCAGCCTTGTGAAATCTGTGAGCATCCCTTCCCTACTCCCTTGCGCTACAACCATGTGCTTGAACCAGAATCGGGGTGGTGACTGCACTAGGAGGAAAATGTGCATCTCAAACTTTAGAAGCCAACCATTGGAAATTCTTCAATAATGCATGCTCATTGCACTTCTCTCTGTGTATAGCTTTTGATAGATGGAGTGCTTGGAAGTATTTTCCCTCACCTAATGAATTTTAAAAGGAACAGGCTATCAATGGTAGTATGATCCGGTGATGCTAATAGCTTTACCTTTCTGGTATACAGTAGATGCTCAGTAAATATTTAGTATAATAATAAATGATCAAGGCATGAGCTAAGACATTTCCAAATTATTGAAGACCGAAGTAGAAGAATATTTATACCTAATTATCTTCCAAGAGTAAATTTACATTTCAAACATGACTACCAGGTACTTCACCTTTGCTCTAGGAAGCTCACTGCCAATTATTCCCAAATGTAAAAACAACTTTTGGCTTTTCCTTCTAGTCTTACTCATTGAGCAGGAAGTAAATGTAGATATTATTATATCTACATTTAAATAATACTACATATTATTTTTGTTTCTAAAATCTACTTATAAACTGAACAGATTGGGACTTTTCAAGTGTCATGACTCACAGAAATTCTGTCCGTATTGTTATGGTCAATGATCATTCTGTATCTACTTAATAAACAGTGTTTGGGGTTAACTTAGGGTCTTTTAAGTAGAAGAGAGGCAAACATTTCTCTTTCACTTAGTTGGATGTAACTGTGGTAATAAATGACCGGGAGCCTCATCACGCTGTGAACTCTGACATTCCCAAGTCTTCCCACAGCAGGTACACAAGGTTTCACGGACTTAATGAAATTTTATTAAGAGAAGCTTTACATGCTTTCATCACAAGATGTTAGCTGTTTTATGCAAAGATCAGCTTTCCATGTACATAGTAGGAAATTAAAGGAGACATACACCACCTTTGAGTTTCTCAGAAACACAGTTTGGTGCCTAAGTTGCTCATATTCCTAAATGAATTACATTCCCAACTGCTGAAAAGTAAAGGTTTCCTTGAAGACAAGAGGGGGAAATTGCTAGTTTCTCCATGAGTTCCCCAGGGACACTTCACTTTACTGTAGTCAGCATAGGATAGACTGATTACAGAAAATAAGGTATTTCTTTTCTTATTTGGGTATTTTTAACCCATTTTTCCTGGAGACTTTACTTTCTCTGTCTGGATGAGCCAAGGCCCAAACAATCCAGATGCTACTAAGAGGATGTCACCCTTCTCAACTCAAGGACCAATGCAGAAACCCAGTAAGTTTCCCTTCGGATACCCTAGGGCCATGGTCAGCAAACCGCGGCTCACGAGCCACATGTGGCTCTTTAGGCCCTTGAGTGTGGCTCTTCCAAAAAATACCACTTGCGGGCGCGCACATACAGTGCGATTGATACTTCGTGGCCCATGTGCAGAAGTTGGTATTTTGTGGAAGAGCCACACTCAAGGGGCCAAAGAGCCGCATGTGGCTCGCAAGCCGCAGTTTGCCAAGCCGCAGTTTGAGACCACTGCTATGGAGTCACCAGTTTCCCATTCACAAGCATGAATCAAAAGAGCATAAGACCAGCCATACATTCCTTGCTGTTCTGTATACTTGACATAAAAGATGCAGTTAGCATGCTGTTGCAATGCTTTGCCCATACACTTTTTTTTCATTATTTACGGCATTCAGAGTTCACATTATTTTTGTTTGCAGACAAATCTCAAAGGCTTTCTCCTGAACTGATCGATGGATCTGACTCCTAAATAGGGGGTATTAGCGCTGAAACAAAATCATCAGAGCAGGGGTCTCTCTCCTGCAATGCCTCCGCCCCACACACTGAGGCTGACCTCTTGGACTCCAAGAGGTGAGAACCTGCTCTTCCATATCTCAACCTGCACACTGGGAGACAGGGCCAGCACACAAGATCTAGGCAAGCAATCCCTGTACCCAGAACTTGGCACCACACTCAGAAAGCCTTGCATTTATTCCCCAGACACTCTGGAATGTATTAAAATAGCCATGTCTCATGAGCACCACTAATTACCAGGGAAAGTTGCCCAGACCACTCCTACAAGGACTTTGTTAAGAGCAGAAGCACCAGGGAGGGTGAGGCCACTTATCCTGCTCTCTGCTCTGGCCTAGCCATGCACATTTGCAAGTCTGCTTCTGTCCTTTTCCCCCTGTTTTCATCTGACTTAGCAGAGAGTATTTTTGAGAGGCAGTAAATGTGAGATTGTATGTACTCAAATTCAATGCCTTATCATTTATACCTGCTGATACTCTGAAATTTTTGAGTTTGCATCTTGTAATTATTAGTCTCAAATTTAATCTTAGAATAACTCTCAGTTCACAACAGAAATTAGGAAATATTTTTTCCCTTTAGAGCCGGGTATGTAAGTTATTCAAAGGTCCATCTTTAACCAAATATGTATTTTTCCCAATTCTGCTCCCATGAACCCATGCTTGTGTCACAATGGATAGTGGTTATGTTAATTTCCAAAGGCTGCTGTAACAATTACCACAAACAACAGAGATTTATTATTTCACAGTCTGGATGCCAGAAATACAAAATCAGTATCTCAGGGCTGAAATCAGTGTCACGGGCCATAGTCTTCTCAAAGGCTCTAGGGAAAATTTGTTTCCTTCCTTTTCCAGCTTCTGGTAGCTGTCAGAAATCTCTGCCTCTATTCACATCACCTCCCCTACCTCTATCTTATGTGATGGCATTAAAGGCCTACTTGGATAATGCAGGATTATCTCCCCTTCTCAAGATCATTAATCACATCTGCAAAGACCCCTTTTCCAAGTAAGGTAACATTTACAGGTTCAGGGGCTTATAATTGAGCATCTTTGGGGAAAGTTGTTTAGCGTACCACGGAGGTATAAAGAAAGTGAATAAAAACTACAAGAGGAGATTTACAAAAGTCCCTTTGGGACACTGAAAGTATTGGTTGTCTTAGTGCAGATGTGTTTGTAATACAGGAGACAATGCTTGTGATTCTGGCAGCAAACACTTTGGCATCAGCTGGAGAGATTTCAGGTCCACACATCACACATGAGAAGCCTCAGAACAGCGATCAGCTGGAACGAGCACCTCTCATGTGGACAGCAGCAACCATGATTAGACTGGACATTGGCAATGGCTTCTCTTTTGTCAGACACTATTGTGGCAAAGGCATAATTGGTAGACATTAGTGGCATAGCTTCTGATTCAGACCTCAGAATGAAGAGCAGGTATCATGACAGTGATTTAGAGCAAGCAGAAAAAGAGAGAGAGAGAGAGAGAGAGAGAGAGAGAGAGAGAGAGAGAGAGAGAGAGAATGCAAAACAAAAAATGGTAGAGAAAGCTCAAAAGTTCTAAGGAGACCTTCAAAAGACATAAACTGTAAGTAAGAAGTTCTACACCTATTTGAAAACATTTTAAAGGAAGTCAGATTTCTAGTGGCAGGAAATAGAGCTCAAAAATTCTATTTGATACCATATTTATACCATTGGCTTATTCACTTTGGAAAACACAACTTATATAACTATTGTTCTGATCCTTTGTTTCTATACAGTTCATTATCAGCTCTCTATGTAACTTCATTCTTGGGGTTTTTATATGGTCCATAGACATTCATGATATCTTTAGCACAAATAATTTAGATTAGTTCACTGTGCTATCATGCTGTAAGTCAAGAGAATTTCCTTATATTTCCCGTTGGCTTGTTGCCAAAATCCCCACTTATAAGGATGTTCAAGTATATTTGAATTTCTCAGAAGGGATTTGAGAAATTGAGTTGTCAGTGTGTCCACTCAGCTAGGTCTCTGCACCTTTCCTCACATATGGACTCAACCTAGTGGGAGTGTTGTCCGTTTTGTTCATCCTGGGCATCCGTGACTCTCTGGACCTTGACAGAGTCCCCTTTGTGATTTAGCCATTAGTTCTACAATCTTGAAAAGCTCACAGATAGTGCCACAAGATTCCATAAAAAATTGTCCTCTTCATGCATTTAAAACTCTTTTCATGAAGCATAATATCCTTTCCATAATAAGAAATCCAACCCAAGAATGAGATTATTATATTTGAATTTTAATCCCCAGGGGCTTGCATATAATAGGTACTCAATAAATGTTTACAACAAAGAAATGATTGCACATATATGGTTATGTGCATTGCTGATTAATAGGCTAGATTCTGGAATTAGAAAATCTGAAATTTAACCTTTAGTTTTTCCAAATAGAGAACTATTTGATACCTGGGACACAATGTTTGAAATGGTTAATCTCTGTCCTCATCACAGCTAGATCATAAATAATAATATAAACTTTGTCACAGAAATGCTAAATAGTTCTTTGTAAATCTCTTTTTCTTAATGGGGAAAAGCCCCTTTATTTTTTTTTCCTCATTGGAACTGGTGCCAAAACAAAAGCAACAGATCAAATATGACTGGTCTGGAATGAAGGTGGGATATGAAGCCAAGGGTAGAATATAAAATCAGCCTGGAAACTAATTTGGAGATGTATAGCAAGCGGCAAACTCCACAAAAAAACAATGTGAAAACATAAGTGCACTAATGCGAAAGGCAGAACTAAGGTCAAGATTAGTGGAGAGAACAATACAGTTGGGACCCCAGTGGGACCAGGATTTGGGGCTAAGGAACTCCAGTGTCATGGTCTTACAGCATTCAAGTTTTCATCTTCATCAAGATGCAGGCCTGCCTTAGTAGTTGTGGCATCCTGAGTCTTAAAACTGAGGCCCCCCAGAGCCAACTTGTGATATCACCCACCTTCTGCTTATTTACAACACCATTTGATGACAGTGAGATTTGCTACCACCATTTAGAAAAGGGGACCAAATGACAAAATTTGCCCTGGAGGATGCTGGACCTATGTAAAATTATGGTCGGTCATTCCATTTCCATCCCATAATAACAACATGAAACCAAACATTTTGTTTTCTTTTTTCCCCCTAAAAGAGAAGTATGTAGTTTTAGCTTTTCTATGGGAAGAATCTGGATTAATAATGTAAGACATAGGGTAGTGTCACCCCAGCCTCTGTATCACATGCCCCTCGAAACAGAGCAACTGGTTGTTGTGGAGAAGTCTCTAAGAGGCCCCAGCTTTGCCAAAGCCGGTTTGGCTCAGCGGATAGAGCGTCAGCCTGCGGACTGAAGGGTCCCAGGTTCGATTCCGGTCAAGGGCATGTACCTGGGTTGCGGGCACTTCCCCAGTGGGGGATGTGCGGGAGGCAGCTGATCGATGTTTCTCTCTCATCGATGTTTCTAGCTCTCTATCTCTCTCCCTTCCTCTCTGTAAAAAATCAATAAAATATATTTAAAAAAAAAAAAGAGGCCCCAGCTTTACTATATCAGTATAATATAACTAGTGGCCCAGTGCATGGATTTGTGCACATTGAAAGGAAATTAATTAGAATAAATATTTTAATATCACTATTTTCCCTTTCTCTATAATAACAGTGTCAACCAAATTCATGATCAACAATGACAGATCGAAACACACACATGTGATTGGCACCAGTGAGAGCTTTATATGTATTGTGCATGTATGAGTCAACGTAGCCTTTTATATACATAGAATAAACTTGCTAAATTAGACCTGCTTTATGATTTAGCTAAACTTTTTCCAGCCTAGACAAGCAACTCAACTTCTCTTTCAGGTAATTGTCAGCAACGCAGCAATAAATATCAACATGAAGCAGATTATTATTGAGAATCATGCAGGGAGAACAAAGGATAAAATATTTAACTGCAGCAGTTTTTCGCTATATTCTGTGCAGTGAGAAAACCTAAAGACATTTTCAAGGTCCACCATTTCTTACTTCTTTTCAGTCAGGTCAAGTTTCTAAGCTTTCTAAATCAATGTTTTTTTGGCTAATGAAAAGAAAATAGGATTCCACCGAGTCTCCTATCTACCTACTCCAGGACTTCTGTGAGGATCAAATGAGATGAGGCATGGGAAAATGCTTCACAGACATTTGGTTAAAGTGTAAAATGTTTCCACCTGGCTGTAAAACAAGTTGTGTTCCTGGGCTGAAGAAACTGTAAGGAGGCTAGTCGTCTCTAGGGAGAGGAAGCTGGGTGTTGCTACGTGACATCATTACCTGGTGCCCACAGTGACCGTTTTTGGACTGGGCTGTGCTGTGGGCCACATTTGCGCCACGGGGTCTCAGCGGTGTCAGCTGCTATTTGGTGGGGTGTTGCTCTAGGGTGGTGGTGGGGCCTGTGTCTCGCTTGGGGGAAGCCATGTGTTGCTTTGTAGGCACCAAGTCCGCAGTGCAGTTTCTCTGTAGATGGCCAGTGCACGTCACGGCAGCTCCTGCATTGAGCATGTGCCCCCTGGTGGTCAGTGTGTGTCATAGCAACTGGTTAGATGGTCAGACACTTAGCATATTAGCTTTTTATATAGATAGATAGATGTGTTCCCGAAATGAGTCTGAAATGTGTTCTGATATGGACACAGGGAGGGGTTCTTTGATTGCCCAAACTTGTAGGGGGGTTAGGCTGAAGATTGCTTAAAGAATAATCTAGAGCCCTAGCCTGTTTGGCTTAGTGGATAGAGCATTGGCCTGCAGACTGAAGGTTCCTGGGTTCGAGTCCAGTCAAAGGCACATACCTTGATTGCAGGTTCCCAGCTCTGGTCAGGGGCAAGCAGGAGGCAACCAATTGATGTGTGCCTGAGAGACATGTTGGTGTCTCTCTCTGTCTCTCCCTCTCTTTTCCACTCTCTCTAAAAATCAATGGAAAAAACATCCTTGGGTAAGGATTAAAAAAAAAAAGAAAGAAGAATCTAGAAATGTAGATAAATACTATAGTATCACATGACACACCTAAATATTTAAATATTTAATTTTATGTAGACACCTGCTGTAGAATAAAAGTCTCTTATATCTTTGCACAAATATTACATTTAATATAAACATTGGAACTACTCATGTTACCTTAAAAACACTTTCCTTCAAAATGTTTCACTTTGACCATTGTTTTAGAATGGTCATGATATTGGCAGGTTAAATTAAAATCACAGTTGTCCGTTGTAAAACAAGGGCTAGGTTTGAATCGGAAGTCAGTACCATGTAAATTACAAAGCTTTCTACAATGCAGGTATTATGTTTCCTTGTGGAGCCACATGGACTGCCAGTGTCATTCAATGTGAAACATACCCAGACTGAGGCAGCGTGCATACCTGCAGAGGGTCATGGCAGGGTGTTACGTGGAATACCCAGCAATGCAAGGTAATCAGGCAGCAAGCCAGGGCTTAACTTGCAGTCCAACTACAGGGCGCACATCAACCTAATGGATTGGGAGTTAATGTGCTTTTAATTCCTATACTCTGTAATTTCTGCAGATAGCATTTGACCAGTTTGGAAATCTGTGAAATCTTGAGAAAAAGAAAAAAAGCAAATTAGTAGCTGACTGGAGGGTTGTTGAAGTGTACTTATTGCATTGCATACTGAGATAATTTGTGATTAGACTCCATACATTTTTCATAAATTCCATAGTAAAATAACGTCAAAACTTGTTTTATGTATTATTTTATTTCTGTGGGTTTTCTGATGGCCAAACATTACACTACTGAACCTAGCTGACTTCCCTTCACTAAAAAAAGTCTACTCCACTTGGGTTAGCAACCAAGTAATTCCTCTGCTCTAACTCTCCATGCTGAACTCACCCCTTACTACAACTCTAAATGTGCTTGAGGATTCAGGTACACACACAATCTGTATCCTTGTACAGTGCTGGTTCTGTATTCATGATGCTTTCACCAGCAGATGATGGTTTTCTATATCTTGCCGCAAATTTCAATTCAATTAGACACACATGTATTGATCCTAAGACCCATTATGGTGTGTGACTCAGAGGTAGTACACATTTGTATTTGTAAATAAATGATGAAATGACCATGTACAAATGTTTTCTTAAGTGCCACAGGGAATAGAAGGATACAAAGGATATGATCTTTAATCTTAAGGAAGACATAAGCTACATGAGACAATAGGTAAACAACTGACTATTAAAATCATATGAAATAAACTTCATAATCATGAAGGCAATAGATAAGGCACATTTGAAATTTAAAAGGGTGTATTGCAGGGAGATCAGGGAAGGTTTTCTAAGAAGGTGGCATTTGATTTCTGGGCTTTGACTTTTAAATACAGGAAAAGGCACATCAAGCTTCAGGAAAACTCTGAGCTGTGCTTTATGGTATAAGTATGTGAGACTCACCATGAATCTGGAAAAATTAAAACCCAAGGTATATAGTACATAACCAAGGAGCATTCTTAGTTCCAGCTCTCTGTGAGCACATGGAGCAGCATGGTCTAATTTAATTTCTAGGACCTTAAAGACAAAAATAACTATCCAGAAAACAAAACATTATCAAAGAACACCCAAGAATGTAGCTATTTGAGGAAAGCCAAGTGACAAGCTAAATCACACATTTTGTGTTATGATACATATCTGATGCTGTTAGATACTGGGGCTATAACTGTCAATCAAAAGAATGGGTCTCTTATTCCCATTGATCATAGGATTTATTGGAAAAGAAAGTAAATACATTGTACAGGAATTAATATATAGTTAGAAGTTGTAAGAAGTGCAGTGGAGAAAAAATAAAGGGTCAAACAATATTTCAATTGAGACATAATGAAAGCCTATAGAAGGAACTTAAATTTAGTATTTACTTTAAAGAATAAAGAGACTTAGGCCAATCGGTTTGGAAAAACATTCCAGGTGTTTATGAAGACAATATTTCTGAAAGGAGTTTATTTATTTATTCATTTTTTTAATTTTAATCCTTCCTAGAGGAATACATTTTTGAGTGAAATTCACTCCATAAATACATTAGGAGCAAAAGGCATATCTTCTGACCAGATCCTTGCCACTCTAGCCCAGATATAGTGTCTTAATGAAGGGAAACAAGTTCCATCAACTGTCAACTTAAGGATGTGTCTGCTTCTTGCTGAAAGCAGGATCTGCATGTGAGAAACCAGAAGGAATGAAAGAAAAGCCAGTATAGCATCATCTGTGAGTGGGAAAAGGTGTGGGAGGAATATCTGTATAGTTGGATGAAAGAAAGATTTTAGAGCGTCTTTCAGAAAAGTAAGGTCTTTGATACTAGGTATCATGCATGTCACTGAAGAGTTTAACATAAACAAGTGACATGGCCAAATATATTTTTTATTTGGTTATTTACCTGCACATGAAGCCTAGATTGGAAATCAGACAAAAGAGAAAAGTTAGGAGGTTATTACAAAAGGGGGCATGAGAAAGAGAGGAGGTCAAGAATAACTCCTAGTTTTCTGGCAAAAACAAGTTAAAAAAATTGGAATGTGAACTACAGAGTCAGGGAGTCCTAGGAAAGGACAGCTGTGTAGGAGAGTGGGAAATCAGGGGCTTTGTTTTTGTTGCATTAACATTGGAGATTTCTCTGAGGCGTCCCACACAGACAGTTAGCCAGTTGTAAATAAAAGTGGAGGTTAGGAATAAGGTTCTCAGCTATAGATAAATGTTCAGGGCCCATGAGTATATGAAATGATTCTACTAAAAAAGAACAGTAGCTAGCTTTCATATGAAAGTACAATGTGTATTCTAGAATTTTGATTGCACTCTTTTGATTCAAGATACGATATGTAGTAAATAAATTTGAAGTAAGAATGATTTCCCTGAGAGTTAATAAGCACTTCAAAAGAAATAAAATATATTCATTTTAGGGTATATTGAGTGAATTTTAAAAGCAAAAAAATACCAATTTTTTTCTAGAAAACTGTATTTTGTATGTGCCACTTAAAGGAGTATATCTATATTTTAATACAACTTATGTATATAAACATTTTTAAAAGGAATACTAGTAAAATAAGAAATAAATGAAAACTCTCAAAATGTAAGTAAATAATAATCCTGAATGCAAGAAATTAATTACCAATCAAATAGTATTTATGTTATCAAAGAAGTTGCAATCTGGACTTTTGTATGCAA
This sequence comes from Myotis daubentonii, assembly GCF_963259705.1. Classification (NCBI taxonomy): domain Eukaryota; kingdom Metazoa; phylum Chordata; class Mammalia; order Chiroptera; family Vespertilionidae; genus Myotis; species Myotis daubentonii. Next base: position 186,859,466 of record NC_081841.1, read on the forward strand.
CTTATCTACATAATAACATTATGAAAATCTACATATTTAAAAACAAAATCCAAAATGTTTAAATTATAACAAAATTTTAATTCTGTACCTAATGATAAGTTTTCTTAATATCATGTTAACAAGACAAAAAATGACACTATGTCTATGGGCATATATATATGTCAATTATGTTAACAAGTTATACTGTATAATAAAAACCTAATATACAAATAGACCAAATGTCGGACCCCTGGCAGAACAACCAGTTGCTATGATGCACACTGATCACCAGGGAGCAGATGCTCAACACAGGAGCTGTCCTCGGCTCGCAGGCCTCAGGCCGGCCAAGGAGGTTGCCAGCAGGGGTCCCAGGATCGCCCTGCTGGTCATCCCACAGGCCAGCCCTGATCACAGGCCAGGCCTAGGGACCCTACCCATGCATGAATTTTGTGCACTGGGCCTCTAGTTTTTTAATAATGCTGAAGTCAAAATATTTATTGTTGTTTACAACATGAATACTAAAAATTATCGTGAGCTATGTTTAGTATTTCTAGGTATAAAACTATTTAACATTTCTGTTTGATAGTTTGATCATCCCCATTCGGAGCATTTTTTGGTAAATTTTTTAAAAAAAAATATGATTCATATAGATAAAATTTTGTATGTAAAGTTATACAAGATGGCCATAAACTCTGGAAACAAAATTAAACTAACTTGGTAATTAGTTATTGATATTATATTACATTGCATGATACATTCAACATGTTATCGCATTAAAAAATGCAGTTTCATGTTCTGTGTAAAATTTTAATGAACATGGAACATTAATACAACATTTTTAAATTTTTATTTTTTAATTATAATTGAGTTCAATATAATTTTATATTACTTTCAGATGTATAGCACAGTGGTTAAAATTATATAATTTATAAATTGATCCCTCCAATAATTCAAGTAAGTTCCCATTTGGTAGCATACATAGTTATTAGTTATTACAGCATTTCTATTAATACATAAAGTGTATCTGGCAAAAACAAGTAAAATATTATCTGATGTGTTGCTTCAGATAATTTTCTGTCTGACTTTCAGTGAATAAATATGGGCCTCTGATATATTCCACCAGATGTAAGCAAAGGAAATTTAATCTGTAAAATCAATCTATCAGTCAATAGAAAATAAATTAAAAAATACATATTTCAGGACTCTATGGCCATGCTGTATATGTTTTTATCACTACCACAAATTATGTAAGGTTCTTTTAAGGTTATTATCTATTGTTAAGATGGAATTTGTAATAGCTAACTATTTAGATCAGTTTTGAGAAGACCTGTTAGGTATGCAAAGACTTTCTTGGGCTACATAGGCATGGTGGGGCTAACAGATCTATCCCACACTCTTAACTTTCATATTTGATCTTAAAAGTCCTCTGTCTTAGAACTCCTGAGGTGTAGGTGCAATTCTTGTTTTGTCTTCTCACTTTTTTATAAGGGTCCTCTCTGTTGACAGAATAACATACTTTGATTTACAATGAGTGTTTACGCTCTTTGTTTCTTCCACTCATCACCATGAGAAGAGGATGACCAGTCTAGTTCATTGATCCATTGAGATGTATAGAAATAAATCAGAGAGCCCCACCGTTATCCTAATATTGTGTTCAAATGCATATAAAAATATAAATGTCTATTATGGAGCCTACAAGAGCTCTTCTTTCTCTTTATCTACCAGTAACATGTGCTTGTCCTAAGCAAATAGCAGTGAGAAATGTATTTCCTATTAAATGTTAGTTAAATAAAAAAGTGTTGGAGGAAAATAAAAGTCCAAGCTATTTTTAACTGTCAGAGAAATATGTGTCGTAAGAAAAAAATGAGTTTTAAGAGGGATAAAAGCATACACTCTGGACTTACTAAAATAGATAAAGATCCCTGACTGGGTGGCTCAGTTGGTTGGAGCATCATACTGTACACCAAAAGGTTGTGAGTTTGATTCCGGGTCAAGGCACATACCTAGGTTGGGGGTTCAATCCCTTCAGAGGGTGTGAACAGGAGGCAATCTATTGATGTTTCTCTCTCACATCAGTGTTTCTCTACCTCCCTTTTATTTCTCTAGAATAAACAGACAGAAAAAAATTATCCTCAGATGAGGTTTATAAAATAAACTAGAGGCCCGATGCACAAAAATTTGTGCACTCGGAGGGAAGGGGGGGTCCCTCAGCCTGGCCTGTGCCCTCTCACAGTCTGGGACCCCTCGGGAGATAACGACCTGCTGGCTTAGGCCTGCTCCCGGGTGGCAGAGGGCAGGCCCAATCCCTAGGTGCAGCCCCTGGCCGGGCTCAGAGCAGGGTCGATGGGGAGATTGTGGCGCCACCCCCTGTCATGCACAGAGCAGGGCCAATCAGGGGGTTGGGGCCCCGCCCCCTGTCACACACAGAGCCGCAGGGCGATCAGGGGGTTTGGGCGCTGCCCCCTGTCACGCTGATCCCGGTGCCGGGAGGCATATTACCCTTTTACTATATAGGGTAGAGGCCTGGTGCATGGGTGGGGCCGGCTGGTTTGCCCTGAAGGGTGTCCTGGATCAGGGTGGGGGTCCCCACTGGGGTGCCTGGCCAGTCTGGGTGAGGGGCTGAGGGCTGTTTTCAGGCTGGGAGTGACTGAAGTTCCCAACCGCTCCTTTTTTTTCTTTTTTTTTTTTTAATTCTGGGCCAGCTTTACCTTGAGGCTTGGCTCCAGCTCTTAGGCCTCCGCGGCTGAAAGTAGGTTTCTGGCCTTTGCTTACAATGTTGCGAATCTGCTGGCTGAAGTCCGGTGGTATTTGTTACAATGTTTCTTAAACTGCCCGCTCAGAGGCCTCCAGCCGCAGGCGGGGAACGTTGGTTTCCTCCAATGATCCTCCGTCACTGAGGCAAGCAAGCCTCAAGTTAGTTTCAAGCTGCCTGGCTGCCAGCCGCCATCTTGGCTGACAGTTAATTTGCATATCTTGCTGATTAGCCAATGAAAAGGGTAGCGGTCGTATGCCAATTACCATGTTTCTCTTTTATTAGTGTAGATAATAAATAAGGATAAATAACCATTTTACTAAGATTGATTTTGTGTAACTATCTGACACTCTTTGATGTCTCACCATTGAGAGATGATGATGCCCTAACCGGTTTGGCTCAGTGGATAGAGCATCAGCCTGTGGACTGAAGGGTCCCAGGTTCGATTCTGGTCAAGGGCATGTGCCTTGGTTGGGGGCACATCCCCAGTAGGGAGTGTGCAGGAGGCAGCTGATCAATGTTTCTCTCTCATCGATGTTTCTAACTCTCTATCTCTCTCCCTTCCTCTCTGTAAAAAAATCAATAAATATATATTTAAAAAAAATAGAGAGATGATGATAATGTGACTGAGGTATATATGCCCATATTCTGGAGTAAGAAAAATGGTAAAAAATGACTATAAAACCAAAGGTTATATAAAGCTCACAACTGTTTTTAGCAGCTGGGAGGACAACAAGCCCAGGCTTCCCCCAGTTACTGAGGGCTGCGGATAACGTAGGAAATGGTCAGTGTATTTGTAATATATTAAACTAGGGCCCATAAACTAGAACTCATGGCGCAGACAAATCCTGTCCACTGACTGTTTTTGTAAATAACATTTCATTGGGACACAGCCATGTCCATTGGTTCATATGCTATCTGTGGCCTCTTTTGTACTATTGTGGCAAAGCTGAGTAGGTGCAACAAGATGGTATGGACCAGAAAGCCTAAACCGATTTACTATTTGGCCTTTTACATACTATGTTTGCCCACCCTTCACTCTAATCTATGCTTAAAATGATTTCCAAAAATTAAACTTTGGTTAATGTCCTATATATAATTGAGAATATTTAGGAAACTAGTGGCTCCTTCTTTTGTACATTCTAGTTCAAAGCAGATTATTAAATAAAACTTTAACCCTATATCAGAACTATTAGCTTACAAAGTAACAGTTCAATGTTTCCTAATGCCGTCTCTAAAACAATGCTCACTGTGACATGCTCACAAGTGAACTGTGTAACCTGTGAGTCCTACAGCATTATCTCTAAACAGGACAGAGAGAAAATAATGCATGTGCCATTAATAATTCTTACATCCTGTCAACCAATATGTAGCAAATTATATAAAGCAAATAAAGCATATAAAATCAAATTTGAGTTAAAAGCATTTTCCCCTGTTCTCATTAAGAGCAAATTCTGATGGGAGAGACAGATATTGCTTAAAACGCCCAATAAATCTGAAGTTACAACTGTGCTAAGTTTAGCGATGGAGCAGTGTGTGTTACTTTTAGAACCATTGAGAGAAGCAACTATCACAGACAATGTGAATATGATTAAAGAGGGAAGTGGGTACAGCAAAATCAGAGTTCAAGCCAGAAGCCACTTTCAAGCAGGGGAAGGAGCTATGCACGGAGCACAGCCAAGCGCGAAGTTCAGGAGCCCACAAGAACAAGAAGGGTAGCAAAAGCAAGTACCTGACCCAAAGGCTCAAGACACTGCCTTTATTTCTGAGGAAAACCTCCTGGTACCATCATTAGAAAATAAATGATAACAGACCTCAGTGCTACTCCCTTGATAGGCAATGAACACGCTAGAACACTAAGTGTAGGTAACGGCTTATTTGCAGTATTGTTATTTCAACTTAAAAAAATCTAAGTTAAGATACTAACATGAAATAAAATATGAACTTTAAAATGTTCCATATAATATATGTGCTAGGTGGCATGACATAAGAAAAAGAACGTACTCTTTTAAGCTAATGGACTATGATTTAAAAGCCAATCTGGTTGTCATATGCATGTGATTTAGGTTCCAGGAGCTCAGGGACCATGTCTAAATTTCCCATGTGTCCAGTGCTCAGCAGAATGCCAGCCACATGGTGGGTGCCTGGGAAATATTTTTGAATGGTTCACTGGACAAGTTATTTGCTCTGGTCCTTAATTGGCAATAAATTCCAGAGCCAATATTAAAACCCAGGCCAGTTTATATCTACTCTAAATTAAAAAACAACTATCTTACCTATTCAGTTGTGATGGAAAATAGAATGGAATCATGCTTGGCTGGCCCAATTTATGGGAGTATAATAGGACCAAATATGATGTTATTATATGATAATCTGTTTTGTTAAATCTGAAACACTGGAAAAGTATAAGTCATTGAAAGATGGAAATGTAATAAATTTATATTCTTCTTTTATAGTTAGAGTTAATATTCGTTAGGAGTAGAGAAATAGAAAAAGACCATCTTAAAACATATTTTTCCTTTTATATTGAGAGGTTCTGAAATCTCTAGCATATTATTTCTTGTGTTCATAATTGAGTACTGTAGGTTCTTATTTAATGATATTTTTTTTACCATAAACCTGAGATATGTTTTTTTTTAACATATTTTATTGATTTTTTACAGAGAGGAAGGGAGAGAGATAGAGAGTTAGAAACATCGATGAGAGAGAAACATCGACCAGCTGCCTCCTGCACATCTCCTACTGGGGATATGCCCGCAACCCAGGTACATGCCCTTGACCGGAATCAAACCTGGGACCTTTCAGTCCGCAGGCCGACGCTCTATCCACTGAGCCAAACTGGTTTCGGCTCCTGAGATATGTTTTAATTTATTATTAAAATATAATTTTATATAAATGTATAATATATTTAATACTATTAAATATATCACATATGGTATGTAATTCATAAATATATGTTAATATATTTATTCAACATAGATCCCAACTAAGTCTTTTCAAATTACTTTTTCTCAACCTATTGATGTCTTACACAAAGAGAACATTTGCATTTTGGAAGCCTTAAAATCACGGTTTTTGTTTTTTGTTTTTCCTTTACCACAATATGAACACATCCTCCAGTTTCCTGGGGTCAGTCCTGATCAATAGACATATGACTTCTGAGAACACCACAAATGGTAAGAGTTATTTTTAAGTCATCCTCCATAGTTCACTAAAAATCTCTCTGCTTGAGGCTCTAGTCAGTAAAAAGAAAAAAAATGCTTATGCTTTGAAATAAATATTTGATAAAATATGGAGAAAATGTCTCAAGTTTCTCATCTGAAGTTGTATAATACTTAGTTTTCCTATCATTTTAAACCTATACTTCTTAATTAGCTAATAATATAGAATTTGAGTGTCAAGAAATTTGAAACACTCCATGTACCCAGAATAAAACAAACAAAAACCCACTAAAACTATAGATTTAACTTTTAATTTTTGAGTTGTTTTAAGATCCAAATATACAAATTTTTCATATGTTTGTTTGGGGTTGCTATAGTTTCAGCTGGGCATTATTAGAAGGGCACTTCATGTGCATTCATGATCCACACCATCATTTCAAATTTCAGCGTACACACAGATCAATTACCGGTCATCTTTTGGAACTGCAGCTCTGGATTCCATAGGTCTGCAGTAGGACTCAAGAGTCTGTATTTCTAACCAGCCCTCACATGGTGCCAATGCTGTTGGTCTACAGGCCACATTTCTAGAAGCAAAGACCCACATCAACTCTCAGTTCATTTCCAACCTTTAGACCTGAACCTAGTTCTCCTTGGAAGCTGCCTTTCCTCTCCCCGCCCCCGCCCTCCTCAACCAAGATCAGACAAAACACGGCTCCATAAGGGAAGAAGGCCAGGGTGGGCAGCAGACCCAGGAAGCCATGTCCTGCTGAGACAACACGAAATGAGGACCTCCCAGCACAGGACTGAGGCTACCAGAGGAGTGGGGGAGTTTGGATACTCAAGCGCAAAAAAAAAAAAAAAGTAGCAAATGTTGTTACACACGTGTAATCAACCTATTAAAGTACACAATGTTGTCATACAACTGTTATTGAACAAAAACGTCAGAAAATATACAAAGCTTTTAAAAAAAGAAAATAAATTGTAATCACCTGCCTAAATATTATAGGAGACAGGCTTTCATGGTTAGAGTAAACGGTCTAATGTAAGACCTTTAATTCATTGTTTTATCTTATAACAATTTCAGAATACACAAATGCCGCAGTTTCATCTGAGACTTTCTCCTTCAGGAACAGCTATCCTGTTGTGTGACATAATGATGCTAGGATGTGGGACGCACTGTCTCCTTTCATAGCACTTTTTACTTACTTCATTTAAATGAACATAGCTCCCCCCCACACACACACACACCTTTTTAGTGAATATAATAAAAAGAAAATAAAAAAAGTAGAAAACAGTTAATTTAGAAAAATCTTATAATTTCCAAGATATGGAGATACTTTTTTTAGCATGGACAGCAAACAGTAGCCTCATTGTTTGTTTCCGAAAAATAACAATTGAATAGACTTATTTGTATTTTTGGTAATTTCCTCCTTAAACGGAAACACTTTGGTTGTCTTTACCATGTCTAGTTATTTAAATTATTTTTTAATGTGGCAAAGGCCTTGGAATTAATCAGCCCCATCTGCATACACAAAAGACATGACATAAGGAACAAAAAACGTCTGAGGACAAAACTAGGCTTCCTTTCACAGGCAATAGGGGAAATTAGTGTCATCACTAGGTTGAAGACATAAAGAGATTCAAAATTAAAAATCCTTTGAACGCTTCCAACAAGATTCCTATAATCAGCTGAAAGATAAGTAATGATCAAAGCCCTTTAAAACAGTATTGTTCACTCCATTAGAACTGTTTAAATGTACCCTACTATTCACCAGAAATTATACAAGATTACTGCAGAAGCCATGCTATTGTTTCAGCAAGGCACCCAGATGTTTTAAGGATGGCTTCTCCCACTAACGTAAGGTTAAAAGCCAAGATACAAAAACAGCTGCAGTTATAAACCTTAATTACCAGGAACATCCCACCACATAGGTGCTCAATTGCCCTGACAAATTGATTTATCTTGAAGAGAGTGGGCTGGAGTTGGTGTTTAGGGACTGGGAATGGCAAGTTTGCTCCCTCCTACATGGAATCAAATGTTGGCTAATTCTTCAAACAAAACCTTCCAAAGCCTTCACTAACTTTGTATCTGGGAAATGTTAACCTCTTAAAGATTTCTTTTTCATTTAGTCCATGTTATCCCAGCCCCAGTATGATGGGTGGAAAGAGATAAGCACGTTTTTACACACCTCATTACCACTGTTATTTTATGCATTTGCCCAGGGATATTACACACAGCAGTGCCATGTTGGGATCTGAGAACATTCCTAAGCAGGAATTCAGAATAATGAACATCTGACAGATTTACTAACTCCTTTACTCCCTCATGCACTGTGAGGTTTTAATAACAACATTGTTATTCTTTTATTGATAACAATTTGGAGAGCACATTTTCTGTCTCCATCTTTAAAAGTACCGAAGGGTTCACATGGCATTGTTTATTACCACTAGCTCAAGATGGTAAAAGAATTAGCAGGATTTTAGAAAATGATTACTAGCCATTTTGAAAAAATATAGCAATTTCAATTTTATGTTCTAGTCAATATCAGCTTAAATGTCACACCAAAACTGAATCAATAATGCACAGAGAGAGGGAAATGTTACAAGCTAAGTAAAATCTCTAAAAGTGTGTGAACCAAATCAAAATCAAGTAACATGAGTTGAAATGTGGTGCTACTAAGGTCAGATTTTAAACTTCTAGCCCAGTTCTGAAGATATTTAACACTAGATGTTTTCACCCTCCCACCTTATCTTCAGCTCTCAAATATTATATAATCAAAGCAAGGGTAAAATGAACATAATTTATAACCTCAGACAAGGCAGGAATTCAGAGTTACAGGTAATACTACAGAAGACGGAGAAGTCCAGTGCCACTGGGTTTGCCTTAGAATGATGGAAATGGCTTTCAGAGGCTCCAATACATGCATATTTAACAATTAAACAACAACAAAACAGCCTGCAGCCATGACTCCTGGTAGGCCTCCCTCCCCATCCATCCCCAAGATGAACCTTAGGGGAATCGCAGGGGGATAGCCTCGGTGGCTTGTATTCTGAAGCAAGTCACTGTGAGTTTTGAATATGAGATGCATTAAATTCACCATCAGGAGTTCTGAACCCTAACAACCACAATAATCATCATAACTAGCATTGACTGAGCACCCACTCAGTACTTTGCTAACCACTTCTCAAGCATAGTCTCTTATGAGTATACACATGTTTTAGAAAATCAGAATCTCTGGAGGTGAGGTCCTGGCACCACTCAGATGATTCAATTCATGCTGTGGTTTAAAAACAGCTCTGAAAAGGACATCACTCTCCAGCTAAGTTTCCAAATCCTGAGGATGAGTACAATGAACAAAGCTTTAGGATGCCTCAGAGAAGACCTGGCCCACCCTCCCCCACACCCACAGGAACTTTTACCTGAGTCATAGAAGAGATTCCAAGGACATTTTTGAAAAACATTTTTTTTCCCTGCTATAACCCTGGGCTCCCATACTTCTCTCTCAGTGGTTGTATTTCCAAGTTGCTTAGAAACTTTTGACATACATTGGCCCAGGCTTTCATCCAGCAGTTCTCAACCTGTGGGTCGCTACCCCTGAAAATACATCCTGTATATCAGATATTTATATTACGATTCATAACAGTAGCAAAATTACAGTTATGAATAGCAACGAAAATAATTTTATGGTTGGGGGTCACCACAACATGAGGAACTGTATTAAAGGGTCGCGGCATTAGGAAGGTTGAGAACCACTGGACCGTGTGCATCCAAAACAGGCCTTGTGATTAGCATCTTTGTTGTGTACCAAGAAGACTCTAATCTTTGTTGTCTTTATCTCTAATTTTGTTGTGTTTATCTCTGATTTTGTTGTGTTTATCTCTGATTTGTAGTGTTCTTTGCACCAAGTAAAGAGTGAGCTTTGAATGAAGATCTGTATACTCTACGTTCCTGGCAAAGTACTTCTTGAAATTATTTTAAGAAATCATCACCTTTCAGGCCTTCACATGCTCTGGTTCTTCCATTTGAAATAGTTCTTCGTCAGTCCCAACCCTGTCAGCTGGTAAAATCTGAATAACTTTTCCTGGGCCCTGAATTCTCTTACTGTATTTTAGAGGTGAGATGCAAATTTTGCGGAGAAGCCACAATAGACGATGACTTACTCAAGGGAAGGCAATGATCTCATTTGCTTTTGAAGCAGCTATTCTGACAAGCTTTATTTTTAAACATCTAAAAGTAAAATTTCAAACTCTGCTTATTGAATGAATGAACAAAGCTTTCCGGAGTAACAATATTTTTAGACTCTGGAAACATTTCAAAAGATTGATAAACTTCATTAATAAATTTGCATTCTTTAAAAATATTTTTGGCAACTCTTAAAATTTAATTTTTAAATACAGTATATGGAACTTCATATATTTGAATGATCTAATGTCTATTTAAAAATACTTGGCGAATGTGTTAACTTCGAGGTAGTTTAATCCTTCACTTAGATGATGACAAGCTACATATACCTGTGCATTCTTCATGTATGCCTTCATTAACTAGACTTTAAAAGAATACATAAAATGTATTCAGCTGCATTGTTCTTACTGTTAAAATCACAGGTTGTTTCTAGCATTTATTTCCAGTTTTATTGAGAAATAATCGAAATACATCACTGTGTAAGTCTAAGGTGCATATGAGGGGGGTTTGATTTACAGATATTGTAAAAAGAGCAGCCCAATTGTTTCAGCTAACATCCATCATCTCATATAGAAATAATAAAAAAAAATAATAAAAAAAGAAAAAGTTTCTTATTGTGGTGAGAACTCTTAAGATTTACTCTCTTAACAACTTCCCTGTATATCTATCATTCAGCACTGTTAGCTACTAGTATAGTCACAATGCTTTATATTATATCCTAGTAATTATTTATCTTATAACAAAAGTTTATATCTTTGATCATCATTTTACAATTCCCTCTCCCTCACTTCACTTCTGGTAAGCATAAGTCTGATCCTGGTTTCTTTTTTTTTTTTTTCTTTAGATTCTACATGTACGTGCTTATAGAGTGGCTCTATTAGTTTACAATCCCACCAACAGTGCACAAGGATCTTCTTTTCTCCACATCCATCCAGCATATTGATCTTTCCTTTTGATGATGGCCAACCTAACAGGCATGAGGTGATCTCTCATTGTGTTTTTAATTTGCATTTCCCCAATGAAGAGTGATGTTCTTGACCATCTCTTTATGTACCTGTTGGCCTTTCAATTTCTGGTCATTTATTTCACTGAAATATACCAGCAACTTTAAAGGATTGACTTTGATGTGTACACTAAGTAATGTGAAGATAGCTAATCAAAGAAATCTCATATAACATATGACTAAATAATCTGGCAAAAACACTATGGTGAAAGCTGAAATTCTTTGGAGTGGAAGGCTTCTACATGATACTAATGTGCAATGTAAAGGGTTAACTCAGACTCACCTTTTCCGGCCACTTGTCCATAGGTAATATTGCCAAATCTAAAGGCACTGCTATTTTACTGAGCACCCACTCAGTACTTTGAAATAAGTCATATATTTCACTGCAAGTGAGTTAAAGTGTTTTCGGCATTTGTTCTACATGACAAACTACGGGCAATGTGGAGAGAGCTGGATTTTATTATATGCTATTCACATTAGGCCCCAAATTTTTGATTTTGACTCTTTAAATATATATACACTTCAGATAGCTTCATGATAGAAGAAAATGGCATGTTAAAATCTGTTTAAAGCATACCATATCAAAATGATTGCTACTGGCTGGGCACTTTCTTCATTATTCCATTTTAACTTAACCATGTCATACTCCTGCCTCTTAGGCATATTGGCAGGGATAGCTTAGTGAGCTAAAAAGGAAGAAAAAAAAAAAGAAAGAGGGGGAAAAAGAGTTAATGGGCTAGATCGTTTTGGTAGTCCTGAACTGAAAAAGGCTTTTTTTTTCCAATATAGATTTTAAAAAATAAATATGCTAACATGCCCTTATTCACCTTTATGGAAATCTTGTGTTTGCTGTTATCAAGTATCAGCATTGGCAGCATAATTTCCATGCCCAATTTTGAAAGCCAAACTCTTCTGTTCCTGACAACATTCAAATAGTCACATAAGCATTGAGTTCATAGTTACAAGTAAGATAATCGGAGTATTTCCCTCCATAAAGCACTTTTTCTTTAATAATAAGGAAGAAAAAATGAGAGTTTTATCTCAGAATGAGGTCATTTTTTGAATATTTGGGTGCAATTCCAACCACACCTAGGAATAGCAAACTCCATCACATGCATTATGTCTGCATGCATTTTTTTTTTTACTCATTTTTCTAAGGAACAAGAAACATCTGTCTTTTTCAGTCTCTTCACAGCATCCAACCCCACAGACAGATGTTTTCAAAACCAAGTTGTGTGTGAACATTTAAAGGAATACTATATTTGCATAAACGCTGGGAATTCCAAGCTCCGTGCTTTCCATACTGTTTTAGTTTTTCAAATCAATATTTTTTTGTTCTGTGCCCGTCATTTTGTTTTACTCCTCATAAAGCAGACATTGTGTGCACACATCTGTTAAATCTGGGCTGCATTTATTACAGTTCTGTTCTTCCAGAAACAGGAAGGATTAATTACCACAGGCCGGCTCTAGAAGCACCCCCGTGTTTCTTAACACACAAAATTAATTCAGAGTTGACAAAACTCTTTCAGACACAGCCTGCTTCCTGCTGATGACGCTTTATTAGCATATTCTTCCCAGAAAAAAAAAATGCCTCATAGACCCTTTTTACCTCTCCTCTGAGTTCAATTTGTGCAGCACTGAGTGACAGGCAGCAAAATGGCTTGAATATATCTAAGGCAAGTTGCCAAAATCCTCCCGATAGAAGCACTTTGGAGCCTTTGTTCTGAGCACATTAAAGTCACAGAAGGTCCATGTACTTTAGACAGTGTGGGGCAGGCAGGATGTTCTCAGTAAGACAAAACAGCAGGTGATAAATGACATTAAATAACAGTGAGAATTTGCCACAGACTAAATTAACTGCTGGAGTGAAATGTTCTCAGCTCTAAGGCTATATTAACAGTGAATTTATAATTAGGCGATTATCATACTTTTTAGTGGGTGAGGAAGTCTATATGTAAAAATGATGAAGACAGCTCTATTTGAGTCTGGAGAGACACCGCTGGAAGTGCCTCTGAAAACACTAGAGAATAATTCTTCTTTCAGGCCTTATAAAGTCATTTGTAAAAATAAGTGCTTGAAGTAAATTAGATGGCTGGATCTCTTTCTCTCTCTCTCTCTCCCTCTCCCTCTCTCTTAAAAAAATGCAGCCTCAGAAAAGAGACTGCCAGGAAATCAAACTCTCCAAAATATAGCCCTTGTAGGTATTCCCACAATTAATCAGAAGTTAATTACTGGCATGAGACTTTTTTAAGGTGAACATTAATTTGTGGTCTTCTTTTATTTCCATTAGAAACCATATTTTTAAAATTACACCATTTATTTTCTAATAAAGAATTTCTCTATGTTTCTTATGTGTGTGATTTTATAGGAGCATTTCACTTTGGATTTTACCCTAAAAGTCCTGAGAAGGTAAATAGTAGCAATGTAATCTTCCCCAAAAAATTGTGTCAGGGAAAGAAAATGAGCTGCTAAATTTACCATTGACTGGGTTCTCCTAAAATCATCACTCTGCAATAGTTCTGTCAAATACCCTTAAAGAAAAGGATAAAAACAGAAAACTACAATAACCTTTAAACTGTTTCAACCCGTTTCCCCTTACACGTTATTTTTCTCTCCCAAGCCTAGGCTTAGGTCCCATGAATAGTGTTTCACAGTTTCCTGCCTATCCCTAAGAATCCCTTCCTCAAAGGGGAATGGCCCACATGGTGCCAGGAGCACATATGGGCCTTTGGTAGACTTCTCACCATGTAACATCTTGTGCACTTTCCATGAGGATTGCTTTTAAAGCTAGAACACTTCATTTTTGGCAACCAAGACCCATATGTCTAGACACATTATAGTGCTTGGTTACAATTGTATTTCCATAATAAAGTAGTATCCATTCATTCATAACTTTCTCAAAAAACTCTCCTTTTGGGCTTTAAACACTCCAGGTTTAGCCTCAGCCAAGAGGTGAATATTTGGAAAGTTTCTGCTAAATCCATTTGATCAGATATTGGCTTATATGACTCAAGAAATCATTTTCCATATGTCCACAAGAATTATTAGCCAAAAAGTAACCCATGAGGAGCTGACTTTTATAAAGTTTTGAAAGTGCCTAGTCCTTTGAGAAACAAACTCAAAAGTTGGAATGAAAGGTTCAAATTTAAAACCGAAAATTTTCTGTATAAATTCATATTCCACTAAAGCATAAACACAGGCACACACAATTCCATTTAAAAAGAATTCTTTTGGATATGTCCCTCTATGTGTTTTCCTTTCCACCTATGATTGTGTCTTGAAAATATTATTAGTGAACTCCCACTTACACAATTAGAAGTTTAAGGCTGGTTGTATAACCCCTATATACATGGGGAAACTGTAACATTTTTAACCATGGCTGTATTTTCTAATAGCAGGTTAAAGTCCCCAGACATCCTGGTCCTGTGTGCTGTTCTGCATACGATGCCTCTATCATCCAGGTTACTGTTTTGTGGACGATTTTTAAATTTGTATTAAATTAAGTTCTCCCCTTGCCTTTTTTGACATAATCTAGGAAAATCATAAATATACCACATGTATGAAATAACTAAATATAGTGTTGCGGTCAATATGCTCCTCCAACCCATTTCTTCTCTTTTAATCCTCTCTGCCTCTTTTGGGCACCCAGTGTTCTCTGATTCTCAAGGGCATTTTTTATATTCTGGATAAATTAATGAGAGGTAACGTCATCACTGGATGTACCAGCCCTTCCAATTTGCTTTTGTTTAAAAGAATACAGTAGTTTTCCCCCTTAATCTATGTTTTACTTTCCATGGTTTGAGGTAACCAGAGTCAACTGCAGGTCTGAAAATATTAAATGAAAAATATCAGAAATAAACAATTTATAAGTTTTCAATTGCTTGCTGTTCTGCTCTGCCTCACCTAGGACATGAATCATCCCTTTCCCCAGAATCTCCACGCTGTATATGCTCAGTGCCTGTTAGTTACTTAGTAACCTTGGTTATCAGATGGACTGTCGGGGTATCTCAAGCTTACGTTCAAGTAGCTCTTATTTACTTAATAACGGCCCCAAAGCACAAGAGTAGTGATGCTGGCAATTTGAGAAGTTGTAAGTGCTTTCTTTATGTAAAGAGATGAAAGTTCTGGACTTTATAAGGATAGAAAAAAACGTGCTTATATTGCTAAGATCTACTAAGAATTAATCTTCTAGCCATGAAATTATGAAGAAGGAAAAAAGAAATATGTGTTACTTTTGTTCTTGCACCTCAAACTGCGAAAGTTAAGTGCTTAGTTAAGATGGAAAAGGCATTACCTTTGTAAGTGGAAAATATGAAAGAAAAACATGTTCTGATTGAAGGCAGCATGAGAAAGCACTGAGCCTATAGGAAGACTGCAAGTAAGAGATGCTTACATGGATTCAGGAATAGGTTTGACATTTTACCAAATCACATCAGCACAAGAGGAAAGGTAAGTACAATACATTAAGATATTTTGAGAGAGAAACAACATTCACATAACTTTTACTAAAGTGTCTTGTTATAATTCTTCTAGTATTACTTTTTTTGGTTAACCTGTTATTGTACCTAATTTATAAATTATATTTTATCATATATATATATATATATATATATATATATATATATATATATATATGCATAGGAAAAAACAGTGTACTATCTGTGGTTATAAGCATCTATTTGGGGTCTTGTAACATATCCCCCACAGATAGGGGGATGACTGTACTCATAAAAGCAAGACTAACTCAAGGTGAACAATAAAAGTGATAGTAGAATTTAAGGCACTTGGAACACTGACACTAATGACCCTTTGTTCAAACTGATTTCACAGCAAAACCTTTGTAAATTACTTATTCAATTTCTCTGTGCCTTAGTTTGCTCATCCATGGAGTAGGAAAGATGAGTGTCTACCAGTTTGGCTAATTGTGAAGCTTAAACAACATTATGCATGTTCGTCATCTAGAAGAGTTCTGATTAAAGATGTTCTCAGTATTTGTCAGCATTAATGTTATCATTATTTTGATTATTAAAGATGACTAAAAAGAGCCATGAAAATATCGCTTCTGGGACCAAATCCAGAACTAATAATTATAAAATATTTTTCACTTTTAAATTATGATAATTCTGATATTCAATAAATATTAATTCACATGCTCTGCATAAAATGTTGAGTACACTCACACATAATTCTTTTTCAAACTTACTAAAGCAGATATTAATCACCAATCCCTGTAAATTGCAAATGACCACATATTGCACTTGAACTGCAGTCTAAGGGTATTTCACTGCAGTCACATGATCCAAACTAGCTTGCCCTTGGAGTATATGTGGGAAAACTGGGGTGACATTGCTAATACATCCCAGAGCTCATGTCATTCACTGTAGTAAACCATATTCAATCTCTTCAATATTGACATTTTAAAATTAAAGGCCATATATTACTCATTTAAAAAATTAAATTCCTTCTGGACAGAAGGAGACTTGATTTTGGGGAGTGAACACACAATATACAGATGATGTATTATAGAATTGTACACTTGAAACCCATAAGATCTTATTAACCAATGTCACCCGAATAAATTAAATAAATATAAACAATTAGCCAATATGTATTTTTAGAATTTAAATTACTGCAAAAATAATTCCATATTATTTTTACTTATAAAGAGAAATCATACACAAAATGAACTTAGATATCTTTTAGAAATTTTTTATCTATTTCCAAACCAAAAGGAATCGTTGCAAAAGTTAAGGAAAATGAATTTTTTTTTTTATGATGTTGAGGGAATCTGGTTAATTTAGATTATTTTTATGTTTATAACAGAAGCACTGTATAGATTTTTTTTAGTGTGTAAGCAGAATAAAAGTAGAAAAGAAATACCTTATAAAACTATTTCATAATAGAATCAAAATGATAAGCCATTATATAATGACTCATATGATTATAAGGCAAGTTAGACAAGGATTACTCACTCTAGTGTAGTATATACAAAATTGTCTATATCACACTGTGTGATGCAACATATGTTGTTGTTTTTTTTAAAAGGATATCGAAGGTTTTCCAAATTTAAGAGACCTCTATAGCCTCTTATCAGCATATATATTTTCCTTGCTATACTTTTATCGGTGGCAATTTCTACACCTAAACCTAAACTTAAAATATAATTGAGCAAAAGTTATACATAAAATGTATGTGCCGGTTCTGTTTCGTTTTTGTTTTTTTTTGTTTTTTCCCCTATAGGGTCAGTAATGATGATACTTCAATAACTACCATTTACATAACACTTACTAGTTTATGAAATGTTTCCCAACTCAAGCAAATCATGCCATCATCACAAGAATCCTGAAATGTATCCATTAATAACTTCACTTTACAGCCAAGTTTATCAAACCCCTTCTATACATTACCAGAAACAATGAGAATTGCAATTGAAATGACTCTTTAAAAATGACTGGAGATTTTACCATGTGCCAGGCAGTGCTGTGCAGTTTGTGTCCATTATTTTGATAATTTTCAAAAATAACAAGGACAGATATGAACTTCATGTGTAGCATCTTACAAATAAGAAGTTTCTCAAGATTATAAAACTAATTCCAGAACTGGGAATAAAACTCCAATTTCTCTGTGCTCAGATTTTGTGTACTTGGCCACAATCTTTGAAGAATTACTAAAACATTTTAAACAATCTACTTCATGGGCCTTCATGAAAAATGTTTTACTAAATTCTTGTATTGAATGTGATAATGACTAAGTGTTTTTTGTTGTTATTGTTGTATTTTACTGCTGAGTAGATGGTGTTGGTAAGTGCTATAAGGTTTATTTTGTAGGTCCATATCTTCAGGGCTCCTAGTGAAGTGAGAAGTTGGATATGGGATCAAGGAATCCAAAGAGGAACTAGAATGACCATGTAAATTTCACAAACTATATAACTGCAATGTCATAGAGAATGTGAAGTTCTACAGGGAGAATCTGAGAGAAGAGGCAGTGTAGCAAAATGGTTGGGAATGATGCCACACTAGCTCATTAAAGTCTCTTCAGTGAGCAAATCATTCTGTAAGTGTCTGTTTGGGAGTGAATGTCATAGCCTGGGAGGACACAAAGCATACGGCAGGCTATGAAGAACAATTCTCTGTTTGGGGATCATGACAAGTGGGATCATAAAGAAATACTCAGGCGTGAATAAATAGAATTTATTAAAAATGAAGTACCTGGACCAGAAATAAGGCCAGGGCAGGGATGCACTTGGATGTAAGTAATGCTAAGTAGTAAAGAATAAAATAGTATCTTTATGATCATTTATCCCTTCTAGATTGGATCATGCCTAAGAGCAGGATTAGCTGGAAGTCAAAAAGGCTTGAAGCCAGCAAGTCAGTGCATAAGAGAAAGACATTTCATTAATCTAAATATATTAGTTAGTCTGGGTCTAGACGAGGATTTTATGGATAAGAAAGTAAAGAATGGGGTAATTTAACAAAACAGGACTTGGAATGACCTTTACGGATTTAAGATGAGAAGCATCAAATTTAAATCCTATTTGCATTTGGGAAGAAAATGTAATACATTTTAATAATAAATAAAAGCCATAGCAGCTTATTCAAATTATTCACCAGCCTGCCTCCCTCCTGGAGATTACACAAAAAAGTGAAATGAATGAAATTAGTTATTATTTCTAGTGCCATGGTATAAAGACACTCTATTTGCTGTGTTAATGATCAACTTAATTTCCAAAAAGAGTAAGAAAAGAAAAAAAGGATTTTAACAAATCTGTTCACAATGCTGATAAATTAAGATGCTGATTTTTTAAATATATTTTATTGATTTTTTACAGAGAGGAAGGGAGAGGGATAGAGAGTTAGAAACATCGATGAGAGAGAAACATCGATCAGCTGCCTCCTGCACACCCCCTACTGGGGATGTGCCCGCAACCAAGGTACATGTCCTTGACTGGAATTGAACCTGGGACCCTTGAGTCCGCAGACTGATGCTATATCCACTGAGCCAAACCAGTCAGGGCTGATTTTTATTCTGAATGGTAACTCTGCATTCTATGATCCTTAGATATACTTAGTAAGTCATTTCTAAAAGCTGGTTTAAGTGCCGTAGCCTGATAATTCCAAGGCATCCCAAAATTGAACTAATGCTATGAATTTTATAATACTCTCCACCACCATGTAGGTTTTTTCCTTCACTATTCAGGTTAGCATTTTCAGGTTTTACGGGCTTTTAATACCTGTGTCTGGGATCTCAGGCAGACTCAGCCCCTGGCACTCAGTCACGAGGTCATGTTACATCACATGCAATCTTTCATCACCTGGGTTGTATATGTACATCCTCCTTTCTTTTCTCTTTCTGATCTTGGTTTTCTAAACTTAAATCTTTCAACTTAACATATGACTGCACAAGAATGTGTTAAATGCTCGTATGTCCCAGTCACCTGCTAAACGCAGCTCTGCTCTATAGGGTTCTTAGGTCTTTGGTGAAGTGGAGGCATGCAGTTCTTTCCCAGGAGTTTTGGGAAACTCTATTGAACATGTGGGTAGCTGTTGGGCCTCTGGCACACATGTTCTGAAAAACATTGGAATTTCCCTTAACTTGCTACTTATATTTTTTGTTAAGAAATCTCACAAAACTATAGAGGAAATAATTCAAAGCCCTGTAAATGAAAGGTAGTAAAACCAGTATCAAAACAAAGAGGCAATAATAACATCTTATCTAATAAAAGAGAAAAATGCAAATTAACCATCCCTTTGCTATGCACAAGCCACGCCCACCAGCCAATCAGGAGCAGGTATGCAAATGAACCCAACTAAGATGGCGAAGGCCATGGAGCTGGAGGGAGCAGGTGGCTTGGGTTGCCCCCAGTGATGAAGGAAGCCAAGCTTCCCACCTGCTCTGGCTGGCCCTTGGCTCCGCTCAAGGCTACAAAGTTTCAATTATAGAAGATAAATAAATCCCATATACCTGCTTCCAGCTGGCCATGGCCTCCACTCAAGGAGGGGTTGGGAGCCTGGGTTGCTAGGGGCACCCTAGGCTTCCAGCCAGACCTGGGCTCTGCTCAAGACTACAAAGTTTCAATCATAGAGGATAAATAAATCCCAGTTTTAAAAAAAGGAGAGCCTGGGAGCTTGGGTTGCTGGGGGGCATGGCCAGCCTTAAAACGTCCCTCAGCCCCTCACCCAGGCTGGCCAGGCACCCCAGTGGGACCCCCACCCTGATCTGGGACACACTGATTCAGGGCAAACCAGCAGGCCCCTACTCATGCACCAGGCCTCTATCCTATATAATAAAAGGGTAATATGCAAATTGACCCTAACAGCAGAATGGCTGGGAATGACTGGTCACTATGACACACACTGACCATCAGGGGGCAGACACTCAATGCAGGAGCTGCCCCCTGGTGGTCAGTGTGCTCCCACATGGGGAGCTCTGCTCAGCCACAAGCCAGGCTGATGGCTGCCAGCACAGCGGTGGTGGTGGGAGCCTCTCCTGTCTCCTCAGTAGCGCTAAGGATGTCCAACTGCAGCTTATGTCTGCTCCCTGCTGGCAAGTGGACATCTCCCAAATGCTCCTGGGCTGCCAGAGAGATGTCTGACTGCCAACTTAGGCCTGATCCCCTGGGGAGGGGGCCTAAGCCAGCAGATGAACAACCCCTGAGGGGTCCCAGACTGTGAGAGGGCACAAGCCAAGTGCACAAATTTTTGTGCACTGGGCCTCTAGTTCTTACATAATTTTTGACAAGGGGATAAAGGCTTTTGATTAATCAGTGAATACCCCATGCCCACATTCTGATGACCAAGAAGTACATTAATAAGTATCTACTTTCTATCTGCAAAAAGAGAGAATAAGAGACAAATAAGGTTGTCAAAGTCAAATAAGAATGCAAGAAATTTCAAAATTAAATGTTTTTCTTGAAAACAAGCAAAAATGTTGTCTCTGAAAAGTAAACTCACTGAAAACCACATTGAGAAATGTGTTAAAGTACAAGAAAATACAAAACACTAAGTATATTAAACACTAAGAATATCAAAATTTTTCTTACAATTGCTATAAATACTCTCTATATAAGCATACTTATTTTTTTTATTATATATACAGGAAAAAGTACCCAAATGCTGTTTTAGTGCTGATGTTGGTCCTTAATTTAATTCTGTATTAATCATTAAAAAAAAGAATTGGCATTTTGGATCATATCTATAGTTCATAAAACCCAGAAGTGGGTCTTATGATCTATTTTGTATATGGCATTATTAAATTATTATAAATATACAGTATGGTAAATAGTATTATTTTCAGTTTAACCTGAGAAAGTGAAATCTAAAGGAAGTCAAAGCTTGACTAAGATCACAAAATGAAATTGTTGTAGACATTAAGGAGAACACTGGTTTCCTGGGATTCTATGTCCTTCTATGTCCATATTCAAGTACAGGACTATCACTGAACAAAGGCTGTGCTCCCTCCCATCCCTCACAGGAGAGTTATGGGAGATGAGACCGGGAATACAGTCTATGCTGGGTTCTCCAGCATATCTCCATGAAACTGCAGTCAAGTTTTTGTTTGTTGTTGTTTTGTGAGTGTATGTTTTCTTAATTTATCTTTAGTGTTGAAAGTATTACAAATGTCCCCACCTCCCCCCTTAACTCAGTCCTTCGCACTCCTACACCCTCCTCAGGCCTTCACCACACTATTCTTTGTCCATGGGTTATGCATACATGCATAAAAGTTCTTTGGTTAATCTCTTCCTGCCTTCCCCCTCCCCTGTATATATATTTAAGTGTAATAAATTCAGTGTGCTGGATGTTGTCAAGAACTGTCAGGAAGAAATGGGAATATATGAGTAGTTAGAGAGACACATTTTAGGGGGCCAATATTCTCCAAAATGAATTTATTAGAAATAGCTCAGCTATTTTAACCCAAGATTTCTGATCTCCTCTCTCAATTAGCTACAATCTTAGGAAGAAGGAAGAACATGGCTTACTGGTTACCTTTTCAAACCCTTCAAAACCTTAATAATAAAGCTAACTCTAAACCCAGATTTTATGATTTTGTGTGAAGGTACCTTTGAGTTATAAAATGTGCTTTAACAATTGTGTCCTTTCAGGCTTTAAGAAGACCTATATGGTCTCAAATTACATTCCTGATGTATTCATATTTTTGGAACAGTTACTGTGATTCCATAATTGGGGATAAAATTGAAATGTAAGTATTAAGGTGATTTCTGGGGAAGATGGTGATTTCAAAACAGGAGTGAGTTTGTTTCATCCCTCTCATTGCCAATCCTTTCCCTCAGAAATAAAAGGCACATTGGGGTGGGTTAAGGGTAGGAGGGTATTGCAAGAATGGTTTGATAACCTACACAGAAAGTTTGGGCTTGAAAAGTGGCTTATTAAGATGGGAAGAAGTGGGTGAATTTTTACAAATGAGTAGAAAGTAAAATAATAGTGAAAGAACATGAAGAAGTTATTTTAAAAATAAGAGTTAATTGGCTCACATAGAAAATAATTACAACCCCTTCCTACATATACATTACAATTAAGATATCAAGATACTGTTTTCTATGCCCATGAAATAACAAAGATTTTGAAAGCAAAGATTTGAAAAGACATAAAGGAAATAATATAAACTGGTTTAGACTTTTATATTGTTACTAAGAACCTGATGCATAAAATTCATGCAAGGGGCTTGGCCCTCGCAGCCCTGGCTTCCTCCTCGTTTGTTGTTTGGCTGTTTGGTCTAATTAGCATGTTAGCTCTTTATTATATAGGATTTTCATTATATAGCAAAACCCTTAAAGTGTGCATATTCTCTGATTTGTTTCCTCTTTCAAAATTCATCCTACAGAAATGAGCTGAGATAAACATGAGGTTTGTATATTTAAGAGATTTAAAAATTATCAATAGTAAAATTGGAAACAATCTCTATTACACAGGTTCTTAAGCATATAGAGGTATACACATACAATAGATGTGGTAGCTTTTAAAGATTCCATTGTAAAATTGTAGCTATTAAAAATAAAACAAAGTAGTAGTTATTGGTATCAAAATACTTACAATAGTTAAATTAAAAAATCAAACTGGCATAATGGTCTCTTTAATGTTATGCTTACAAAACAAGTCCTGGAGAGGGGATGAGTGCAGGATGGAGGGAATCAATGGATGAAAAAAGGGGACATCTGCAATACTTTCAACAATAAAGATAAATACATTAAAAATCATATGCAGACAGCTAGAGAGCAAGTGTAAGAGAGAGAAGGAGAGAGAAGGAAAGGTATGTACTAGTAATTAACTTGGTTTTCTAATAATCTGCATCTACATTTTATTTTATTATTATTTTTAAATATATTTTATTGATTTTTTACAGAGAGGAAGGGAGAGGGATAGAGAGTTAGAAACATTGATGAGAGAGAATCATCGATCAGCTGCCTCCTGCACACCCCCTACTGGGGATGTGCCTGCAACCAAGGTACATGCCCTTGACTGGAATCAAACCTGGGACTCTTCAGTCCCCATGCGGACGCTCTATCCAGTGAGCCAAACCGGCTAGGGCCTGCATCTACATTTTATTAATTTTACAATTAGAAGCATATTTTCCCCTTTAAAGTGCAATAACTTTGTGGAAGGCTCTTCCAGTTGCCCAATATCAATTCATGAACAACTTCTTTCTTACTAAAGATCTGCATTTTTTTTAAAGAATTTTCATTGTGCCTAGTTTAAATTACTCACCTGCCCAGAATCCCTTACAGAGAGGGTTTGCCACAATGTGTAAACAATAATAGGTTAATAGATAAATGACTAGTTACATATGCCTTTTGAGCCTTGGCATTTTACTGAATCTTAATTTTTCTCTTGTCTGGAACGCCAACAATATGTGCGAAGATGTCATTGTTAATGAAAACATTGTGAGAGTGAAAAGCTCCAAGCTAAGAAAGAGATTAGAAGGAACTTGGGCTCTTAAAAACTTCAAGTTGTTGCACAAGCCCTCTACTACCTACATTTGTGCTCCTTTTCATGTGAGAGAAAAAAAAATGCTCTCCACTCATGCAAATCACTCTGTTCTTATTTGCTTTGCATGCAACCAAAGGTAAACTTAACTGACACAAAGCAAGAGAAAACATTAATTTACATTCCACTCTAATTTGATGACGATAGAACATTTCTAAATCCAGTAAACTTTGAATCAAGGGATTAAAAATATTAAAGCATTTGGGAGATCTCCAAACTAAGACATTTTCCTCAGCATCTTCACCATATTTTAATGTTTGGGAAACCATCAAGAAATGCTTGATGGTTTAGCATTAGTGTTCTTTTCATCTTGGGGGATACATTTTACCCAAGTTTCCCTTAATAGTTGACTTTACAATGTCATGCAGTTGGATATATTTATCTTTTAGTCCAAAGATGGAAGATAGGAATTTTTATATAGTAAGTCATTGTATGTCAAGTTACTTTAAAAGCAAATTATATATCACCGCATTCAATTTTCAGCTTTTAAAGTAGAGTGATGAATACAATACTGTCAAAAACAAAAGAGAATTTTGACCCCTGAGCATGGAATAACTGAGGGATTCAACCAGGTAGAAATCATGCTTTTGATCTTTCTCAAGACTTAATCTGCCTCTTTGTGTGATTCTTACCTCCAGTCATTTCAAAAGTAACCTGTGTTACAAAAATCTCCATTTCCTTTTTCTTCCCTCACTAGATTATTAACACTAGTGTTTGGCATTGGCCTTATTTCGCAGTCCCTTCGGGACATGACTGAAAACACTCAGCAGCAGAAGCTATTGCGTTAAAATGCATGCGTTTTTCTAAATGATGGCCAATGAACCATAACAAACTAGAACCTCCCCTTTCTGGAAGTGATCAGACAGGTTCAAAAAGAATATTTGATGATATGCCAAGCCAGCACATTGCTGCGATTATAGAAGCAATGCCACCACCCCAAACAGCCAGACTTTCCTTCTTTATTGTGGGCCAGCTGCCTCCCATAGTAAACATGATTTAGCTCAAGATCAAAATCCCAACTCTCTCTTCATGGGTTCGGTGGCATTGCACATGGACCCAGGTAAAACCATTTTCATAAATGATTTGGGAGCGTATCAAGGAGAAATTGAGACCTAGGGCCATGTTTCCAGTATCATTAGACCTTTTCTTATACTACTCTGAGCTGTTCATTTAGAAATCTCACTGAAATGTTGCAAATATGCTGCCTGCTTTGTAAATCCTTCAGACATTCATCCATTAAACAAATACCTATTGAGAATATATACCTAAATATTATGCTAAATGTTTCCTGCTTTAGATGCAAACATTATGTTTTGTTGTTTTTATTGCTCCTTCAAGCAATTTTGTTTTCTCTAAATACCAGTTTTCTGAAACTATATAAGATGAAGCTAGTTCTGACTCACTCTATTGAATATTACATGTTTCATAATATCAGCATGTTAAACACCTAAATTGTATTTCTGCTATTGTATATAATTTAGAATAAAGAAAGTCTTGATTTCTTATGTAAGTGCTAATCAATCTTTAGAAACATACGAATATTATTGGGAAGGGATACAGCATATAATTAACAAAATACTAGAATCTCAGTCAAAATGGACTTTCAAGGTAATCCAGATAAAAAAATTGCATTATAGATTTTGTAATTTATAAGGAAAGCAGTGCTTTTAACTGCTGGATGAATAATGCAATTTTTAGAAAGGTAGTCATTGACATCTACACCTGGTTATTCTTGCTCTGCCTTCAAGATCGACAGAAAAGTCCGACTGTTCTTTCATATAACATTCCCCAAAGGTTTCAAAAATAGTTCCTTCCACACTTGTCAATCCTTCCCTAACCCAGTCTTAACCGATTTATCTGCTTTTCAAGAAAACCTCCTCAGTTCTTTTAACTAATTCTTATAGGCCTTACTCTCATAACTCATCTTTATTCTTTTCCTCTGGATGTGTTTAAGTTTGTCAATGTCCCTGGTAAAGAGTGAACACAAGTTGTAGGTGTAATGTGTTCAGTGGACTCCCCATTCTTCCAAAGGTTGGCTTCACTTATATTTGCATTTTTGGCCTCTGTCAACTAATATTGAGCTTCCAGTATATTAAGGTTTAGGACTTCTGTATAAAGCCTATCAATCCATATCAAACCCATCTAACTGAAATTTATCTTTTGGAATTAGAAAGAATTTCTATAATTTACATGTCACATCCTTAGGCTGACTCATGTTTCCACCTTTTCAAGATCCCCTCAGTTTCTGAAATGTTTTAATATGAGTTAGATAATTTCATGACTCTGCTCAAAAATTTTCAAAAATAAAACTTTTCCTGATTAGGTGAAATACTCCTAAACCTGAATTTCATTCCTTCCCACTATTCCATCACCTAATTTGTCCAGACTCAATTCCAGATTAGAAGCTGCACTTGTGAGTTGCATTGTGTGGCCTGGGTATCACTCCCTCCTCCCACCAGCCCAACCAACACCACCACCACCACCACCACACACACACACACACACACACACACACACACACACACACACACACACACAGCTATTATCAGTTAACTATCTTTTTAGGAAAAGTGATCTGCTCTTATAAAATGCTTCTCAGGCCCAGCTGGTATGGCTTAGTGGTTGAGTATCAACCTATGAACTAGGAAGTCATAGTTCGATGGTTCGATTCCCAGTCAGACCTCATACCCAGCTGCAGGCTCAATTCCCAGTGTGGGGCATGCAGGAGGCAGCCGATCAATGATTCTCTCTCATCATTGATGCTTCTATCTCATTCTCCTTCTCCCCTTCTCCCTTCCTCTCTGAAATCAATAATAAAAATATATTAAAAAATACTTCTCAGCTTTTATATTTTGGGACATCTAGAATTCATTATCACTGTATAAAACTGTTTATTAAGACTTAAATTATTGACATTTTACTTCCTTCATGGAAATGTTTTGCTCTAGCTTATTGTCTAATTTTTTTATATACTTTGTTTTCTTCTTTCATCTTATACTCAACCCTCAAACTATAAATTTACTAAAATTATGTGTTTCACCCTTATTTTGAACATCAGTATCAACTCACATGAAGTAAGTGTTCCATGGTTATTAGTTGTATTGAATTAAATCAGGTGCTTCCTTCATGTATAGTCTTTCACACACTAAGTCAGTCAGAAATCAATGTTTCTGAAAAAGATATTTTTCTATGTTGTACATCATTTTAGAAATGATTAGTTCTCATCTGAAATCCTTCTTTGAAATGGTAAAAATAAAATAAAGCAAAAAAGTCACTCTTTAGAATGAGTTTACCAGGGGCAAAATAATGACCTGAAAGGAAATAAAGAAGGACATGCTCAGTCTTAAAAGGATGACAATGCTCAATGCTTTGTGTTTTCTGGTTTTTAAGATGTAGAGGCAAATCAAGCTGTCTCTAAAATACTTGATTTTCTCTTTGAGTCATGACTCAAGTCATGACTCAAAGCATGATGCATAATGGCCAACTTTCCACTAAAACTAAGTCAGATCAACCAATACATCCCCAATGAAACTGCTTCCATGATCCAGGAAGATGAGAAGCAGAAGTGATGACAATTAAATTCCATCTGTCTATTTCAACAGTGTATGTAAATGTGGGTAAAAGCAGATTTACCTAAAGTAGAATGTGACATTTTCAGTTTGCCTTCTGGCATTGTCTTTCAGTGTAATCAATTTCTTATGTGGCTTATATACTAATATGCACAAGTTATAAATGCATGAAGTTCAGTATTTGTGTTTACAAATTGTGTTTACAGTAATTCACTTGTAACAAATTAATGTGGAAAAAATCCTAATAGAGAATTAATCACTATGCCTCTTTGAGAATTTGAGGAAATCGGGATAATGCATCAAGCCATTTATTTATCCAAAGACCTAAGGTAACATGAATTAAATAATGGAAAACAGAAAAGAAATGTTGGAAGGCTTGGAATAAGACAAGACTAAACATAAATGAGTAAAAAGGGAAAGTAGTGATTATATATGATCTGAAATTATTTCTGTTTACATCATCTGAAATACCACAGTAACATAGATATGCATACCAGTGACATTTTTCACACAGAATAAACAAGATGCCCAGATAATAGATGGTGACAAATCAACAAGAACATACTGGTGAGTAATGCTGAGACCACAGTATTACCTTAATGTATCCATTATTTCCATGTCTTCAGTGACAAGTTCTGTTCTTCTGTTTTTTTTTCTCTTTTCCTGAAATGTGTTTTTCATTATTAGTAAGAGAAGTATCATTTATATACTGTTTCTTCTACAAAATGGTCCTTAGGTTCAACTCCAAAGTCTTATGAATGGGTGTTGGACAGTTATTGATTACATCACTCTGCAGCTTACAGAAATGCATTAACAAAATGAAAGTATTAATGTTATTGAAGCTTCATTGAATCAAACAGAATTTTTAGATTTTCTTAATGTGATACATGGAAATAGAAATGTAATATATACATAAAGTTATTCTATGACTCAATGTCTATTTTAGTCTGGTGATGTTTAATCAAAAGTGATTAAAATGTAAGATTAGACATTTAGCAAGACGTTTCTAAAAATGAATTATATATATGTTAGAGGCCCAGTGCACAAAATTCATGCATGGGTAGGGTCCCTAGAAGCTGCAGCCTGGGGCTTTCCTTCATTCTCTGCCAGCCCCTGGTGATCAGCACACATCATAGAGAGCAATCAAACTCCCAGTATGTCGAACTCGCAAGGGAACACTTTGCATATTAGGCATATATATACTAGAGGCCCAGTTTATGAAATCCATGCATGGATAGGGTCCCTAGAAGCTGACTGCTGCCAGCCAGGGCTTTCCTTCATTCTGTGCCAGCCCCTGGTGGTCAGCGCACGTCATAGCAAGCAATCGAACTCCCAATGACAGTGACCGGTGCACCACCTTGGTCTGGGTGCCTCCACTCACCTGCTCCACCATCCCACCACAGCCAATGCCCACCATGTTCTATACATGCCGCCTAGTGATCAGCACATGTCATAGCAACCGGTTGTTTGGTTGTTCTGCTGTTCGGTCTATTTGCATATTAGCCTTTTATTATATAGGATATAGATAGATAGATGATAGATAGATGATAGATGATAGATAGATAGATAGATAGATAGATAGATAGATAGATGATAGATAGATAGATAGATAGATAGATAGATAGATAGATAGATAGATTTACTCAGCACAAATGGATGACTAAAAAATCACTAGACTTATGAAAATATAATCAAAATGAAAATCACCTTACACTATCAGAGGAAATAGCCCTCACTGAAATGTATTTCTTACAAGAAGGAAGAGTCAATTTAAAAACTGCTTTTTAAAATCTTTCTCACAAGATTCTAAAATCTACTATGTCTATTAAACAATGGTTTACCATTCAAATGAGTAGAGTAGAAAAAATATATATAATTATAGGTTATGAAGATGGCATAGTTATCGTGGTCTTTAAAACTTTAGGCATAGGCATGCATTATGTTTAAATTTGTAAAGAGTAAAATGTTTAATATGGAGGATTTTTTTCATTTAAATGTTGAGCAACATGTTATAAACGTAAAAATATTTCAGAAAATAAAAGAATTGGAAAAGGTGAAAGAGCAATAAATAAATAAACTTCTAATTATTCATTTATCTATTTTTTAAAAGGTTATTTGATAAGACCTTTATTCTTATTCAATTGCCTTTGATTGGAGATGAAGTAAAGTTTTTATAATATTGACTTATAACAAAATTCCCTACCCGAGCCTAGCAATTTATTACTTTTTTTCTGTCTGTCAATCCACCCAACCTGCTTCCTAAATTTGTATAAAACTTTACACTACATGGAGTCCTATATCTCTCTACAAAAGTAGAGAGTGTGTAGCTTTTTATTCCTAAACGGGTTGGCACCCAAAATTAAATCAATGCCCAAAGTGAATTGATTACGTCTTAACCACTGAAGGTTTTAAATCTTGAGCGGACGGTGTAAAGTTTAAGATTTGCATCTGAGATTTTAATACTCCAATAAGTGTCACTATACCTATCTGCAGCGTTGTACTAGGAAGGCTGAATCCAGTGGCTGTATTCTCTGAATTCTCAGAATCTTCTTATACACACCTATCTCCTTGGTAAGTTTTCAATTCTTTCCTGCTCTATGATTTAACCGTTAAATACTCTTTTTTATTTACCTCTTAAATTCTTAAATGGATGCAAAATTAATGAATTCTACTAACACAACAGAACAATAAACTTATTAGAATATCAATAGGAAACAAATGTGTCCATTTCCTATTTTAGAAGCTTTTCATATAAAGAAATTACCTCAGATTGAGAAAACAATTTTCATCCCATCCCCTACTTACCCAGTTTTCATTATCTCCAGACATAGAACTTTAACCAGAATTAAGACTATAATAGAATCCAAGTATACTCAGAAAATAATGGCACAGGAACAGACTTGCTAGATTTATTTATATCAGCAATATTTGTGAGAACTTTCATAGGAATGGATTCTGTGGGTGCTCAAACATTGAGGAATGAAATTAAATTGAGGTGGATATTTCAAGTAGACCCTGGTTAGAGTAGGTTACCTTGAATAGCTGGATATATTTCTAGCTGTTTTAGAGGCCTTTGGGCTAAAAGTTAAGCACAATGGAAACACACGAGGGATACAGTGCCAGAAATCCATCTGATTTAAGGCAGAAAGATGCAATAACTTTGAATATGGAAATCCTCGTGTCAAGATTGTAACCTGTTTAACCATCATTCCTTTTATCAAGATATTATTTAAACTTCTATCGAAAGAGACTATAGGTGAAGGATGACAAAGCAATATAGACCTACCTAAAAACATTAGCATTGGGAGTGTTTGTGTCATCGGAAACCAAAATCTTAAGACTTACTCCCTAGAGGCAAGGGCTGTAGTAGCCCTAACAATCAGTGGAATTACTTTGAGTTCAAAGAACAATTCTGCTTCACAGTATGCCATGGGTAGTTTCCAGTTCATTATCAAAAAGTTCTCCTGCCCCAAATATCTTTATCAGTCAAAGTTTTAAACAAATATATATATATATATATATATATATATATATATATATATATATATATATATATATATAGTCACTGCAGAGACACTTGAAAGCTAGTAGAATCAATCTCAAAGAAACCAAAAACATTGACAGTACTGTAATTTCTGGAATTTATTACATAATGCAATTTTTATGACTCTGCCACACCACCATCTGTTTAGGATTTTTCCTTACTATATATAATTTATATGTGTTGCTTTATAAGAAAACATTTTTGAAACTAAAGTTAATAAAAGGAGTTTGCTCAATTCTGAGTGAAGACAAATTGACAAATATATTTTTATTAGCAATGTGAATGTGAAATAGATTAATTTTAACAAAATTATTTTCACCATATATGGGATGCTAATTCAGAGTATATACAGCCTTCTGGAGGACCTTGTCCTAGCCTTGTGAAGTACAGTCAATGAATTGGTGTTTTAACTGAGCCTTCAAAAGGTCATTCCACCAATCTATAAAGCCAGCTGTTTCAGTATGTTGGAAACCGTGCTAAGACTAGTAAATTCTATGAGTGTAGGCCCACTGTCATTTTTCTTTTGCTACAATGCTGTGTGTAACACCATGGTGGCAACATAAAACATTCTGTAAGTGTATAGTTGGTAATTTTGACAGATACACTGCATTCAGAGAATGCACTTTCTTATCCAGAGTTAAGCGATTATTTCAGTAAGAACCAAATACTGCCACTTCTGTGACAGAAGTCCAATAAAATCAACCTGCCACCGGATAGCTGGTTGATCACCCTAAGGATAGCTGGTTGAACACCTTAAGGAATGGTGCCATATTGGGGACTCGGTGTTAGTCCTTGCTGCTAGCAGATTGGGTACTCAGCAGTGGCTATAACCAGGTCAGCCTTGGAAATTAGAAATCCATGTTGCCAAGCCCATGCATTATCTCTATCCATGCCACCATTGCCATTTTGTTTGGGAGCCCATTGAGTGATGGCTGCAGAAAAAGGTTGAGTAATATCCACAAAACAGGTAATCCTATCCACTTAATTATTAAAATTCTTTTCTGCCTAGGTCACCTTTGGATGAATATCCATGTGGGATACAGATATCTTTATGATTTTGTTTATTCAGAGTGCCTATCCTTACAACTCATTCCCAAACTCCTTTCTCACCAATTTAATGAACATGTTTCTTCTAAGTCCTTACCATCCGGCCAAACCATTGACCCCATCCAACAGGTTGGCACATAATCACCAACAAGGTGGTAGATTTTCTAATGAAAAAATATCTTTTCCTGGCTACCCTGTTGTTTCCTTATCTAGTAAAGTGGCCAAGGCCTCAGAGATAGAAATGTGCTAATGACACAGTAGATTAGGCATTTCTCATCAAGCATGACCCAGATACCATCCTCTAAGTGTCCAGTTTGTCCACACTGAAAACAACTTGAGCGCCTGATGGAGGACCGTGGCTTATAATACCTGTCAACTACATGGTGGTAAGTATATTTCTTGAATCATGGAAAGTGCAATGAGTTATCATCAATGGAATAGACCCTTGTTAATAAATGAATATATTTGTCTTGCCATTTCTGTATCTACTTGCTCAACTATCTATAGATATATTAAATAACTCTATAATCACACATTTATATGTCATTGCTACTGAACAGAGGGTTTATTCAATAACAAAAGATGTAAAGCAGTGGGCATATTACCAAAGAATGTGCTGCTGTTACCATGTACCTTTTGTTGAATGTCAAATGACCTATTGAAAACTCACTTTAGTGCCCATGGAAAGCAAAACTTTCTAAGATCAGTATTCTATGGCATATACCATTTATAACTATACTGGAAAAATATCTTTCAATTCTCATGTACAAAATTCCAGCAATTTCTGAGGTGTGCCCTGAAGGCAGAGTAACTTTGTACTGGATATTGAAGAAAACAAGTCATAAGCACCTAATTTGGCCTCATATTCAAGTACAGAAATGGGAAACCTAGATTCTTCATATATTCTCTTCCTTTCCTGTAGTATATGCGTGTGTGTATGTTATCCAGAGTGTTATGGTGATGGTAATATTACAATTTATTCCATGAATGATAGAATATTGAAACGAGTTCGGAAAAATAAATAGAAAGGGAAAAGAGAATACCCAGAATCCAAGCCTTAGAAATAATTTCAGAAATAGACAATATGTTGGGTATTTTTTTGTTTGTTTGTTTTATTTTCTGAAGAGTGAACAAAATTTTTTATAAGTGTAATTGCATGTGAATGAGGTCTTTTTCCATTGGAACATTATACATTAGAAAAAGGATGTATGCAAGTTTTCAGTAGCAAAAGGGAGTGAGTGATGGTTAGCATGGCCATATTATTTATCATGCAAATTGTGACACGTATGCCAGGAACATATGTTTAACCATGTGGGATATCAGTTGTAAACTAGGATTCCCTTTAGGTAGCCAGGACATATGATCATCCTAATTATAGTAGACATTTTCAAAATGTTTGGCTGTTTAATATTCAAATTCCCTTCTTGATTTTAGGAAATTGTACCTTGCTCTTGGGAGGAAAGAGGAGAAATTCTGCCATTTCTGACCTTCTCTCAATCTAGTCAAAGCCAAATATGCTTCATGAACATTGGTGACAGATGCAAACTCAAAAGAATAGCAATAATGGTTTTACAATGACTATGTCTAATGGAGTTCATGGTGTATAATGATGATGGCCATGGTCCTAGACCGATTTATTGTTTTCTGAACAATTATTGAAAATTATTATGTGTTTTAAATATATTAACTCAGTTAATTATAAGAACAGTCTCTTTTTAGGGACCTGAATACTGGAGCAAAGAGAATTTAAATTACTTGCCCGAGGTCACAGGCCTAATAAGTAGAGCGGGGATTTGAAGCCAGTCAGTCTGGCTACAGAGCACATATTCAGAAGCAATGTCCTCTCTTGCTTCTTGTCTAATATCAGGGTCTTCCATCTGTTTCTGCCCTCTATTATATAACCTCCTGGTAAATTCTTTCCAGTTTTAAATTTTTGTTTATAATACTTGTGATCAAGAATCTCAACTGATATAATTACTATTATGTACCATCATTCCTGTTCTTTACTGTAGTTGTAGTGGCAAAGGGTCTTTAAGAGAATTTATTCTGAGCAACATTTTCAATAAGGATAAAAATTTAACATTTAAGTATAAGAAAATTTTAATAGTTTTGCCAACTCTGATAATGGCAGAACATTTGAAATGCTCTTAATATATACTTTCATTAATTTAGTCAACATTATCCAATTTTAAAACTTGAAAAATATTTATACAAAAACAAAGCATTATCCATCAAGGCAACTTTTACTTTATAAAGTTAAATAGTAATAACTTCTATTTATTCAAAGAACATTCAACTTCCTTCACAGAGTTGTTTTTTCCCAATGTTTAGATATATAAAGTTTAAAAGAGTTTGGTTTAGAATGAGATATCCTTGCACTCAGAGCATTATTTTATTTTGAAACTTTCTAAAAAGTAGCTGAAGGGACTTAAATTACAACCTTAAGGTCAAGGAGCTAAAGCTGAAAATCCATTTGATATTCACTTGTTGACCTTCCTTACAGTGAGTAGTCCTTATTTCTTCCAGCAAGGGATCTGATCTAATGTTTTATATTAAATAAAATTTTCAAAAAATATGTAAAATAATAATGACCATTTATCAATCACTTCCTCTGTTTTGGTAATTGTTATAGTTCTTTTTTGCATTTTCTACTTTATTCCAACAACAAATACTGGTATATGATGTAGATATGGACTCATCTATGAAGAATATAAAACTGAAATGGTTGAATAACTGGCTCAAAATAAAGCAGAAAATAAGTATCTAAAGAAGCACATCTCATTTATATATCCCACTATTTTGTTCCTGACCATTATGCTATTTTGACTCTCACTGTTATAATTACATATTATTAAATTTGAATTCCATTATTCCTTTTTACAAAAATATAGGAGAATGTATAAATGGTAAATGGTAAATGGTATATATGTCTGTATACCTGTATTCAAGTCTATATTTGTAATGTTATAACCTATAAAATGACAGTTATACTCCCTGGCACAAAGCACACTTGGAAGTAAATGGTATATCCCATAGGCTCTAGCCAGTCATTTTTGCACATATTAGATACATTACTGCTCATTACAACCATGGATGATAGGATTGATTTCCCCTTTTTTCCAGATCAATACAGAGTGTAGGGAATTAAGGTGGTTTGCCCTAGCCGACATCCCTAATAATTGGAAGATAAGAAATCTAAGCCAGGGCCTGTTAATTCTAAAGCTTGTGCACCTTCTGTGAAAGCACACTGACTGCCTGGGTATTCATTATCCTGCTGTCCAAACACCAAAAGTTTCTTTTAACTAAGGAAAACTTGCTATTCTATGTCTTAAATTGCCAGATACAATGGGATTTTTGAGGCCAAATCAAATAGAATGAGCTCCCTGCAGCAAGGACTCAGTGAAATGTCAAAGTTGCAGCTGGGCACTGGCAAGTGAAATGTGCTTCTCTTCTTGGACACAGTAAACAAAATAAAAGCACATCTAATACAAAACCTCTAAGCCCCTTCCTAAAGTTTTTACTTAATCTGTATATGATGATAAAGTAGTTTCTAAAAATACTATATCTTTTATTATGGTTCACAGGGAAAAATCTTATTATGCTAAGCTGCTAATGCTATCATTTTATAATAGATTTTATAAATGGGTAATACTAGGATATTGTTATCATAGTTTATCATTGATTTTAAATCCTGAGATTAATATATATTTTTAAATAAAACATTTCATATGTTTAGCTGATTAAGAGGTGTTTCTTTTCCCCAAAATCTATAACCTCTTTCAACTAAAAAAAATACATCAAAAGTACATCTTTGTATCTGGTACATGTTTTGCAGCCTCAATTTTACATATTCAGAGTGAGGTTCTTATCAATTACATTTAGTTGACATATATTTTTTATTTATTACTAGGGGCCCGGTGCACAAAATTCGTGCACTGGGTGTGGGGTGGGGGAGTGTCCCTCAGCCCAGCCTGCCCCCTCTCACATACTGGGAGCCCTCAGGCGTTGACCCCCATCACCCTTCAATCGCAGGATCGGCCCCTTGCTCAGGCCTGAGGCCTCTGGCCCAGGAATCATGCCTGGGCAGGGGACCCCCATCTCCCTCCGATCGCTTGCTCCACCCCCCGCCCAAGCCTGACGCCTCTGACCCAGGCTTCAGGCCTGGGCAAGGGGACCATCATATCCCCCCAATCCCCGGCTCAGCCCCCCGCCCAGGCCTGATGCCTCGGCCAGAGGAGTTGACCCTCATCACCCTCCGATCACCAATCACCGGATCGGCCCCTTGACCAGGCCTGAGGCCTCTGGCAGAGGTGTCCGGCCTGGGCAGGGGACCTCCAGCTCCCCGTGGTTGCAGGCTCCACCCCTGCCCAGGCCTAACGCCTCAGCGTCCGGCTCGGGCAGCGGGGACCGGCAGCTGCAGCGGCCCCGCGATTGTGGGCTCCGCTTTAGGCCCAGGCAAGGGACCCCTAGCTCCCTGGACTGCAAGCTTCAACCGTGCCCAGCTCCCATTGCTGGCTCCACCCCTACTTCCTGCTATCACTGGCCAGGGCGGCAAAGGCGCCTGATTCTCCGATCATGGCTGGGGGTCAGGGCAAAGGCGGCCCCAGGGCCGCCTTTGCCCTGCCCCCCAGCTCTTAGCTCCCCCCTGGGTTTCTGATCACTGTCAGTGGCAGGGGGCTTCTTCCTGCTTTCCCTTTCGCCTCCCTGCATTGTGCCTACATATGCAAATTAACCGCCATCTTGTTGGCAGTTAACTGCCAATCTTAGTTGGCAGTTAACTGCCAATCATAGTTGGCAGTTAATTTGCATATAGCCCTGATTAGCCAATGAAAAGGGTATCGTCGTACGCCAATTACCATTTTTCTCTTTTATCAGATAGGATTACCAGATTAACCTCTGTTTTAAAGATTTTAAAAAATATTTCATATACAAATGCCTCAACTATAGAATTTCTAGAACCACTAGAAGAATGAAAACAAATTTAATACATTCTCAAAGAATAAAAATGTGATTAAGCCATTTTTCCTCTGAAAAACAATCACTGAACTACTTTATTAATCTTTTTATGTATCTTTCTCTCCCTGAATCTTTCTTTGGGGTAGAGTCTAAAGATACTTGAGGGTATTTGACAAGAGCTGGTATGATCATTCATTTATATGACAAATACTCGACAAATATTTATTACCAAGTGCTATGTTCAGTTCTGGGCTCACAGAACCCACATCTTAATGCAATATATTTCCAGGCATTCTAAAAGCATAAGGACATCCTCCTATAGATCATTCTTTGAGTGTTTTTTTTCCTCTCAGATAATAATAATACAGGTAATTAACTAGCCATACTTTGAGTACCACCAGTATAAAGAATTATGCTAGTCTTGGCGTGAACTCTCCAGGGATAATGTCTTTAGAAATCCCATCTGTAAGAACCGGAGGACAGTGGAACTCAATGAAGCTTGCATTATGCAAATCATAGCAGCGTGGGTTAGTCTGGATCATTAACTCCTTTTTATATGGTCATGCTTCCTCAAGACACCAGACCTCAACAAAGGTTTGGAGAGAATTGCTTTGAGGTTTGAAACATAATCAGCAAAGTTTTGAATCTAGAAATAATATTGTTCAAGTGAGTGAAAGGAGTAACTGACAAAGAAATTGTTTCATTTACTCATTGACAACTATGAAGGAACTCATGGCTGACTCTTCATACCATTTGTATCTTGCAGTAAGATAAAGTTCAGTCTTCACAAATGGAGAATCTCAAGCTAATAAAAACATCTTTCCTTGGGCAGTATTGGATAAAAGACATACACATTTGAGAATTGTAGTTGGGAGAGGCAGAATAAAGTGGAAAATTTACCCTCTCACCAAAAGTCAAGGCTACATATAACTGTTCTAGGTACAGGTAGCATAGAGCATCCACAGGCACTGATGTAGCATTTGCTGTTTCGCTCGCTCAGAACTCATCTTAATGGTTCATTATGTACAATGATGTGTCATTTTATTCATATAGAAACCTGAATTTCTGATACTGTGAGATAATGTTTGAAAGTCAGTCACCTCACTAATAAGTAAGGTGACCACATAGACTTTAGATTGATTTTCTTGGTAATGACACATATCAATAATGTGAATATTTTCTATGTGAAATATTCTAAACTGCTAGTTTTGGGGATAGAAGTTAAGGAAAGGTAAATTTTGTGAAAAAATTGCTTCTGGGGCAAAACTAATAAACATTCTGATGAATAAATAATATCTTACCTTGTACTTATAAAATCATCAAGTGCCTAAAGGGATCACTTTAATTCTTTAATTGCATTTTCCTACATTTTATGAAGTAAAGCAAATGCAATAATGTTTTTCACAAACTCAGTAGTTTACAAAGTACATACACATTTCATAAATATCCAGGATCTTTTGTACAGCTTATTTATAAAAGCCCAAGTACATTATATTTTTGGTAATTATATTTCTTCTAAATTATTTTGTTGTTATTTATTAATAAAAAGGAAAATAATTGAATACTGCTAGAAGCCATAATGAAGCAGAAATATACCAGCAGGATATAAAAATTACCT
This sequence comes from Myotis daubentonii, assembly GCF_963259705.1. Lineage (NCBI taxonomy): Eukaryota > Metazoa > Chordata > Mammalia > Chiroptera > Vespertilionidae > Myotis > Myotis daubentonii. Next base: position 186,898,276 of record NC_081841.1, read on the forward strand.
AGGCCTCTATAGGACTTTTAATGTTCACTTGATTTCCATAAAAAGTCTTTAAAATTTTGTAACCCGATGATGTGCAAAAAGAAAAAAAAAAAAAAGATTGACATCATTCACTAAGCCTGGAAAGCTCAAGCGACAAATGTGTAATTCATATAAGACAACCCACAGATTACATTTTTTTACTTTACATCATAATTCCCTCCTTTTTTCCTGTTTATATCGCATTTGCTACCTTATCTTACAATTGCTTTTTGGCACCCTATGCAGGCCAGACGATTTCAGCACTCCACTCACTTAACACATTCTTCCCTGATCTCCAACCAAATGTCCTCTTTCCCACAACGTAGCTACTAAGTTCCTTAAGGAAACTCTGAGTGATTAGAAGATGTTAAAAATATTACTTTACTAGAATTTCATCAGTTGACAATTTCATAAACAAGAGAGATAGCCAACATTCAAAGGAAAGGTTAGTATCACTTTCTTGCCATTTTGTTTATTTGGCTTTACCACAATATCTCCCCATATGTAGGAAATGGTCTCTATAAAGCAAGTACATTCAGCGACTATTTATAGATATTAATATCGTGGGTAAGTGGATTCCTCCTCTGAGAACCAACACAGGCCTCCTTAAAACAAATGAAGAGAATGGCTGCTTCCACAGATCCTTTCAGTCTGGTCAGGAAAACGTCTGGAGATAAAAATACTGTGAGATAATTGTTTCTGTGATAAGCATTTGGATGACAGCTTAACAGTGGTTTGAGAAAGAACAGATAAGTATCTCCTTCAAGCAGATATATGAAATTGATATTTTTATCAGCTATTTCCCTGAGTATTTTACTCAAAATGCACTCAGCTGTTAACTTTCGAAGCAAAAAACATTCAAATGAATGGAGATAATCCTTAGGCACTTGAAACCCACTTCAGCCACTGAACTACGAGCAGCTTACCACTGACCTAAGGTTCTGATGTTGAATCTGTGGGATTTAGTGCACTAATAGTTCATTTTTCTAGTGGGAGAAAAAGTAAAGTGCAACTTGAATCATGATGCATAATTAATAAATTTTACTTTTAAATTAATACACTCTACCATTCTTAAGGTTCAGTAATTAAAGTCAGTTGTCTCAGCTTGTAGAATATACACCAGTAGGAATATGTGTTTAAGACTTTATTTAAAGCGTAAGGAGCAGGTATAGGCAATGCAGAGCAATATTCAGTCCTGAAGGCTGTGGGAGGGAAGCTGAAAAGATGAGGATAATTTATCGTTAAAGAAGACAGATGATTCAGATTAAATTGAAACCAATGGAGGGATTTTGCTATAGATGAGTAGCATTTGCTATACTTTCTTGTACACTATCATATTTAATTTTTAATCTGCTATATGCAGATTTATAGGTGGAGATATTTCACAGATTACAAAACCACACACACACACACACACACACACACACACACACACACACTGGTCAGTAGAGTATGGCAAGTAAATTTTAATCACATTTCAAGCCTAAAATGTTTGAGTATTTGCAATCACAACAGCAAATCCTCTCTGTTCCTTTCTGCAGAGTTTCTTGGCCTTTGCGTGTGTCAACTTCAATGTTTGAGATTGTCATAAAGGTTAGAAGTCATGATGGTGCCATTGTTATCACAAATCATAGACTCAGAAAAATAGCTGTCCCACTAGGCATGACAACACATTACTCCCCTAGTCATGATGACAACAGAAATGTGTGCTAAGCTTTATGAATTGATAGAAGCTATGCATAAATCAGCTATATGTTACCACAAGTAAGCTAAGACCAACATATAGTTTACATGCATATATACATGCATGCATGTATAAACATACACATATGTGGATATGGTTCCACATATGATATAGATGCAAAATGATAAATAGAAATATATTGATAGATATTGAATATGGACAGAGAACAAGGTTCTTTAAAATAATCATATATTCTTTCTTGGTACAGTATTATAAATATATGTGAAAGTTGCTAAATAAGTAAACTTTAAATATTCTCCCAATAATAATAATAATAATAATTAGTAATAAAGGTAATTATGTGAGGTGATGGAGGTGTTAACTAATATTGCTGTGATAATAATTTTCCAATATACAGGGCATCCCCCCAAAATGTATACACACTTTGTCGATTCTATTACATTAGGAAAATGAAATGTATTTTAATAAACACTATCTTTATATTTATTCAGTGTATATACATTTTTTGGGACACCCTGTACATATGTATATCAATCAGCACATTGTAAACCTTAAACTTACACAATGTGATGTGTTAATTATATTTAAATAAAGCTGGGGCCTGGCCAGTGTGGCTTAGTGGTTGTGCATCAACCCAGGAACCAGGAGGTCACAATTTGATTCTTAGTCAGGGCTCCATCTCCAGTAGGGGACATGCAGGAGGCAGCTGATCAATGATTCTCTCTCATTAATTATCTCTCATTATTGATGTTTCAATCTCTCTCTCCTTCTTCCTTCCTCTGTCTGAAATCAATAAAAACATACTTTTTAAAAAAATTTAAGTTAACTGGGGAAAAAACACATTAATTTCGTTGAGTCATTTTCACTAATGTTAATATCTTATTACTGACATCATTGTCCCTAGTTATTTCAAAATATTCGTCACCAAATTTTTCTCACTTGAATGACATTACCAGTCCTCTGCTATCATACTTCTTTATAAAATTCTTTCTCAAATTTCATTTCACATGAAATGTATGGCTTCTAACATGTATATTCATATCACTTACATTTTCCTCTAGACATACGCTAACCTGGCCACATTTGAATGTTCTATGCTACTATGAAGATAAGGGGAATTGTGGAGAGTTTTTTTTTTTCTTCCTTAAAAAATAGTTGCCTAATAAAGACACTTTTATTGTTATAAAATATTTAAACACACATGTAGACAAAAAGTTAACAATAAACCTTTATATATTCATCATTCAGATAAGGCAGATAGCAGGACTTTGCACACCTCCTACTATACTTTGTTTTGTTGATAAAAGATTTTAGGCATAATTTTATACATCATGTTATCTCTATCTCAACCTTTGTACTTCAGTAATAGAGGTGCATTTAATGGAAAACAAAATTAACTAATGCTTATTCCAGCATATATAGGAGTAGAAAAATATAAAATTGTAGGAGAAACTAACTAAAATGTAATGAATAGTGAAAAAAGATAATTTAGATCTATCTATACATTAGAATTGCATAAAGCTATTATTAAAATGATGTAGATCTGTGCATATAATCATATTATTAAGAGAAAGATATATGCCTGTAGATATATAGACCTATTAAAATATGTCCTTTATATATGTGATGATATATAATTACATATACTATCCGATACTATATATAAAAGGGTACATTATATATGTACATGTACCATTAATATACTGTAAAATATATTGTAATATTTTTCTTTTAGAGAAAAATAAAAAACTCTAAATAATGATTGTCTTGAGAGAAAAAACTGGATGGGTGGATAAAGATTTTTTTTTTATTCTGTGACTTTTATAATTCTTAACAGTTTGAATCGTTGTCATTTGTAAGTATTGTTCATATTTTTTTTTAAAGTAGAAATGATTCTCAATTAAGTTTGGCTGTGCTAAAATTCCCACTTTTCCACTAATTGTATGAACTTGAAGAGTTAGTTATTTTCTCTCTTGAAGCATCAGTGTCCTCCTACGTGAGTGATTATTCATTATGTTCAGCTTACACAATGATACAATGATTGGCATAAGGTTAAGATTTAATAAATGTTTTATTAATATTTTTAAGTAATACATTTAATAGTAATACATTGTCTAACACCATTCACCTGTGTAAATATTTTCTATACATAAATAGTACATATTTATTTTAAATATGAATATTTTATTTTGATGATGTTTCTAAAATTAATTATCTGTGTATGTGATTCAAATATACTGAAGTAGCCATTGGATATTGAAAGTGTAAAAATAATTTTTTGTATTTTATTCTAGAAAATTTTTACTTATTTTTATACAAGGTCATGTTTTAAGACTTTCAGAATGCTGGAATGTATATATTTTTATTAAGAATATTATTGTTTCTCCCTAGCTGGTTTGGCTCACTGGATAGAGCGCCAGCCCTCGGACTGAAGGGTCCCAGGTTCGATTCAGGTCAAGGGCATGTACCTTGGTTGCAGGCACATCCCCAGTAGGGGGTGTGCAGGAGGCAGCTGATCAATGATTCTCTCTCATCGATGTTTCTAATTCTCTATCCCTCTCCCTTCCTCTCTGTAAAAAATCAATAAAATATATTAAAAAAAAGAATATTATTGTTCTGCCCTGCTGGTGTTGCTCAGTGGTTGAACACTGATCTATGAACCAGGAGTTCACCGTTTGATTCCCATTTGATTCACATGCTCAGGTTTCGGGTAGGAGGCATGCAGGAGGCAGCTGATCAATGTTCTTTCTCATCATTGATGTTTCTATCTCTTACTCCCTCTCCCTTCCTCTCTGAAATCCATAAAAATATATTTCAAAAAAAAAGAATGTAGTCATTCATATCTGATGTCAAAAGTGCCTTAGTATTAAACATTATGGTAATCCAACAAATATTTTTTGATCTAGTACACTATAAGTAGAAAAAAAAATGGTCTATGATGCAGATGCATTGAAAATATAAAAGCCCCGCTCCTACTATCAAGGAGTTTGATGTAGAAAAGGGTAATTTAGCATGTGTTGTTTCTAGATCAATGTAACCCCTGAAATGGGAATACCAGTGAGAATAATATCAGTACCCAAATAGTCCTTTATCTCACAGCAGGAAGGACATTTCTGATTAAACATAACAACTGTGACTCATGCTTAAAACAGATGTAAAATATTATTAGTGTAGGTACAATAATATGTTCAAAAGACCTAAAATACTATTATTTGAGTTTGCATTTCAATCATGGCTTCATCAAGTTATTGAAGCCTGGGCAAGTTACTCAAACTTGATACCAATATTTATCTTCTCCCATGGTGTCAGTGGTTATAAAGTGTAGTCCTTGGACCCATAGCCTCAGCAGCACCTGGGAGTTAATAAATACCTTATTGCGCCCTCCCCTAGACTATTGAATTTAAAATTCTGGGGGTAGGGCCCAGAGAGCCCTCCAAGGGATTCTGATGTCTCTTCATATTTGAGAACCCCTGTGTGATGTTAGGCTGCCTCTTGGCAATAGTTTGGTCAAAAGTCACACTGTGGAAATCCTCAGGAACCTAAACTTCCCAATGCCCTCAAAAAATAAGTCAAATAAAATAAAACAGTATATGCTAGCGAAGTGAAAAATCATAAAATAGTTTAAACATCATTGCGATTAAAACATTGATGCACACCTTGGCCGTGAAGAAACAGCCATACTTAATCATGCCAAGAGAAATAAAATTTTAAGGTAAATAGAAAAAATATTAACTATACCATCAATCATTTTTGTGAACACAGTAATATTATAATGAAGTAAATCTTTATTTTACACCTTGAGTAACAGCAGAGGAGAAAGGTTCTTTGCCTCCTCAATTGTCCTCAGAATTCCTACATTCTTGGCTATGCCAAAGTCTAAGAACTGACGTTTCCCAGTAGTTAACTTGATCTGGTTGGTATAAGTGTCATCTGAAAGGTTTTGCAGATGATGGCACTAAGTTTAGATCTAATTTATTACAAAAATCCAGGAGAAGCAGTATGGTTATGTGCACAAAGTTTGAATGTTTCCTGCAATCTGTACAAATACAACTTAGTGATTTGGGGATAAGAAGAGCAAGAAGACGAGGAAAGGCGAAAATGGCCTAAAGAAGTATGGAGAGTAGAATTACATATGAAGATAAATTGCTTCTAATAATTGGGTGGTATGTTTTTATACCCCTTGATTCTGACACTACCTTCCCCTCAATCATCGCCAACTTATTACATGGTTTTCTATAAATAGATGTTGCTAATAGTGAATATGCATATTAGCTTGCCCCTCCTATGAAAACTATTGAGGGTTTCACTTTAAGGAACTTTTGGAAGTCAAGACTTCTTTTGGTATTGAATGCAACTAAATGCATTTTGCAGTAAAATTCTACAAAACTGCAGTGTATATAGATTTGCTTATACAATTATTAGAAAACTAGGGGTCCCTCGGGCTGGCCTGCATCCTCTCACAATCTGGGGGATGTCAGGTAGCCAGTTTCTGCCTGACCCCCACAGGCCCAATCCAGACAGGAGGGAGCCTGATCCTGTGTGTTGAGCATCTGTCCCTTGGTGGTCAGTGCACATCATAGCGACCGGTCAACCAGTCGTTCAGTCATTCAGTCACTTAGCCTTTTATATATATAGATAGATAGAAACTTATAGGGAAGAGTGAAAGGAATTATTCTAGAAATCATTATGCTTTTGTTAATAGGTTTATTTCTACGACCTTCAATTTAATTCTTCACTCCTCTGCCCTTTCTTAGCCACATCTGAACAAACTTTAAGATCAGTAATTATCATGTCTATCAACCAAAAATGTAAAAGCTAAACTAGAGATACACCCTCTAAAAATTATTTCAAGTACAATTACATTTATAATAGGACATCACATACAATCACATACCTATGCCACTAAAATGGCTGTACACTAACACAAACTCATACACATTTCATAGTAAATTATTAAGTCATTCAACAGTCCCTTGAAGAGACTTAACACTGTGTTGAACAAAAGCTATTCTGCTGCACTTATTTGAAGAAGGATATAATTAGTTATTCTTTCAGTTTCCTGGGTAAAGATGGCACATATAAAAAATAACAGGCTGTCAACACTCTAAAGGGTTAGGAGTATGAACTCAACAAAGGAATATATTTTAAGACAATAACAGCTTATTTTCCCCTTAATATCAGTGGTATTTTGGGAACTGTTATGGCATGAAAGCATATGTTCAAAATTCAAAGTGAGTGCATTTATATTTATTTTTAAGTCCTAAAATGCTTCTAATCATAATTAATTTTAAAAATCATTACCAATAGAAAGTTTACAAAGTCGAATAACAGAAGAATAGCTCTAAAAATAATTTACAGGGTTCACTTTTACCCATTAAATGTTAATTAATTAGTTTTATTTTTGTGCTTCAAAATAACATATTAATCAATAAAATCTATTGAGGAAATTATCTTTGAATTATATTTTTCATGTAATTCTGAATGAATAAAAATTAAAGAGAGGTTAAAATTAGATGGGTTAATTATAAATTATATCAAAGTTAATGTGGAATACATTAAATTGTTATGATGCAATTACTACTCATTATTTATCTAGCATCTATCTATCTATCTATCTATCTATCTATCTATCAATCATCTATTTATTATTTGGAAGTTTCAAATCAGTATAAAGTGAGATTCTTACCACCATTTGAGTAGCCATTGGCTTAAAGATGTGAAATCTTTCCACAATAAATTGCAGAAAGCAGGAAAAAACCATGACAAGATTCTATATCCAGTGTCCGGGAGTTCCTTTACCAGTGCAGCCACCAGGAATAGCAGGTTAAGAAAAACCACCTTAATTTTGAGAGACAGGATATCATTAGGGTTCCATTTAAATTCATCCAAATGTAAGTAATAGATAAGGTATAGTTGCTTTTCATTTTACATGATATTAACTGTCACCAAAGCAGAGCAAAGAAGCTGATGATCACAGTTGGCAGCAGTATGTATTCTGCAATGCAATTGAAGTCTTTGACTTTTAAGCACGATGTCTTTTAAAATTTCTGCTTCCCAGAACAGGTCACTGTTGGGTTGGGCTCTGATGCTGGCAAGATGAACTAAGGACCGTAAACGTGAGAAACTGATAAAACTTATACACTGCGTGGAGGATGGGAAGAATTCTTCTAATGACACTTTGTCAGCAAGCCAATTTCATCCCACTTAGAAGGTAGTGTGTTCTTATGCTCAAATATATTATCCCTCCCACTATTCAGTCACTTACAATGATAATCTAAGAGGCCACCAAACCTCCTTGAAAGAAGCAAGGAATAGCTTTTAGAGGAAATGAGTGTGCAAGACTATGATATTTCATCAAGAAAATGAATGAAGACATGAGCTGGAGGCTGGGTTGCTCAAGTAGCTCTGCCTGATCTCAGGCTCACAAGTGTCCTGTACCCAAGGAGAGAAGATTCCAAAAGCACACACAGCAAGAGTCCAGAAGAGCATGTGCAGAGAAGACTTCCATAAGGTCTATGTAACTATAGGACATACTAGAGAAGATTCTAGAGAAAAAAAAATATATATATATGATCTTTGAAACCCTAATAGAAACTACAATGTGAAAAATTCAAGAGACAATGAGAAAAATTCTACATATACAGAACAATTAAAAAGAAAAATGATAAAGCAACTCGAGTCCAGCTCTAAAATCTAGGGCAGCAGTTTTCCTGCATGAATATGTGGATGACCCTGAGACTATTGTACAGTATCTGAGAAATCAAATCTATTTTCATCATAAGAAGGCATCTGTCTCTGTTACTGTGTTGACATTGGCCTGGCTGGCGTAAAAGTAATAGTACTAAGACATCAGAAAAGCAGAGACCAATGTGCAAGAAACTACTGTCCTAGATGTCGTCCATGTCTTCAAAACCAGACATGCACTGCAAACAAACAAACAAACACAAAAAACAGTGCTTCCAAGAAGGTACCTGGAGTACATGTCTTTTTAATAACCAATGTGACAAAATCAAACATTTTTGCTACATTCCAAAGTGTAATGGTTGGCTCCAGGAAAAGCACTCATTCCTGAGACAATATATATATATATGATGATCTCCAGTGTTGCATTAGGAATATTATACAGAAAAAATGAATAAATCTGGTTTATGAAAATACCTTTAAGCCTTCATTTTTGTCTGGAGGGAAAAACAACAACTTAGATATGACACAACTTCTGCTTCAAGTTTAATCTGGAAAGAGAAAGCCATATTCTAATCTGGTAAAGTGGTCCAGATGAAGAAAGTAAAACCTAGGCAGCCATGTGACTTGTCCAAAGGTACATTGCTAGTAACTGTCATTGACAAGTCAATAGTAAGTTAGTTAGCGGGAGAGCTAGAATAAGAACATGTTTTGCTCTAACTTTCGGATAATATGGTTTCAACTGTAGGACGATTGTCTATACTTACAAGCCTATAGATTTCTCTGCTTTTTTCTCTCCTTATCACAAGTGTCTTATTTAAGAAAAAAGTCAAGAAAAGCAGCCACAATTTCTTTGTAAACACACTGTTAAACTGAGTCTCATTTTGCAAGATTACAGATTTCTTTTGAATCAAAAATTATAGTTTCTAAAAATAACTCTGAGTCTAAATTGTGCATTTGATTTTTGTATCATGTATATTTTGAAAAATGAAAGGGAATGGAATAAAATCTCTATATCCAAGCTCCTAAGTTTTTATAAAAGTAGTTTGGTCATATTTTTTCATTCAGCAAATATTTAAGCGGTGCTTAATATCTGAATGTATTGATATTTTACAATATTTTAAGGAGAGGGAACCAAGCATTCAGTTTATTAAAGCCAAGCAAAAATGTGTCATGATATTGTCACATCATGGGTATAAGGTATATGAAATATCAATTGAATACATTTTTTAAATTATTAATTGACCTATGGTTAAAAAAAATATTTAAGGGTAGTGCATAATAAAATAGACATCCTTTATACTCATAACATTACTTTCTGTTGCTAATGAAATAAAACCCAGTCAATTTACTTTTAAAAATAGATTACATAATTTTGCTTAAGGAAGCAACAGAGCTTAGAACTTGAAAGTTATATTAAATGACATTTTTAGGGTCCACAGGATATCTTTATAAAGTTAATATGAGGATGATATATAGGATGTTCACATTTAATATGAAGTCTGCATTCCTCAGACTCCAAATTATTCTAAATTCACAAGTCAAGACTAGTTCTGAGACGGTATGGCCAATATAACCTTTTATCTGCTAAAAAGATGTCACTCAGCATCAATAGAGTATGCTCATTTTGTAGTTCAGTTAATCCATAAGCTATGAAATTATGCAAATCTTGGCACCATTTTGAGAAAACTAAGTCATGTTATGTATTGCAAATAGACTGAAAATCCATTAATAATTTTTTATCCCACCACTTGAAATGTGTGTATTTAAATCTATATATAACATGAACTCACCTTAAATTGACACCAAAATTTTAAGCTGTGATTAATGGTATAAACGATGCCCTTATTAAAATGAAGTATTGGCCAGAGAGGTACAAGGCAGGTGCAAGCCAGTGACTGGGATGGGCCTTCTGGGAAACACACTTATTTGGTGGCTTTTTTCCAATATATAGCTTTTAAGTTTTCAGGTTGAAAACTCTACATCTTGTGTAGAAGCCAGATATCATTTTCTTGGTGGCCACACACCAACAAAGATAATAGAATAATGATATTTAGTGTTTCTATTATAATGCAAATATACTTGGTTATAATGAGAGATGAGTCTTCC